>NC_058083.1:488832133-489476736 GCF_014858855.1 Bufo gargarizans
CGCTGGGTGACCGGTATGGATTTAGCGACAGAATTAGACTTGGAAATGCACAGTAGCGTGTGTGAAGTTATTCTGAATGACCCTATGTGCACCTTGAATATTATATACCCTTTTAGGGATAGATTTCAAATAGCTCTGATATAGCAGAAACCACTAAATTATGAAATTGCTAAATTGGGAATTGTATTTCAACCCAGAACAAAAATGTGCTTTGACGACACTAAATAACTTTCCCAGCCACAACAGACAGCGGTAACGAGAGATTTAGCGGGATATAAATTTGAGGCCTAGTATTTAGGCGCTGGTGACCGTATGGATTTAGCGACAGAATTAGACTTGGAAATGCACAGTAGCGTGTGTGTGAAGTTATTCTGAATGACCCTATGTGCACCTTGAATATTATATACCCTTTTAGGGATAGATTTCAAATAGCTCTGATATAGCAGAAACCACTAAATTATGAAATTGCTAATTGGGAATTGTATTTCAACCCAGAACAAAAATGTGCTTTGACGGACACTAAATAACTTTCCCAGCCACAACAGACAGCGGTAACGAGATTTAGCGGGATATAATTTGAGGCCTAGTATTTAGGCGCTGGGTGACCGGTATGATTTAGACAGAATTAGACTTGGAAATGCACAGTAGCGTGTGTGTGAAGTTATTCTGAATGACCCTATGTGCACCTTGAATATTATATACCCTTTTAGGATAGATTTCAAATAGCTCTGATATAGCAGAAACCACTAAATTATGAAATTGCTAAATTGGGAATTGTACTTCAACCCAGAACAAAAATGTGCTTTGACGGACACTAAATAACTTTCCCAGCCACAACAGACAGCGGTAACGAGAGATTTAGCGGGATATAAATTTGAGGCCTAGTATTTAGGCGCTGGGTGACCGGTATGGATTTAGCGACAGAATTAGACTTGGAAATGCACAGTAGCGTGTGTGAAGTTATTCTGAATGACCCTATGTGCACCTTGAATATTATATACCCTTTTAGGGATAGATTTCAAATAGCTCTGATATAGCAGAAACCACTAAATTATGAAATTGCTAAATTGGGAATTGTATTTCAACCCAGAACAAAAAATGTGCTTTGACGGACACTAAATAACTTTCCCAGCCACAACAGGACAGCGGAACGATTTGATTTCGGGATATAAATTTGAGGCCTAGTATTTAGGCGCTGGGTGACCGTTATGGATTTAGCGAAAGAATTAGACTTGGAAATGCACAGTAGCGTGTTGTGAAGTTATCTGAATGACCCTATGTGCACCTTGAATATTATATACCTTTTAGGGATAGATTTCAAATAGCTCTTGATATAGCAGGAACCACTAAATTATGAAATTGCTAAATTGGGGAATTGTACTTCAACCCAGAACAAAAAATGTGCTTTGAGACGGCACTAAATAACTTTCCCAGCCACAACAGGACAGCGGTAACGAGAGATTTAGCGGGATATAAATTTGAGGTCTAGTATTTAGGCGCTGGGTGACCGGTATGGATTTAGCTGACAGAAGTAGACTTGGAAATGCACAGGAGCGTGTGTGTGAAGTTATTCTGAATGACCCTATGTGCACCTTGAATATTATATACCCTTTTAGGGATAGATTTCAAATAGCTCTGATATAGCAGGAACCACTAAATTATGAAATTGCTAAATTGGGAATTGTACTTCAACCCAGAACAAAAAATGTGCTTTGACGGACACTAAATACTTTCCCAGCCACAACAGGACAGCGGTAACGAGAGATTTAGCGGGGATATAAATTTGAGGCCTAGTATTTAGGCGCTGGGTGACCGGTATGGATTTAGTGACAGAATTAGACTTGGAAATGCACAGAAGCGTGTGTGTGAAGTTATTCTGAATGACCCTATGTGCACCTTGAATATTATATACCCTTTAGGGATAGATTTCAAATAGCTCTGATATAGCAGGAACCACTAAATTATGAAATTGCTAAATTGGGAATTGTACTTCAACCCAGAACAAAAAATGTGCTTTGACGGACACTAAATAACTTTCCCAGCCACAACAGGACAGCGGTAACGAGAGATTTAGCGGGATATAAATTTGAGGCCTAGTATTTAGGCGCTGGGTGACCGGTATGGATTTAGTGACAGAATTAGACTTGGAAATGCACAGTAGCGTGTGTGTGAAGTTATTCTGAATGACCCTATGTGCACCTTGAATATTATATACCCTTTTAGGGATAGATTTCAAATAGCTCTGATATAGCAGAGAACCACTAATTATGAAATTGCTAAATGGGAATTGTACTTCAACCCAGAACAAAAAATGTGCTTTGACGGACACTAAATAACTTTCCCAGCCACAACAGGACAGCGGTAACGAGAGATTTAGCGGGATATAAATTTGAGGCCTAGTATTTAGGCGCTGGGTGACCGGTATGGATTTAGCGACAGAATTAGACTTGGAAATGCACAGTAGCGTGTGTGTGAAGTTATTCTGAATGACCCTATGTGCACCTTGAATATTATATACCCTTTTAGGGATAGATTTCAAATAGCTCTGATATAGCAGGAACCACTAAATTATGAAATTGCTAAATTGGGAATTGTACTTCAACCCAGAACAAAAATGTGCTTTGACGGACACTAAATAACTTTCCCAGCCACAACAGGACAGCGGTAACGAGAGATTTAGCGGGATATAATTTGAGGCCTAGTATTTAGGCGCTGGGTGACCGGTATGGATTTAGTGACAGAATTAGACTTGGAAATGCACAGTAGCGTGTGTGTGAAGTTATTCTGAATGACCCTATGTGCACCTTGAATATTATATACCCTTTTAGGGATAGATTTCAAATAGCTCTGATATAGCAGGAACCACTAAATTATGAAATTGCTAAATTGGGAATTGTACTTCAACCCAGAACAAAAAATGTGCTTTGACGGACACTAAATAACTTTCCCAGCCACAACAGGACAGCGGTAACGAGAGATTTAGCGGGATATAATTTGAGGTCTAGTATTTAGGCGCTGGGTGACCGGTATGGATTTAGCGACAGAATTAGACTTGGAAATGCACAGTAGCGTGTGTGTGAAGTTATTCTGAATGACCCTATGTGCACCTTGAATATTATATACCCTTTTAGGGATAGATTTCAAATAGCTCTGATATAGCAGGAACCACTAAATTATGAAATTGCTAATTGGGAATTGTACTTCACCCAGAACAAAAAATGTGCTTTGACGGACACTAATAACTTTCCCAGCCACAACAGGACAGCGGTAACGAGAGATTTAGCGGGATATAAATTTGAGGCCTAGTATTTAGGCGCTGGGTGACCGGTATGGATTTAGTGACAGAATTAGACTTGGAAATGCACAGTAGCGTGTGTGTGAAGTTATTCTGAATGACCCTATGTGCACCTTGAATATTATATACCCTTTTAGGGATAGATTTCAAATAGCTCTGATATAGCAGGAACCACTAAATTATGAAATTGCTAAATTGGGAATTGTACTTCAACCCAGAACAAAAATGTGCTTTGACGGACACTAAATAACTTCCCAGCCACAACAGGACAGCGGTAACGAGAGATTTAGTGGGATATAAATTTGAGGCCTAGTATTTAGGCGCTGGGTGACCGGTATGGATTTAGTGACAGAATAAGACTTGGAATGCACAGTAGCGTGTGTGTGAAGTTATTCTGAATGACCCTATGTGCACCTTGAATATTATATACCCTTTTAGGGATAGATTTCAAATAGCTCTGATATAGCAGGAACCACTAAATTATGAAATTGCTAAATTGGGAATTGTACTTCAACCCAGAACAAAAAATGTGCTTTGACGGACACTAAATAACTTTCCCAGCCACAACAGGACAGCGGTAACGAGAGAATTTAGCGGGATATAATTTGAGGCCTAGTATTTAGGCGCTGGGTGACCGGTATGGATTTAGCGACAGAATTAGACTTGGAAATGCACAGTAGCGTGTGTGTGAAGTTATTCTGAATGACCCTATGTGCACCTTGAATATTATATACCCTTTTAGGGATAGATTTCAAATAGCTCTGATATAGCAGGAACCACTAAATTATGAAATTGCTAAATTGGGAATTGTATTTCAACCCAGAACAAAAATGTGCTTTGACGGACACTAAATAACTTTCCCAGCCACAACAGGACAGCGGTAACGAGAGATTTAGCGGGATATAAATTTGAGGCCTAGTATTTAGGCGCTGGGTGACCAGTATGGATTTAGCGACAGAATTAGACTTGGAAATGCACAGTAGCGTGTGTGTGAAGTTATTCTGAATGACCCTATGTGCACCTTGAATATTATATACCCTTTTAGGGATAGATTTCAAATAGCTCTGATATAGCAGAAACCACTAAATTATGAAATTGCTAAATTGGGAATTGTATTTCAACCCAGAACAAAAAATGTGCTTTGACGGACACTAAATAACTTTCCAGCCACAACAGGACAGCGGTAACGAGAGATTTAGCGGGATATAAATTTGAGGCCTAGTATTTAGGCGCTGGGTGACCGGTATGGATTTAGTGACAGAATTAGACTTGGAAATGCACAGTAGCGTGTGTGTGAAGTTATTCTGAATGACCCTATGTGCACCTTGAATATTTTATACCCTTTTAGGGATAGATTTCAAATAGCTCTGATATAGCAGGAACCACTAAATTATGAAATTGCTAAATTGGGAATTGTACTTCAACCCAGAACAAAAAATGTGCTTTGACGGACACTAAATAACTTTCCCAGCCACAACAGGACAGCGGTAACGAGAGATTTAGCGGGATATAAATTTGAGGCCTAGTATTTAGGCGCTGGTGACCGGTATGGATTTAGTGACAGAATTAGACTTGGAAATGCACAGTAGCGTGTGTGTGAAGTTATTCTGAATGACCCTATGTGCACCTTGAATATTATATACCCTTTTAGGGATAGATTTCAAATAGCTCTGATATAGCAGAAACCACTAAATTATGAAATTGCTAAATTGGGAATTGTACTTCAACCCAGAACAAAAAATGTGCTTTGACGGACACTAAATAACTTTCCCAGCCACAACAGGACAGCGGTAACGAGAGATTTAGCGGGATATAAATTTGAGGCCTAGTATTTAGGCGCTGGGTGACCGGTATGGATTTAGCGACAGAATTAGACTTGGAAATGCACAGTAGCGTGTGTGTGAAGTTATTCTGAATGACCCTATGTGCACCTTGAATATTATATACCCTTTTAGGGATAGATTTCAAATAGCTCTGATATAGCAGGAACCACTAAATTATGAAATTGCTAAATTGGGAATTGTACTTCAACCCAGAACAAAAATGTGCTTTGACGGACACTAAATACTTTCCCAGCCACAACAGGACAGCGGTACGAGAGATTTAGCGGGATATAAATTGAGGCCTAGTATTTAGGCGCTGGGTGACCGGTATGGATTAGTGACAGAATTAGACTTGGAAATGCACAGTAGCGTGTGTGTGAAGTTATTCTGAATGACCCTATGTGCACCTTGAATATTATATACCCTTTTAGGGATAGATTTCAAATAGCTCTGATATAGCAGGAACCACTAAATTATGAAATTGCTAAATTGGGAATTGTACTTCAACCCAGAACAAAAAATGTGCTTTGACGGACACTAAATAACTTTCCCAGCCACAACAGGACAGCGGTAACGAGAGATTTAGCGGGATATAAATTTGAGGCCTAGTATTTAGGCGCTGGGTGACCGGTATGGATTTAGTGACAGAATTAGACTTGGAAATGCACAGTAGCGTGTGTGTGAAGTTATTCTGAATGACCCTATGTGCACCTTGAATATTATATACCCTTTTAGGGATAGATTTCAAATAGCTCTGATATAGCAGGAACCACTAAATTATGAAATTGCTAAATTGGGAATTGTACTTCAACCCAGAACAAAAAATGTGCTTTGACGGACACTAAATAACTTTCCCAGCCACAACAGGACAGCGGTAACGAGAGATTTAGCGGGATATAAATTTGAGGCCTAGTATTTAGGCGCTGGGTGACCGGTATGGATTTAGCGACAGAATTAGACTTGGAAATGCACAGTAGCGTGTGTGTGAAGTTATTCTGAATGACCCTATGTGCACCTTGAATATTATATACCCTTTTAGGGATAGATTTCAAATAGCTCTGATATAGCAGAACCACTAAATTATGAAATTGCTAAATTGGGAATTGTACTTCAACCCAGAACAAAAAATGTGCTTTGACGGACACTAAATAACTTTCCCAGCCACAACAGGACAGCGGTAACGAGAGATTTAGCGGGATATAAATTTGAGGCCTAGTATTTAGGGCGCTGGGTGACCGGTATGGATTTAGCGACAGAATTAGACTTGGAAATGCACAGTAGCGTGTGTGTGAAGTTATTCTGAATGACCCTATGTGCACCTTGAATATTATATACCCTTTTAGGGATAGATTTCAAATAGCTCTGATATAGCAGGAACCACTAAATTATGAAATTGCTAAATTGGGAATTGTACTTCAACCCAGAACAAAAAATGTGCTTTGACGGACACTAATAACTTTCCCAGCCACAACAGGACAGCGGTAACGAGAGATTTAGCGGGATATAAATTTGAGGCCTAGTATTTAGGCGCTGGGTGACCGTATGGATTTAGTGACAGAATTAGACTTGGAAATGCACAGTAGCGTGTGTGTGAAGTTATTCTGAATGACCCTATGTGCACCTTGAATATTATATACCCTTTTAGGGATAGATTTCAAATAGCTCTGATATAGCAGGAACCACTAAATTATGAAATTGCTAAATTGGGAATTGTACTTCAACCCAGAACAAAAAATGTGCTTTGACGGACACTAAATAACTTTCCCAGCCACAACAGGACAGCGGTAACGAGAGATTTAGCGGGATATAAATTTGAGGCCTAGTATTTAGGCGCTGGGTGACCGGTATGGATTTAGCGACAGAATTAGACTTGGAAATGCACAGTAGCGTGTGTGTGAAGTTATTCTGAATGACCCTATGTGCACCTTGAATATTATATACCCTTTTAGGGATAGATTTCAAATAGCTCTGATATAGCAGGAACCACTAAATTATGAAATTGCTAAATTGGGAATTGTATTTCAACCCAGAACAAAAAATGTGCTTTGACGGACACTAAATAACTTTCCCAGCCACAACAGGACAGCGGTAACGAGAGATTTAGCGGGATATAAATTTGAGGCCTAGTATTTAGGCGCTGGGTGACCGGTATGGATTTAGCGACAGAATTAGACTTGGAAATGCACAGTAGCGTGTGTGTGAAGTTATTCTGAATGACCCTATGTGCACCTTGAATATTATATACCCTTTTAGGGATAGATTTCAAATAGCTCTGATATAGCAGAAACCACTAAATTATGAAATTGCTAAATTGGGAATTGTATTTCAACCCAGAACAAAAAATGTGCTTTGACGGACACTAAATAACTTTCCCAGCCACAACAGGACAGCGGTAACGAGAGATTTAGCGGGATATAAATTTGAGGCCTAGTATTTAGGCGCTGGGTGACCAGTATGGATTTAGCGACAGAATTAGACTTGGAAATGCACAGTAGCGTGTGTGTGAAGTTATTCTGAATGACCCTATGTGCACCTTGAATATTATATACCCTTTTAGGGATAGATTTCAAATAGCTCTGATATAGCAGAACCACTAAATTATGAAATTGCTAAATTGGGAATTGTATTTCAACCCAGAACAAAAATGTGCTTTGACGGACACTAAATAACTTTCCCAGCCACAACAGGACAGCGGTAACGAGAGATTTAGCGGGATATAAATTTGAGGCCTAGTATTTAGGCGCTGGGTGACCGGTATGGATTTAGCGACAGAATTAGACTTGGAAATGCACAGTAGCGTGTGTGTGAAGTTATTCTGAATGACCCTATGTGCACCTTGAATATTATATACCCTTTTAGGGATAGATTTCAAATAGCTCTGATATAGCAGGAACCACTAAATTATGAAATTGCTAAATTGGGAATTGTACTTCAACCCAGAACAAAAAATGTGCTTTGACGGACACTAAATAACTTTCCCAGCCACAACAGGACAGCGGTAACGAGAGATTTAGCGGGATATAAATTTGAGGCCTAGTATTTAGGCGCTGGGTGACCGGTATGGATTTAGTGACAGAATTAGACTTGGAAATGCACAGTAGCGTGTGTGTGAAGTTATTCTGAATGACCCTATGTGCACCTTGAATATTATATACCCTTTTAGGGATAGATTTCAAATAGCTCTGATATAGCAGGAACCACTAAATTATGAAATTGCTAAATTGGGAATTGTACTTCAACCCAGAACAAAAAATGTGCTTTGACGGACACTAAATAACTTTCCCAGCCACAACAGGACAGCGGTAACGAGAGATTTAGCGGGATATAAATTTGAGGCCTAGTATTTAGGCGCTGGGTGACCGGTATGGATTTAGTGACAGAATTAGACTTGGAAATGCACAGTAGCGTGTGTGTGAAGTTATTCTGAATGACCCTATGTGCACCTTGAATATTATATACCCTTTTAGGGATAGATTTCAAATAGCTCTGATATAGCAGGAACCACTAAATTATGAAATTGCTAAATTGGGAATTGTACTTCAACCCAGAACAAAAAATGTGCTTTGACGGACACTAAATAACTTTCCCAGCCACAACAGGACAGCGGTAACGAGAGATTTAGCGGGATATAAATTTGAGGCCTAGTATTTAGGCGCTGGGTGACCGGTATGGATTTAGCGACAGAATTAGACTTGGAAATGCACAGTAGCGTGTGTGTGAAGTTATTCTGAATGACCCTATGTGCACCTTGAATATTATATACCCTTTTAGGGATAGATTTCAAATAGCTCTGATATAGCAGGAACCACTAAATTATGAAATTGCTAAATTGGGAATTGTATTTCAACCCAGAACAAAAAATGTGCTTTGACGGACACTAAATAACTTTCCCAGCCACAACAGGACAGCGGTAACGAGAGATTTAGCGGGATATAAATTTGAGGCCTAGTATTTAGGCGCTGGGTGACCGGTATGGATTTAGCGACAGAATTAGACTTGGAAATGCACAGTAGCGTGTGTGTGAAGTTATTCTGAATGACCCTATGTGCACCTTGAATATTATATACCCTTTTAGGGATAGATTTCAAATAGCTCTGATATAGCAGAAACCACTAAATTATGAAATTGCTAAATTGGGAATTGTACTTTCAACCCAGAACAAAAAATGTGCTTTGACGGACACTAAATAACTTTCCCAGCCACAACAGGACAGCGGTAACGAGAGATTTAGCGGGATATAAATTTGAGGCCTAGTATTTAGGCGCTGGGTGACCAGGTATGGATTTAGCGACAGAATTAGACTTGGAAATGCACAGTAGCGTGTGTGTGAAGTTATTCTGAATGACCCTATGTGCACCTTGAATATTATATACCCTTTTAGGGATAGATTTCAAATAGCTCTGATATAGCAGAAACCACTAAATTATGAAATTGCTAAATTGGGAATTGTATTTCAACCCAGAACAAAAAATGTGCTTTGACGGACACTAAATAACTTTCCCAGCCACAACAGGACAGCGGTAACGAGAGATTTAGCGGGATATAAATTTGAGGCCTAGTATTTAGGCGCTGGGTGACCGGTATGGATTTAGCGACAGAATTAGACTTGGAAATGCACAGTAGCGTGTGTGTGAAGTTATTCTGAATGACCCTATGTGCACCTTGAATATTATATACCCTTTTAGGGATAGATTTCAAATAGCTCTGATATAGCAGGAACCACTAAATTATGAAATTGCTAAATTGGGAATTGTACTTCAACCCAGAACAAAAAATGTGCTTTGACGGACACTAAATAACTTTCCCAGCCACAACAGGACAGCGGTAACGAGAGATTTAGCGGGATATAAATTTGAGGCCTAGTATTTAGGCGCTGGGTGACCGGTATGGATTTAGTGACAGAATTAGACTTGGAAATGCACAGTAGCGTGTGTGTGAAGTTATTCTGAATGACCCTATGTGCACCTTGAATATTATATACCCTTTTAGGGATAGATTTCAAATAGCTCTGATATAGCAGGAACCACTAAATTATGAAATTGCTAAATTGGGAATTGTACTTCAACCCAGAACAAAAAATGTGCTTTGACGGACACTAAATAACTTTCCCAGCCACAACAGGACAGCGGTAACGAGAGATTTAGCGAGGATATAAATTTGAGGCTTAGTATTTAGGCGCTGGGTGACCGGTATGGATTTAGTGACAGAATTAGACTTGGAAATGCACAGTAGCGTGTGTGTGAAGTTATTCTGAATGACCCTATGTGCACCTTGAATATTATATACCCTTTTAGGGATAGATTTCAAATAGCTCTGATATAGCAGAAACCACTAAATTATGAAATTGCTAAATTGGGAATTGTACTTCAACCCAGAACAAAAAATGTGCTTTGACGGACACTAAATAACTTTCCCAGCCACAACAGGACAGCGGTAACGAGAGATTTAGCGGGATATAAATTTGAGGCCTAGTATTTAGGCGCTGGGTGACCTGTATGGATTTAGCGACAGAATTAGACTTGGAAATGCACAGTAGCGTGTGTGTGAAGTTATTCTGAATGACCCTATGTGCACCTTGAATATTATATACCCTTTTAGGGATAGATTTCAAATAGCTCTGATATAGCAGGAACCACTAAATTATGAAATTGCTAAATTGGGAATTGTACTTCAACCCAGAACAAAAAATGTGCTTTGACGGACACTAAATAACTTTCCCAGCCACAACAGGACAGCGGTAACGAGAGATTTAGCGGGATATAAATTTGAGGCCTAGTATTTAGGCGCTGGGTGACCGGTATGGATTTAGTGACAGAATTAGACTTGGAAATGCACAGTAGCGTGTGTGTGAAGTTATTCTGAATGACCCTATGTGCACCTTGAATATTATATACCCTTTTAGGGATAGATTTCAAATAGCTCTGATATAGCAGGAACCACTAAATTATGAAATTGCTAAATTGGGAATTGTACTTCAACCCAGAACAAAAAATGTGCTTTGACGGACACTAAATAACTTTCCCAGCCACAACAGGACAGCAGTAACGAGAGATTTAGCGGGATATAAATTTGAGGCCTAGTATTTAGGCGCTGGGTGACCGGTATGGATTTAGCGACAGAATTAGACTTGGAAATGCACAGTAGCGTGTGTGTGAAGTTATTCTGAATGACCCTATGTGCACCTTGAATATTATATACCCTTTTAGGGATAGATTTCAAATAGCTCTGATATAGCAGGAACCACTAAATTATGAAATTGCTAAATTGGGAATTGTATTTCAACCCAGAACAAAAAATGTGCTTTGACGGACACTAAATAACTTTCCCAGCCACAACAGGACAGCGGTAACGAGAGATTTAGCGGGATATAAATTTGAGGCCTAGTATTTAGGCGCTGGGTGACCGGTATGGATTTAGCGACAGAATTAGACTTGGAAATGCACAGTAGCGTGTGTGTGAAGTTATTCTGAATGACCCTATGTGCACCTTGAATATTATATACCCTTTTAGGGATAGATTTCAAATAGCTCTGATATAGCAGGAACCACTAAATTATGAAATTGCTAAATTGGGAATTGTATTTCAACCCAGAACAAAAAATGTGCTTTGACGGACACTAAATAACTTTCCCAGCCACAACAGGACAGCGGTAACGAGAGATTTAGCGGGATATAAATTTGAGGCCTAGTATTTAGGCGCTGGGTGACCGGTATGGATTTAGCGACAGAATTAGACTTGGAAATGCACAGTAGCGTGTGTGTGAAGTTATTCTGAATGACCCTATGTGCACCTTGAATATTATATACCCTTTTAGGGATAGATTTCAAATAGCTCTGATATAGCAGAAACCACTAAATTATGAAATTGCTAAATTGGGAATTGTATTTCAACCCAGAACAAAAAATGTGCTTTGACGGACACTAAATAACTTTCCCAGCCACAACAGGACAGCGGTAACGAGAGATTTAGCGGGATATAAATTTGAGGCCTAGTATTTAGGCGCTGGGTGACCGGTATGGATTTAGCGACAGAATTAGACTTGGAAATGCACAGTAGCGTGTGTGTGAAGTTATTCTGAATGACCCTATGTGCACCTTGAATATTATATACCCTTTTAGGGATAGATTTCAAATAGCTCTGATATAGCAGGAACCACTAAATTATGAAATTGCTAAATTGGGAATTGTACTTCAACCCAGAACAAAAAATGTGCTTTGACGGACACTAAATAACTTTCCCAGCCACAACAGGACAGCGGTAACGAGAGATTTAGCGGGATATAAATTTGAGGCCTAGTATTTAGGCGCTGGGTGACCGGTATGGATTTAGTGACAGAATTAGACTTGGAAATGCACAGTAGCGTGTGTGTGAAGTTATTCTGAATGACCCTATGTGCACCTTGAATATTATATACCCTTTTAGGGATAGATTTCAAATAGCTCTGATATAGCAGGAACCACTAAATTATGAAATTGCTAAATTGGGAATTGTACTTCAACCCAGAACAAAAAATGTGCTTTGACGGACACTAAATAACTTTCCCAGCCACAACAGGACAGCAGTAACGAGAGATTTAGCGGGATATAAATTTAGTCAAATCTGTTTTTATTGTTTTCAGGAAACATAGCTTACACATAGTATATGCATATCGCTTACATCATGCATAAACAACACAGAGCAGATGACAGATTACAAATAGCCACATAATCATATTCTAGACATTTGGCTTCCAGGGAATGAACCCGACAATACAGGTAAGTGGTCCATTGAAATCTCGCACGACAAATCAGCTGTTCCTTAGGTGCATATTTAAGTACTGAGAAAAACACACATAAACAACAACAAATGTGGGTCCTGTCTACCCCGACCACCCCCGAATCCCCTCTTTTTTCAACACCCTAAGGTGTGTTCAAGACAGCTAGTTCACTCAGGGTTTTTTAGGTACATCTAAGTTATCTCCATCCCTCTTCCTCACATATTTCAACCATGGATCCCAAACCCGTAGATATCTTTCCCTAGTATGATATGTCCAACCCACTAATTCTTCCATTCTACATATATCTGCCATTTTGTCATGCCACATCTCTAAGGACGGTGGCTCTTCATCTCTCCATTTTACAGGCACCAATAATTTGGCTGCCGTTATCATGCATGTCGGTAAACACGCCTTACCCGGCCTGAAGTCCTCCGTGGGTAGCCATAGTAAGACCAGTTTCGGTGAGAGCCTCAGGTTGGTACAACAAACCTGATTGCGGGATATAAATTTGAGGCCTAGTATTTAGGCGCTGGGTGACCGGTATGGATTTAGCGACAGAATTAGACTTGGAAATGCACAGTAGCGTGTGTGTGAAGTTATTCTGAATGACCCTATGTGCACCTTGAATATTATATACCCTTTTAGGGATAGATTTCAAATAGCTCTGATATAGCAGGAACCACTAAATTATGAAATTGCTAAATTGGGAATTGTATTTCAACCCAGAACAAAAAATGTGCTTTGACGGACACTAAATAACTTTCCCAGCCACAACAGGACAGCGGTAACGAGAGATTTAGCGGGATATAAATTTGAGGCCTAGTATTTAGGCGCTGGGTGACCGGTATGGATTTAGCGACAGAATTAGACTTGGAAATGCACAGTAGCGTGTGTGTGAAGTTATTCTGAATGACCCTATGTGCACCTTGAATATTATATACCCTTTTAGGGATAGATTTCAAATAGCTCTGATATAGCAGAAACCACTAAATTATGAAATTGCTAAATTGGGAATTGTATTTCAACCCAGAACAAAAAATGTGCTTTGACGGACACTAAATAACTTTCCCAGCCACAACAGGACAGCGGTAACGAGAGATTTAGCGGGATATAAATTTGAGGCCTAGTATTTAGGCGCTGGGTGACCGGTATGGATTTAGCGACAGAATTAGACTTGGAAATGCACAGTAGCGTGTGTGTGAAGTTATTCTGAATGACCCTATGTGCACCTTGAATATTATATACCCTTTTAGGGATAGATTTCAAATAGCTCTGATATAGCAGGAACCACTAAATTATGAAATTGCTAAATTGGGAATTGTACTTCAACCCAGAACAAAAAATGTGCTTTGACGGACACTAAATAACTTTCCCAGCCACAACAGGACAGCGGTAACGAGAGATTTACCGGGATATAAATTTGAGGCCTAGTATTTAGGCGCTGGGTGACCGGTATGGATTTAGTGACAGAATTAGACTTGGAAATGCACAGTAGCGTGTGTGTGAAGTTATTCTGAATGACCCTATGTGCACCTTGAATATTATATACCCTTTTAGGGATAGATTTCAAATAGCTCTGATATAGCAGGAACCACTAAATTATGAAATTGCTAAATTGGGAATTGTACTTCAACCCAGAACAAAAAATGTGCTTTGACGGACACTAAATAATTTTCCCAGCCACAACAGGACAGCGGTAACGAGAGATTTAGCGGGATATAAATTTGAGGCCTAGTATTTAGGCGCTGGGTGACCGGTATGGATTTAGTGACAGAATTAGACTGGGATATGGCCAAAAAATAACCACACTATTGCTGGTTAAATGCACTTGGTGACGGGCGCAGCTTGCCCCTGATGTAGTATATAGCCAAAAAATTAACAGACTATTGCTGGTTAAATGCACTTGGTGACGGGCGCAGCTTGCCCCTGATTTAGTATATGGCCAAAAAATGAACAGACTATTGCTGGTTAAATGCACTTGGTGTGATAGCTTGACCAACCACACTACTGAGGGTTAAATGCACTTGGTGACGGGCGCAGCTTGCCCCTGATGTAGTATATGGCCAAAAAATGAACAGACTATTGCTGGTTAAATGCACTTGGTGACGGGCGCAGCTTGCCCCTGATTTAGTATATGGCCAAAAAATGAACAGACTATTGCTGGTTAAATGCACTTGGTGTGATAGCTTGACCAACCACACTACTGAGGGTTAAATGCACTTGGTGACGGGCGCAGCTTGCCCCTGATGTAGTATATAGCCAAAAAATGAACAGACTATTGCTGGTTAAATGCACTTGGTGACGGGCGCAGCTTGCCCCTGATTTAGTATATGGCCAAAAAATGAACAGACTATTGCTGGTTAAATGCACTTGGTGTGATAGCTTGACCAACCACACTACTGAGGGTTAAATGCACTTGGTGACGGGCGCAGCTTGCCCCTGATGTAGTATATGGCCAAAAAATGAACAGACTATTGCTGGTTAAATGCACTTGGTGACGGGCGCAGCTTGCCCCTGATTTAGTATATGGCCAAAAAATGAACAGACTATTGCTGGTTAAATGCACTTGGTGTGATAGCTTGACCAACCACACTACTGAGGGTTAAATGCACTTGGTGACGGGCGCAGCTTGCCCCTGATGTAGTATATGGCCAAAAAATGAACAGACTATTGCTGGTTAAATGCACTTGGTGACGGGCGCAGCTTGCCCCTGATTTAGTATATGGCCAAAAAATGAACAGACTATTGCTGGTTAAATGCACTTGGTGTGATAGCTTGACCAACCACACTACTGAGGGTTAAATGCACTTGGTGACGGGCGCAGCTTGCCCCTGATGTAGTATATGGCCAAAAAATGAACAGACTATTGCTGGTTAAATGCACTTGGTGACGGGCGCAGCTTGCCCCTGATTTAGGATATGGCCAAAAAATGAACAGACTATTGCTGGTTAAATGCACTTGGTGTGATAGCTTGACCAACCACACTACTGAGGGTTAAATGCACTTGGTGACGGGCGCAGCTTGCCCCTGATGTAGTATATGGCCAAAAAATGAACAGACTATTGCTGGTTAAATGCACTTGGTGTCACAGCTTGACGAACCACACTACTGAGGGTTAAATGCACTTGGTGACGGGCGCAGCTTGCCCCTGATGTAGTATATGGCCAAAAAATAAACAGACTATTGCTGGTTAAATGCACTTGGTGTGACAGCTTCACCCTGATGTAGGCTTTAGCCAAAAAACAACCACACCATTGAGGGTTAAATGCCCTTGGTGACAGGCGCAGCTTGCCCCTGATTTAGTATATGGCCAAAAAATGAACAGACTATTGCTGGTTAAATGCACTTGGTGTGACAGCTTCACCCTGATGTAGGCTTTAGCCAAAAAACAACCACACCATTGAGGGTTAAATGCACTTGGTCGCAGCTTGGATGCACTTGGTCGCAGCACCGCACAAGACACAAAATGGCCGCCGATCACCCCAGAAAAAAGTGACTGACAAACGGTCTGGGCAGCCTAAAAACAGTGAGTGAGCATTTGAATTTCAGCAGCTCAATGATGCACAGCTGCAGATCGATCGATTAATCAAGTGAAGTCCTTTGGAGGAGTTAATCTGCCTAATCTCGCCCTACTGTCGCAACCGCAACCTCTCCCTACGCTAATCAGAGCAGAGTGACGGGCGGCGCTATGTGACTCCAGCTTAAATAGAGGCTGGGTCACATGGTGCTCTGGCCAATCACAGCCATGCCAATAGTAGGCATGGCTGTGACGGCCTCTTGGGGCAAGTAGTATGACGCTTGTTGATTGGCTGCTTTGCAGCCTTTCAAAAAGCGCCAAGAAAGCGTCACAAAAGCGCCAAGAAAGCGACGAACACCGAACCCGAACCCGGACTTTTACGAAAATGTCCGGGTTCGGGTCCGTGTCACGGACACCCCAAAATTCGGTACGAACCCGAACTATACAGTTCGAGTTCGCTCATCCCTACTTGGGAGCCCTACTTCTGGGACTGCCATGACCTCATTTGCATCCTCCTCCTCCGCAGCTGCCTGCCCCTGCAGGACACCCGAGGACAACAGGTTCGAGCATGCTTGCGGGCCACACCCTGGGGCCTCAGCACAGCTGGCGTGAATGACCCCCTCATCACTGAGGGGAGAGGCACACATTACATCCCCCACCCTCACATCACCATCAACAGGCATGTTATGTACATTAACAGTATCAACAGGGGTGGACATGGCAGCACATTCTGGGGGATCGGACCTCGAGGTGTCAGCGGCCACATACTGAGACACAAGCCGTTCCAAGTCTGTCCCTAGAAAAACACTGGCAGGGATATTTAAGGATACACCCACCTCCCTTACTCCTCGACCGGCGCCCTAGTCCAAATAGACCTTGGCAACGGGCAGCGCTGGTTCTACTCCTCCTATCCTGGAGACAGTAAGGGATCTCCTGGACAATAAATCTTGTGGTGCCACCAGTTCAGGCCATACCAGAGTCATCTCAGTGCAGATGTTTCTAAGTTCCATGGCCACGGCCTGGCCTACGGTGACCGGTTGAAAATTGTCAAGGGACCTCCCACCACCCACGCACAACACAGAGGATGGCTTCCGGGTCGATGACTGGGACGGGTCCCTCGGGCACTGCGAACACACAGCCTTAAAGTGTCTTGGCTGCTTACAGAGGTGGCAAAGTCGGTGTTTCCCCACCGACATGGAAAGGGAAGCTGGGGCTGGTGCCCACTTGGGCCTAGGGGCAGGGGCAGAGTGTGTCTTACCCCCTCCCCAGCTGACAGGTTTCCGGGCCTCTGAAGTCCTGTTGCTAGTGTACTCATCGGCCAGGGCTGCTGTTGCAGAGACCCTTTTGGCTTCCGGTCACGGAGGTACTGCTGGAGGTCCTCTGGGCAATTTCACAAGAACTGCTCTGTGCTGATGAGCTCCTTCAGCTGTTGGATGTTGGTGAGCTCCAATGCTGTGGTCCATTGGTTGACAACACTCAGCAGGACCCGCATGTGATCGGCCCAACTCTGGATAGGACCCCGCTGCAAACTCCGTAGCTTTTTCCGGTACATCTCATGGGTCAAGTTGTACTGCCGTACCAGGGCCTGCTTGATGTCTTCAGGCTGGTCTCGTTGGGCAGGTACGCAACGATTTCAAGGGCTTTTTCCCTGAGTCGTGGCATTAGGAATCTGACACACTGGTCCTTCGGCAACTGGTACTGATGGAGGGCCGTCTCAAACGCCAACAAGAAAGTGTCCTAGACCCCATCTTTTTCCAGCAGGGGGAATTCCTCCGCCCGCAGTTTTGGAATCCGGATCTCTAGAGACTCACATCGGGCTAAGGAGGGCTGATGGAGTTGGAGCTGGAGCATTTGTAGCTGGTGCTCGTGCTCAGCCTGCTCACAACATTCTGCAGCCTCTGCTTGCTCGCGACGCTCTGCAGATGCAATGAGGATCTCGTAGCAAGCCTGATCTCCGGCCTGGAGCTGGTCTAAGGCAGCCTGTAGGAGAGCAGCCGAGCCTGCCTGGCTGAGGGGATGGACAGGTGGAGTGCAACCCACCGTGGGCCTCACTGCCGGCAACTGGCTCCTTGGGGAGCTTTGGCTGTGCTCCCCCTCACCTTGAATAAAGTTGCCTTCCATCTCCTCTTGGCCACCTATCTGGACTGCGTCCTCCCCGCCACCGTTTCTAGCATCGGCCATCTCCTTAGCCTTGCTCCTTGTGTTTCTGGCCATCATTGCCATGGATGATCACTGACACAGACTGCAACCTGATACACACACACACACACCTTATTGTATTAGCTCTCAGACTGTCTAGTGTTGAGCTGATCTTAAGACTCCAGCGGCAAAAATCTACTGCTGGTAGTCTTTAGTGTCTGGCAGTATGGGTAAATAAAAAAATGTGTTACACAGGCAGAAAGTGCTCAAACCCATATGCAGTTGTGCATGCATATACAGGTGAGCAAATCCTGTAATTGTGGCCCGTTGCTAATGGCGTTTTCCAGCAAAAATGCATACAGTGGAGGATGCCCGCAGCGGACCACAAGTACCACAATAAACATCCTACACAAGATAGCAATTTTGTGGATGTGATAACAAATATAGCAAAATAATAATATCAACAAAGACAGGTGCACTCTGCGGTCTTCCTAAACCCTCAAACTGATGTTAAAATTTTAAGATTAGCCAACATATCCTACTGTGGAGGATATGTCTGAGCCCAAGCACCGCACGGTGCTCAAGCTCAGACATGTCCTTCACAGTAGGATATGTTGGCTAATCTCTTAATTTTATCATCAGTTTGAGGGTTTAGGAAGACCGCAGAGTGCACCTGTCTTTGTTGATATTATTATTTTGCTATCTGGGAGTATGGGTCCCACACTCACACACACTAGTATCTCGATCCCACTGCTGCCACCAACATGTGACGAATACTGCACACCGACTGACGTCAAATACGTAGGGCCAGCGAGATACGGTATAGTCACTGGTTACCAAGGAGTAGAGTATAACTATGCCGAAACACGGATTTGGGAATTCATGATTAAGATACCAGACAGCACAAGATTAAATTATATACAATCGCCTTAAGGGCTCACTAGATATAACACTATACACACAAAGAATATATACAGTGGTCTTAGGTTGCAAATACAGGTAGTATGGTACAAACAGGATTAAACAGAGCAAAGAAAAAGTCAGTTTACCAGATGGATGAGTCCTTTGGGTTGATGAACAATGGTTACTGTAATCCTTGGCTGTCGTCAGCCGTTTCCAGGTCCCTTCCAAACACGTGATGCAGCGTGACCCCCCTTTAGAAAAAGACACACCCGCTGGCTTGCATGGGCCTTTTGACCTATAGTCGGCCCCCACAAATATATATCTGGTTTATGCCTGTGATGGACGGGCGATACATAATTCCTTATGAATCGCCAGTTCCATGATGTCTGAGAGGTGTTTCTGTAGGATTAACTGGCCTCTGTGCTGGCTGGTTAAGGTGTGAATTTGTACGCATGTGGCCTCCTTGAAGCCAGAACCCCTGTAGAGTTCACTACCTTTGCTATCCATCAGCAGATGGCTGGAATGAGATCATGGCTGTTATCTAGGCTTTCTGGTACTACTTCTGATGTCCTCTCAGGAGTTCTTGTATCAGTTCAGCAATCTGGGCGAAGTGAGGGATGAAACGCTTGTAGTATCCTGCAAAACTAAGAAAACTTCTCACTTTTACTGTGGTAGGAGTAGGCCAATTCTGGACTGCAGCTATTTTCTCTGGATCTGGCTTAACACCTTCAGAACTGACAATATGCCCCAGGTATTTGACTTCTGGTTTAAGCAGGTAGCACTTAGAGGTTTTGATCTTGCGTTCGTCCTTGATGAGGACTTGAAAAACTTCTGCAAGATGTTTTAAGGGGTCTTCATAGGATTTAGAGTATAGCAAAACAGTTTCAAAGTTCTTGTGGCCTAAACAGCATTCCATTAGTCTTTGGAAAGTTCCAGGTGCATTGCAAAGTCCAAACGGCATATAGTTAAATTCAAATAGGCCCATAGGGGTAGTAAATGCTGTTTTTTCACTATCTTCAGGAGCCATGGGTACCTGCCAGTACCCACTGGTTCAATCCAGAGTGGAAAAGTAAGCTGAGGACCCTAATGCTGTCAAGGACTCCTCGATTCTTGGTAAAGGATAGGCATCCTTGTGGGTAATTTGATTAATCTTCCTGTAGTCCACACAGAATCAAATGTTACCATCTTTCTTTCGGACAAGGACTAGAGGTGCAGCCCATGGTCTATGGCTGTCTTTGATAATTTTTTATTTTTCATCTTCTGGGTCATATTTTTCTCAGACTGGGACATAGTTGGTGATATAGGCCAGTGTCTTTCTTTGATTGGAGGGTATGAACCAGTAGGAATGGTGTGCTTGATTACACTGATCTCTCCATAATCTGAAGGATGTTTACTGAAGGCTTGATGATGTTCCTTCACGACATTTAAGATTCCTTTAATTTGTTTCTCAGGTGTAGAATTATCTCCCAAATTGAGTTCTTTCCACCATGATGTATTTGGAGTATAATCTTGAGCATTCAGCTTCCACGTAGACTGTTCAGTCGTAGCTACGGGTACACTGATGACATCTTGAAAAGTAACTTGTAACAAGTTGACCTGAGCAACAGGGTAGTGCTTGGTCAAAGTTATACTGTTACTACTTAAGTTCAGGAGACGAATTGGCACTTTACCTTGAGAAATGGTCACTAGGCTTCTTGCAGCTCAGACTAGAGGATGGTCCTCTAGGTTGATAGGTTCTACTAGGGCTTGGTAGCTTTGACCTTGAATTCCAAGAGCAGCTCAGCACCATAGGAGTGTTTTTTAGTATTGGGTTTCAGTATCACAGTATTACCTTTGATGCAAGCACAACAAATCTCTCCTTTCTTATTAGCAAATTTCTATTGTGCATTCTATGCACAGATGGTCTGTTGTATCACCTTTTTGGGGGTCAGGTTAAGCAGTAGGCATGGACTATTGTAAAGCTTTAAGCATTTCAGTATAACAGTTCCTAAGGACGTTCATTCCTAGGACTACTGGAGGGTTGTTATCTTCCCTGACTGCACAACAATAATACCTTGTTGGGGTAGTGTGGTCCCTCCCACTTGAAGAGTTGGCTCACAGTACTCATGCACCTGCACAGGTTTGCCGTTGCTGGATATAATGCTTAGCCAGGCTTCAGGTGGCTGTGTCAGCTGGTTGTGGTCCCAGTATTTCTCTATTGCAGTCTTGACGGATAGTTGTGACTTGAGACCCGGTGTCCTATAAGGCAACAAATGGAACCCCATTGATTCAGAGAACCATTTCTGGACAGGATCCTACATATCTGGGCATCAAGCTGGGATCTTCTGGACCTACTGCTTTACCTCCCAAGGGGCGTCCTTGGCCTCAGGGTTGACCTTTTAACTGCCAGCACATCATTTCTGTATGGCCTGGCTTGTGACAGTATCTACAAATAGGTTGTTTTAACTTGTTAAAGCGGTCAGTGGGGCGTCTACCAGAGTTCCTGGGATAAGTCTCTTTACATCAGGAGGGAAATGCTTCCTTGGTAATGGTGTCTCATCCTCCAGCAATAAGTGTTTCTCCCACTGTTCTAGTTTTTGTCATACTTTCTCCAGACTTTTGGTTAGGAAGTTGACTTGATCTGTCAAGGCAGCAACTGCATCAGGAACTGGAGCTTGGGCTTCCTGACTGACTATAGGGTGAAATTTTGGAGATATAGCTGTTTTTTTTCACAGACATTTCAGCAGGCCTAGCTAGCTCTTTGAAGTCTAGGAAGGTAGAACTTGGGTGCTATGCCGCTAACATCTTTAACTGGCTCTTTAAGGTTTCTGTCCTAACATCTACATTGAATTGTTCTCTCAGCGTTTTATCTAGATCCTCTGCTTCATGGGGGTCTACCTGTATAACAGTTTGCAGGTCTTTTTATAAGAATAATGCAAAGTCTCTGAGTGACTCACCGGGCTGCTGTCTCTTGCTGAAGAATCTTATCTTGACCTCTGACACAGACCTGGGTTCAAAAGTGGTGTAGGGTCATTGAAATATCTGTTCCACTGTTCTTTTCTCTGAGCTTTGCCAGGATTTCACTTCTCTGACGGTGGCTCCTTCCAATTGTGCAATGAGGATTTCCATTTGCTGTTCTGCTGACACAGGGTACAATCTGAATATAGCCCAAAAAATGTATTTAAATTCCCATAAAGTATGAGCTTTCCCAACATATCGTGGGAACCAGGGTGCTCATAGACAATAAGGCATTGTTAAGAGCATGATGCTTGGTGCTGCAGCGGCTGGTGCTGCGCCGGAACTAGCTGCGGCAGGGAACCTTCTAAGGTCAGGCTGCTCACTATCTCCTTGTTCAATATAACGCAGGTTAAATACAGTTTTACACACTTTTTGCGTTGCATTGCGATGGGCAACCGCTACTTTGTAGGTGTCTGGCCCTTTAAGAGTCGCTGTGCCAGCTTAATATAGAGGAGTATGGTGCTCTGTAAGGCAGCTTATGATCCCAAACAGTCCTTATTAAGGTTAATTTTACCCAATTGCACTCACCCTGACATTCATGGAGGATTTTCAGGCTGCAGGGGAGTTGGAACTCTATTTTTTTTTTCTTTTAAGGTGGAGCTGCTTTCACTTCCTCTATGGGTACAGCAGTTTTTTCTGTCCTCCTAGGAACTTGCACTCAAACACTTTTGTTCCTCTGTGGAGGCGGGCTGTTTGTCTCCCTCAGTATGTGGAGAACAAAAACAAGATTACTGTTTAACCCCTGTTTTACCAGCAGCAAATAAATGCAATACAGTCACTTGTATGTAGTTTTTACAGATGCTGTAAGCTTCAGCAGTGATTTGAGAGCACATGTATATTGTATATACTAAGGCACAAAGGATTTGGATCCTGTTCGCGACCTCCGCCAAAATTATGCAGCGGACCGGACCTCAGGGTCAATATGTGAGTGCACGGTGGGCTGATGGGGGTAGTAGTCGTATTCAAGGTTTTGTAGCTCCCTGGGTCGGCGTGCAATAATGAGGAAGACAGCACTAGGGCACTCTCTATTGCAGGGAACACCAGCCAGATGGAAGTTGAGGTGCAATTAGAAGATGATGTGGAATAAGGAGATCAAGTTTCTTAACAAACTCCCAGTACTTTACTGAAGCTGATCCAAATGTCATCAATGTATGCAAAAGTCATTTACAGCAAGGCAGCTTTTACAGTGATTCAGATTAGTTCCCAGAAGTTGCATAAGGGGCAGTCTGTCCTTGATTATGGTGGGCAGCTTGTAGCTTAGAATCACTCCACCTAATATAAAGGAGATCTGAAAGCTGAATGCTAATCTTTACCTCCAAGAGAATGTCTGTCCTGGGGATATAATGCTTCATAAGGCACAGTTAAAAAAATATATACAGTATATATAAAGTTATGATGCAATAAGACAAAAACTACAGAGGACACTCACCTGTGAAGCCAGAGGTAGCTGTAGCTACTTTAAATGCTCCCCTTTAGATCCTACTTCCCTTGGTCCGGGTCACTTGAAATATAACTGCTGAAAATTAGGGCTTAGTTATTTGACACTACTTCATACACTTGGAGTTGATGATTCGGTAGATGTGTTTTCAGGCAGGGGCGTTGCTAGGTTAAAACTAGAGATGAGCGAATTTCTTGAAAATTTTTATTCGAATTTCACCCAAAAATTAGCTTCGTAACAAATTACTTACATTTTTTTGTAAGTAGCGGGTTCAATGACAGGGAGCCATGATAGCGCCGCCCCTGTCATTGTACCTATCAGATGCCGCGTTCATGATTGCGGCATCTTAGTGTACAGTGTGAAATCAACATAAAAAAAATTACATCAAGCTTACCACGTCCATTTGCGCGTGATGGGCCGGCCACCGCCATCTTGCTGGAAGATCTCAGCCGAAATCATGTGCGGCTCGAGATTACGTCATCACGCCAGCTGGCAATGCAACTGAATCTAATGCACTGGAAAAGCTTAAGGACCTGTGGTGACATCACAGGTCATGTGACCAGCAAAACGGACAGTGGTTGAGAAGGACCTGCGATGATGTCACCATTATGTGACCAGTGCAGGAGAGGATGGCAGTGAAGAGGAGAAAAAGCTGTGGTGATGTCTGCTACATAAGGAGAGGTAAGTGAAGGGAGGGGCAGAGCAATGCTAGGAGTTGTGGTTACTTAACTGGGACTGTATATTAGGGCTGAAGGGAGGGAAGTTTTTTAAATGGAACTATGTGTTGGAGGTGGCTGGGAAGGGGGTCATGTTATTTAAATGGGACTGTATTATTGTGGCTGTAGGATGGAGTGATGTTATTTGGAGGATGCTGGGGGAGGGAGTGATGTTACTTATATGGGACTGAATGTTGGAGCGGGCTGGGGCAGGGTGATGTTATTTACATGGGACTGTATGTTGAAGGCAGCTGTGGGAGGGGATCATGTTATTTAAATGGAACTGTATGTTGGAGGTGGCTGTGGGGGGAAGTGATGTTATTTACATGGCACTGTATGTCGGGGGGCTGGGGGAGGCAGTGATGTTAAAAATATGGGACTGTATGTTGATGGAGGCTGTTGGAGGGAGTGATGTTATTTACATGGACTGAATGTTACAGGGGTCTGAGGGAGGGAGTGATGTTATTTACATGGGACTGAATGTTGAGGGGGCAAAGTTATTTACATAAGACTGTTATTTACATAGGACTGTATGTTAATGGTGGCTGGTGGGGGGAATGATGTTATTTACATGGGACTGAATGTTAAGGGGGTGAACTTTGACCCATGACACATCCATCAGGTGGTACAGGACAGCCAATTGAGACGTTTCAGCACATGGACATACCCCCTACCTTATAAATAAACCCGATCTGGACGCCATTTTATATTCAGTCTATTGCCAGTGTAGGAAGAGGAGGCTGCTGTGTGGAGAAGGGACAAACTCTTAGGGACAACAAATGCTAGCTAATAGGGCCACAAAAGTCCTTTTAAGGACTGGTATAGATGTGCTATCGATAGGTGTGACTTACTGAGGGGTGTGATATACTTATAATATATCTTCTAACATAGAAAGTATATTATAGTGCATTTGTATTGTGCAGCAGTTGCGTTCGTTTCTGCTACAATACTGCAGCTAGATAGAGGGACAAACGCTATTGGAACAAATAATTTAAACTGGTGTGATATACCAGTTGCCCCCCCAAAAAGTGTTTGAGGCAGGGGTGTTATATACCAATAATATAGTTTCTATATGGTGCATTTGGGTAGTGCAGCATTTGTTTGCGGTTCTTCTGCATTACCTCAGCTACACATAGTGAAAAACGCTATTGGAACAAATAATTTCTACTGGTGTGATATACCAGTTGCCCCCAAAAAAAACTGATTGAAGCAGGGGTGTTATATACCAATAATATAGTTTCTATATAATGCATTTGGGTAGTGCAGCATTTGTTTGCGGTTTTGCTGCGTTACCGCTATTGTAACTGGGGATTTGCTCTGGTAGACAGGCTAGCGGACGCAGTACAGAGGCAACCACAAAGTCTAAAACTTAAACAGTTCAATGTTTTATTCACACATAAGGAAAAACAAAAAGTAACGGTTTGCAGTCTTGATGTTTGTTCACACCATAAAAAGTCCACAGAACAAAAGATTTCACCTGGTCAGCAGTTTTTCCACCTGCAGTCCACAGGAGGCTTTAGGGCCTGTTTCCGATCAGGCGTCTCTCAGTGAGATGTGGCTTCTTTTTACTCCCAGGAAAGTTCTCAGTTCCCAAACACACAGAGACTGATAGCGCTCCACTGTCAGAGAGGAGAAAACCACACCTAGCTGAGACTGCAGGCCGGGTTTTATATAGGCCAGTAAAGACTCGGCCTGGAGCGTGGGGAGAAGCCACCCACCCAGCACTTTGGCTACTCCCAGTAAGAGCCGGCCTGAATTGGCTTTACAGCCATACAAACAGCAAACTGTCAGTCAGCACTAGCTTCCGATGACACTTGAAACTAGCGGCTCTTACCTCACCGAGGCCAGGAACCTCAGTGACAGATACCTTCCGTCAATAACGGACCCTTGTGCCTTCCTACAGAACAAATAATTTTTACTGGTGTGATATACCATTTGACCCCCAAAAAAGTGATTGAGGCAGGGGTGTTATATTCCAATAATATACTTTCTATATAGTGCATTTGTGTAGTGCAGCATTTGTTTGCGGTTTTGCTGCATTACAGCAGCTACACAGAATTACAAACGCTATTGGAACACATCATTTCTACTGGTGTGATATACCAGTTGCCCCACAAAAAAAGTGATTGAGGCAGGGGTGTTATATACCAATTATATACTTTCTATATAGTGCATTTGAGTAGTGCAGCATTTGTTTACGGTTTTGCTTCCGTTACAGGAGCTACACAGAGTGACAAACACTATTGGAACAAATAATTTCTTCTGGTGTGATATACCAGTTTCCCCCCCAAAATAGTGATTGAGGCAGGGGTGTTATATACCAATAATATACTTTCTATATAGTGCATTTGGGTAGTGCAGCATTTGTCTAATTCCGTTTTTTACCAAATTCTCCATAAATTCTGGATTGTTTTATAAAAGTAAAACATATCTACCCAAAAAGTATGTACAATGTGTAACAAGAAAACAGTCTCAGAATTGATTTTAAAAGTAAAAGTATTCCAAAGTTGTTCCCGCTTAAAATGACAGGTCAGATTTTCTAAATTATGCACAGTCCATAAATTGAAAATTGCCAATGTCCTAAAGGGGTTAAGGTTTGCATTGCATATTCCCTTTTACATATGCAATCTGCGCCGCCCCCCAGGTTCCTCTTATCACATCCCAGGTGTAGTAAGAAATGCCGAGTGGTGTAATAGCAATGAATAGGGGAAGATAATCCAGACCACGTATGTAGTTAAACAGCAGCTTTAGTGTGGGTTGATTAGGAAACAGGCATTGTTGCCATATAATGTATGAATATAAAGAATATGGCTGCCACTGTTTATTGGGGTTCCTATGACTTTTTTAGAGGACACAGTAGGTTACTGCAGCCCTCCTCCTGTTGAAGTGAATGGGGGCTGCACTCTAATAATCAGCTCCATCCATTTCATAGTGGAGGGATCTATGTACAGGGTGGGCCATTTATATGGATACACCTTAATAAAATGGGAATGGTTGGTGATATTAACTTCCTGTTTGTGGCACATTAGTATATGTGAGGGGGGAAACTTTTCAAGATGGGTGATGACTATGGCCGCCATTTTGAAGTCGGCCATTTTAAATCCAACTTTTGTTTTTTCAATAGGAAGAGGGTCATGTGACACCTCAAACTTATTGGGAATTTCACAAATGTGTCCTGTCCCGGAGATGAGTCCAGCGTGAAGGAGCCCAGCACTGCACCGCATCCTCAGAATCTCCTCCTTGCTCCCCGACGTCAGACAGCCAGAACGCCGTAATCTCGAGATGCGTGAGCTAGCGCATGTGTAGTTCCTTCCCTGAGGCTGATGCCAGCACAGGGAAGGAACACTATGACACTGCGCATGTGATAGCTCGCACATCGCGAGATTACGCCGCTCTGGCTGTCTGACATCGGGGAGCAAGGAGGAGATTCTGAGGATGCGGTGCAGTGCTGGGCTCCTTCACGCTGGACTCATCTCCGGGCCAGGACACATTTCAGGGTAATTTGCATATGGATCAAATCTTTTTTTTTCTACAATAAAAGCACACAGAGCTATGGGGACTGGGCATTGCAGATGTGCTAGCGGCCATCTAGCAATGTCCTCTATACATCAAATCCCGGTGACAGGTTCCCTTTAAGAACAGCTCAGGAGAGATGGCCGACACCATAAGCATGTTCAGGAAATGCAATAAATAAATCTGCAATCAGAACATAAAAACAGATTAGAAAAAAAGTGTTTTGACATTTGATTTTAACTGGGAGGCAATTTTTGGGTGACACGTTTCATGTAAAACCTCTGGGAGGAATAAGGAGGTACAACGAGGTCCACTAGACTTCTGTGGGTGCTGTATTGTGTCTGCATTGCTTTACTGTGGGAAGAATTTTTCCGCTCAGCCATGCAGTAGCTGATCTTCTAATTCATCGCCAACAAATTGTCCCTACAGAATTCTCATCTGGGAAAGCAGAAAGTCACCGACCTTTAATATGCAATTCAACAGAGTGTGGTTTAGAAAGCATATGGTTTGTCTTTGATCTAAAATATTCAACAGCAAAATGGAGAAAAATGAAGCGGAGCCAAGTAAGAAAATAAAATTAGAACAGACCAGTAATTTCCTTGGAACAGAATGAAATGATAAAATTTTAAAACAAGCGATTAGATATTTTTGCTTGTCTACCTTATATTTTGTTTTTTGACTCCACCCTTTAAAAACCTTAAAACTAATGTAAAAACAGATAATAAAAACTAAATATACAAGAAAAAAAATCTAGTTTTCATGACTTTAAAGGGAATCTGTGACCAGTGACCTCCCTATCCAACTGTGTGGTTCACCTGATTAAACTGCTTTATTTTAATAACCCAAGGTTTTCTTCCCGAGTTATGATGTTTTTTCTTAATATGCAAATTAGGCCTTCGGTGCAATGAGGATGTCACCTTTGCTCTCATTACACCCAAGCTCTACTCATTTATGTGGCCAGCCCCTCCCTGGATGTTTTGATTGACAGGACCAGGCAGTGGCAAATCAGTGAGGAAAAGGATGACCACAGAAAGGATCAGAGCTTGTGTGCCACCATGGTGACGCCTTCATTGCATAAAAGGATTAATTTGCTCATTAGGAAAAAGTATCATAACTCGAAAACAGAGCCTCAGATCAACAAAATAAAAGCAGTGTTTAAATCAGGTGAACCACAGCTATGTGCCTATGCGGAGGTGATAGATTCCCTTTAAAGATTGTCACGTACTAGTGCGAGGTACTGTATCATGCTGTAAGATGTGTTCAAGACATGTCATCACATATACTTCATAGGATTTCCTACAATAGATCAAAGAGAAAGCTTTTGATTTTGTGCTTCCTTTATACAAAAAAATCAAATTAAATTACAATGTGCATTTTTAAAATAGAAAAATGCTTACATTGTGCAAGGAAACTTACTGTAACATTTCTTTATATTCTATTATTAAATTGTCACTGCAAGTTTGGGCTCCATGTGGACATCACTAACGTCCAACCACGTAGGGATTCTTTCTACTATTAGATATATATATATATAGATATGTGATCTTCACTCCAATTTGGTAGTTTGGGTGCTCGTGAGAGAACCGTATTTTGAGAGTAGAAATATCCATAGCACTCCAGTTAAGGTATATGCCATTCTTTTTAATAATCAAAGAAGTGTTCACATCACTTATTATTCCATATAGTATTATTCATATCCAGGGGTAAAAAAAAAAAGTGTTAGCCACATTGTATTCCCCGGACGTTTCGGTCTAAATTAGACCTTTCAGCGGGATCTGTAAACAATATATTGTATCTTAGATTTTGATCTGGTATATAATGTACAGAAAAATTAAGTATTGAAGACAAGAAATTAGGTGGGGGTCCAGAAGCAAAGAATTAAAAATGGTGGGTGTAAAATTGAAAAGGTTGTGTTCTCAGGTGCATGTTGTAAGGAACACTTGGATTAAAGCATGAATAGCAAATGAGTAATTAATAGTAGGTGTATGAATAATAAGGAACCGGTAATATAAGGGAAATACCACTATAATTAAATGGTTAAAAGTAGCAAGTAGATTTACCTCATTGGTGGCAGGAGGGAAGGTGCTATCCTGGATGTATGCTTGTTGGTCTAGGGAGCGTTTTAAATGGCCGTGGGTCAGCATCATCAGCAGGTGACATGATGGTTAGTGAGATGTCACCGCGCCGGGGTGGAGAGGGCGTGCGCCTGAGCATTGATTAAGGAGCGATCCTTGTAGTGCTAAAATGGATAGAAGGCACACGCATGACAAGTAGAGAGGTGGTGTGTAGTACTGGCAATGTGGGCAAGACAGGGACGGGATGTGTATGTAAATATGAGAAAGAGAAAACGTATGAAATGCTTATAATTGTACTTCAGTATACCATGGAAACATCCGACAAGAAGATCTTAAAACACAGAAGCAGCAAGCTTTCTTGAAACCCAAATTTATGTCAGTCTCAAAATGTTTGGCCACGACTGTACTGCGATATGATATACACACAGTGCTGGACTGTATAGGAGTAGCCTGCAGGCCTGGAAATCTGCCTGTGCATTCCTCCCACACAGTGCTACAGCATAATCTTTGCCTGGGGGAGTGTTGTAGGTCATCTAATCATCAGGAAGGGATAAGGTGAATATTTTCAGTTTTTTATTTTATTTTATTAACACTGAGGGGGCACAGTGTGAGCATTACTACTGTGAAGGGGCTGCAGAGAGGGCATAACTATTGGGAAAGGGGCATAGAGAGGGCATATCAACTGTAAGGGTGCACAATGAGAGCATAACTACTGTGAAAGGGGCACACAGAGGGCATAACTTCTGTAAGGGGGAACAATGAGGACATAACTATTGTAAAAGGGGCACAGAGAGGGCATAACTACTGTAAGGGGGCACAATGAGGGCATAACTACTGTGAAAAGGGCACAGAGGGCATTATTACTTTGAAGGGGCATAACTACTGTAAGGGGGCACAAGGAGGGCATAAGTACTGTTATTGGGGCACAGAGAGGGCATATTTACTGTGAGGGGGATCAATGAGGGAACAACTACTCTGAAGTGGGCACAGAGAGGGCATAATTACTGTGAATGGCCACAATGAAGGGATAGCTACTGTGAAGGGGGCCCAGAGATGGCATTTCTATTGTGAAGGTGAATCAGGGGCTGATTGGGAATTTAAAGTAGTCCTGGAATAAACTAAAAGTGGACCCATGTTGTAGGCAGGTCCAGATTGACAGAAGGTGGGGCAACAGAAGTAGGCAGGGCCAGCGATACCATCATGCAGGACAAAATACCGCCTGAGCAGAACCAAATACCACAGTGCAGCATATAAAAGCATAAAAAAGCCCCATCAGAATCAGATACCACAGTGAAGAACAATGTACAGAACCAGCAGAACCAGATATCACAGTAAAACACAATACAATGCCTCAGCAGAGCCAAAAACCACAGCACAGTACAAAATACTGCCCCAGCAGAACCAAAAGCCATAGTGCAGCACAATATGTTACCGCCCGCACCACAGTATTCAACTATATTCATCCTGAGGATGGTAATACAGTTGATTTCAGGAGGGGACCTGTGGCCACTGACCAGGAGCATAAGTGCCTGAAAGCTCCTACAATAATTCTAAGAGCATCAGATGTACCTGTCTGGCAGCCAAAAGGAGGGCTGTACATCGGCCCACTGGGAAATTTCCCTATAGGGTCTATGGCCAGTCCACCTATAATAACTACTGTTATGGGGCAGAAAGAAGGCATATCTACTGTGAGGGGACACGAGGGAAAATCTACTCTGAAGGGGGCACAGTTGACGCATTACATGCATAAATACATAGACATAACACATTTCCATAAAGATTACACACATGCATACGCATATATACACTTTACACACATTACTCACATTCCAGTGCCTTGCATAAAGACTGCACCACCTAGAATGTAATTCATTAAAGCATAGCTTCGTAGAGAACATGAAGAAGCAGGGAGTTCTGGGAGCTGTAAGCTCTGATTTCAACACAACTGTAAATGGAGCACTGCTTATTGTGTACTGTAAAATATTTACATTTTACTTCATTGTTAGATTAATACTATATATAAACTGTAAAACATTGGCAAAGGACAACATAATATCAAAGGCTGCAGATCTAAGGCATAATATTTAGGAATGTCATTGAATGTCATAATTCTATTTGATGCATGTTTTTTTTAATATTCAGTTTCCATTGCCACAGTATTCAGCTGTGTCAAAATGGAAGGATGTGTCAAAATGAAAGGATTTTGCAGATAATACAATGCATTTCGGGAAGTTGTCTCCCCTTCATAAGGTACAAACTGCATATGGATATGCAGTTTGTACCTGAGGAAGGGGAGACAACTTCCCGAAACACGTTGTACAGATGTCACATGGTTAGCACTCCTTTTTTCTGAGATTTCTGAGTTGTGTTATCTAATCTAAGCAAACACCTTCAATTGCTTTTCAATGGCTTTTGTCTCAAGATAATGAAATGAGTTAAGAAATTTGAGTTAACAGCGGGAGTGCTAACCATGGTACATCTGGATTATCCGCCAAATAGATTTCCATAATCTACACTCTTTGGGATCATCTGGCTGGTTCCTTGCTCTTAGGGATGTCCTTCCATTTTGACACGCTCAGTAACTTTTTGGGGGATCAGGCACCCCCAAAAAGAAGAATTACATCCATGGCTTCATACCAACCGTATCCTGGGATCCCATTTCATTTTCTGAGGAGCCTTTTCTAGAGTTGTGCCTAAGGTTAGCACAACCATCTAAGGTGAGCCTCCCTTTTTGGAGCCTAATCCTTATCTTTATTTGTATGTTATCACCCTGTGGTGCGCCTTCTTGTTCTGTATACTAGCAGATAACGCATGTGCCATTGACAGTATTCAGCTGATTATTTGTGGATTTGGTGCTGTCTGCAGTTGGATGAGGACTGGACATTGATTAAGCAATACGTTTAGTTAATTTATAGATCTCAGAATTGATTTTCTAGGTTCAAGATTTACAGTTAATTTGATTTGAACCTTGAATAAACTCAGAGAATTTGTAGACAGCATTCACATATATGAGACGGGGGAATCAATTTGTCATCAGTCTGCAAAATCTGTTTTACTTTATTATTTTACATTAAAGGATTACATTTTAGCAATGTTTCTTTTGCAGAATTTCTAAATTATTTCTCTCTAACTATGTAATATGAATTCAAAAGATTCAAAAATGAATATGTTTACGCAGGCTAAGTGAAAAAAATTATTTACTAAGTGTGATTAAATATAAGATAAAACAGACAAATCACATACAGAATTATTAAAAGTAAATAAACATCACAATCCAAATATGCAATATGGGGTAGGGGTCCGGTCGGCCATGTTATAACAAATGGCATCTACCATGTTATAACACATGACCAACACCCCAAGGTGTACAAGAGATAGGGCAAATCAATACTTACATCCTACCTAGGATTAAGCTCCAAGTGGAGTCCCCACTAATGTATATGTGTAACCAGAGGTATACACCTCGGCCCCATTCCTGGTGTGCATCACGCATGTCCGAAGATGTGTTTCTGAGATCATTACACAGAAATGTACCCTTATCAGCACAATGGGTGATGGGTACTACATTACAAGGAATTACAAGGAATATCCTTACACAGAATACTAAAAGTAATTTAAAAGAGACAAAATTAACCAGGACAGAACTAATCAGTACTTATAAATACCCTTACAATACAAACAATAAAATAAACCAATCTATATCTAAATTTCACCAAGCATGCCAGTTCCTTAGCAGGCGCTGTTACCCAGAGGTAAACATACTCACTATATGTTTGGAGGTGCACTGTGCATCTGTGTACCGCTGAGTAACTATTACACATTCCAAAACCTGCTCATAATTCAATTGCTATTACAATTGTTTGCGGCATTTGTGTCTGAGACAGGAATGCTAGATTGCGAAGCAGCTGGAGTAGAGCCTGATGTGAATAATTACAATCTGTATATAGTAATGTGGGATATGCTGTTGCTATATAAATCCTGGGAAATAAATAATTTAAATACAGGATTCCAAATCCCGCCAAACTGACATACTATGAAATTATAAAATTCTAGTTGCCATCATCCACCACTAGGGGGAGCTTGGGAATTTACTGCATACTGTTTTATTATTGAGTTTGTTGTATAAACAATACTTCAGAAACTTCTAAACTCCCCCTATTGGTGGCTGCAGGTATCCTGAGGTTTATAATTAAAAGGGTGGGCCACTTTCCGGCTACTGTAACCAATATATATGCACAATGACAATATGACACTTAGTAATATAGCTTTTGTAGATATTTGATGCCGTTTGCTATATTGCACAAGTCATGCCTCCTTGTTTGGCAAATCTGTACTGTCTGCACAGAGGTCCTGTCCAGACACTTGGTGGCTGATGGAGGGTCATGTGACCAGACATCACTCAGCCTCCTCCATTCACACCCGCTACACCTGCACTCAACTCTCAACAGTGCAAGTGCAGATGGCAGATGCAATGTATTTGAAAGGAGGATATTTGATTTGGTCAATAAGCAGCCATTTTATGCACAGGGCATCTGAGTGGGCAGCAGAAAAGACTTTGCATACCTTATGAAATATAGAAAATGTCTCAGAATTTCAACAAAGGCTATATTAGTGAATGCCATATAGTCATCTTGCAAATACATTCAGCAACAGTAGCCAGAAAGTAACCGCCAACCTCATTAAAGTGTATATATGTGTATGCATTTGTGTATATATAAATGTATGTGTATGTATATATATAAATGCCTCAGAATTTCAACAAAGGTTGTATTAGTGAATGCCATATAGTCATCTTACAAATACATTCAGCAACAGTAGCCAGAAAGTAACCACCAACCTCATTAAGGTGTATATATGTGTATATATAAATGTATATGTGTATGTATATATAAGTATATATGTGTATGCATCTGTGTATATATAAATGTATGTGTATATATAAATGCTTCAGAATTTCAACAAAGGCTATATTAGTGAGTGCCATATAGCCATCTTACAAATACATTTAACAGTAGTCAGAAAGTAACCGCCAACCCCATTAACCCCTTCATATGTACGGCGCTTGGCGGGTGTTTAAAGATGGCACCCACTGCGGGTGCCATAGCCGCAGGTAACCGCCTTCTTCTTCTAGCAGACACCCATAGCTCATGTCCGCAACCAGAAGCAATGCCGATCGCGGACATTTAACCCCTCAGATGCAGTGGTCAATCCTGACCACAGCATCTCAGCGCACTGAAACCGAAAGTGTGCACTTTCGGTTGTGCTCCGGCTCCCCGTGTGGAGATGGGAGTAGCCGGAGCGTGTAAAGCCCTTGCCTATAATAGGGCTCCATAGGAAAATGATCATAGATTCCAATGCAAGTGCATTGGAGTCTATGATAATAGCAATCAGATGATTGCATGTTATAGTTCCCTATGGGAACTATTAAAAAGTTAAAAGATAAATAAATAAAAACATTAACATTTGAATCACCCTCCCTTTCCCAAAATAAAAAAAGAACTAAAAAAATACACATAATTGGTGTTGCGATGTGTGAAAACGCCCATAGTATAAAAATATGTCAATATATTCCCCATACGGCAAACAGCAAAATGGAAAAAAGCGTCCAAATGACCAATTCGCTGTTTATGGTCACTTGATTGTCTACAAATTTTTTTTATAAAATGATCAAAAAGTCATACACATCCCAGAATGGTATCAATAAAAAGTTCAGATCGCCCCCGCAAAAAATGAGCCCCCAAACAGCTCCGTACACATAATTACCCAAAAATTAGAGGGGTCAAAATATAGCAACAAAAAAATAAAACTGATTTTTTTTCCCACTTTTAAACTTTCAAAAATTCTAAACGCAAGAAAAACTATATATAAAAGGTATCACCAGATTTGTACTGAGCTGTAGAATAAAATTAACCAGTCAGTTGTAAATAAAAAAAAACTGTAAAACTGTGGTGAAATTGAATTTTTTTTGCAATTCCACCCCATTTGGATTTTTTTTACTGCTTCTAACTACATCATATACAATAATAAATGGTGACATTGGAAAGTATAACTTGTCCCGCAAAAATCAAGCCCTCATATGGCTATGTGAACAGAAAAATAAAAAAGTTATGGCTCTGGGAAGGCAGGGAGCACAAAATGAAAACTAAAAAAGAACTAAAAAAAACCTCCGGGCCTTAAAGGGTTAATGTGTATATACAGTGAATATACAGAGTCTACACACCCCTTTTAAAATATCAGGTTTCTGTGCTGTAAATAAAATGAGACAAAGATAAATAATTTCAGAACTTTTTCCACCTTTAATGTGACCTATAAACTGTACAAATCAATTAAAAAACTAACTGAAATCTTTTAGGTAAATGGTAGAAAACAAAAAAACTAAAATAATGTGGTTGCATAAGTGTGCACATCCTCTTATCACTGGGGATGTAGCTGTGTTCAGAATTAATCAATCACATTCAAATATGGCACATTACCAAGAACTAGACGTCCCTCCAAAATTGATTAAAAGACAGAAAGAAAACTGGTCTGGGGGGCTACTAAGAGGCCTACAGCAACATTAAAGGAGCTGCAGGAATATCTGGCAAGTACTGTCTGTGTGGTACATGTGACAACGATCTCCCGTATTCTTCATATGTCTGGGCTATGGGGTAGAGCGGCAAGACGAAAGCCTTTTCTTACAAAGAAAAACATCCAAGCCAGGCTACATTTTGCAAAAATCTAAAGTCTCCCAAAAGCAAGTGGGAAAAGGTGCTATGGTCTGATGAAACCAAGGTTGAACTTTTTGGCTATAATTCGAAAAGATAAGTTTGGCGCAAAAACAACACTACACATCACCAAAAGAACACCATGCCCACAGGGACGCATCATGCTTTGGGGCTGTTTTTCTTCAGCTGGAACTGGGCCTTAGTTGAGCTAGAGGGAATTATGAACAGTTCCAAATGGCAGTCAATATTGGCACAAAACTTTCAGGCTTCTGCTAGAAAGCTAAACATGAAGAGGAACTTCATCTTTCAGCATGACAATGACCCAAAGCATACATCTAAGGCTACTTTCACACTTGCGTTCGGGGCTCCGCTTGTGAGTTCCGTTTGAAGGCTCTCACAAGCGGCCCCGAACGGATCCGTCCAGCCCTAATGCATTCTGAGTGGATGCGGATCTGCTCAGAATGCATCAGTCTGGCACCGTTTGTCCTCCGCTCCGCTCAGCAGGCGGACTCCCGAACGCTGCTTGCAGCGTTCGGATGCCCGTCTGGCCGTGCGGAGGCAAACGTATCCGTCCAGACTTACAATATAAGTCAATGGGGACGGATCCATTTGAAGTTGACACAGTATGGCTCAATTTTCAAACGGATCCGTCCCCCATTGACTTTCAATGTAATGTCAAAACGGATCCGTTTGCACAATCATGAACAGTGCATGGTAATGCAAACGGATCCGTTCTGAACCAAGTTTCTGACCACTTATAAATGGGGAACCTCTTCTCCCACTCTTCACACATTGATAGCAACACCTCAGGAGAAATGCTAGCACAGGCTTCCAGTATCCGTAGTTTCAGGTGCTGCACAGCATATGCTGTGAAGATACGAGATGTTCAGCACCTGAAACTATGGATACTGGAAGCCTGTGCTAGCATTTCTCCTGCGGTGTTGCTATCAATGTGTGAAGAGTGGGAGAAGAGGGTTGCATTCACAATCCAACACAATGGGCAGCACATTGAACACATTTTATAAGTGGTCAGAAAATTGTAAATAACTCATGAAAGAATAAAGTTACGTTAAAACCAAGCACACCTATGTTTTTCTTGTGAAATTCCCAATAAGTTTGATGTGTCACATGACCCTCTTCCTATTGAAAAAACAAAAGTTGGATTCAAAATGGCCGACTTCAAAATGGCCGCCATGGTTACCACCCATCTTGAAAAGTTTCCCCCCTCACATATACTAATGTGCCACAAACAGGAAGTTAATATCACCAACCATTCCCATTTTATTAAGGTGCATCCATATAAATGGCCCACCCTGTACTTCATGTTTGGAACATTTTGGGAATGCCATTTTATTTTTGGGGGACGTTAAAATGCTTAGAAGTTTAGAAGCAAATATTGAAATTTTTCGGAAAATGACCCCATTTTGGAAACTACACACCTCAAGGTATTAAAAACTGATTTTACAAACTTTGTTAACCCTTTAGGTGTTCCACAAGAGTTATTGGCAAATGGAGATAACATTTCAGAATTTCAATTTTTTGGGAAATTTTCCTTTTTTTTTTTTTTTCCAGTAACAGCCGGTTAATAGCCAAACAAAACTCAATATTTATTGCCCTGTTTCTGTAGTTTGCAGAAACACTCCATATGTGGTTGTAAACTACTGTACTGTCATGGAACCATGAACCAGACGTACAACAGAGATAGGTGGAATAAGAAGGCTTTATTGAAAATCAAGCCGTAGCTAAAGTCCAAACGGATGGCTAAACCGAAGCAGGGTCTTGCGTAGACGGAGGTCAGGAACCAGGAGGGTAGTCAGACGTAGCCAGGATCAGGAACCAACGGGGTAGTCAGACGAAGCCAGGATCGGGAACCAACGGGGTAGTCAGACGAGGCCAGGATCAGGAACCAGAAGCAGCAGCAGTCTTTGAAGCATGTGCACACAGGAGGACCAAGCAAGGAACTGAAGCCACAGACCTTCTATATATATGAGCTAGGCATCCAGCTCCTCCCAGTGGGAAGGAGGAGCCGCAGGGTGGGAGGCTACAAGAAACCCAGAAACCAAGATGGCCGCCAGCACATGTCAAACGAAGGAGAACAGTGAGAAGGTAAGACCATGACAGTACCTCCCCCTCAAGGGCCCCTCCTCCGCGGAGTAAGGAACGGTTTCAGAGGGAAGCGTGCGTGGAAGGCTCGGAGCAACGCAGGAGCATGGACATCTGTGGAGGGAACCCAGGAACGCTCCTCTGGACCATAACCACGCCAATGGACCAAAAACTGCAACCGACCGCGGACCAGGCGTGAGTCCAGGATATTGCTCACCTCATATTCCTCACGATTGCCCACTTGGACCGGACGGGGCCGAGGAACCGAGGAAGTGAAACGATTACACACCAATGGCTTCAACAGGGAGACATGAAACACGTTGGAGATCCGCATGCCAGGAGGAAGCGCAAGGGCATAGGCTACCGGGTTTACCCTGTGAAGCACTCGGAAGGGACCAACAAAGCGAGGCGCCAGCTTGGGAGTGGGCACTCGAAGGTTGAGGTTGCGGGTGGACAACCATACACGGTCTCCGACCTGGTAGGAAGGAGCGGGCGCTCGTCTGCGATTAGCCTGGAGTCTCTGGCGTTGCGCAGAGACCTCAAGGGACCTCTGGATCTGTACCCAAGAAGTACGTAGGACGGAAAGGTGATCCTCCACAGCCGGAGTATCCTGGGGAGAGAATACCTCCGGTAACACGGCAGGTTGGAACCCATAATTGGCCATGAAGGGAGACGTCCCAGAGGAAGAGTTCACCGCCGTGTTCCTGGCAAACTCAGCCCAAGGCAGGAGGTCAACCCAATTGTCTTGGTGATCGGAGACATAGCAACGAAGGAATTGCTCCAAGGCCTGATTGGATCGTTCTGCGGCCCCATTGGACTGAGGGTGGTAGGCCGAGGAGAAAGAGAGATGAATCCCCAACTGGGAGCAAAAGGCGCGCCAGAACCTGGACACAAACTGACTCCCCCGATCCGACACAATCTCCTTGGGCAAACCGTGCAACCGGAAGACCTCCCTGGCAAAAATCGAGGCCAACTCTTGTGCAGAGGGTAACTTCTTGAGAGGAACACAGTGGCACATTTTGGAAAACCGATCCACAATCATGAGAATGACCGTATGGCCTCGGGATGCAGGAAGGTCCACAATGAAATCCATCCCCAGGTGTGACCATGGACGCTCCCCGGTGGCTATGGGTTGCAAAAGGCCCAACGGAAGGTGCCGAGGGGACTTACTCTGGGCACAAACGGAGCATGCCGCTACATATGCAGCGATGTCGGAACGTAGAGAAGGCCACCAGAACAGACGTGAAACCGCCCAGGACAGCTGATTCTTTCCAGGGTGCCCCGCGGCCTTGGAGTTATGGTAGGTTCGCAACAACCGAGTGCGCAACTCCTCAGGCACAAAACATCTGCCGTTGGGTCTCCCAGAGGGAGCACCAGATTGAGCCGCCAAAATCTGCTCACCCAGAGGAGAGGTCAGGCTGGTGCGAATAGCAGCCAGGATCTGATTCGGGGGTATGACCGTAGTCGGAATCGACTCCTCCCCGGACAGCTCGGAGTACTGCCGTGATAAGGCATCCGCTCTGATGTTCTTGGAGCCGGGTAGGTAGGAGACCACGTAATTAAAACGTGACAAGAACAGAGCCCATCTGGCCTGACGTGGTGTCAATCTCTTGGCCTCAGAGAGGTAGGTCAGATTCTTGTGGTCCGTCAGGATGAGAACCGGAACCACCGAGCCCTCGAGCAAGTGCCTCCATTCTTTAAGGGCCTGCACGATGGCCAATAACTCCCTGTCACCAATCTGATAGTTGCACTCCGCGGAAGACAGTTTCCGGGAGTAAAACCCACAAGGAAGCAGAGGACCCTCTGGTGTTCTACGCTGAGACAGGAGGGCGCCTACTCCCGTCTCAGACGCGTCCACCTCGAGGACAAAAGGCAACCCAGGGTTGGGATGCGACAGAATCGGAGCCGACACAAAGGCGGACTTTAGAGCCTTTAAAAGCTCGGATGGCCTCGAGCGACCAGACCTGAGGATTACTGCCCTTCCTGGTCAGATCCGTGAGAGGCTTGGCTAGCATGGAAAAGTCCCTGATGAACTTCCGATAATAATTGGCGAAGCCCAAAAAGCGCTGCAGGGCACGAAGCCCACTGGGCTGGGGCCACTGTAAGACAGCCGAAACCTTCTCAGGATCCATGGAGAACCCCTCAGCGGAAATGATGTAACCTAAGAAGGTTACCTGGGATCGGTGAAATTCGCATTTCTCAAGCTTACCGAACAGCTTGTTCTCTCGTAAGCGTTGCAACACTCGTCTGACATCCAGAATGTGGGCCTCCATGGATGCAGAATATACCAAGATGTCATCCAAATAGACCACCACACACTGCTGCAACAGGTCACGGAAAACATCGTTGATGAATTCCTGGAAGACTGCGGGCGCATTGCACAACCCAAAGGGCATAACCAAGGATTCATAATGACCGGTCCTGGTGTTAAACGCGGTCTTCCACTCATCGCCCGCCTTGATCCTTACCAGGTTATATGCCGCCCTCAGGTCGAGTTTGGTAAAGACCGTGGCCCCTTTGAGGCGATCGAACAGCTCGGAAATCAAGGGTATCGGGTAAGCGTTCTTGATCGTGATGCGATTGAGACCCCTGTAGTCGATGCAAGGCCTCAACTCACCGCCCTTCTTTTTCACAAAGAAAAATCCAGCCCCTGCCGGGGACGAGGATTTGCGAATGTGTCCGCGTGAAAGCGCCTCCCTCACGTACTCCTCCATGGCCTCATTCTCCGCTACCGACAGTGGATAGACTTTGCCACGAGGAGGAACGGCACCAGATTGTAACTCTATGGCACAATCGTATGGGCGGTGCGGAGGTAGGGCAACCGCGCGCACCTTATCGAATACATCCCGGTACTCCTCGTATTCAGGAGGCAACAGAGAGTCCGAGGAAGTACACAGCAACTTGACAGGCCCATGGATGCAACTAGCCCCACACTGCGGTGACCACGAGAGGATCTCGGCCGATCTCCAATCGAAAGTCGGATTATGCTTCTGGAGCCAGGGGTACCCCAAGACCACCGAGTAGTGTGGAGACGAAATAACCTGGAGACAGACCGACTCTCTGTGAACGGCACCAATGGCCATCCCCACTGGAAGGGTCTCCTGAGTCACGTGTGGCGGCAGAAGGGGTCTGCCGTCTATCGCCTCAAGAGCCAGTGGGGAACCTCGAGGCTGCAGAGGAATGGAATTGGCGGCGGCGAACACACTATCAATGAACAAGCCACCAGCACCAGAGTCCACCAACGCCTGGGTCGTCACCGAGCCCCCGACCCAGGAGAGGACAACAGTAATCAGTGGTTTGTCAACACGGGAAACCGGGGACGAGGAGACTCCACCCAAGATCTGCCCCCGACAGGATCTCAGGTGCGAGCGTTTCCCGGACGGTTCGGGCATGCCAACCGAAAATGCCCACCGAGACCACAGTACATGCATCGGCCCTCGCGTCTCCGGAGTACCCTCTCCCCCTCGGACAGGCGAGCAACCCCCAGCTGCATGGGTTGACCCCCAGACCAGTCATCCCCAGGAGGCGTGGGAGGAGAGGGAGGCACGGGTGGGACGGCAAACGTAGGCGCCAATCTGTTAGAAGGCCTCCGCAGGCTCTCCTTAAAGGAAGGTCTCTCCCTGAGTCTGGTGTCAATCAAAATCAGGAAAGAAATAAGTGACTCGAGCTCCACTGGTAGGTCCTTGGCTGCAATCTCATCCTTCAAGGCATCCGAGAGACCATGAGAGAAAGCAGCGACCAGAGCCTCATTATTCCAGCCCACCTCTGCTGCCAGGGTACGAAACTCAATGGCGTATTCAGCTACGGATCGTGAACCCTGTCTGATGGACATAAGGAGCTTCGCAGCAGAGGCAGCACGAGCCGGCACATCGAATACCTTCCGAAGAGAAGCAACAAAACCGGAAAACTCGGCAACCACCGGATTGTTGTTCTCCCATAAAGGGCTGGCCCAGGCCAAGGCCTTGTCCGAGAGCAGCGAGATCAAGAAGCCCACCTTTGATCTCTCAGTAGGAAAGGCATGTGGCAGCAACTCGAAATAAATGGCCACCTGGTTAAGGAAACCTCGGCACTGAGTTGGCTCTCCCCCAAAGCGCTGTGGAAGGGGGGCAGAACCGGTCATACCCCGAAACACCGCAGGTGCAGCAACAGGTGTCGGGGTAGACTCTGGCGCAACAACCGGAGCGGCAGTAGGAGCGGGACCAGGAGCGACAACCGACCCATCGGCAACGGAAGCTAAATGAGCCGTGCGTTCAAGCAGGGTTTGTAACGCCACAGCGAACCGACCCAACAGGTGATCCTGCTGATCAAGTCTGGCAACCAGCGTAGGTAGCGAGGATGGCCCTGTACCGTCAGAATTCAGGGCTTGGTCCTAATGTCATGGAACCATGAACCAGACGTACAACAGAGATAGGTGGAATAAGAAGGCTTTATTGAAAATCAAGCCGTAGCTAAAGTCCAAACGGATGGCTAAACCGAAGCAGGGTCTTGCGTAGACGGAGGTCAGGAACCAGGAGGGTAGTCAGACGTAGCCAGGATCAGGAACCAACGGGGTAGTCAGACGAAGCCAGGATCGGGAACCAACGGGGTAGTCAGACGAGGCCAGGATCAGGAACCAGAAGCAGCAGCAGTCTTTGAAGCATGTGCACACAGGAGGACCAAGCAAGGAACTGAAGCCACAGACCTTCTATATATATGAGCTAGGCATCCAGCTCCTCCCAGTGGGAAGGAGGAGCCGCAGGGTGGGAGGCTACAAGAAACCCAGAAACCAAGATGGCCGCCAGCACATGTCAAACGAAGGAGAACAGTGAGAAGGTAAGACCATGACATGTACGGGCACATGGCAGGGTGTAGAGGGAGTGCTGTGTGGTTTTTGGAAGGCAGATTTTGCTGGACTATTTTATTTACACCATGTCCCATTTGAAGCCCCTCTGATGCACCCCTAAAGTAGAAACTCCATAAAAGTGACCCCATTTTGGAAACAACGGGATAATGTTGCAGTTTTGTTGGGGCTATTTTTAGGTTGCATATGATTTTTGGTTGCTCTATATTACATTTTTGTGAGGCAAGGTGCCAAAAATAAAATAAATTTAAATTTAATCTCCATTTGCCATAAACTGTTGAGGAACAACTAAAGGTTCAATATACAGGTCCTTCTAAAAAAATTAGCATATTGTGATAAAGTTCATTATTTTCTGTAATGTACTGATAAACATTAGACTTTCATATATTTTAGATTCATTACACACCAACTGAAGTAGTTCAAGCCTTTTATTGTTTTAATATTGATGATTTTGGCTTACAGCTCATGAAAACCCAAAATTCCTATCTCAAAAATATGGCATATCATGAAAAGGTTGTCTGAACGAGCTATTAACCTAATCATCTAAATCAACTAATTAACTCTAAACACCTGCAAAAGATTCCTGAGGCTTTTAAAAACTCCTAGCCTGGTTCATTACTCAAAACCGCAATCATGGGTAAGACTGCCAACCTGACTGCTGTCCAGAAGGCCATCATTGACACCCTCAAGCAAGAGGGTAAGACACAGAAAGAAATTTCTGAACGAATAGGCTGTTCTCAGAGTGCTGTATCAAGGCACTTCAGTGGGAAGTCTGTGGGAAGGAAAAAGTGTGGCAGAAAACGCTGCACAACGATAAGAGGTGACCGGACCCTGAGGAAGATTGTGGAGAAGGACCGATTCCAGACCTTGGGGGACCTGCGGAAGCAGTGGACTGAGTCTGGAGTAGAAACATCCAGAGCCACCGTGTACAGGCGTGTACAGGAAATGGGCTACAGGTGCCGCATTGCCCAGGTCAAGCCACTTTTGAACCAGAAACAGCGGCAGAAGCGCCTGACCTGGGGCTACAGAGAAGCAGCACTGGACTGTTGCTCAGTGGTCCAAAATACTTTTTTCGGATGAAAGCAAATTTTGCATGTCATTCGGAAATCAAGGTGCCAGAGTCTGGAGGAAGACTGGGGAGAGGGAAATGCCAAAATGCCTGAAGTCCAGTGTCAAGTACCCACAGTCAGTGATGGTCTGGGGTGCCATGTCAGCTGCTGGTGTTGGTCCACTGTGTTTTATCAAGGGCAGGGTCAATGCAGCTAGCTATCAGGAGATTTTGGAGCACTTCATGCTTCCATCTGCTGAAAAGCTTTATGGAGATGAAGATTTCATTTTTCAGCACGACCTGGCACCTGCTCACAGTGCCAAAACCACTGGTAAATGGTTTACTGACCATGGTATTACTGTGCTCAATTGGCCTGCCAACTCTCCTGACCTGAACCCCATAGAGAATCTGTGGGATATTGGGAAGAGAAAGTTGAGATACACAAGACCCAACACTCTGGATGAGCTAAAGGCCGCTATCGAAGCATCCTGGGCCTCCATAACACCTCAGCAGTGCCACAGGCTGATTGCCTCCATGCCACGCCGCTTTGAAGCAGTCATTTCTGCAAAAGGATTCCCGACCAAGTGTTGAGTGCATAACTGAACATAATTATTTGAAGGTTGACTTTTTTTGTATTAAAAACACTTTTCTTTTATTGGTCGGATGAAATATGCTAATTTCTTTAGATAGGAAATTTGGGTTTTCATGAGCTGTATGCCAAAATCATCAATATTAAAACAATAAAAGGCTTGAACTACTTCAGTTGGTGTGTAATGAATCTAAAATATATGAAAGTCTAATGTTTATCAGTACATTACAGAAAATAATGAACTTTATCACAATATGCAATTTTTTTTAGAAGGACCTGTAGTTAGTAAAATCAGTTTTGAATACCTTGAGGGGTGTATTTTCTTAGATGGGGTTGCTTTTATGGAGTTTCTACTCTAGGGGTGCATCAGGGGTGCTTCAAATGGGACATGGTGCTAAAAAAAAAAGGCCAACAAAATCTGCCTTTCAGAAACCATACAGCGTTCCTTTCCTTCTGCGCCCTGCCGTTTGGTCATACAGCAATTTACGACCACATATGGGGTGTTTCTGTAAACTACAGAATCAGGGTAATAAATATGGAGTTTTGTTTGGCTGTTAACCATTGCTTTGTTACTGGATAAAATGGATTAAAATGGAAAATGTGCCAAAAAATAGCTGTTTTGGCACCGTTTTTATTTTAATTTTTGACTGTATTCATCTAAAGGGTTAGGTCATGAAGTATTTTTATAGAGCATAGTCTTACGGACACGGTGATACCTAATATGTCTACTTTTTTAAAAAGTTATTTAGGTTTTATACTATATTATCCTTTTTTAAACAAACAACAAAAAATAAACATTTTAGTATCTCCATAGTCTAAGAGTCCGTTTTTTTTTTAGTTTTTAGCCAATTGTTTTAGGTAGGGGCTCATTTTTGGGCTGGATGAGAGGACAGTTTTATTGGCATAATTTTAGGGGGCATATGACTTTTTGATTGCTTGCTATTACACTTTTTTTGTGATGTAAGGTGACATAAAAAATACCTTTTTTGCACCATTTTTATTTTATTTTTTTGACCGTGTTCATCTGAGGTGTTAAGTCCTGGGGTATTTTTATAGAGCAGATTCGTATTTTTTTTAGTTTTACAAAATATCATCTTTGAAAAATATATATATTTTGGTGTCTCAAGTCTGAGAACCATAGTTTTTTTTTCAATTGTCAGTGGCTAAATGGAATTAAAATTGGGGAAGTGGATTATAAATTTAGTACTACATGGAAGTGTGGTACTCACTGAAGCAACCAATAATGCAGAGGCCCGGATGATCGGGGCACGTGTCACACTGAGTGGTGGTGTCCTTCCATATCCCCCTCCTGTGACACACTCTTGCACCTTTTTGGGGTTCTTTCCAGTATGGGGGACCACACCTGGAAAGTGTTGGCCAGGGATGACCTGGGCGCCTCCAGTTACTGAGGTACTCTGGCCTGTTCTTTCCCGGTCAGAAAAGATCAGGGCCTTGAGGACTGCCTCATAGAACTGGAAGAATTTACCTGTGTTGCCAGCGCTCCGGGACAGCACAAAAGAGTTGTACAAGGCAACCTGAACCAAGTAGACCACAACTTTTTTGTATCATGCCTGGGTTTTGCGCATGGCGTTATATGGCTTGAGGACTTGATCAGATAGATTAACTCCTCCCATATACCGATTGTAGTCGACGATACAATCGGGCTTAAGGACTGTTGCCATGGTACCCCGCACAGGGACAGGGGTGATGCCGTTACCATGAATTGTGGACAGTACAAGGACATCCCTCTTGTCCTTATATCTGACCAGCAACAGGTTTTCACTGGCCACACGGTTCCACAAGCGGACGTGAATCTGGCGGCGAGGGACTAGAACAAGGGGATACTAGTATAAAAGTTATCCACGTACAGGTGGTAACCCTTATCTAGTAGTGGGTGGATAAGGTCCCACACAAGTTTCCCTCTAACACCCAGAGTGGGGGGACATTCTGGGGTTTGAATATGGGAATCTTGCCCCTCATACACACGAAATTTGTAAGTGTACCCTGAGGTACTCTCACAAAGTTTGTATAGCTTGTGCATAATGCAGGCATTTCCAAATGGCCTCAAAATAGGAGCGTGTCATGGCTGTACTGTAAAGTGGGGTCTGGTACAGGACGTCCCCACTCCAGTACGGCCTGACACTGGGTTTTTTGACTAGGCCCATGTGCAGCACGAGGCCCCAAAACGTCCTCATCTCGGCTGCACTGACCGGAGTCCAGCCATCGGCCATAGCCAAAAAGAGTAACCTGCAGCACCCCTGGGGGTCTAGGGTTACACAGCTGTACTGCGGACCCCAGACACCCGATCAGGGTGATGCAACAGTTAAACTTTTTTTTTTTTTTTTAAACTTTCCCTGAATATCCCTGCCTAACCTAACCTTTCCCTAACCTGTCCCTAACCTGTCCCTATGTACCTTTTAGTGCCAGTTGGCACTGTGGACTGTCAGAAGAGGGTTGCTGGGCAGAGATGGGGGTTGCTGGGCACAGATCAGACGCAGGCTCCTCTCTCCTCGCTCACGGACACAGAAAGGAGGAGGAGAGAGGAGCTGCAGTAACTTAAGCCTCAGAAGTGATCCTGAGAGGTGATGTCACAATCACCTCTCAGGATCGCATGATGGTGATTGGTGGTGTATTATCACACCACCGATCACCATCCTATTCCGGGTTATCGGGTCACAGGACCCCACTCGGCATTGACGTACCGGTACGTCATGTGTCCTTAAGTACCAGGGCATCATGACGTACCGGTACGTCATGTGTCCCCAACAGGTTAAGGCCTCATGCACACGGCCGTGTACCGCGGCCGAGAGCGGTCCGAGGTAACACGGCCTGGATTCCTGTTGAGTGCAGGAGCGCACAGCGTCATTGGTTGCTATGACGCCATGCGCTTCATGCCGCCGCTGCACTACAGTAATACACTATACGAGTGTATTACTGTAGTGCAGCAGCGGCATGAAGAGCACAGGGTCATAGCAACCAATGACGCCATGCGCTCCTGCTCTCAACAGGAACCAGGCCGCGTTACCACAGACCGCTCTCGGCCACGGAACACGGCCGTGTGCATGAGGCCTAAAGGTGGAAAAATTTCTGAAATGATTTATCTTTGTCTCATTTTTATACATCACAGAAACCTGACATTTTAACAGGGGTGTAGACTTTTTATATCCACTGTATGTGTATGCATCTGTGTATATATAAGTGTATGTGTATATATAAATGCATATGTGTATGCATCTGTGTATATTGTAAGGGATCGCTCTCTCTCTCAGGGTCGGCAATGACAGACTTCTCATCAAACAGGGGGTTTTCAAGTTCAAACAGGGCTTTATTTGTCACACAGCACATCACACTTCCAAGTTTGGCATCACTTGGCACCATAAAGTGGCAGCTTCACCTCACGTGTTACATCAACACAAAACAACAAAAGCTTGCCCGGCTAGGCACTCACTATACAGAGGTCTCCCTAACTCACCTCTAGGTCAGTGTTCACACTTCGGTATTCGGCTTCGGACCGAAAGCCTCCTAGCTGTGACCAGTGCAACCCACCAGTCCTCCTGGTGGAAGCAGTGAGATACCTTGGGGGATATGGTCCAGCAGTCTTCAGGCGTCGCTGGGTCCCCCCAAACTCAGGCATCCTCAGCCTTGTGGCCGCCCAGCCCCCCTGGCTAGGACCACGCAGGCCCTCTGCAAGTCTGTTCCCTGGGGCCTAACTCCTCCTCTCACACACTGAGAATTGCTTTATCCCCAAGTGGTTATCGCACCTGGCCTCACCTCTGTATGTATCTGTGTATATATGAATGTATATGTGTATATATAAATGCATATGTGTATACATCTGGGTACATATAAGTGTATATGTGTATGTATCTGTGTATATATAATGTATGTGTGTATGCATCTGTGTATACTGTATATTGGCATGGCAGGCAATAAAGAATGAATGGGTCCCAAGCCTAGCCAAACAGCCTGGGGCTCTTTGACCACTTAAAGGGGTTATCTTATCTCAGACATTGGGGGCATATCACTCTAAGGTGGGACCTGCACCTATCAGACATTGGAGGCATATCTTAGCTATACGCCCCCAATGTGTGAGGTGAGACAACCCTTTTAATCTGCTCCTGGTTAAGACCCAGCAGGAGAAAATGTCATGGCTTTCATGGCTGCCTCGTTATCTGTAGACACAAATATGGCAAAGTCTGGGTCAGTTATATATATGTGGAACCCAGCATTTTACTGTCAACAGGCTGCCATCTCCTGCACAGATAAATGCAGCCCGTCCAGACGTTTATAGCCTATGGCTGGTCCAAAACTGCTTAATTAGTACAGATATAGCAATGGCTAACAGGATAGTCACCGCACCTTGACATACAATTTACAAAGTGTGTCATTCTGATACACTTGGCTACAAATTGCAACATCCCTAGCCTTCAATAAACTGAATTCTGACTAGATGATACATTGCTGCAAATAGGAGCTTCTATTTATAAATTGTCTTTCTTGTTGAAGGGACATCTCAAAAACCCAGGTCAGCTCATTACCTCAGCATGGTTTGGACGCAGTTAAGAAACTGATAGCAAATCACGCCTATAACCTGAAGAAGCTCCCGCCTTTGGAAATGTTTTCTGATCTGATTGAAGCGAATCTGACCTACCCAAGCCACTGCTGTGCTTTCGAAAACTGGAAAAAACAAAAAAGGTAAGGCTTCTTTGAAAGTGACCATAGAACGGGATATTTTGTAACACTGGCTGAGAACACAGTGAGACTGTTGATTTTACACTGTGTTCCTTAAAACCCTAAGTGCCAAGGCAGTGGAAGCACTAACCTATGGTACAGAAATGGAACTGCTTGTACCCAGGCATTTAAATGATAACGTACGTCTCCCATGTTATTAACCTCATAATGTGACATACAAGATTCAGGAAAGGTATTGATTGTGAATGTATGGGCCTAGGAAAAGGCAATTAAAATAAATTGTGTGTGAAATAGAAACCGCGTTCACCTGAGGACTCGTGAGTTATGTCGTTGGAGCTTTCACGTCATTTTTCAGTGTCTTGGCTCAATATGCTAAAGATATAACCCGAAGAATCTGCCATTCACTACATTACAAAGACAAACTGCTGTATGTGCTGCAGGAGGCTGTAGATTTTGCCAGCTGTCGGTCATTGAAAAATGTTGGCATAATATTATAGAATCTGTGATATTTTATCTTTTCCTACATATTATTTTCATGGCTAAATAGGTGATAATATTTTTAAATTTTAAAGAGGTTTTCCGAGATTTAAAAATTAATGATCTATCCACCGGATAGGTCATCATTATCAGATTGGTGGGTGACTGATACCCAACACCCCCACAACCAGCTGCTTCAGTGCACAGAAGACTTCATCCACTGTGCAATATATGGAGCTGGAGTACTGCAGCTCAGCTCCCATTTACTTGAATGGAAGGTGAGCAGCGGTACCTAGACATGGCCACTGCACAGTGTGGACGGAGTCTTCTACTTCCAGCTCTGTGTGCTAGCTGCCCAAAATAATTGATCGGTGGGGTGCCGGGTGTTGGACTCCCACAAACTGATATTGATTAACTATCCAGAGGCTACATCGTCATAATTTTAGTCCCAGAAAATCTCTTTAAGGGTAGTTTCACACTAGTGCTTACAGATCCGGCAGGCTGTTCACCAGAATCGGCTGGACAAATACCCATACACCATGCGTTCTTTGTCTGGCCAATTCCCGTCATCCTATACGGGAACAGCCTGCCGGAAGGCTGTAACGGCAGTGTAAAACTAGCCCAGTATAAAAGGAAAATTACTTTCTTAAGAGATTGAGAAATGACTAATCATGTACTGAAAGCCATTATATTTGTTGTTTAGCTTTATGAACTCCCCACAACTCTCCATTCCCTCACTCACTATCGCCTTGTAAGCCCGATCCAATCCCCTCCAAGTTCACCAACCATCTCTTCCAAGTTTCAGTAAACGGCTTGTTTTTTTTCTCGGTGACTACAGTTAATTTCTCACAAAACAGATCCGACTTCACAGAATTCTCCCAAAACTTTAAGGAGGGGGGACTTTTTTGCCTCCAAAATTTAACAATGCATCTTACCGCTAGGAACAGGAGTTTAGAGGCTATTACCCGGTGTGAGACAGACCTGAAATCAGACATGTCCCCAAGAACACATATTTCAAACACTTCCGGTATGGTTAACTTGTGTAACTCCAAAATCTTGCTTATCACTTCTCTCCAAAATCTCGAAATGTAACTATAGGTCCTGAGGAGATGCACATCATCAGATCCCTCCTCCCCACACTTCAGGCAACTAAAGGATTTATTTTTGTAGAACTTCTCTAGTTTTGCTGGAGTGTAATATAATCTATGTACTACAAAAAATTGTATTAATTGGTGTGCTGGATTTTTCGATACTTGAAGCGGACTAGCTATAATTTCCGACCAGTTATATTGTCTACCAGGAGAAATGATACCCTCCCACTTTTTAATATCCTCACGCACATTTAACTTTGCATACGTACAATTTGATAGCAGTTTATAGAAAATTACCAACAATCAAAAGTGCCCTATTACTTAGACTCATCGCGAGTTCGTGAGAAAAAGGAGGAGGGATATATACCACCGCCAGAAGCCACAGTTTATTGTTCCAGAGAAAATCTAAAACAACAAAACGTCCTTCAGAATCAATTATTGCCTCGTTTATCTGTATATTTATAGCTCTGTGAATCAGAACACTGACACCTCTGGAATATGAGGAGAAAGTCGAGTGAAACGCATATTGGACCCATGGTTTTTCAATGGTAGTGCAATTTTCCTTTAATAAATGTCTCTCTTGGAGACAAATGATAGCAGGGAGTGATCTATTTAATAAGTTAAAAACCTCTAGCCTCTTAGTTCCCGTTCCTAGACCTCTAATGATCCATGAGTGTATACGCATTCCAATTCAGCACTTATTACTGTATGTAACAAACCCCATTCCTGTCTCCCCGACCAGGGGCGTAGCTATAGGGGGTGCAGAGGTAGCAGTCGCTACCGGGCCCAGGAGCCTGAGGGGCACAAAGACCCTTGTGTCACATAAGACACTGGCATTATAGAAAGTGCATGCTGGTCAATTTACACCTCTGGCTGGAGGGAAGGGGTTAGGTCAAGAATTTGGCAGGAGGGGGGGGTGCCCTTTAAATGTTTGCCTCAGGCAGCGGGAAGGCTATGTGCTCCCCTGCCCCTTGCCAACAAGCACTGAGGGTAGGGGGGCCCAAGCTAAACTCTTGCACCAGGGCCCGTGAGCCTTTAGCTACGCCTCAGTCCCCGACCCATATGAGAGGGGGAGAAAGGGAAAAGGGAAAGGCAAGGCCAGAGAGGAGGCGGAGAGATGGACAGAAAGGAACAAAAAAAAAAAAAAAAAATAACAACTTGCACCAGAAGAAATACACACTTCTAGTACTCTGACCATTCATTGTACTCCCTCCCCCCATTTCAAAATGTAAGTAAAACTGAAGTATTCTTGGCTACCCAATCCCAAGCTTCTTCCGGGGAATCACAGAACCAGATCCTGTCTTTCCATACAATACGTAATTTAGCAGGAAACATTATAGAGTATTTTATTTCCTACTGACGGAGGATATTTTTAATCTCCATGAAACAGCTACGTTCCTTCATCGTCTCTCTAGCGTAATCCAGAAAGATCATAACCACTATTAAAGTCCAGATTTCCCTTTTTCCTGATTCTGCGCATAATTTTATCTTTATCTTTGGACATCAACACATTTATCAACAGAACTCTAGGTCTCTCCCCAGGGATAGGTGGTCTAGAGGGTACTCTGTGGGCCCGCTGAACAAAGTCGTTACAACCAGAAATATCTTGACCTAGTTTATCTCTCAGCCAATTTTGAACAAAACTAATTGAATCTTGGCCCTCCGCACCCTCAGGCAGACCTACACATCGTAAATTAAGCCTCCTTGATCTATTCTCTATATCAACGAGTTTCTTCCTTATTTCCTTGTTTTCCATTATTAACTCCTTATTCTGCTTAACTACATTCTGCAAAGTATCCTCAACTTGTGTAACCCTTTTCTAAACTTCCTCCATCTTCTCCTTATACTTCTGGACAAATATTGAGGTTCAGTTTGAAAAATAAAAGAGATTTTGCCACTATAATATACATTTATAAAAAAAAACTGGTAGTTTATGTCTTCTCAGTAGGGATGAGCGAACTCGAACTGTATAGTTCGGGTTCGTACCGAATTTTGGGGTGTCCGTGACACGGACCCGAACCCGGACATTTTCGTAAAAGTCCGGGTTCGGGTTCGGTGTTCGTCGCTTTCTTCGCGCTTTTGTGACGCTTTCTTGGCGCTTTTTGAAAGGCTGCAAAGCAGCCAATCAACAAGCGTCATACTACTTGCCCCAAGAGGCCATCACAGCCATGCCTACTATTGGCATGGCTGTGATTGGCCAGAGCACCATGTGACCCAGCCTCTATTTAAGCTGGAGTCACATAGCGCCGCCCGTCACTCTGCTCTGATTAGCGTAGGGAGAGGTTGCGGCTGCGACAGTAGGGCGAGATTAGGCAGATTAACTCCTCCAAAGGACTTGATTAACTGATCGATCTGCAGCTGTGGATCATTGAGCTGCTGATCCTCAATTGCTCACTGTTTTTAGGCTGCCCAGACCGTTTGTCAGTCACATTTTTCTGGGGTGATCGGCGGCCATTTTGTGTCTTGTGGTGCGCCAGCACAAGCTGCGACCAAGTGCATTTAACCCTCAATGGTGTGGTTGTTTTTTGGCTAAAGCCTACATCAGGGTGAAGCTGTCACACCAAGTGCATTTAACCAGCAATAGTCTGTTTATTTTTTGGCCATATACTACATCAGGGGCAAGCTGCGCCTGTCACCAAGTGCATTTAACCCTCAATGGTGCGTTTGTTTTTTGGCTAAAGCCTACATCAGGGTGAAGCTGTCACACCAAGTGCATTTAACCAGCAATAGTCTGTTTATTTTTTGGCCATATACTACATCAGGGGCAAGCTGCGCCCGTCACCAAGTGCATTTAACCCTCAGTAGTGTGGTTGGTCAAGCTATCACACCAAGTGCATTTAACCAGCAATAGTCTGTTCATTTTTTGGCCATATACTAAATCAGGGGCAAGCTGCGCCCGTCACCAAGTGCATTTAACCAGCAATAGTCTGTTCATTTTTTGGCCATATACTACATCAGGGGCAAGCTGCGCCCGTCACCAAGTGCATTTAACCCTCAGTAGTGTGGTTGGTCAAGCTGTGACACCAAGTGCATTTAACCAGCAATAGTCTGTTCATTTTTTGGCCATATACTACATCAGGGGCAAGCTGCGCCCATCACCAAGTGCATTTAACCAGCAATAGTGTGGTTATTTTTTGGCCATATCCCAGTCTAATTCTGTCACTAAATCCATACCGGTCACCCAGCGCCTAAATACTAGGCCTCAAATTTATATCCCGCTAAATCTCTCGTTACCGCTGTCCTGTTGTGGCTGGGAAAGTTATTTAGTGTCCGTCAAAGCACATTTTTTGTTCTGGGTTGAAATACAATTCCCAATTTAGCAATTTAAAAATTTAGTGGTTTCTGCTGTATCAGAGCTATTTGAAATCTATCCCTAAAAGGGTATATAATATTCAAGGTGCACATAGGGTCATTCAGAATAACTTCACACACCCGCTACTGTGCATTTCCAAGTCTAATTCTGTCACTAAACCCATACCTGTCACCCAGCGCCTAAATACTAGGCCTCAAATTCATATCCAGCTAAATCTGTCGTTAGTGCTGTAGCTGGGCGAGTTATTTAGTGTCCGTTCAAGCACATTTCTTGTTCTGGGTTGAAATACAATTCCCAATTTAGCAATTTCATAATTTAGTGGTTTCTGCTATATCAGAGCTATTTGAAATCTATCCCTAAAAGGGTAGATCATATTGAAGGTGCACATAGGGACATTCAGAATAACTTCACACACCCGCTACTGTGCATTTCCAAGTCTAATTCTGTCACTAAACCCATACCTGTCACCCAGCGCCTAAATACTAGGCCTCAAATTTATATCCAGCTAAATCTGTCCTTAGTGCTGTAGCTGGGCGAGTTATTTAGTGTCCGTTCAAGCACATTTCTTGTTCTGGGTTGAAATACAATTCCCAATTTAGCAATTTCATAATTTAGTGGTTTCTGCTATATCAGAGCTATTTGAAATCTATCCCTAAAAGGGTATATAATATTCAAGGTGCACATTGGGTCATTCAGAATAACTTCACACACACCCGCTACTGTGTATTTCTAAGTCTAATTCTGTCACTAAACCCATACCTGTCACCCAGCGCCTAAATACTAGGCCTCAAATTTATATCCTGCTAAATCTCTCGTTAACGCTGTCCTGTTGTGGCTGGGAAAGTTATTTAGTGTCCGTCAAAGCACATTTTTTGTTCTGGGTTGAAATACAATTCCCAATTTAGCAATTTCATAATTTAGTGGTTTCTGCTATATCAGAGCTATTTGAAATCTATCCCTAAAAGGGTATATAATATTCAAGGTGCACATTGGGTCATTCAGAATAACTTCACACACACCCGCTACTGTGTATTTCTAAGTCTAATTCTGTCACTAAACCCATACCTGTCACCCAGCGCCTAAATACTAGGCCTCAAATTTATATCCTGCTAAATCTCTCGTTAACGCTGTCCTGTTGTGGCTGGGAAAGTTATTTAGTGTCCGTCAAAGCACATTTTTTGTTCTGGGTTGAAATACAATTCCCAATTTAGCAATTTCATAATTTAGTGGTTTCTGCTATATCAGAGCTATTTGAAATCTATCCCTAAAAGGGTATATAATATTCAAGGTGCACATTGGGTCATTCAGAATAACTTCACACACACCCGCTACTGTGTATTTCTAAGTCTAATTCTGTCACTAAACCCATACCTGTCACCCAGCGCCTAAATACTAGGCCTCAAATTTATATCCTGCTAAATCTCTCGTTAACGCTGTCCTGTTGTGGCTGGGAAAGTTATTTAGTGTCCGTCAAAGCACATTTTTTGTTCTGGGTTGAAATACAATTCCCAATTTAGCAATTTCATAATTTAGTGGTTTCTGCTATATCAGAGCTATTTGAAATCTATCCCTAAAAGGGTATATAATATTCAAGGTGCACATTGGGTCATTCAGAATAACTTCACACACACCCGCTACTGTGTATTTCTAAGTCTAATTCTGTCACTAAACCCATACCTGTCACCCAGCGCCTAAATACTAGGCCTCAAATTTATATCCTGCTAAATCTCTCGTTAACGCTGTCCTGTTGTGGCTGGGAAAGTTATTTAGTGTCCGTCAAAGCACATTTTTTGTTCTGGGTTGAAATACAATTCCCAATTTAGCAATTTCATAATTTAGTGGTTTCTGCTATATCAGAGCTATTTGAAATCTATCCCTAAAAGGGTATATAATATTCAAGGTGCACATTGGGTCATTCAGAATAACTTCACACACACCCGCTACTGTGTATTTCTAAGTCTAATTCTGTCACTAAACCCATACCTGTCACCCAGCGCCTAAATACTAGGCCTCAAATTTATATCCTGCTAAATCTCTCGTTAACGCTGTCCTGTTGTGGCTGGGAAAGTTATTTAGTGTCCGTCAAAGCACATTTTTTGTTCTGGGTTGAAATACAATTCCCAATTTAGCAATTTCATAATTTAGTGGTTTCTGCTATATCAGAGCTATTTGAAATCTATCCCTAAAAGGGTATATAATATTCAAGGTGCACATTGGGTCATTCAGAATAACTTCACACACACACGCTTCTGTGCATTTCCAAGTCTAATTCTGTCACTAAATCCATACCGGTCACCCAGCGCCTAAATACTAGGCCTCAAATTTATATCCCGCTGAATTTGAATACAATACATTGGGCCAAATAATATATTTGTTGTTGTGGTGAACCATAACAATGAGAAAAACATCTAGTAAGGGACGCGGACGTGGACATGGTCGTGGTGGTGTTAGTGGACCCTCTGGTGCTGGGAGAGGACGTGGCCGTTCTGCCACATCCACACGTCCTAGTGTACCAACTACCTCAGGTCCCAGTAGCCGCCAGAATTTACAGCGATATATGGTGGGGCCCAATGCCGTTCTAAGGATGGTAATGCCTGAGCAGGTACAGGCATTAGTCAATTGGGTGGCCGACAGTGGATCCAGCACGTTCACATTATCTCCCACCCAGTCTTCTGCAGAAAGCGCACAGATGGCGCCTGAAAACCAACCCCATCAGTCTGTCACATCACCCCCATGCATACCAGGGAAACTGTCTCAGCCTCAAGTTATGCAGCAGTCTCTTATGCTGTTTGAAGACTCCGCTGGCAGGGTTTCCCAAGGGCATCCACCTAGCCCTTCCCCAGCGGTGAAAGACATAGAATGCACTGACGCACAACCACTTATGTTTCCTGATGATGAGGACATGGGAATACCACCTCAGCATGTCTCTGATGATGACGAAACACAGGTGCCAACTGCTGCGTCTTTCTGCAGTGTGCAGACTGAACAGGAGGTCAGGGATCAAGACTGGGTGGAAGACGATGCAGGGGACGATGAGGTCCTAGACCCCACATGGAATGAAGGTCGTGCCACTGACTTTCACAGTTCGGAGGAAGAGGCAGTGGTGAGACCGAGCCAACAGCGTAGCAAAAGAGGGAGCAGTGGGCAAAAGCAGAACACCCGCCGCCAAGAGACTCCGCCTGCTACTGACCGCCGCCATCTGGGACCGAGCACCCCAAAGGCAGCTTCAAGGAGTTCCCTGGCATGGCACTTCTTCAAACAATGTGCTGACGACAAGACCCGAGTGGTTTGCACGCTGTGCCATCAGAGCCTGAAGCGAGGCATTAACGTTCTGAACCTGAGCACAACCTGCATGACCAGGCACCTGCATGCAAAGCATGAACTGCAGTGGAGTAAACACCTTAAAACCAAGGAAGTCACTCAGGCTCCCCCTGCTACCTCTTCTGCTGCTGCCGCCTCGGCCTATTCTGCTGCTGCCGCCTCGGCCTCTTCCTCCGCCTCTGGAGGAACGTTGGCACCTGCCGCCCAGCAAACAGGGGATGTACCACCAACACCACCACCACCACCTCCGTCACCAAGCGTCTCAACCATGTCACACGCCAGCGTTCAGCTCTCCATCTCACAAACATTTGATAGAAAGCGTAAATTCCCACCTAGCCACCCTCGATCCCTGGCCCTGAATGCCAGCATTTCTAAACTACTGGCCTATGAAATGCTGTCATTTAGGCTGGTGGACACAGACAGCTTCAAACAGCTCATGTCGCTTGCTGTCCCACAGTATGTTGTTCCCAGCCGGCACTACTTCTCCAAGAGAGCCGTGCCTTCCCTGCACAACCAAGTATCCGATAAAATCAAGTGTGCACTGCGCAACGCCATCTGTAGCAAGGTCCACCTAACCACAGATACGTGGACCAGTAAGCACGGCCAGGGACGCTATATCTCCCTAACTGCACACTGGGTAAATGTAGTGGCAGCTGGGCCCCAGGCGGAGAGCTGTTTGGCGCACGTCCTTCCGCCGCCAAGGATCGCAGGGCAACATTCTTTGCCTCCTGTTGCCACCTCCTCCTTCTCGGCTTCCTCCTCCTCTTCTTCCACCTGCTCATCCAGTCAGCCACACACCTTCACCACCAACTTCAGCACAGCCCGGGGTAAACGTCAGCAGGCCATTCTGAAACTCATATGTTTGGGGGACAGGCCCCACACCGCACAGGAGTTGTGGCGGGGTATTGAACAACAGACCGACGAGTGGTTGCTGCCGGTGAGCCTCAAGCCCGGCCTGGTGGTGTGTGATAATGGGCGAAATCTCGTTGCAGCTCTGGGACTAGCCAATTTGACGCACATCCCTTGCTTGGCGCATGTGCTAATTTGGCGGTGCAGAAGTTCATTCACAACTACCCCGACATGTCAGAGCTGCTGCATAAAGTGCGGGCCGTCTGTTCGCGCTTCCGGCGTTCACATCCTGCTGCTGCTCGCCTGTCTGCGCTACAGCGTAACTTCGGCCTTCCCGCTCACCGCCTCATATGCGACGTGCCCACCAGGTGGAACTCCACCTTGCACATGCTGGACAGACTGTGCGAGCAGCAGCAGGCCATAGTGGAGTTTCAGCTGCAGCACGCACGGGTCAGTCGCACTACAGAACAGCACCACTTCACCACCAATGACTGGGCCTCCATGCGAGACCTGTGTGCCCTGTTGCGCTGTTTCGAGTACTCCACCAACATGGCCAGTGGCGATGACACCGTTATCAGCGTTACAATACCACTTCTATGTCTCCTTGAGAAAACACTTAGGGCGATGATGGAAGAGGAGGTGGCCCAGGAGGAGGAGGAGGAGGAGGAAGAGGGGTCATTTTTAGCACTTTCAGGCCAGTCTCTTCGAAGTGACTCAGAGGGAGGTTTTTGGCAACAGCAGAGGCCAGGTACAAATGTGGCCAGCCAGGGCCCACTACTGGAGGACGAGGAGGACGAGGATGAGGAGGAGGTGGAGGAGGATGAGGATGAAGCATGGTCACAGCGGGGTGGCACCCAACGCAGCTCGGGTCCATCACTGGTGCGTGGCTGGGGGGAAAGGCAGGACGATGACGATACGCCTCCCACAGAGGACAGCTTGTCCTTACCCCTGGGCAGCCTGGCACACATGAGCGACTACATGCTGCAGTGCCTGCGCAACGACAGCAGAGTTGCCCACATTTTAACCTGTGCGGACTACTGGGTTGCCACCCTGCTGGATCCACGCTACAAAGACAATGTGCCCACCTTACTTCCTGCACTGGAGCGTGATAGGAAGATGCGCGAGTACAAGCGCACGTTGGTAGACGCGCTACTGAGAGCATTCCCAAATGTCACAGGGGAACAAGTGGAAGCCCAAGGCCAAGGCAGAGGAGGAGCAAGAGGTCGCCAAGGCAGCTGTGTCACGGCCAGCTCCTCTGAGGGCAGGGTTAGCATGGCAGAGATGTGGAAAACTTTTGTCAACACGCCACAGCTAACTGCACCACCACCTGATACGCAACGTGTTAGCAGGAGGCAACATTTCACTAACATGGTGGAACAGTACGTGTGCACACCCCTCCACGTACTGACTGATGGTTCGGCCCCATTCAACTTCTGGGTCTCTAAATTGTCCACGTGGCCAGAGCTAGCCTTTTATGCCTTGGAGGTGCTGGCCTGCCCGGCAGCCAGCGTTTTGTCTGAACGTGTATTCAGCACGGCAGGGGGCGTCATTACAGACAAACGCAGCCGCCTGTCTACAGCCAATGTGGACAAGCTGACGTTCATAAAAATGAACCAGGCATGGATCCCACAGGACCTGTCCGTCCCTTGTCCAGATTAGACATTAACTACCTCCCCATAACCATATATTATTGGACTCCAGGGCACTTCCTCATTCAATCCTATTTTTATTTTCATTTTACCATTATATTGCGAGGCTACCCAAAGTTGAATGAACCTCTCCTCTGCCTGTGTGCTAGGCCTAAATATATGCCAATGGACTGTTGCAGTGGTGGCTGACATGAAGCCTGATTCTCTGCTATGACATGCAGACTAATTCTCTGCTGACATGAAGCCAGATTGTCTGTTACGGGACCTCTCTCCTCTGCCTGGGTGCTGGGCCTAAATTTATGACAATGGACTGTTGCAGTGGTGGCTGACGTGAAGCCTGATTCTCTGCTATGACATGCAGACTGATTCTCTGCTGACATGAAGCCAGATTGTCTGTTACGGGACCTCTCTGCTCTGCCTGTGTGCTAGGCCTAAATATATGCCAATGGACTGTTGCAGTGGTGGGTGACGTGAAGCCTCATTCTCTGCTATGACATGCAGACTGATTCTCTGCTGACATGAAGCCAGATCGTCTGTTACGGGACCTCTCTGCTCTGCCTGTGTGCTAGGCCTAAATATATGCCAATGGACTGTTGCAGTGGTGGGTGACGTGAAGCCTCATTCTCTGCTATGACATGCAGACTGATTCTCTGCTGTCATGAAGCCAGATTGTCTGTTACGGGACCTCTCTGCTCTGCCTGTGTGCTAGGCCTAAATATATGCCAATGGACTGTTGCAGTGGTGGGTGACGTGAAGCCTCATTCTCTGCTATGACATGCAGACTGATTCTCTGCTGACATGAAGCCAGATTGTCTGTTACGGGACCTCTCTCCTCTGCCTGTGTGCTAGGCCTAAATATATGCCAATGGACTGTTGCAGTGGTGGCTGACGTGAAGCCTCATTCTCTGCTATGACATGCAGACTAATTCTCTGCTGACATGAAGCCAGATTGTCTGTTACGGGACCTCTCTCCTCTGCCTGGGTGCTGGGCCTAAATTTATGACAATGGACTGTTGCAGTGGTGGCTGACGTGAAGCCTGATTCTCTGCTATGACATGCAGACTGATTCTCTGCTGACATGAAGCCAGATCCTCTGTTACGGGACCTCTCTCCTCTGCCTGTGTGTGTGCTGGGCCTAAATATATGCCAATGGACTGTTGCAGTGGTGGCTGACGTGAAGCCTCATTCTCTGCTATGACATGCAGACTGATTCTCTGCTGACATGAAGCCAGATTCTCTGTTACGGGACCTCTCTCCTCTGCCTGTGTGTGTGCTGGGCCTAAATATATGCCAATGGACTGTTGCAGTGGTGGCTGACGTGAAGCCTCATTCTCTGCTATGACATGCAGACTGATTCTCTGCTGACATGAAGCCAGATTCTCTGTTACGGGACCTCTCTCCTCTGCCTGTGTGTGTGCTGGGCCTAAATATATGCCAATGGACTGTTGCAGTGGTGGCTGACGTGAAGCCTCATTCTCTGCTATGACATGCAGACTAATTCTCTGCTGACATGAAGACAGATTCTCTGTTACGGGACCTCCCTCCTCTGCCTGGGTGCTGGGCCTAAATATATGCCAATGGACTGTTGCAGTGGTGGCTGACGTGAAGCCTCATTCTCTGCTATGACATGCAGACTGATTCTCTGCTGACATGAAGACAGATTCTCTGTTACAGGACCTCTCTCCTCTGCCTGTGTGTGTGCTGGGCCTAAATATATGCCAATGGACTGTTGCAGTGGTGGCTGACGTGAAGCCTCATTCTCTGCTATGACATGCAGACTGATTCTCTGCTGACATGAAGCCAGATTCTCTGTTACGGGACCTCTCTCCTCTGCCTGTGTGTGTGCTGGGCCTAAATATATGCCAATGGACTGTTGCAGTGGTGGCTGACGTGAAGCCTCATTCTCTGCTATGACATGCAGACTGATTCTCTGCTGACATGAAGCCAGATTCTCTGTTACGGGACCTCTCTCCTCTGCCTGTGTGTGTGCTGGGCCTAAATATATGCCAATGGACTGTTGCAGTGGTGGCTGACGTGAAGCCTCATTCTCTGCTATGACATGCAGACTAATTCTCTGCTGACATGAAGACAGATTCTCTGTTACGGGACCTCCCTCCTCTGCCTGGGTGCTGGGCCTAAATATATGCCAATGGACTGTTGCAGTGGTGGCTGACGTGAAGCCTCATTCTCTGCTATGACATGCAGACTAATTCTCTGCTGACATGAAGACAGATTCTCTGTTACGGGACCTCTCTCCTCTGCCTGGGTGCCGGGGCCTAAATATCTGAGAATGGACTGTTCCAGTGGTGGGTGACGGGAAGCCAGATTCTCTGCTATGGAACCTCTCTCCAATTGATTGTGGTTAATTTTTATTTATTTAATTTTTATTTTAATTCATTTCCCTATCCACATTTGTTTGCAGGGGATTTACCTACATGTTGCTGCCTTTTGCAGCCCTCTAGCTCTTTCCTGGGCTGTTTTACAGCCTTTTTAGTGCCGAAAAGTTCGGGTCCCCATTGACTTCAATGGGGTTCGGGTTCGGGACGAAGTTCGGATCGGGTTCGGATCCCGAACCCGAACATTTCCGGGATGTTCGGCCGAACTTCTCGAACCCGAACATCCAGGTGTTCGCTCAACTCTACTTCTCAGGTATAAATCATATTCACAGAAGAATAAAACAATTTTTGCTGCTGTTGAGTATCTTTAGATTTCAGTTTTAGTTACAAGGGAATTTGGGGTTTTTGAATTAGTTCCCTGCTATAGGTACTTTCACACAAGTGTTATTCTTTTCCGGCATTGACTTCCGTCCTAGGGGCTCAATACCGGAAAATAAGTGATCAGTTTTATCCTAATGCATTCTGAATGTAGAGCAATCCGTTCAGTATGCATCAGGATTCAGTTCAGATGCGCAGACTGAAAAAGATGCAAAAATCATTTATAGCGGATCAGTTCTTCCAGATGACACTGGAGAGACGGATCCGGCATTTCAATGCATTTGTCATTTCAATGGATCTGCATTCGGATCCGTCTGACAAATGCCATCAATTTGTATACGTTTTGCTGGATCCGGCAGTCAGTTCCGGCCAGGCCCGGTGCTATAAATAGGCAGACCAAGCGGCTGCCTTCGGGCGCAAAGACGGGGAACGGAAAAATGAACCTTTTTTTTTTTAATACCCTGTATTTTTTGCCCCTGGGTCTTATGGGGTGAATACTAATGAAGCGCCTCCATTTTGGAGGCGCTTCATTAGTACCAGAGGATCGGGAAGCGGTGAAGGATCTGTACTCACCACTTCCTGGTCCTCCGCTTGGCTGTCTGCTGTGAAGGGCTACACACCATGTGACCTCACTGTGCGCAGCCTTCACAGCTGACAGCCGAGAACCAGGAAGAAGAGAGAGCGCTTGTGGTGAGGAGTGGCGGCGTCCAGGAGCAGGAGAAGTAAGTTATTTTATTTTATATGCGCTGATGGCTGACATGGGGGGGGCATGATGGCTGTCATGGGGGGGGCATGATGGCTGACATGGGGGGATGATGATGGCTGACATGGGGGGCATGATGGCTGACATGGGGGGCATGATGAATAACATGGGGGGCATGATGACTGACATGGGGGGGCATGATGGCTGACATGGAGGGGCATGATGGCTGACATGGGGGGCATGATGGCTGACATGGGAGGCATGATGGCTGACATGGGGGGCTGATCTGAGGTCTGATTAACATTGAGGGTCTGATTGCTGGTCTGACCTGAGGTGTAATGGAAAATATTTTTTTCTTATTATCCTCCTCTAAAACCTAGGTGTGTCTTATGGGCTGCAACGACGTTTGAGGACCGAAAAATACGGTCCTCAAACCAGCGATTATCTGGAGCAGAAAGAAGATACCAGGACCACACAGAGGAGAAGCCAGCTGTGCGAGTTGCGAGGGGGGGGACTCAAATATAGCTTCGCTTGTGTTGGCAAACATTTTTGCACCGGCCCTGGTTATGGTGATGGAACTGCCTGCCGGAATCCTCTGCCGCAAGTGTGAAAGTACCCTAATGCAATGGTTTTAAATGGATTGCTATTGCTGGACAACCCATCTCAGAATGAGGAATCAGAGGATCACTGCTCATTCAGCTTCTCTAGCTCCCAGAAATCAGCTTTGGGTCACCAGGAGAAGATACTTTGGCTTCAGTCTTGTAGTATTACATGGCATCCATGGACGTCAATGCTTGATCATGTAGCTAATAGTCATGAGCAATGAAGTCGACTTCACAAAGAAATCGACTTCACGACGGACTACATTGTCACAAGGCGCATTTCTTTGTAAGTAGCGGGCGCAATGAGGAGGACTCGCCATATAATACTCACCTTATCCATTTAAGCGCAAAGAGGCCGCTGCAGCCATCCTGATTAAAGATCCCACGCAAAATTGTGTACAGTGCATGATGATGTCATCACACTGGCCAGGGTGGTGACATCATACACGAGATTTTGTGTGCAAATGGATAAGGTTATTTTATTTATTTTCAACGGATTAACCCCTGAAAGCCCTCACTATTATTCTCAGATGTTGCGATCAACAGGGACGGTGCAATCACCATTCCCCATCATTGCACCTGCTACTTACAAAGACATGCACTTCGTGACAATGTAATTCATCATGAAGCAAATTTCTTTGTGAAATTCGACAAAGCAGCCGAATCCCACATTTTTTTTATTATGATTTTTTTTTTACCGCTATTTCAGGGAAAATTGATTCATTACCATGAAGCACGAGGAAACTCGGCTTTGCAGCTAATCAAATTTTACCTGAAATTCAGATCCAAGTCCACTTCGGATACTTCAATTTGCTCAGCCCTAGTCATGGCTACCACAGTGGGAGCTGTTTTTTGCTCCGGATCGTAAAGGCAGTGGCTCACAGCATTTTTGCAGGTCACAAGACACTTTCAAATAGCGAAGTGATATGGCTGTCACTCTAGTGTCAACTTATCTAGTGTTCATCTGGGTGTCCTTAGGTCAAGGTCTTACCTTGTCCTCATGGTGGCTGCCATTTTAAACATGCACAGACTGCAGTCTCTTATAACCTCTGAGTGCATCATCACTTGCCTGCTGCCTGGGCGTCGCACAGTGATGATGTGGCAACACTTGACGATATCAGTCTGCTCAGGTTTCAGGTTCATTGCCCTTGCGTTTGTGCCCTAAGGTGCATCTCTGACTATCTGAGCACCTTGTGTGTTCCTGTGTATGATCCGGCCTGGCTGACGTTTCCTCTGGTTCTTTACCCTGCATCGCATGTACCTGTTTTGGACCTGACCCTGGCCTGGACGACTACCCGTTTTGGACCTGACCCCGGCTTGGACGACTACCCGCTTTGGACCTGACCCTGGCTTGGACGACTACCCGCTTCGGACCTGATTCCGGCTTGGACGACTACCCGCTTTGGACCTGATTCTGGCTTGGACGACTACCTACATTGGACTTGACCGGCTTCTTCCTAACCTCGCTGTCCCTGATGAATGTTTATTTATGTTCCTTTAAATAAACAACTTATTTTACCTGCGTTTGCATGTGGTCTGTTTTCCTGGCTCCTGGGACACCTTATAGCTCATAAAAAATGAATTTTCCAATGCTGTTATCTGTCATTGAACTGTACATTGTGCAATCCTTGTGTCATCCCTCTTGGAAATATATGAATAAATTATCCAATGAGTGATATCAATATGCCCCTACACACTCTGACATTGTCTTTATTGATCGGAGAGTATTCGTCTATGGACAGGCCCATTATCAACAGCAATGGGAACCCTGTGGTGTCAATTTATCCTTCATTTCGAGGAGGAATAATAGTAGAAAATGAGAAAATGTTTTGATTTCAGAGCCATATTTTCTGCATTTAAGACAATGAAAAATGAAATGCTCCATTATAGGAAATGTGCTCAACAATGCCAACGGGGTGCATTTTTTGTAGTTGACACCTCTAGTCTTTTAGTAGAGTACATGGCAGGAGAACCTATATAACCCTTCTATTAAATGTAACGTGTGGTCTCTTAAACTGAAAGATAAATGGAAATGACCACAGTGATGTTTTGTGTCCATACTGCTTGCTAGAAGAACTTCCCAGATCTTGCTGTTCCAGGTCACAGAGGGTCTAGTAGAATCTCTTTAGATGTAAGGCCAGCAGTTTAATAATAGTCAGAGATGGCACGCTTCCCGTCGTCTCATGCAACCAAGTAAACCTGCTGGAAACACAGAACATTAAACATAGTCCTACATGTCAATTATAATCACAATTTTGCGGGATAATGAGGGTTTTTCATTTGCAGGACTAAAATATGCAACAATAATGGATAATTATGTAGATTTCACAGCATGTATTGGCACTAATACATCCAGGAGAGTAAAATGGATCAAATATAGTGTACTGCAAGGTACAGGAATGCTAGAAATCACCCAGAACTGCAGTCAGTAAGGGAAATCAGTGTTATTTTATAATATCCAAGCAATGCATCTTACATTAGAATGCTGATATTTTACATTTATTACTAAGATTTAATGGACTATTTTATTTATTTTTATTTCATTTGCAGGTAAGTTTGATATTGTAATCTAGCGGTGGTCAACCTGGCACATACTTAGGTCCTTAAATGCACCTTGACTCTACCTGAGGATTACACATTTAGTGATCTTCTCCCCCAGTTTTCAGCGGGGAGGTGGTAGAGTTATATATTATACTGTATATCTATTTGTGCTTTTCACAAATTATAGAACATGCTCGGTTCTTGTATGCAATGTGGAGGAGAATAGGCGTTTCTTGGGAATGAGAAAAAGGCATGCACATGCAGTGTACAAAATATAGAGATGGCTGTGTGCAGGAGGCCTATGTGAGATATGCAACAGCCAAGTATGGGTACAGTAAGCAAGTGTCTCCATATCTCACGCCTAATTATTTGTGTCTACTTATGTGGCCTAGGGCCCTTTGGGCTCCACTGGCAACAGGGTCTGAGTGTACCAATAACACCTAAATAACCATATATCGAAAAAGTGGTCTAGCCTAACTAGACTGACAACTTATGAAGAAATGCCAATAACCCCATAGAATTAAAAATACTCATACTCCATATATATTTTTTATTATATGGAATATTTTTCATTCTATAGGTTATTGGCATTTCTTCATAAGTTGTCAACAGGAACTGAGTATGCCTGCATTCCTAATAACTATTCCCTTCCACCTTTAGGGTATTTTCACACTAGCGTTATTCTATTCCGGCACTAAGCTCCAACCTAGGGGCTCAATACCGGAAAAGAACTGATCAGTTTTATCCCCATGCATTCTGAATGGAGACAAATCAGTTCAGGATGCATCAGGATGTCTTCAGTTCAGTCATTTTGACTTTTCAGGACGGAGATAATACAGCAGCATGCTGCGGTTTTATCTCTGTCCAAAATTCCGGAACACTTGCCGGCATTAATTTACATTAAAATGTATTAGTGGCGCATCCGTCCTTCTGGTCTGCGCATGTGCAGACCTTTAAAAATGGGTAAAAAAAATAGAAACAAACGGGCAGACAGATCCGTTCTTGCAATGCATTTGTGAGACGGATCCTCATCCGGATCCGTCTACAAATGCTGTCCATTTGCATGCAGATTGCTGGATTCCAGCGACAGAACTGCTTGCCGGATCACCCTGCCTCAAGTGTGAAAGTACCCTTACTTTACCAAATATTTTAACATATAGCACCACATATAGACAGTGTCTGTGCCAGTCCATTTGAAGTTAAAGGGGTTATGCATCTGAGACTAGGATATGCCCACCTTTGGGATCCACATCTATATCCAGAACGGGTCTCCTGAAGTGAAGGAGAGCGTGCCCTGAGAGCACTGCCACCTTCTATTTACCGCTATGGGATTTCCAAAAATATCCAAGCGCAGGGGGAAATGGAGAGGTGGCCATGCATGCAGGGTGTGCTCTTCATTTACCACATTGGGAAAATAGCCAAGAATGCCCGCATAGCAGGGAATGGAGAGCACGCTTCACTTTTGGAGGCTTGTTCTGGGAATAGGTGCAGGTTTCAGAGGTGGGACTCGGATGGATATGACATTGATGGCCTATCCCAACAATATGCCATCAAAGTCAGAGATGAGACAACCCCTTGGATGAAGCTAATAGTTTATGCTTTAAAGTTTTAACCTGTTTGTTAGTGAAATATGCAATGGCATTCTACTATATCGATTTAACTTCACTTCTATCATTTTCCAGCTTCAGTTTGCATCCATTCTGCAATAAAAGTAATCATTTATTTTATGGAGAACTTAAGACTACGGAAAAGACATCTGAACACCCGGACTACCATATGAGTGATGGACTAGGCTTCGACCCCAGTGACAACGCTTTCGACTACTATTTTTGTGTTGACATGCAGAATGTTGTGTGTTATCCTAAGCCGGATGAATTCAACCCATGTGAAGACATAATGGGCTACAACTTTCTCCGGATCCTCATATGGTGTATTAGCATTTTGGCCATCACTGGAAATGTGATAGTGCTGATCATTTTGCTAACCAGTCAGTCAAAATTTACAGTTCCTAAATTTTTGATGTGCAATCTGTCGTTTGCAGACTTCTGCATGGGAATTTACCTGTTGCTCATCGCATCTGTGGATATAAAAACCAAAAGTCAATATTATAATTATGCTATAGACTGGCAGACCGGAGCAGGATGTCATGCAGCAGGATTTTTTACAGTGTTTGCCAGTGAGCTTTCAGTTTACACACTCACAGCTATAACCTTGGAAAGATGGCACACCATCACCTATGCCATGCAGTTGGACCGCAAAGTTCGCTTTCGGCACGCCTTCATCATCATGATTTCTGGCTGGATATTTGCATTCGTTGTGGCTTTGCTCCCTATTATTGGAGTTAGTAGTTACATGAAGGTTAGTATTTGCTTACCCATGGACATTGAAACTCTACCGTCACAAGCATACATTATCTTCTTACTAGTGCTTAATGTATTGGCGTTTGTGGCTATTTGTATCTGCTACTCCCATATATACATCACTGTACGGAATCCCGATATCATCTCTTCGCACTCTGATACGAAGACTGCAGTACGTATGGCCATACTAATATTTACAAATTTTCTGTGCACGGCTCCCATTTCCTTTTTCGCCATTTCCGCGTCACTCAAGGTCCCTCTAATAACTGTCTCCAACTCCAAGATACTGTTAGTTCTTTTTTACCCTATCAATTCATGCGCTAATCCATTTTTGTATGCCTTCTTCACAAAAGCTTTTCGGAAAGACTTCTATACTTTAATGAGTAAACTTGGCTGCTGTAAATCACAGGCTTATATTTTTAGAACAGAAACATCATCTTCCAACCTTAACTCAAGAAATGGACATTATATTGCTGGGCAGAAAAACAGCACTGGATCCGTGTACACATTAGTCACACTCAATAACCAAAGCTGAAATGGTGTCCTTTATAACCTGAAGTTTTTACAGACAGATTTGTGAAACAAGGGACTAGAACATCTGGATCTGGAGGCTGCTGGAGGCTTTTATTCTGGTTCTTAAAGTTTTCACGTCAGCTAGTGTACTCATACAGTATATAAGGATTTCTGGTATAGAAAAGAGTGTATTTATGTGTAATTGAACCTCAATATGGCCAAATTACTATTGTTTAGTGCCTATAATCATATGGCTTTGTATAGACTGTGGGAGCTTTATGGAGTTGTCTGTGCTATAATATACAACCATTGAAATATGAGAGCCTTTCTGTACTTGCCGTGTTCCTTTGAATTTTAAAGGACGGACCGTGAGGTCTTTTCTCCTAACTAATTGTGCTGCGTCCCAACAGAAACCATATAACGGAGATGTCCTCCTGGAACATTCCTTCCAAAGTAGAACACCTCCTTATGACGCTTCCTGATGGAAGCACCATATGGCACCAAATATTTAAAGAGGTTGCTTGGTATTGATTTTGATATTGATGGTCATTAATATCTAATTGGTGGAGCACCCGTGCTAATCAGCTGTTTGAAAATACCATGGCACTCCTGTGAGCAATGTGGCCTCCTCACAGCTTACCAAGCACAGCATCATACATTGTATAGCAGCTGTGCTTCGTATTGCAGCACAGGCCAATTTATTAGAATAGGACTGAGCGGTGCCTAGGCCATGTGACTGATGAACTAGCCTAGGAAGAAGCTGCGGAGCTCACTAAAGCTTTATGGTCTCTCTTCAACCAGCTGATCATCAGCAGTGCTGGGAGTCTGACCCCCACCAATCAGATGTTGATGACCCATCCAGAAGAGAGGCCATCAGAATCAAAATCCCAGACAAGCCCTTTAAAGGAAATCTCTCAGCTGCTTCTACTTTTTGAAAGTAATGCTAATGCAATGCAGATTTATATATAATTTCAACTATACCTTTGTTATCTTTAACTGTAATTTAACTTGCGTTTACAGCTATTCAGATCTTGCTATGGAGGGTTAACAAGTTAAGACACCCAACACGCTTGGACATGATTTTGCCAATCATAGTCAGTTGGACCTGCATGCTGCAGTGCAAACTGCAGGTATAATTCCAATAGTACAGTCATAACAGGAATAACAGAGGAATGTCAGACCCCTAAACTAATGTGTTCCCTTAAAGTGATGTTACATTTCAAATCCTCAGTTAACAACTAGAGCTCTAAAATAAAATGGCTTCCTTGACTGTTCTTATAGAAAAGAAGCGCTCCTGGATCTACTTTTATTATTTTCCATGGATATACTGTCTTTTATGTTACATGCAAAAGGAAATTGAAATCGACTCTGTCACACTGTATATATTAGTTGATTTTGAATAGACAAACAAGTTATACAAAAAGCAATATTCCCTAAACTGTGTTGTGATTACAGTGTGCACTCCCCCAGTATCTGTATGCAAAGTGCTAATTAACCTTTAATAATGGATCGGTCAGATTGCTCCCTAGTCATTGAAATGTCATTGCCACTGTCTGTAAATGATTATTAGCTAATAAATGTCATTTTATTTTAAGATGCATTGAACTGACTGGACTCTTCGGATGCATCAGAGGGACTTTTCGGAAAGTTATATTTAGGTTTATGTGTATGTACAGCTATCCCCTGGGGAGGTCGAAGCAGAGGATAGGAGTGGTAGGGGCCTTGATGATAAGGTGTCACAGTCTATTCCTTCAGGCCATCGCTTCCTGGGGTCAATGCAGTGAGAGAGGGGCAGCGGGGAACCCTATATTTCCTCGAGGACTCACTGTAGCTAGGGATCCTGTCTAATGGTAGTTTAGGCATGACCATAATGTTAAATGTCCATGTGGGTGCAGGACAAGGCATGAAAATGATGCAAAGGCCAGTGTGTGGTGTAAGGAGAGTCAATAACCAGGCTAGATGGAACGAATGAATGTCCGGATGGGTATTTTCAGTTGCGGCTGTATCCCTGCACTGACAGTGGAAGGCCTGATTGGATGGTGTCAGACTGTGCAGGGAAACACCCTCAACTGGTAATACCCATCTGGACCTTCAGTGGAAACAGCTAGTAATTCATTCATCACTTCTAGCAGGAATAATAAAGGAATGGCACATCAAAGAGTCATAAGAATAGATGCTCCAGAATTTTTATTACAGAAGGAATCATACAGTCACTGAAAAAGACATGTCAGGAGAGGTTACATGTCCTCTTTAAAATAATTTTACCAAATATTCAAATAATCTGAGCTCTCCTTGTCTCCTCAAGGTCTACTGTGTTGGCTTCTGCACACACCAATGCTTTGTGCGTATTTATAGTGCCTTTGTATGGTAACATTCACCACTAGTAGCAATGCTCCTAGCAATCTATGGGCAGTATAATCCAGATCTATACAAAGTGGATCCCTTATGTGCACCAGGCACGTTCTCTTTTGGAATATACTTCCACTCTGTTGGATTGAGTTCCATATTTGCTATTGTACCGACGTAATATGTCATTAATTTCACATATTCCTCTTATCTGTCTACAAAGATATATGATATGTCCTTTTCGACATAATACTTCATGTTACAATGTTACAATGAGAGTCTCACAGCTTGATAACTACCGAGATAAGTCATTTTCTCATTTCCTGATATTTTTTTCACAAATTACCTAGAAGCACTTTTTAATTATTCTGGGTTTATCACAACTTGGCAGGATTATGTCTGGTATCAATGCTTATTCGTTTATTTTAAGCAAAACCACACAAGATTACACTAAACAGTCATGCTTGGGAAATACAGCATTATCTAATGGCCATTTAATGGCCATTTATAGAAATATAGAAGAATGACAAGCAGAAGCAAATAATCAGGTCCATCCTTGTACACTATGGTGCTCATTTATGAACTCATATACAGGGTGTTGAATATCAGTCGCCGTTTTTGTTGCACGCCATTTTGCAACAAAATCTGCAACTTTTCTCCGCTCACAGCAGTTTTCTGACAGGTTGAGAGGGAAGAGGGCAAGCCCGTCTGATTCATACGTTTTTGATGTAGAAAATGGCTTAAAATTATGCCTGCAAGGAAACTGGTGTAGATTTAAGTCTGTCGCATGGCCTGCTGGGAGAAGGGACAACGTTTTGTAGATGCCTGCGCCCCCACATAACTTTGGCATTTCTTCCAGCAGTATAGAAACAATTAAGGCTGGTATACAAATCTCCCGTCTTGATAGATGAACCCCAATGTGCACAATCATTAGGCAAGTTGTATTTTTGAGGGTTGATTTAATTATTACACAACTACAGTGCTGTCGGCCAATCCAAAACATTAATAAACCTCAAACCTGAATATTTAAGAAAGTAAAAGTTAGGTTTTGGATATTTTAGTGACATGTGTGCATAATCATTGCCCAACTATTCGTGTGCAGAATTATTATGTTTATTTTTAGCAAAGTGAGAATAATAAACAAAACAACTCAAAATTTACTAATACACAGTCTTGACATTTAAAAAACAATAAAAATCAGTGACCAGTATAACCACCAGTCACAAGCCTTCCATCTATGGAGTCTGTCAGTTTCTTAATCTGTTGACAATCAACTTTTTGTGCTGCAGCAGCCACAGCCTATGAGACACTGTTCACAGAGGTGGACTATTTTCCTTCACTGTAAATCTCCTGTTTAAGAAGGTTTAGGTCAAGCGAGGAAGGGGCCAAGTCATTATTCTTTCATCTTTAAAGGGGTTGTCTGATATATATATATATATATATATATATATATATATATATATTTCAATCAGCTTTATAACCTATATAATAATAATTTTGTGAAGTGCTCTATTTTTCTATAACACCTTGTTTCTACGGTGCTGATGCGGGTCACATGACCCGTGACGTCATCCAGCAAGCTCCCTGTGCTGACGTTTCGTGTACAGGTTTATCCCTACCTTACGGAGTGGCCCGGCTGTGTACATGAAACATCAGAGCCTTGTGTGTCCACCCCCCTTCCTCTGAATCTGGCTGCCGGACGGCCCCTGTGAGGGATCGCACATGTGCGATCCTTACCAGTGTCGGGAACCTTGTCAAAATATATATATAAAAATAAGTACTGGTATATATAGATATACTGATCTATTTCTTTATATACATATAAAGATGACATATCTAGATATATATGTATATAGAGATATCGATCAGTAAATATTTATACAGTCGTGGCCAAAAGTTTTGAGAATGACACAAATATTAGTTTTCACAAAGTTTGCAGCTAAACTGCTTTTAGATCTTTGTTTCAGTTGTTTCTGTGATGTAGTGAAATATAATTACACGCACTTCATACGTTTCAAAGGCTTTTATCGACAATTACATGACATTTATGCAAAGAGTCAGTATTTGCAGTGTTGGCTCTTCTTTTTCAGGACCTCTGCAATTCGACTGGGCATGTTCTCAATCAAATTCTGGGCCAATTCCTGACTGATAGCAACCCATTCTTTCATAATCACTTCTTGGAGTTTGTCAGAATTAGTGGGTTTTTGTTTGTCCACCCGCCTCTTGAGGATTGACCACAAGTTCTCAATGGGATTAAGATCTGGTGAGTTTCCAGGCAATGGACCCAAAATGTCAACGTCTTGGTCCCCGAGCCACTTAGTTATCACTTTTGCCTTATGGCACAGTGCTCCATCGTGCTGGAAAATGCATTGTTCTTCACCAAACTGTTGTTGGATTGTTGGAAGAAGTTGATGTTGGAGGGTGTTTTGGTACCATTCTTTATTCATGGCTGTGTTTTTGGGCAAAATTGTGAGTGAGCCCACTCCCTTGGATGAGAAGCAACCCCACACATGAATAGTCTCAGGATGCTTTACTGTTGGCATGACACAGGACTGATGGTAGCGCTCACCTTTTCTTCTCCAGACAAGCCTTTTTCCTGATTCCCGAAACAATCGGAAAGAGGCTTCATCGGAGAATATGACTTTGCCCCAGTCCTCAGCAAGCCATTCACCATATTTTCTGCAGAAGATCAATCTGTCCCTGATGTTTTTTTTGGAGAGAAGTGGCTTCTTTGCTGCCCTTCTTGACACCAGGCCATCTTCCAAAAGTCTTCGCCTCACTGTGAGTGCAGATGCGCTCACACCTGCCTGCTGCCATTCCTGAGCAAGCTCTGCACTGGTGGCACTCTGATCCCGCAGCTGAATCCTCTTTAGGAGACAATCCTGGCGCTTGCTGGACTTTCTTGGACGCCCTGAAGCCTTCTTAACAAGAATTGAACCTCTTTCCTTGAAGTTCTTGATGATCCTATAAATTGTTGATTGAGGTGCAATCTTAGTAGCCACAATATCCTTGCCTGTGAAGCCATTTTTATGCAACGCAATGATGGCTGCACGCGTTTCTTTGCAGGTCACCATGGTTAACAATGGAAAAACAATGATTTCAAGCATTTTAACAGGTCAAGTCTCCATTTTAACCCAATCAGCCTGACATAATGATCTCCAGCCTTGTGCTCGTCAACATTCTCACCTGAGTTAACAAGACAATGTCACCACCAGATCTTTGAGAAGTTCTGTGAGACATTCTTTAGTACCTTCTGCATGATCTTCTTTTGTTTTGCTTTCGTTTTGACATCTCTGCTCCCTCTCCCAGCTGTCATCTATTAGCAGTGATTGCCTCCCTATATATCTCCTCCCCATACTGCCTTACCTTGCGGTTTCTACAACTTCCTGGAGTGTGCTGATGCTAGAAGCTGTTACTGCTGCATCCACAAGATAAGTCTGTTTCTTTATTTCTGTTTTCCTGTGGGCTTGATCCTAGGTGACCCTGACTCCTTCCGTATTGGGTGTAGGGAGCCAGTGGTCGTGTCCCCTCACTATTATAGGGTGTTTAGGTGTCATACAGTCGAGGAACGAGGGTATGCAATTTTCTACCATTTATATTTTTGCATAGGCTGAGCAGTAAGGGAGAGAGCTAGGGCTGTTACAGGGCTTACCCTTTTGTTCCTTAGTTTTGGATCAAGTCAGTCGGATCTTCATTTGTGTCTTCTAGTTTTCTGTAACACCATCCATGACAGATGATTACTGAAATGATCTCAGCAGGTCCTTTATTGACAGCAATGAAATGCAGTGGAAAGGTTTTTTGTGATTAAGTTAATTTGCATGGCAAAGAAGGACTATGCAATTCATATGATCACTCTTCATAACATTCTGGAGTATATGCAAATTGCTATTATATAAACTTAAGCAGCAACTTTTCCAATTTCCAATATTTATGTAATTCTCAAAACTTTTGGCCATGACTGTGTATATATATATTTAAATATATATAGTGAGGTTTCGCTCTGGTAGATAGGGTAAGCAGATGCAATACAGAGGCAAAATACAAGTTCTTAACTCAAACTTCAGTGTTTATTCACACTTGCGGCAGTTGCACAAAACAACATGTCACTTTGCAGTGTTTGGTGTTAATTCACACACAAATGGAAAGTTTACATTGCTCAAGTCACCTTGTTGGCAGTTCTGCCACCAGTAGTCCATAGCAGGCTTTAGGGGGCCTGTTCCCCCTGCACATGGGTCTCAGCCCTCCAGTCTGGCACAGAACCTCAGATCCCAACACAAAGACTCAGCTGCTGAGCCTAGCTGCCTATTTAAGGACAGCCAGGTGCTGCGAAAACCCGGACCGGCATCTAAACTCCGGTCCGGTATTTGACCTCACCTGGCTGGCAAACTAGCCCAGCCGCACATGTTGGGAGGAAAATACCTGCCTTCCCAGACAAAACCCCTCACTGTGTCACTATATATATATATATATATATATATATATATATATATAGTGGTAAAGTCCTGGAAGGAGTGTATATCCCACCCAAGTTCCTCAACTGGATGATGTAAGTAAAATACAGAAATATGGAGCTGGCTTCAGCAAACGTAGTTGCTGGAGCTATTTTTTGTTAAAGTTCAAGGGCTGGATTTTGTTTGGACTGGGAAGGTAGGTTTGGTAGTGGGACCTCCCCAGTCCACCCCATGACAGGGCATTTTTTCCCTTAGCCTGAGGGATCCCCAGGTGTAGTCCAGCTGGGATTGTTAGGGGGGAAATAAAAGCACATCCCAGTCTGTCAGTCTGAGTTATGCCTGGAAAAAGCCTAGGAAGCTGGCTGCCTTGCTGGCTAGTAAAGCCTGATTCTCCGTGTGTGACCTGCTCCCAATAGTTGGGAGCAGGTCACACACCTGTAGTTGGTTTATGTTTTGGTGATGCTGGAACCTCACCTTACCTAGTGAGTTCTGGGTTCACCTGTAATTGCCAAAGTGCCATAAAATAAAGCATTGTTTGGACTTTAATCCTGTTGTCTGCGAAGGAATCTGTCATTGCTGCCCTGCTTGAGAGAGCAATCCATTACAATATATGTATATATAGAGAGATATATATATTTACTGAACTAACGCGGTGGTTGGAACCAAAGATCTCAAATTTGGACTCATCAAACCAAAGCACAGATTTCCACTGGTCTAATGTCCATTTCTTGTGTTCTTTAGCCCAAACAAGTCTTTTCTGCTTGTTGCCGCCTGTCCTTAGCAGTGGTTTCCTAGCAGATATTCTACCATGAAGGCCTGATTCACAGTCTCCTCTTAACAGTTGTTCTAGAGATGTGTCTGCTGCTAGAACTCTGTGTGGCATTGACCTGGTCTCTAATCTGAGCTGCTGTTAACCTGCGATTTCTGAGGCTGGTGACTCGGATGAACTTATCCTCCGCAGCAGAGGTGACTCTCAGCCTGCCAGCCAATGATCATCGCTGGCAGGCTGATGATTTAAAAAAAATAAAAAATCACAGGCCATTTAACACCTTATATTTATAAATATAAGGTGTTAAATGGCTTCTCTGCTCCTCTGCTGATTCTTTTGGTCGGTTGGTCTCAGCAGAGGAGCAGACATCACAGTGAGTACACCAAACACCACACTTAGCCCTTAGATCACCCCCATCACCCCAATTAACCCCTTGATCGCCTCTGTCAATCACCTAATGAAAGGGAAAAAAGTGATCAGTGTAAACTGTCACTTTTTTTTTCACTGGTATTGACTGATAGGTTTTAGGATAGTTTAGGCCCCTTGGTTAGGAAGTTTAGCGATCGTTTAGCGCCCAGCCCACCGCACCGCAGTCACTGATTCGCAGATTAGCGTATCGCTAATCAGCATTTGTACTTTTATAGTATCTCTAAGTGATCAAAACTGATCACAGTCAGATCTATAATAGTATTAGTGTCACCTTAGTTCGCCCTCCACCCAAAACGCAGTGTTTGCCCGATCAGGCCTGATCGGTCGCCCACACGTTTGTTCACCCACGCCCGCCCCGCCGCAGTGACAAAAAAATATATTTTTTTGATCACTGCACAATCACTTTACATGCGCTGCGGCGATAAAAAAAATCAGTTTTGAATTTTTTATCAATCGCAGCGGCCTCCGGTACTTCGCTAGCCTCCCATTTGTAAGACAGGCTTGCTTTTTTTCTTTTTCTTTTTTCTTTTCTTTCCTGTAGAAAGCAGTGGCAGTCTGACCCAAAGTTCGGACGAGGAGGTTGAGGTCCCTGATACCAACAGGCGTACCCGGCCCCGTGTTGCTACACCACAGGTTGCACAAGATTCGCTTCAAGGGCAGCAGAGTGGGGCTGGCGCTGTCTGATTATGTGGTGAGGCATACACCAGCAGCGCAGCCCACCCTGGACCTAGTACCAGCACTGCCATACAACATGGTGAAGCGGCGAGCACCAGAAGGGCAGTTGAAGCTGGTACGGTGGCACGTGCAATAGTTACCCCGTCGCAGCCACTGCACAGACAGGCCCGTAGACCCCCTAGAGTCCCTGAGGTGCTGGCAACCCCCAAGTCCCCAACTTCAGCCGCACCATTAGTTCCCCCTTTCACCGCCCAGTCTGGAGTTCGGGTTGAGACAGCTCAGATCGGTTCGGCACTGGGATTTTTTGAGCTGTTCTTGACTGCGGAGCTCTTGGACATAGTCGTGGCAGAAACAAATCGGTATGCCACTCAATTTATAGCCGCCAACCCGGGAAGCTATTATGACCAGCTTTTCCGGTGGAAACCCGTCCAAGTTTCCGAATTAAAAAAAATTCTGGGCCTTCTCCTCAACATGGGTCTAACCAAAAAGCATGAATTGCGGTCATATTGGTCCACGAACCCAATTCATCACATGCCCATGTTCTCTGCTGCCATGTCCAGGGCATGATTTGAGGCCATCCTGCGTTTCCTGCACTTTAGCGACAACACCACCTCCCGTCCCAGAGGCCACCCAGCTTTTGACCGGCTCCACAAAATTCGGCCCCTCATAGACCACTTCAACAACAAATGTACAGATTTGTATACCACTGAGCAAAACATCTGCGTAGACGAGTCCTTTATACATTTTACCGGGCGCCTTGGCTTCAAACAATACATCCCAAGCAAGCGGGCCCGGTATGGGGTCAAATTGTATAAGCTCTGTGAAAGGGCCACAGGCTATACCCACACATTTCGGATCTATGAGGGCAAAGATCAGACCCTGGAGCTGGTCGGTTGCCCTGACTACCTGGGGAGCAGTGGGAAGACAGTCTGGGACTTGGTGTCACCCTTATTTGGCAAGGGGTACCATCTTTATGTGGACAATTTCTACACAAGTGTGCCCCTCTTCAGGCATTTGTTCCTAGAACAGATTGGCTGCTGTGGCACCGCACGACCTAGTCGCCGGGGCTTCCCCCAATGTCTCGTTACCACCCTTCTTGCAAGGGGGGAGAGGGCTGCCTTGTGTAATGAAGAACTTCTTGTGGTGAAATGGAGAGACAAGCGGGACGTTTACATGCTCTCCTCCATTCACGCAGACACGACAATACAAATTGAACGAGCAACCAGTGTCATTGAAAAGCCCCTCTGTGTCAACGACTATAATTCGCTCATAGAAGGGGTGGACTTCAATGACCAGATGTTGGCTCCGTATTTAGTTTCCCGACACACCAGACTCTGGTATAAGAAGTTGTCTGTATATTTAATTCAATTGTCTGTATATAATAGTTTTGTTCTCTACAGTAAGACTGGGAGAACAGGATCCTTCCTCAAATTTCAGGAAGAGAACATCGAGAACCTCCTGTATCCAGGAGGTTCCGTGGCCCCATCCACCAGTGTAGTGAGCCGTCTACACGAGCGACATTTCCCCAATGTCGTTGCTGGTACCTCAACCCAACCGTCACCCCGAAAAAAATGTTGTGTCTGTAGCAGGAGTGGAATAAGGCATGATACCCGGTATTTCTGTCCTGACTGCCCTGACCACCCTGCCCTATGCTTAGGGGAGTGTTTCCGGAAGTACCACACACAGGTACACTTAGCATAGGGATTGCATCTCACAGGACAGGCACACAGGGCAATTAGGGCCCATTCACACAGAGCTGCTGCAAACCTCTCCTTTCACCTGGGACAAAGTGCATAATGTACTTTGCCACATCTTTGTGCGATTTGCGCTTTGCACATTGTCCCATGGGGAAGGAGAGGTTAGGTAAAAAAGGTTAGGTTATAAAGGTAAAAAAATAAAAATAAATCACCAGTAAGCAAAAAAGTTAACGTTCTCTTCATAAAGTTAAATAAACTTTATATGTTCCGTTCAAATGTAATTATAAAGTTAATAAATTTATTGCGTTGCGGCCTGGTTTTTTCTTTTTTGTTTTTTTTTACCTTCCAGGTGGACCAACCGATCGACTAGCTGCAGCACTGATTACACAAAAGTCGGTGTATGCGGCGCTGCAAGACGATATTTCTCCTCTGCAGTAAAATATACGTTTGCCGAGGCATATGAGCTGAGGGGGCGGCAGTGTTCATATGCTTGGCAAACACTTTGTATATAAAAAAATAAAATAAAAATCCCGGCAATTATTTATTCATCCACATCGATTGATGTGAATGGAGAAATCGGGTTTGCCAGGGCATACGAGCTAAGTGGGTATGGATGTTGGGCGGAGCTCCTATGTCCTGGCAGAGGCCTTTTCCCTCCATTTTTTTGGGGGCACACATTTTTTTATCCACATTGATCGATGCGAATGAAGAAATCTGTGCCGTTCATTTTTTCTTTAAGCCCAGAGGCTGAACGGAAAAAAAAAATCTCATTACCTGTATGCTCAATATAAGGAGAATAGCAGAAACTCCTAATGCTGGCCATACATGTAATGATTGCAAAGACCCTCAAATGCCAGGGACCCACAAATGACCCCATTTTGGAAAGAAGACACCCCAAGGTATTTGCTGAGGGGCATATTGAGTCCATGAAAGATTGAAATTTTTGTCCCAAGTTAGCGGAAAGGGAGATTTTGTGAGAAAAAAACAAAAATAAAATCTATTTCCGCTAACTTGTGCCAAAAATAAATAAATTCTGCGAACTCGCCAGCTAATTGAATGCCTTGGGGTGTCTTCTTTCCAAAATGGGGTCACATGTGGGGTATTTATACTGCCCTGGCATTTTAGGGACCTTAAGCGTGAGAAGAAGTCTGGGATCCAAATGTCTAAAAATGCCCTCCTAAAAGGAATGTGGGCCCCTTTTCGCATCTAGGCTGCAAAAAAGTGTCACACATGTGGTATCGCCGTACTCAGGAGAAGTTGGGCAATGTGTTTTGGGGTGTCATTTTACATATACCCATGCTGGGTGAGATAAATATCAAATATTAAGTACGGCGATACCACATGTATGACACTTTTTTGCAGCCTAGGTGGGCAAAGGGGCCCACATTCCAAAGAGCACCTTTAGGGTTTCACAGGGGATTTTTTACACATTTTGATTTCAAACTACTTCTCATGCATTAGGGCCCCTAAAATGCCAGGGCAGTATAGCTACTCTACAAGTGACCCCATTTTGGAAAGAAGACACCCCAAGGTATTCTGTGAGGGGCATTGCGAGTTCCTAGAATTTCTTTTTTTGTCACAAGTTAGCGGAAAATGATGATTTTTTTATTTTAATTTTTTTCTTACAAAGTCTCATATTCCACTAACTTGTGAAAAAAAATAAAAACTTCCATGAACTCACTATGCCCATCACGAAATACCATTTTTTACACATTGTGATTTCAAACTACTTTGCATACATTAAGGCTCCTAAAATGATGTATTTCGTGATGGGCATAGTGAGTTCATGGAAGTTTTAATTTTTTGTCACAAGTTAGAGGAATATTGTCATGGTCTTACCTTCTTGCTGTTCTCCTTCGTTTGACATGTGCTGGCGGCCATCTTGGTTTCTGGGTTTCTTGTAGCCTCCCACCCTGCGGCTTCTCCTTCCCACTGGGAGGAGCTGGATGCCTAGCTCATATATATAGGAGGTCTGTGGCTTCAGTTCCTTGCTTCAGTTCCTCCTGTGTTCACATGCTTCTAAGACTGCTGCTGCTTCTGGTTCCTGATCCTGGCCTCGTCTGACTACCCCGCTGGCTCCTGATCCTGGCTTCGTCAGACTACCCTTCTGGTTCCTGACCTCTGGCTACGCAAGACCCTGCTTCGGTTTAGCCATCCGTTTGGACTTTTGCTTACAGCTTGATTTTCAATAAAGCCTTCTTATTTCCACTTATCTCTTGTTGTACGTCTGGTTCATGGTTCCATGACATTAGGACCAAGCCATGAATTCTGACGGTACAGGGTCATCCTCGCTACCTACGCTGATTGCCAGACTTGATCAGCAGGATCACCTGTTGGGTCGGTTCGCTGTGGCGTTGCAAACCCTGCTTGAACGCACGGCTCATTTCGCTTCCGTTGCCGATGGGTCGGTTGTCGCTCCTGGGCCCACTCCTACTGCCGCTCCAGTTGTTGCGCCAGAGTCTACCCCGACACCTGTTGCTGCGCCTGCGGTGTCTCGGGGTATGACCGGTTCTGCCCCCCTTCCACAGCGCTTTGGGGGAGAGCCAACTCAGTGCCGAGGTTTCCTTAACCAGGTGGGCATTTATTTCGAGTTGCTGCCACATGCCTTTCCTACTGAGAGATCAAAGGTGGGCTTCTTGATCTCGCTGCTCTCGGACAAGGCCTTGGCCTGGGCCAGCCCTTTATGGGAGAACAACAATCCGGTGGTTGCCGAGTTTTCCGGTTTTGTTGCTTCTCTTCGGAAGGTATTCGATGTGCCGGCTCGTGCTGCCTCTGCTGCGAAGCTCCTTATGTCCATCAGACAGGGTTCACGATCCGTAGCTGAATACGCCATTGAGTTTCGTACCCTGGCAGCAGAGGTGGGCTGGAATAATGAGGCTCTGGTCGCTGCTTTCTCTCATGGTCTCTCGGATGCCTTGAAGGATGAGGTTGCAGCTAAGGACCTACCAGTGGAGCTCGAGTCTCTTATTTCTTTCCTGATTTTGAATTGACACCAGACTCAGGGAGAGACCTTCCTTTAAGGAGAGCCTGCGGAGGCCTTCTAACAGATTGGCGCCTACGTTTGCTGTCCCACCCGTGCCTCCCTCTCCTCCCACGCCTCCTGGGGATGACTTGTCTGGGGGTGAACCCATGCAGCTGGGGTTTGCTCGCCTGTCCGAGGGGGAGAGGGTACTCCGGAGACGCGAGGGCCGATGCATGTACTGTGGTCTCGGTGGGCATTTTCGGGTTGGCATGTCCGAACCGTCCGGGAAACGCTCGCACCTGAGATCCTGTCGGGGGCAGATCTTGGGTGGAGTCTCCTCGTCCCCGGTTTCCCGTGTTGACAAACCACTGATCACTGTTGTCCTCTCCTGGGTCGGGGGCTCGGTGACGACCCAGGCGTTGGTGGACTCTGGTGCTGGTGGTTTGTTCATTGATAGTGTGTTCGCTGCCGCCAATTCCATTCCTCTGCAGCCTCGAGGTTCCCCACTGGCTCTTGAGGCGATAGACGGCAGACCCCTTCTGCCGCCACACGTGACTCATGAGACCCTTCCAGTGGGGATAGCCATTGGTGCCGTTCACAGAGAGTCGGTCTGTCTCCAGGTGATTTCGTCTCCACACTACTCGGTGGTCTTGGGGTACCCCTGGCTCCAGAAGCATAATCCGACTTTCGATTGGAGATCGGCCGAGATCCTCTCGTGGTCACCGCAGTGTGGGGCTAGTTGCATCCATGGGCCTGTCAAGTTGCTGTGTACTTCCTCGGACTCTATGTTGCCTCCTGAATACGAAGAGTACCGGGATGTATTCGATAAGGTGCGCGCGGTTGCCCTACCTCCGCACCGCCCATACGATTGTGCCATAGAGTTACAATCTGGTGCCGTTCCTCCTCGTGGCAAAGTCTATCCACTGTCGGTAGCGGAGAATGAGGCCATGGAGGAGTACGTGAGGGAGGCGCTTTCACGCGGACATATTCGCAAATCCTCGTCCCCGGCAGGGGCTAGATTTTTCTTTGTGAAAAAGAAGGGCGGTGAGTTGAGGCCTTGCATCGATTACAGGGGTCTCAATCGCATCACAATCAAGAACGCTTACCCGATACCCTTGATTTCCGAGCTGTTCGATCGCCTCAAAGGGGCCACGGTCTTTACCAAACTCGACCTGAGTGCGGCATATAACCTGGTAAGGATCAAGGCGGGCGATGAGTGGAAGACCGCGTTTAACACCAGGACCGGTCATTATGAATCCTTGGTTATGCCCTTTGGGTTGTGCAATGCGCCCGCAGTCTTCCAGGAATTCATCAACGATGTTTTCCGTGACCTGTTGCAGCAGTGTGTGGTGGTCTATTTGGATGACATCTTGGTATATTCTGAATCCATGGAGGCCCACATTATGGATGTCAGACGAGTGTTGCAACGGTTACGAGAGAACAGGCTGTTCGGTAAGCTTGAGAAATGCGAATTTCACCGATCCCAGGTAACCTTCTTAGGTTACATCATTTCCGCTGAGGGGTTCTCCATGGATCCTGAGAAGGTTTCGGCTGTCTTACAGTGGCCCCAGCCCAGTGGTCTCCGTGCCCTGCAGCGCTTTTTGGGCTTCGCCAATTATTATCGGAAGTTCATCAGGGACTTTTCTATGCTAGCCAAGCCTCTCACGGATCTGACCAGGAAGGGCAGTAATTTCCAGGTCTGGCCGCTCGAGGCCATCCGAGCTTTTGAGGTTCTAAAGTCCGCCTTTGTGTCGGCTCCGATTCTGTCGCATCCCAACCCTGGGTTGCCCTTTGTCCTCGAGGTGGACGCGTCTGAGACGGGAGTAGGCGCCCTTCTGTCTCAGCGTAGAACACCAGAGGGTCCTCTGCTTCCTTGTGGGTTTTACTCCCGGAAACTGTCTTCCGCGGAGTGCAACTATCAGATTGGTGACAGGGAGTTATTGGCCATCGTGCAGGCCCTTAAAGAATGGAGGCACTTGCTCGAGGGTTCGGTGGTTCCGGTTCTCATCCTGACGGACCACAAGAATCTGACCTACCTTTCTGAGGCCAAGAGATTGACACCACGTCAGGCCAGATGGGCTCTGTTCTTGTCACGTTTTAATTACGTGGTCTCCTACCTACCCGGTTCCAAGAACATCAGAGCGGATGCCTTATCACGGCAGTACTCCGAGCTGTCCGGGGAGGAGTCGATTCCGACTTCGGTCATACCTCCGAATCAGATCCTGGCCGCCATTCGCACCAGCCTGACCTCTCCCCTGGGTGAGCAGATTTTGGCGGCTCAATCTGGTGCTCCCTCTGGGAGACCCAACGGCAGATGTTTTGTGCCTGAGGAGTTGCGCACTCGGTTGTTGCGAACCTACCATAACTCCAAGGCCGCGGGGCATCCTGGAAAGAATCAGCTGTCCTGGGCTGTTTCACGTCTGTTCTGGTGGCCTTCTCTACGTTCCGACATCGCCACATATGTAGCGGCATGCTCCGTTTGTGCCCAGAGTAAGTCCCCTCGGCACCTTCCGTTGGGCCTTTTGCAACCCATAGCCACCGGGGAGCGCCCATGGTCACACCTGGGGATGGATTTCATTGTGGACCTCCCTGCATCCCGAGGCCATACGGTCATTCTCATGATTGTGGATCGGTTTTCCAAAATGTGCCACTGTGTTCCTCTCAAGAAGTTACCCTCTGCACAAGAGTTGGCCACGATTTTCGCCAGGGAGGTCTTCCGGTTGCACGGTTTGCCCAAGGAGATTGTGTCGGATCGGGGGAGTCAGTTTGTGTCCAGGTTCTGGCGCGCCTTTTGCTCCCAGTTGGGGACTCATCTCTCTTTCTCCTCGGCCTACCACCCTCAGTCCAATGGGGCCGCAGAACGATCCAATCAGGCCTTGGAGCAATTCCTTCGTTGCTATGTCTCCGATCACCAAGACAATTGGGTTGACCTCCTGCCTTGGGCTGAGTTTGCCAGGAACACGGCGGTGAACTCTTCCTCTGGGACGTCTCCCTTCATGGCCAATTATGGGTTCCAACCTGCCGTGTTACCGGAGGTATTCTCTCCCCAGGATATTCCGGCTGTGGAGGATCACCTTTCCGTCCTACGTGCTTCTTGGGTACAGATCCAGAGGTCCCTTGAGGTCTCTGCGCAGCGCCAGAGACTCCAGGCTGATCGCAGACGAGCGCCCGCTCCTTCCTACCAGGTCGGAGACCGTGTATGGTTGTCCACCCGCAACCTCAACCTTCGAGTGCCCACTCCCAAGCTGGCGCCTCGCTTTGTTGGTCCCTTCCGAGTGCTTCGCAGGGTAAACCCGGTAGCCTATGCCCTTGCGCTTCCTCCTGGCATGCGGATCTCCAACGTGTTTCATGTCTCCCTGTTGAAGCCATTGGTGTGTAATCGTTTCACTTCCTCGGTTCCTCGGCCCCGTCCGGTCCAAGTGGGCAATCGTGAGGAATATGAGGTGAGCAATATCCTGGACTCACGCCTGGTCCGCGGTCGGTTGCAGTTTTTGGTCCATTGGCGTGGTTATGGTCCAGAGGAGCGTTCCTGGGTTCCCTCCGCAGATGTCCATGCTCCTGCTTTGCTCCGAGCCTTCCACGCACGCTTCCCTCAGAAACCGTTCCTTACTCCGCGGAGGAGGGGCCCTTGAGGGGGAGGTACTGTCATGGTCTTACCTTCTTGCTGTTCTCCTTCGTTTGACATGTGCTGGCGGCCATCTTGGTTTCTGGGTTTCTTGTAGCCTCCCACCCTGCGGCTTCTCCTTCCCACTGGGAGGAGCTGGATGCCTAGCTCATATATATAGGAGGTCTGTGGCTTCAGTTCCTTGCTTGGTCCTCCTGTGTTCACATGCTTCTAAGACTGCTGCTGCTTCTGGTTCCTGATCCTGGCCTCGTCTGACTACCCCGTTGGCTCCTGATCCTGGCTTCGTCTGACTACCCTTCTGGTTCCTGACCTCTGCCTACGCAAGACCCTGCTTCGGTTTAGCCATCCGTTTGGACTTTTGCTTACAGCTTGATTTTCAATAAAGCCTTCTTATTTCCACTTATCTCTTGTTGTACGTCTGGTTCATGGTTCCATGACAAATATGAGACTTTGTAAGGAAAAAAAATATAAAATCATCATTTTCCGCTAACTTGTGACAAAAATTAAAAAGTTCTATGAAAACACTATGCCCATCAGCGAATACCTTAGGGTGTCTACTTTCCGAAATGGGGTTATTTGTGTTTTTTTTTTTACTGTCTGGGCATTGCAGAACCTCAGGAAACATGACAGGTGCTCAGAAAGTCAGAGCTGCTTCAAAAAGCAGAAATTCACATTTTTGTACCATAGTTTGTAAACGCTATAACTTTTACCCAAACCATTTTTTTTTACCCAAACATTTTTTTTAATCAAAGACATGTAGAACAATAAATTTAGCAATTTTTTTTATATAGATGTCGTTTTAAAAAAAAAAAATTACAACTGAAAGTGAAAAATGTTATTTTTTTGCAAAAATTTCGTTAAATTTCGATTAATAACAAAAAAAGTTAAAATGTCAGCAGCAATGAAATACCACCAAATGAAAGCTCTTTTAGTGAGAATAAAAGGAGGTAAAATTCATTTGGGTGGTAAGTTGCATGACTGAGCAATAAACGGTGAAAGTAGTGTAGTGCAGAAGTGTAAAAAGTGGCCTGGTCATTAAGGGTGTTTAAGCTAGGGGGGCTGTGGTGGTTAAAGTAATGATGTCCACTCATTTTTCTTTACTTAGCTGCTTTTTTCCTACCATAATACAAATTCTAACAGTCTATTCAGTAGGACTATCAGCTGTGTATCCACCTGACTTCTCCACAACGCAACTGATGGTCCCAACCCCATTTATAAGGCAAGAAATCCCACTTTTTAAACCTGACAGGGCACACCTGTGAAGTGAAAACCACGCAAGCCTGAAAAACGAGACAGGCGAGGTATGAATTTAAATAACGTAAGCCTGAAAGAACGTGTCAGGCAATAAAATTAAAGCAAAGTAAGCCTGAAGAACGTAACAGGCAATATAGACTATTTAAAACAACGTAAGCCTATAAAACGTATCCTGAAAGACGTAGCCAGCAAAGTTTAATGTAAAACGTGCGCTTGTGCAACATACTGTACACCTAGAGAACAGAAAAAGAAACAAATAACGTAAGGTTTATATAGTAAGGGGTAGGCATCTTTTCCATTGGTTGCCAGGGACGCCGCCAAGCTCAGACAAAGACACTGCAGCCCTCCCATTGGCCCACAAGCAAGGAGGGAGACATCACCACATTTCAATACTCGCAAACCCTCAAGGTACCGACACTTGCGACCAACATTGGTGACTCCAATATTTGCGCCCAACACCAAACTTAACACACTACACCCATTATATACCGTACCCCACATGCCCCTGCTGGATACACTATACATCTTGACACACACACATAAGGACCGTTGTATAAAATATATTTGTGAAAACTATACAAGACTCGGCGCAGAAAGATGCAAAGCTGAGTAATAAAGACTCGAATCCTATAAGATAAATAAAAACTGGCCCAAGAAACATAATATATTTCAAAAAACTTCACCGCACCGATGAGTTAACACAAAACATTGCCCATAGCCCTGAGTCACTGACCGATGAACGCAGCGGAGCAAATCACGCAAGATCAAGCAATATCCCGGGAATAGTCCGGCTGATGAGGAAAGAACTCCGCCGGCGTCCGAAGTCCCCAGACTGTAGTGCCCCTGGCCCATGATTTACAGCCGCAAACAAGGGGAAAGGGGAACGAGGTAAAAAAACAAACATATACTTAACAATGAAGGTGGCAGGACTGATTTACTACAAAGTAAACCCTGCTTACCCTTAGACCTGCTGTGAGAGAGCCCGTACTGCCGTACAGAAAAAACACCACAGGCACCGCAAACGCACGTGCACCGGTGTGGGGTAGCCTTGAGGATATAAAGGCCCTCCGCCCCTCCCACAAATGCTGGCTGCGTACACAGCCTTCCCTATATATGTTTATAGATATATATTTACTGATATATATCTCTATATACATATATATAGATGAACTATATTTTTCACATGGGTGAATAAAGATTTCTACTTTTTTCAAGTCTTGGAGTGCTGTCCGATTCTCTACATATATAAGAAGGTGAAAGCTCATTCCTTTGGACATAGCACCTGAGCCAACAGACTGGTGCCGCCAAATCTCTTTTTCTGCTATATATATATATATATATATATATATAGTGATGAGCGGCAGGTGCCATATTCGATTTCGACGAAATTCACGAATATTCGATAGAATATTTGTTTTATATTCGTCGAAATCGAATATTCGTCATTATTCTTGTTATCGCGATTAATATGCGATTTAAATAATCGCGTATTGCGATTGTAACTTAAAGGCTACTCTCCTATTGAAATAGCAATGCGATTAATTCAAGTTATAAAAATCAAATTTCGATTTTAACTTAGCACTGCTATATTCCATATTCGTTAATTCTAGCCTAATATGGACTATAGCAGTGCTAAGTTAAAATCGAAATTCGATTATTATAACGAATTAATCGAATTGCGATTTCAACTTGGACCTGGTTTACTATGATTGGCTTGGTAGAATTAGCGAATATGACGAATATATTCGTTATATTCCACAAAACGAATATAACAAATGTATTTGTCATATTCCACAAAACGAAGATAACGAATGTATTCTGCATCTTCGTTTTAGCTACCTATTCGTCAACTTCTCTAATTCTAGCAATCATATAGGAAAGTTTACTATAGAGACAGCTAAGTTTAATTCACTATGCGATTATATGACTGCTTTTTTTTTATAAATAGTATAAATATAATAATTATCAGATATTATAATTATTCTATTTATTTTTAAAAAAGCAAAGTAATATAATCGCATAGCGAATTAAACTTAGCTGTCTCTATAGTCAACTTTCCTATATGATTGCTAGAATTAGCGAAGTTGACGAATAGGTAGCTAAAACGAAGATGCAGAATACTTTGTTATCTTCGTTTTGTGGAATATAACGAATATATTCGTCATATTCGCTAATTCTGCCAAGCCATTGAAGCCAACCATATAGTAAACCAGGTCCAAGTTGAAATCGTCATGCGAATAATATAACTTGAAGTAATCGCATGGCGATTTTAACTTAGTAATGCTATATTCCATGCTCATGGAGCGTCCCCATCACCATGGGAACGACTCCATATACTAGAATATACTGTCGGATTTGAGAATTACGTTGAAATCGCAATTCGATTATTTCAAGTTATAATAATCGAATTTCGATTTTAACTTAAAGGCTACTCTACTATTGAAATAGCAATGCGGTTAATTCAAGTTATAAAAATCGAATTTCGATTTTAACTTAGCACTGCTATATTCCATATTCGTTAATTTTAGCCTAATATAGAATATAGCAGTGCTAAGTTAAAATCGACATTCGATTTTTATAACTTGAATTAATCGTATTGCTATTTCAATAGGAGAGTAGCCTTTAAGTTAAAATCGAAATTCGATTATTATAACTTGAAATAATCGAATTGCGATTTCAACATAATTCTCAAATCCGACAGTACATTCTAGTATATGGAGTCGTTCCCTTGGTGATGGGGACGCTCCATGAGCATGGAATATAGCATTACTAAGTTAAAATCGCCATGCGATTACTTCGAGTTATATTAATCGCATGGCAATTTCAACTTGGACCTGGTTTACTATATGGTTGGCTACAATGGCCTGGTAGAATTAGCGAATATGACGAATATATTCGTTATATTCCACAAAACGAAGATAACAAAGTATTCTGCATCTTCGTTTTAGCTACCTATTCGTCAACTTTGCTACTTCTAGCAATCATATAGGAAAGTTGACTATAGAGACAGCTAAGTTTAATTCGCTATGCGATTAAATTAATTTGCTTTTTTTTTTAAATAAATAGAATAATTATAATACCTGATAATTATTATAATTATACTATTTAAAAAAAGCAGTCATATAATCGCATAGCGAATTAAACTTAGCTGTCTCTATAGTAAACTTTCCTATATGGTTGCTAGAATTAGCGAAGTTGACGAATAGGTAGCTAAAACGAAGATGCAGAATACTTTGTTATCTTCGTTTTGTGGAATATGACGAATACATTCGTTATATTTGTTTTGTGGAATATAACGAATATATTCGTCATATTCGCTAATTCTACCAAGCCAACCATAGTAAACCAGGTCCAAGTTGAAATCGCAATTCGATTAATTCAAGTTATAATAATCGAATTTCGATTTTAACTTAGCACTGCTATAGTCCATATTAGGCTAGAATTAACGAATATGGAATATAGCAGTGCTAAGTTAAAATCGAAATTCGATTTTTATAACTTGAATTAATCGCATTGCTATTTCAATAGGAGAGTAGCCTTTAAGTTAAAATCGAAATTCGATTATTATAACTTGAAATAATCGAATTGCGATTTCAACGTAATTCTCAAATCCGACAGTACATTCTAGTATATGGAGACGTTCCCATGGTGATGGGGACGCTCCATGAGCATGGAAGTCGGCAGAAGCGGCAACGGGCACTGACTGGAGCAGCTAGGAAGCCAGGAATCCAAAGGACAGGTAAGAACAACTTTAGTGAAGTGGGGGAAAAAAACTAACAATAAAAAAAATTTATATCACTATATTCGAAATATTCGCGAATTAGCGAAGTGCCGATATTCGCTAAAAAAAAAATCGATATTCGAATATTCGCGCTCAACACTATATATATATATATATATATATATATATACATACATATACACACATATACAGTGCTGCCCATAATTATTCATACCCCTGGCAGACCAAGGAGGACGCCACTTCTCCAGATAAGGCACACAAAAGCTTGCTTGGCCTTTGCAAAAGCTCATCTGGACAAAGAAGAAGACTTCTGGTCTTCTATGTTATGGTCAGATAAAACAAAAATTGAATTGTTTGGTCACAATGATGTTTTCTTCATTTGGCGTAAAAAAGGAGAAGCCTTCAACGCAAAGAACACCATACCCACTATCAAACATGGTGGTGGGAACCTAATGCTTTGGGGGTGTTTTTCAGCCAATGGACCAGGGAACCTGATCACAGTAAACGGCACCATGAAAAAAGAGCAATACATGAGGATTCTCAACGACAACATCAGGCAGTCTGCAGAGAAACTTGGCCTTGGGCACGAGTGAAAATTTCAGCATGACAATGACCCAAAACACACAGCAAAACTGGTGAAGAAATAGTTAGCAGACAACAACATTAACGTTTTGGAGTGGCCCAGCCAGAATCCAATTGAGAATCTGTGGAGGGAGCTAAAGATCAGGGTGATGGCAAGAAGACCCTCCAACCTGAAAGATTTGGAGCTCATTGTTAAAGATGAAGGGGCAAAAATAGTTCATATCTACAGTGGATATAAAAAGTCTACACATCCCTGTTAAAATGTCAGGTTTCTGTGATGTAAAAAAATGAGACAAAGATAAATCATTTCAGGAATTTTTCCACCTTTAATGTGACCTATAAACTGTACAATCCAATTGAAAAACAAACTGAAATCTTTTAGGTAGAGGGAAGAAAAAATATAAAAATAAAATAATATGGTTGAATAAGTATGCACACCCTTAAACGAATACTTTGCTGAAGCACCTTTTGATTTTATTACAGCACTCAGTCTTTTTGGGTATAAGTCTATCAGCATGGCACATTTTGACTTGGCAAGATTTGCCCACTCTTCTTTGCAAAAACTCTCCAAATCTGTCAGATTGCAAGGGCATCTCCTGTGCACAGCCCTCTTCAGATCACCCCACAGATATTCAATCGGATTCAGATCTGGGCTCTGGCTGGGCTATTTCAAAACTTTAATCTTCTTCTGGTGAAGCCATTCCTTTGTTGATTTGGATGTATGCTTTGGGTCATTGTCATGCTGAAAGATGAATTTCCTCTTTATGTTCCTCTTTCTAACAGAAGCCTGAAGGTTTTGTGCCAATAATTACTGGTATTTGGAACTGTTCATAATTCTCTCTAGCTACACCCTCCCTCATTACACAAATACACATCACCTGATATGTTTCAATCCAATAAGTATTCAAGTTTATACAGCTTGGAGTTGATGATACTCTCTTGTTAATCTTGATAATTGTCCACACAGTGTATTATTCTCCTTTTATTTTTTTCTTAGGATAGATATGTGCTTATCACAGTTTTTCATTCACTCACTTTAGATTTTGCAGTCACATCTGCTGAAAGTTTGCATCATGCATCTACTCTCTAATAATTTCTAACATTGATTCTTGATCTTCCTTCAACTAATCCGTGCGATGGGGAGATGCAGCGGCGCAGTGCAGAAGCAACGCGGGAGCGAGGTAACTCTATGTGGGGCCTGGATATATGGGGGGAGGGCATTTTTAGGGTTAGCCCCTTTAAAGGGGATCACAGGAGTTATGGCCTATTTACTGTAGGTGTCAGACAACACAGCCCACTATCAGGCAGATTCTCGATCAGAATGGGTAGAAGGGCCCTCTACTGTCTATGTCCGCCTCTCAGATGGAATATCTATATAGATCATTATGTATAAATCCTGAAACATTGATATATGAAGAATTAACTTATAAAACTTGAAAGAAACAGCCTTCGGTGGATATTACATTTTCTGGTTCTACAGTGCCTTGCGAAAGTGTACACCCCCCTTGACTTTTTTCATGTTTTGTTACATTACAGCCTTAAGTTCAATGTTTTGTTAATCGGAAATTTATGTGATGGATCAGAACACAATAGTCTAAGTTGATGATGTGAAATGAGATAAAATATTTAAATAAAACTATTGTTTAGAAATAAAAAACAAAAAATTGGCATGTGTGTATATATTCATCCCCTTTGCTAGGAAGCCCATAAAAAGCTCTGGTGCAACTAATTACCTTCAGAAGTCACATAATTAGTGAAGTGATGTCTGTGTGCAATCTCAGTGTCACATGATCTATCATTACATATACACACCTTTTTTGAAAGGCCCCAGAGGCTGCAACACCTAAGGAAGAGGCATCGCTAACCAAACACTGCCATGAAGACCAAGGAACTCTCCAAACAAGTAAATGAAAATGTTGATGAGAAGTATAAGTCAGGGTGAGGTTATAAAAAATATCCAAATCTTTGATGATCCCCAGGAGCACCATCAAATTTATCATAACCAAATGGAAAGAACATGGCAGAACAGCAAACCTGCCAAGAGACTGCTACCCACCAAAACTCACGGACAGGGCAAGGAGGGCATTAATCAGAGAGGCAGCACAGAGACCTAAGGTAACCCTGGAGGAGCTGCAGAGTTCCACAGCAGAGACTGGAGTATCTGTACATAGGACGACAATAAGCCATACGCTCCATAGAGTTGGGCTTTATGGCACAGCGGCCAGAAGAAATCCATTACTTTCAGCTAAAAACAAAAAGGCACGTTGTGAGTTTGTGAAAAGGCATGTGGGAGACTCCCAAAATGTATGGAGGAAGGTGTTCTGGTCTGATGAGACTAAAATTGAACTTTTTGGCCACAGAAAACGCTATGTCTGACGCAAACTCAACACATCCCATTACCCAAAGAACACCATCCCTACAGTGAAACATAATGGTGGCAGTATCATGCTGTTGGGATGTTTTTCCAGCAGCCGGGACTGGGAAACTGGTCAGAGTTGAGGGAAAGATGGATGGTGCTAAATACAGGGATATTCTTGAGCAAAACCACTCTGTGCGTGATTTGAGGCTAGGACGGAGGTTCACCTTCCAGCAGAACAATGACCCCAAACACACTGCTAAAGCAACACTTGAGTGGTTTAAGGAGAAACATGTAAATGTGTTAGAAAGGCCTAGTCAAAGCCCAGATCTCAATCCAATAGAAAATCTGTGGTCAGACTTAAAGATTGCTGTTCACAAGCGCAAACCATCCAACTTGAAGGAGCTGGAGCAGTTATGCAAGGAGAAATAGGCAAAAGTCCCAGTGGTAAGATGTGGCAAGCTCATAGAGACTTTTCCAAAGTGACTTGGAGCTGTGATTGCCGCAAAAGGTGGCTCTACAAAGTATTGACTTTAGGGGGGTGAATAGTTATGCACATCATTGACTTTTCATGTTATTTTGTCCTATTTGTTGTTTGCTTCACAATAAAAAAATAAATAAAAAAAACAACATCTTCAAAGTTGTGCGCATGTTCTGTAAATTAAATGATGCAAATCCTCAAACAATCCATGTTAATTACAGGTTGTGAGGCACCAAAAGGGAGTGAATACTTTTGCAAGGCACTGTTTAACTGCTGTTTTTCTATATGACTCTTCCATTTCACCTGTAGTTGATTCCCAAAATCTCACCGCCACATATTACCCATATATCTGAGAAGACAGAGGGATGCTAATATGAGGTAATATGGTCATACTAATGCTATAGTGCCAAGATAGGTGATACAATGTGTTGTGCCATACAATACAAAATGAATAGTGTTGTGTGATGCCAAACTATTCCCCAGTCCATAAATTAAAAATTCATAAAGTGCCTGCATAAATAAATACATTGTCCAGATACTGCCACATGATGTTTAGATTGTGTCATGCAATGTCTTGAAAACATGATAAATAGAACAGAATGTACAATCCCCAGGGAGACCTGGCATTTCTCCATCTCATCAAGTTGTTGCATGAAGCTGTTTGACTTTTATACCTTTGGATATTAAAAATAAATATATTTACATTTGTACAATGTATAATATGTGCTTATGGTATGTACATACTGTACAGTGTTATTTAAGGTCTTCTTAGCGAAGGCTAAAATTAAGACTTGTTCCTGTACCTGTAGCACTTTCCATAGAATTAAAATCCCAGAACTCTAAAGACGTTGATTATTCACTCGGCGCAGAAAGCTTTCAAGATGGTACAGTACATTACATGGCGCAGGTAATACCAGCCAAGAACATTATGGCTACAGAGGAAACACTTAATGTCCTACTAATCAAAATGATTGAGTCTTAGAATAGAAATTACATATCACCTTTGAAAACAGGCAGTCGTCCAAAGTGAGTTCATCTAGACGAGTAACTGGGGAATATTGACTTGTAGTTAACAGAATGCAAAAATGCATATTCTGTCTGTATTGGTGATGGCGTCAATATCAAATTAGGCAACTGTCAATACTACTTAGTGCAGCTTTGATTAAAACTAGATTCTACATCTTCATTAGAACACACAGTACATGTGAAAATCAAATCATTATTATTTATATATTTCAATATATAAAATTGGATATTTCAGGATAAGAAATAATTTCAATTTTTTAAAGTAATAAATTATTACATTAAAAAAATATATTGTCAAAAATAACCAGGTTTGGACTTTCTTAGGAGGTGGGGCCCATTCCCATATGCTATCCTGGCAGTTCCCTGCTCTTCACCCTTTAACCCCAATACAGGGATCTGGACTGCCTCCTGGGGTAGTCTCTGTTTGGTTGACTGCTGACCTTCAGGGGTCAAGAGACAATGGTACGGAGATTGCGGCATCAGGCAAACCATAGTCAAGGACAGCCCGAGTTCAGGGCAGGCAGAGTATGTTCAGTTTGAGGTCATGGCAGGCAGCGCAAATTCAATATGGAAATTAGATAGCGGTCAAGTAAAGCAGCAAAGGGTCAAATCTGGGAACCAGGCAGAGGTGCACAGGCAAACAAATGTAATCAGCATACCTTTGCAGGATACTCGCAGACTAGAACTAATTGCTCAGGCATCCTCCGATAGGGAAAGGCACCTTATGTGGCTAGCTATTGACTGGTGTGGATTAGAGAGCACGCTTTGGCCCTTAAATAGCCACAGGGAGCATGCGCACCCACGGGCAGGTAAGGAGTGATTTTGGCAGCAAGTATAGTACGCCAGACCTGGGGGTACTACTATGGTATCTGCAATTGTTTACTGTATTAATGCAATGTAAATGTAAAGACATTGAATGCACTTTGTACACCAGCAGATGGGGTACAGTTGACAATGTTTGGTAACAGGAATCAAACTTAACATTCCTCCCCTCTTGGTAGTAGTGGGGTGATCTGACTTCCTGCCAAGGGTGGAACTGAGCTAGTGAAGAGTCAGTTTAGAGTTAGAGAGAGGAGAGCGAGGAGTGAGAGAGAATGAGATCCATTTCCTGCTCCTCCACACCAGGTGGGCCACAGCAGAGGTGCACCTAAAAAGACATATTTGCCCCAAGTGACCCACAGAGACATCTCACCTAGGAGGATGTAATTGCCCCAAGAAGACTGCAGGGTCCTAGGCCAAAGAAAAATTGCAAGTCACGTTGTATCGGAGTCAACAAAGTGATCAAGCGAACAAGCTATCAAGACTTCACTGCAAGGTTGTGGGCAACACGCTAAGACACCATCACGAGAGCTTAGTACTGTCATAGTCTCACAATAAATAAATAAAAAATGCAGCGCTCACCTGTGCAAACACGAGGAGACACGGAATAGCTTGACCTGGACACGGCCACATAGAAACTCCAAAAGAAAAAATATTTTATTATATTATATTAAAAAAATATTTATTAGCTTTGGATTAAAAGCCAGACATCATAAAGGTAGAAAAAATATATATAAGCAATTCTTAATGATGCGTTTCGGGCTCCTTAGTTCCTGCCCTTTATCATGACATACAAAAGTAAAATATAACCAGATTTAAATACAAAATAGGAACTCACACTGATTAGCTCCTTGTCCTGGCCCAACCCATTCACACAGAAAGTCTGGTGGTGGGGTGGGGGAGGGGAACAAGCAGAGACCACATAACATAATAAAAATGAACAATCAAAAAAATTGCCTATATTGCAAGACTAAATCATACTTCTTATTAAGACCATTTGGTACATGGGTTCCCAGACTGAATATCCCAAAAGTTTCTTTGCTCAATAACTTGAGCCTCCGATCACCTCCCCTGATCGGCAAAGTGACTTATTTCAATTCAATGGGTTGGGCCAGGACAAGGAGCTAATCAATGTGAGCTCCTATTTTGTATTTAAAGTTGGTTTTATTTCACTTTTGTATGTCATGATAAAGGGCAGCAACTAAGGAGCCCTGGAATACTACAGAAGGATCGGGAAGCTGTGAATGCAGTGCTCCCCAGGCTCTGTACTCACCACTTTCTGGTCCTCAGCCACTCACTGTGCTGTAACTGCGCACAGCATGAAGACTTTGGCGAGCTGTGACCCCACACTGTGGGTATTGGGTCACAGCACAGCGCAAAGCAGGAAGTGCCAGAAAAGCAGGAGCTGGATCTCTGGATTGGAATCCCTGTAGCAGCAGCTGCCTCCAGAACAGAAGAGGTAAATAGATTCATTGTTTTTGTCTCATCTGAGGTCTGAATGGGGGTCTTATGAACATGGGGGTCTGATATGAGGTCTGAATAGGGGTCTTAACATTGGGGGTCTGATCTCTGGTCTGATTGGGGGTCTTCTTAACATTGGGATCTGATTGGGGCTCTGAGCTGTAAACATTTTTTTTTTCTTATTTTCCTCTTCTTAAACCTGTGCGTCTTATAGGGCATAAAATGTGGTATTTTTTTTTTATATTTGACTACTAAAAATATAATTTTTTTTGTCTGACAGCTGTTTGAATGGTTGTTTTATACAGGAAAGTTGCAATTGTCATTGGTAGAGGTGGAATTAATTAAAAACAGCAATTTTGTTCATTGTTCAGTTTATTGTTCAGTTTAAATAATGGGATATCTTTATAATTCTGGTTGTTACAGATCCAGAGATTCCAATTATATATAGTTTTTTTGCCACAACAAATATTTTTTATTATGAAAATGTGTTTTTCTGTTTGTGTGTGGCCTTGCTTAAAAGAGGTTTACTATTGATGACCTATCCTCAGGATATGTTATCAATATCAGGTCAGCTGGAGTCTGACACCCAGAACCCAAGTCTATCAGCTGTTTGAAGAAGCCAATCACATGGCCTACGTGCAGCTCGGTCCCATTCAGGTGAATAAGAATAAGCTGCGATTCCAAGCACAGCCACTATCCAATGGACAGTGTTATGCTTGGTAAGTTGCGAAGAGGCCTTAGCAAATTAGATTTGGTAACTTTGCTGAGGTTAGCCAAGAAATTTGATTTGTCATGAATCTCTATAAATCATGTATACCCAGGTCACTATGCCTTAGGATTTGGCCACACGGAGTGACCGTGCTGTGGGCAGATTGTGGCCATACTGCGGTGAGGAACCACATGGCCAATTAGCCTGCAGCTGCCTTTCATTTAATAATGAAGTCCGCACTGTATAGCCAGTCGTCATTGTTAATGGCCGTGCGGCACCTTTGATGCACCCTTAAACAGGGGCTGATGCTGGTATGGGGTTTGGATGGCTAGGTGGGGCCACAATATGCTAGCATACCCACTTCTCCAACCCCAGCACTCTCCTGCCCTACACGTGGGAGTCCTTCTGCCATCTGCTTTTCCTTCTTTTCCACATCATCTAATATCGATGTGAATATGTCACCAGCAGCTCCTCTCTCTGAATCTTGCTGACTTTTGGACATGGAGACTTTGAATGATGGTTTGGAAGAAGTAAAAGACCAAAGATGAGGCTGGTCATCATTAACCCCTAAAAGATCGGGCGATTTTCCATTTAGCATTTTTCACTCCCCGCGTTCCTAGAGTCATAACTTTTTTATTCTTTCATTCACATAGCCTTATGAGGGCTTATTTTTTGCAGGACAAGTTGCACTTTCTAATGGCACTATTTACAGTTGCAGAAAATGTAGTGGGAAGCAGGAAAGCAATTCTTAATTTTGTTTTCATCACCATATTCTGACCACTATAATAAAAAAATTAGGAAGTTGAAGTGATAAAAAATGGCAAATTGCCCGTTTTTTTTTTTTTTCCATTACGCTATTTCCTGTATGGGATTAATATTTTTATATTTTAATAGTACAGGCCTTTTCACATGCAGTGATTCCTATGATGTATATTTTTTTTAATTAGTAAAGTATTTTAATTGTGATTTTTGGGGAGGGTGATTTGACCATATATATATATATATATATATATATATATATATATATATATATTTAAAAATAATTTTCAAAGCTTTTTTTTTGCATTTTTTTTTTAACTTTATTAAGTCACTGTGGGTGACTATAACTGGCAATCATTAGATTGCCCATTGCTTTCATTGATGGTTATATAGCCATCATTGAACACTTCATTTTTAATATAACAATACAGTTCTGCCACCTAGCCTGCATTGGTATATTCCCCTAAAAGCTGCCAAAACCTGTTTGAGGTATCGGGCTATTAGAGCAGTGTAACAGGTTACCTAATTTCAGCAGGGGAACGCTGTTACAGGAGCAGGTGCGCATGGCTCCCGCTTCCAGACAGCTCAAATGCCATGGTAACATTTGACCGCGGCATCTGTGGAGTGAAATGTATTGGTGGATTGCATACATGGTGCCTGCAGCACATGTGAGCAGACTTTGTGTTTAAAGATGCTGTAACAGTAATATGTATTTTATGGCTGTATACAGATCAGGGTCTAACAATGTTAAACATAGAAAGTTCTAGATATGTGTCTGTCTATGAGTATGTTAGTATATATATATATATATATATATATATATTATAAGGATTCACTCTGGTAGGCAGGGTAAGAGGATGCAGAACAGAGGCAAAAGAAACTGTAAAGCAAAACTTCAGTGTTTATTCACACAGGAGAAAAAAAACAAAGCAACATTGACAGTCTTAGTGTTCGTTCACATAAAGGAAAGTCCAAAAGACAAAAACAGTCACCTTGTTAGCAGGTTCTTTCAGCGTCCACAACAGGTTTTAGGGGACCTGTTTCCTCGCATGCGGCTCTCAGTCCTCTAGCACGGCACCATGCCTCAGATAACAAGACAGAGACCTCGATTATGAGCCCAGCTGCCTATTTAAAGGACAGCCAGGTGCTGCAAAAACCCAGACAGGCACTTAAACTCCAGTCCGGTATTTGATGTCACCTGGCTGGAAATCAGCCCAGCCACCCATGTTGGGAGGAAAATACCTGCCTTCCCAATTAAAACCCCTAGCTATGTCACATACCCCCCCCTTTTGTTCAACCCTGAGGGGGTGAACACACACCAGTGTACCCGGGACAGGGCATCCGTGTTTCCCTGTAACCGGCCTGCCCTGTGTTCTACTGTAAACTTAAAGTTTTGCAAGGGTAAGAACCATCTAGTGACCCGAGCATTCCTCTCTTTGGCCTGGCTCATCCACTTGAGAGGGGAGTAGTCGTCACCAGATGGAACTTTTTGCCAAACAGATATTAGCGGAGAGACTCGAGTGCCCACTCTCTCTTCACTATACTGTACCGGGTCTCGGCTGGAGTGAGCTTATGGCTGAGGAAGACAACAGGAGGCTCCTCCCCGTTGACTTCCTGAGACAGTACAGCACTGAGGCCCACTTCGGAGGCATTGGTTTGTACTATAAACTCCCTTTTGAAGTTTGGCGTCATCAAAACCGGGGACCAACACAGGGCTGACTTCAAAGTGGAGAAAGCCTCTTCCGCCTGGTCATTCCAGCGGAACATCACGGACTTCCATCCCTTCAAGAGCACTGTCAATGGAGCTGCTAAAGTGGCAAAATGGGGAACGAACCTCATATAATAGCCCACCATTCCCAGGAACGACTTTACTTGCCTAGAGGTAACAGGTCGGGGCCAATACCTTATTGCCTCTATTTTGTTTACTTGGGGTTGATGACTCCGCGTCCAATGACATACCCCAGGCATTTGGTCTCCTCTAACCCTATCGCACATTTTCTGGGGTTAGCTGTTAGACCAGACTTTCGAATGGAGTCAACTATGACCTGTAAAGTAATTCAAAAGGCGAGAACCCAGTAGAGGCCTGGGGAACCTCTCGCACAGCGAACATGAGATAGGGCAGAAAAAGATTCCAATCCTTCCCATCTTTAGACACCATCCTTTTTTCGTGCTTCAGTACCTAAAAAGCTAGCTAATGCTTAGAAAACTGGTTGGGTGCTTACAAAGCTGGCCAGGTGATGCTAAGCCGATCAAGGTAGGCCTTCTAATTGTCATCATAGCGCTTCCTAACACCCACTATCATCCAATGACCTCCAAGGTTGCCACGTTTTTAGGAATTTCTTGTGACTTCAATTGATCCATCTCGTCATTTCTTCAAATTGTCAAATCTGATTGACTTTAGCCTTCCATTCTTGTATTGAGAGAGTACTAGTATTCTTCCAGTGGAGAGGTATAATGGCTTTAGCAGCCGATATGAGATGGGTTACTAAATTGTGCTTAGATGGCTGATAAAGATCAGTTGGAAGTGAAAAGAACACTATTTCTAAAGTGATCTTCAATTCAGGAGTTGAGACTTTGTTTATTACTTTGATAACACCCTCCCAATATGGAATAATTAGTGGGCATGTCCACTAGATGTGAGATAACGAGCCTACTCCCTTGCCACACCTCCAGCACAGCCGATCAGGGATAGACCCCTCCTGTGTAGGAACTCTGGGGTTCTGTACCATCTGGAGAGGAGCTTGAAATGATTTTCCTGTAGATATATTCATGGTGACGATCCATGTGAGAAAGCTAGAAGTTTTTTATGTTCCTGATCTGAACAAACAATGTCAAGCTCTCTCTCCCATTCTCTAATGTACAGTTGCTTATTCATCTCACCCTCAGCTCCCACCAGGACATAAATTGCTGCAATTTTACTCTGTTTGGGAAGTGGAGATAATATATTTTCAAAATCTGTCAATGGTCTCCCTGAGCTGCACTTCTTTCTCAACCCACCACACACAGCACTGATATATGACTTTGTGAGGAAAAAGCTTGGGGAGTTTATTCGATCTGGTAGCCTGCTCAATATAGATGCTTCTGTGTCAGGGATCAACTCCCCCAGCTTAACCTGCGGTATTAAAGACCATATCTCCGGAAGGATACCCCTGTTTCCTAATAAGTCGGGGATAAGGCTTGCTGGCAATAGAGGAGACGGGTTGGGGGCTAAGTCTTTACCGAGATCTTTCCATGTCTCTCTAATCCCTTTTAATAAGGGGTCAAGGTCTTTGTTCTTGTTTGGGCTTATTTCGGGTAGCCAAAAGAGACTCCGGAGTGAAGGGCCTACACTATAATGGAGTAACTCTTGTACATCTGGTTGTCTCTTGGGGTCTACTGACTCTAGCCACCTATTCAGTTGTATCGCTTAGTAGTATTTTGAGACATCTGGGACTCCCAAACCTCCTTTGTCACTATGCCTGACTAAAATAGTATGTGAGATTCTAGGCTTCCCCCCATTCCAAGACACCATCCTTTTTAACATGGTTTTTAGAGTTTTGTTAAACCTTTCCACCAGACTGCCCGTTTGCGGAGGGCACACTGACATCCATAACTGTCTGATATGCAGCAACTTACAGAGTTCCCTCATGACCTTGGACATAAAAGGGGTCCCCTGGTCAGTCAGTACCTCTTTAGGTAGCCCCACTCGGGAGAACAACACCATTAGCTCCTTAGCTATAAGCTTCGCCGATGTATGTCGCAGTGGCACCACCTCCGGGTAGCAAGATGTGTTGGTGTCCTCTAGCGCAGCGGTCCCCAACCGCCGGGCCGCGGCCCAGGACCGGGCCGTGGAGGATTGTTAGCCGGGCCGCGGCGATCATGGCAGTCTTTAACTCTGTACTAATGAAGCGCTTCCATTATGGAAGCGCTTCATTAGTACAGAAGGACCAGGAAGCGGTGAAGGATCTGTACTCACCACTTCCTGGTCCACGGTTCGGCTATCGGCTGTGCAGAGCTGCGCACACCGTGAGGTCTCTCTGTGACCTCACGCTGTGCGCCGCTATACACAGCCGACAGCAGAATGAAGAGGATCGCGATGGTGACCAGGAGCAGGAGAGGTAAGAGGTTTTTTTATTTTATTTTATTTGCGCTAGGGGCTGATATGAGGGACATGGGGCTGACATGAGGGACATGGTGCTGACATGAGGGACATGGGGCTGACATGAGGGGCTAATGGGGGCCGATGGCTGACCTGGGGGACCTGGGGCTGACATAAGGGGCTAATGTGGGGCTAATGGCTGACATGAGGGGCTAATGGGGGGCTTATGGCTGACATGAGGGGCTAATGGGGGGCTTATGGCTGACATGATGGGCTAATGGGGGGCTTATGGCTGACATGAGGGGCTAATGGGGGGCTTATGGCTGACATGAGGGGCTAATGGGGGGCTTATGGCTGACATGAAGGGCTAATGGGGGGCTTATGACTGACATGAGGGGCTAATGGGGGGGCTTATGGCTGACATGAGGGGCTAATGGGGGGCTTATGGCTGACATGAGTGGCTTATGGCTGACATGAGGGGCTAATGGGGGGCTTATGGCTGACATGAGGGGGTAATGGGGGCTTATGGCTGACATGAGGGGCTAATGGGGGGCTTATGGCTGATGAGGGGCTAATGGGGGGCTTATGGCTGACATTGGGGGGCTTATTGCTGACATTGGGGGGGTTTATGGCTGACATTGGGGGGTTTATGGCTGACATTGGGGGGGTTTATGGCTGACATTGGGGGCTGATGGGGGGCTTATGGCTGACATGAGGGGCTAATGGGGGGCTTATGGCTGACATGAGGGGCTAATGGGGGGCTTATGGCTGACATGAGGGGCTAATGGGGGGCTTATGGCTGACATGAAGGGCTAATGGGGGGCTTATGACTGACATGAGGGGCTAATGGGGGGGCTTATGGCTGACATGAGGGGCTAATGGGGGGCTTATGGCTGACATGAGTGGCTTATGGCTGACATGAGGGGCTAATGGGGGGCTTATGGCTGACATGAGGGGGTAATGGGGGCTTATGGCTGACACGAGGGGCTAATGGGGGGCTTATGGCTGACGAGGGGCTAATGGGGGGCTTATGGCTGACATTGGGGGGCTTATGGCTGACATTGGGGGGGTTTATGGCTGACATTGGGGGGTTTATGGCTGACATTGGGGGGTTTATGGCTGACATTGGGGGCTGATAGATAGCTAAAGGTTTAGGGGTTGATCTGAGCCATTGGGGGTCTGATCTGAGGTGTAATGAATTTTTTTTTTCTTATTGTTCTCCTCTAAAACTAGGTGCATCTTATAGGGCGAAAAATATGGTACAGTGCAGCAGAGACCAGTGCAGCAGAGACCAGTGCAGCAGAGACCATAGTCAGTTTATATAGTCATTATATAGTGTTACATATTTTAATATGCACCTTGTGTTTTGTTATGTGCGTGAATCAGTCAGCCCCGCCCACCCCCTAAGCCCCGCCCCAGAACCCCCGCCCCCTTTCTCCCCCCACCCGGTCCCTGGGAAAATTGTCTCGCATGAAACTGGTCCTTGGTGCAAAAAAGGTTGGGGACCACTGCTCTAGCGGACTTCGGTACTAGGCCTACGAGGTATATAGCGATTCGCTCAAACGGCACCTCAATGATCGGGAGAGGTACCAAGGGACTGCGGAAAAGGTGCTGGGGGCTGGTTGCCTGGCAGGTCTGGCAAGACTTACAGAATTCTTCCACCTCCTTAAACAAACTCGGCCAGTAAAGCCGTTGTAGTATCCGGTCCTGTGTCTTCTGCATTCCTAGATGACCCCCGAGAACGTGCTGGGGGGCTAACTCTAACACGGGTTTGAGATAAGCCTGGGGCACTACCAACTGTTCAATGGATTCACCTTGCAGATGTTTTTTCCCGATACAACATACCCTGATGAACCACAAAACGGGGAAACGCCGACTCTGCCCATGGTTGTTGTGGTTAACCATCTACTATTGATACATTTTCCTAGGCTCGGGATAGGGTTCGGTCCCGGTGTTGGGCGGTACCAAAATTATCCATGGAAAAATTTAGGTTTGCCAACTCAGGACCTTGCGGCAAGTCCTCCGTGTTTCCCACCATCACACTTAACCACTTCAACCCCGCTAGCTGAAAGCCCCTTAATGACCAGGCCACTTTTTACACTTCTGCACTACACTACTTTCACCGTTTATTGCTCGGTCATGCAACTTACCACCCAAATGAATTTTACCTCCTTTTCTTCTCACTAATAGAGCTTTCATTTGGTGGTATTTCATTGCTGCTGACATTTTTTGTTATTAATCAAAATTTTATGATTTTTTTGCAAAAAAATGAAATTTTTCACTTTCAGCTGTAAAATTTTGCCAAAAAACCAACATCCATATATAAATTTTTCTTTGATAAAAATTTTTCTTTGATAAAAAAAAATGTTTGGGCAAAAAAAAAAATGGTTTGGGTAAAAATTATAGCTTTTACAAACTATGGTACAAAAATGTGAATTTCCGCTTTTTGAAGCAGCTCTGACTTTCTGAGCACCTGTCATGTTACCTGAGGTTCCACAATGCCAAGACAGTAGAAAACCACCACAAATGACCCCATTTCGGAAAGTAGACACCCTAAGGTATTCGCTGATGGGCATAGTGAGTTCATAGAACTTTTTATTTTTTGTCACAAGTTAGCGGAAAATGATGATTTTTTTATATATATTTTTTTCTTACAAAGTCTCATATTCCACTAACTTGTGACAAAAAATAAAAACTTCCATGAACTCACTATGCCCATCACAAAATACCTTGGGGTGTCTTCTTTCCAAAATGGGGTCACTTGTGGCATAGTTATACTGCCCTGGCAATTTAGGGCCCCATATGTGTGAGAAGTAGTTTGCAATCAAAATCTGTAAAAAATTACCGATGAAATCCGAAAAGTGCACTTTGGAATGTGGGTCCCTTTGCCCACCTAGGCTGCAAAAAAGTAGTCACACATCTGGTATCGCCGTACTCAGGAGAAGTTGGGAAATGTGTTTTGGGGTGTCATTTTACATATACCCATGCTGGGTGAGAGAAATATCTTGGCAAAAGACAACTTTTCCAATTTTTTTATACAAAGTTGGCATTTGACCAAGATATTTATCTCACCCAGCATGGGTATATGTAAAATGACACCCCAAAACACATTCCCCAACTTCTCCTGAGTACGGCGATACCACATGTGTGACACTTTTTTGCAGCCTAGATGCGCAAAGGTGCCCAAATTCCTTTTAGGAGGGCATTTTTAGACATTTGGATCCCAGACTTCTTCTCACGCTTTAGGGCCCCTAAAAAGCCAGGGCAGTATAATACCCCACATGTGACCCCACTTTGGAAAGAAGACACCCCAAGGTATTCAATGAGGGGCCTGGCGAGTTCATAGCAATTTTTTTGGGCATAAGTTAGCGAAAATTGATTTATTTATTTTTTTCTCACAAAGTCTCACTTTCCGCTAACTTGGGACAAAAATTTAAATCTTTCATGGACTCAATATGCCCCTCAGCGAATACCTTGGGGTGTCTTCTTTCCAAAATGGGGTCAGTTGTGGGGTGTTTGTACTGCCCTGGCATTTGAGGGTCTCCGCAATCATTACATGTATGGCCAGCATTAGGAGTTTCTGCTATTCTCCTTATATTGAGCATACAGGTAATGAGATTTTTTTTTTCCGTTCAGCCTCTGGGCTGAAAGAAAAGAATGAACGGCACAGATTTCTTCATTCGCATCGATCAATGTGGATGAAAAAATCTCTGCCAAAAAAAAAAAAGGAGGGGAAAGGCGTCTGCCAGGACATAGGAGCTCCGCCCAACATCCATACCCACTTAGCTCGTATGCCCTGGCAAACCAGATTTCTCCATTCACATCAATCGATGTGGATGAATAAATCATTGCCGGGATTTTTTTATTTATTTTTTATATACAAAGTGTTTATCAAAACTGATTTTTTTATCGCTGCAGCGCGTGTAAAGTGACTGTGCAGTGATCAAAAAAAAAAAATTTTTTGTCACTGCGGTGGGGCGGGCGTGGGTGAACGCACGTGTGGGCGACCGATCAGGCCTGATCGGGCAAACACTGCGTTTTGGGTGGAGGGCGAACTAAAGTGACACTAGTACAGCAGGCTGGTTTTCCAGCCTGCATTTGTGGGAGGGGCATAGGGTACTTAACCTTCCCTCGCTGCTCCGTCAGACGCCGGCATCGCGTGGTGCGCATTCTCGTGTTCGGTGACGTCATCCGGGTGCGACTTCCGGTTTCCGGCCTTCCCTGTGCAGACGAGCAGCGGCGGCGTCCTTCATCTCCTCTGGTAAGCTACTTGGGCCCAGTTCCGTACTGCCGCCCGTCGGTACGCCCGGCCGGCCGGCCCCAGTCTCATGACCCCCTCCCCCTCCGTTTCACCTCGCTCACCGGAGGGCCCGCTTCTTCAAACATTTTGTTCCTCATCACTGCGCGGTACACCCATCCTGCAACCCCCTGCTGTTTTTCCGCCCGGCCCCTCCCACGTCCGGCACCCTCGTCAGGCTCGAGTGCGCCATCCTCGGTTCAAATGGCCACCGCAGCCGGGCGTCGGGGGGGCCGCGGGCAGCAGCGGGGGTTTTGTCGCCGTCCCCGCAGCAGGGCCTGCCCTAGCAACCAGCAGAAACTGGTGTCATGTTGCATTTTCCCATCATGAATTGCTTGTTGCACATGACGCAATCTGACCTGGCGGCAGCATGCTGCGGGAACGCGCACCGGCAACACCAGCTCCTCCTCCTGGCCCGGGGCGGCCTACAGGGGGCGCTGTGCGGTCCAACACGGCACAAGGGACTGTGGAAACAGGCGCCTATTGCTTCCACCCTGCACGTTTTTCAATTTGCACACCTTTGCCAGGAACAACTTCCCTGACGGGCCAGGCAGTCTCCGGCAGGGTCAGTGACCACCGGAGCACGCCATCACTCCTCAGAGGTGCACCCCGGTTTCCGGTGTCAGAGCTGTGGTAGGGGGAGCTTGCCCAGGACGGTCCAGCAGGGCAAGTCAGGCCCCCCTTCCTGGCTCCTGGCACGCTGCACGGCACAGGCGTGTTTTTTTCACCCTCACCAGCCCCCCCCCCCACCCGTCCATTGCTCCTGGCAAAAAAAAAAAAAAAAATTTCGTTTTCTGTCACCCTGTTCCGTCAAGGTCCTCTTTACGTCCTGTCACCTGATCCGTTCAGGTTCTCTTCATGTCCTGTCACCTGGTTCGTTCAGGTTCTCTTCATGTCCTGTCACCTGATTCGTTCAGGTTCTCTTCATGTCCTGTCACCTGATTCGTTCAGGTTCTCTTCGTGTCCTGTCACCTGATTCGTTCAGGTTCTCTTCGTGTCCTGTCACCTGATTCGTTCAGGTTCTCTTCGTGTCCCGTCACCTGATTCGTTCAGGTTCTCTTCGTGTCCTGTCACCTGATTCGTTCAGGTTCTCTTCGTGTCCTGTCACCTGATCCGTTCAGGGTCTCTTCGTGTTCTGTCACCTGATCCGGTCGGGTTCTCTTCAGGTCCGGTCACCTGAGCCATTCAGGTTCACCTCGTTGTCCCGCCTCCAGATACGTTCTTGTTCTCTCTCGTGTCCTGTCTCCATGTTTCTCAGGTTCTGTTCGGGTCCTGTCACCTGATACTTTCAGGTTCGTTTCGTGTCCTGTCACCTGATGCGTTCAGGTTCGTTTCGTGTCCTGTCACCTGACACGTTCAGGTTCGTTTCGTGTCCTGCCACCTGACACGTTCAGGTTCGTTTCGTGTCCTGCCACCTGACACGTTCAGGTTCGTTTCGTGTCCTGCCACCTGACACATTCAGGTTCGTTTCATGTCCTGCCGCCTGTCACGTTCAGGTCCGTTCGTGCCTTCTCACCTGACACTTCAGGTTCATTTCATGTCCTGTCACCTTTTTGAGGTTCAGTTTTTCTCGTGTCCTGTCACCTGTTTTTCCAGCTTCCTCTTCATGTTCTGTTACCCTTCATGTCCGGGCGCCCGATACGGTCAGATTTCGTCATGTCCCCTTGCTTGTTAGGCTCAGTTTTGTCTCCTTCACGATCCGCACGGATGTTCAGGGCCGGTCGCCTGACTCTCCCACTGTCACTCAATGTTGTTCAGTCGTCCCGTCAGGTCCTTCACCTGTCCTTGTCCATCCTGGTCAACTCCCTCTCCACTGTCCTGTCACGCTTTTTCGGCTTCAACCTGCCATCACGGTCAGTTCAGGCTCTTCACCTCTCTCACTTGGGTCCCGTTGGCTCTCCGTCGCCGTCATGCGCGGGTCATGTCGCCTCGCTGGCGGCCACCATGGTAAAATTCCACGTTGACACCCAGCCGAGGCCTCGTCACCAGGGGCATCTCGGCTTTCGGTCTCGTTTTTCGGGACCCAGCAACCAGCTCCCGGGATACCCCGGGGTCTCCAGTCCGATTTTTCGGCACAATCCATCACTCTCGTTAACTCCTGGCCCGCTCAGGTTGTCATTTTTCTTCCCTCATGCAGGTCTCGTTCTTCCTGATCATCATCTGCGTAAGTTCCGTTTTCAGAAATGTTGTTCGGCGTACCTCTTCACGCAGGTACCTGTTAAATTCTGCCTCACTTACACGTCCCAGGTTGCGGTTGCGAGGTCTCACCCTCTTCGTGAATTTTCCCGGGCTTTTGATTGCTCCCAGGTCCCCCTTTTTTCCACCCCAATTCCTCTTGACTCCAGGTAAGAAAAAAATAAAAATAATAATAATAATAATTTTCCGTGGGGTTATTTGCATGGGTTTTGTCATTTCAATTGAGATCCTCCCAACAGGGTCCAGCTCTAACGAGGGCCATCCTTCCCGATACCATGTCCCACGTGTCCTGACATTGAAGACTCGATGTCTATCCCGGAGTCGGCAATCTCCGAGGCAGCCAGCCGTGCTTCATACAGGCACTGGACCATCCCCAAGTTGATCACCGAACTCAAAAAGAAGGGGATCCGTTACTCCGCATCAGCTCGAAAGGCAGAGCTATACCGCCTGCTCTTTCCTGAAACGCCCAGGGCCCTTGAACCACCCAGAACTTCCGAAGACCTGGTCTCCATGTCGACCATCCAGCTATCATTGACCCAGCTCCACGCAACCATAAACAATCTGGCATCCTCGATTTCGGACATCGACGCACGACTCCAGGTCATCGAGAACAAGGATTCCGCATCTCCTCCCCCGGCGGAGCCCGAAGCCATTCCTTCCACTTCCCGGACCAACCCACCAGGTACAAGTCTTGGCACTCCCGACATCGCCCCCGCTTTCTTTGTACCAGAGAATATCAGGCGGGATATCCTAGCAGGAAAGGACATCAACTTGGCCGCTATCCTGATCTCGACCCACGACACAGTCGAAAATCGGACAATTGCCTGCGGAGACGTATCGGTGGTGCTGAGATCTAAAGACGTCCGACTTAACAGGAAACTCACCATTCCCGAGTTCATGCTGACCTTCAGTCTGTACCGTGACATCGTGTGCTCCGTTCATCCCCATCGCAGGGAAGAATTAGATACCTACCTATACCGGATCACCGAGCTAGGTTACAAGTACGGCGGGTCTGCTTTCTACGAGTATCACCGGTCGTTTTCCGCAAAAGCTGCAGCAACGTTCCTCCAGTACCAGCATGTCACCAACTGGGCCGTCCTGGATATGGAACTCTTTTGCAGGCATTTTGCCGGCCAGAAAGCCCCGGCTTGTGCCAGCTGCCAGTCTGTCCTCCATGCTTCCGACTGGTGCCCCCACATCTCCAATCCAACTTCTGCCAGACCAACGACCAGCTCCAGTGCGCCAAGGTCCAACCCCCTTACGGACAAACTCGGGCGACCTATCACCTTTTTAGGGAAGAACCAAGTTTGCAACAATTTTAATCTGGGGTTCTGCAGTTATGACAAATGTAAAGCATTACACATCTGCTCTATTTGCTTTAGGGCCCATCCGCAGTCCTCCTGTTCCCAGCGCACGGCCAAGCGCTCATGACTAGGCGGGGTCAACATTGACCTATTACTCTCCCTCCTCCAACGGCACCAACGGTTTCCACACAGGGTTAGTCACCCTCCCACAGGTCACCCATGAATGCCCCAACCTTCTGTCTTCTCTCACGGACCCCGTGGCAGTGGACGAGTTGTTGGAGGCCGAATTGCAGAAGGGCTTCATGATCGGGCCGTTCGCTCAGTCTCCCTTCCTGGTGTATCGGGTCAGCCCCATAGGTCTGGTCACCAAAAAAACCTCAAATAAAAAGAGATTAATATACGACCTGTCTGCTCCTCATGCATCCAGCACCCCCAGCCTAAATTCCCTGGTCCCTTCAGACGAATTTTCAATGCAATACTCCTCCTTGGATGAGGCCATAGAGCTCATCTTACAGGTCGGGGCAGGAGCCTGGTTGTCAAAGGCTGACATTTCTGATGCCTTCAAGCTGCTGCCAATCCTGCCTCACCTGTGGAGGTTCTATGGCATCAAATGGAGGGGTAAGTATTATTTCGCCACCCGCTTGACGTTCGGGTCAAAGAGCAGCCCCTGGCTCTTTGACCAGTTCGCCCAAGCTCTCCACTGGATCCTGGTGAATCACGTCCACTGTCCAAGGGTGATCCATTACTTGGATGATTTCTTGCTCATCGAGCAGGCGGTGCACGCCCCGGACAGGCTGGACAGCCTACTCGATCTGTTCAGCCGCCTGAACGTCCCCGTGGCTTCGGCAAAGGTCGAGGGACCGTCCAGGGTGATCACCTTCCTAGGAATCACCCCGGACACCGTCAAGATGGAGGCCAGCCTTCCCCTGGACAAATTAGTCAGACTCAGGGACTCTGTGGCCAGGCTCGTGGGTACCCGCACGGTGTCAAAATTGGAGCTCCAATCTTTGTTGGGGTCCTTCAATTTTGCCGCCAGGATCATGCCCCAGGGCAGATCCTTCACCTCTGGCCTGCTCAGACTCCTCCCAACAGCCTCGGATCAGCATGCCCTCGTCCACCTCGGACGCGATGCGTTGGCGGACCTGGCCATGTGGTCAGTCTTTTTGTCCAGCTGGAATGGCATCTCCCTCTTTGTTCCTCAGTGGAACGATGCCTCCCCCTTGGTGTTTTCTGACGCTGCTGCTTCCCTCGGTTTCGGAGCCATCTGCGGGGACCAATGGTTTGCGGGTCCTTGGCCCACGCAGGTCTCTTCTGACCAGGAGGCTGCCAAGTCCTCCCCCTTACTCGAGGTATACCCCATCGTAGCGGCTGCTCACGTCTGGGGGCAGTCATGGAGGGACAAGCCGGTGTGCTGCATGACAGACAACCAAGCAGTGGTCGACATCCTCGCCAGGGGCAGATCCAGCTCCCCCAAGGTCATGCGTCTAGTTCGCAAGCTCACCTGGCTGTCCTTACAACACAACTTCCGTATCATCTGCAGGCACATCGAAGGCAAGAAAAACACCGCAGCCGATGCCCTGTCCCGCCTAAACTTTAGTTTGTTTTTTCAGATCATGCCGGGAGCACGGAAAGTCGGGATCACCCCCCCGGGGTTCGAAGACTTGATAATGGACTAGATAAGTACGTCTCCGCAGCCCATGGTCTCATCCGCAGGTCACTCTCAGCCAACACTGCCCGGAACTATTTAACGGGGTGGAACACCTTCAGACGGTTCTCACTTCTTCACCCCAGGGGGGACAGGGACAAAGTCTCCTTCGTCCTGGCCTTCCTGGCTTACTGCCACAAGGAGCTACGACTATCCCACAATACCATCAGACTCTACCTGGCAGGGATACAGCATCACCACATGGTCAGTCACCCCAGTCACTCCTCCTTTTTTTCCTCGCAGGCGGTTAAGGCGGTCCTGAGGGGCATCCAGAAGCTCTCTCCTCCATCCGCTCCCACCAGGCAACCGGTCACAGGGGACATTTTCCAAAAAATTTCGGCCGCCCTAGATGGTAGTCCCTTTGGCCCTTTCAAAAGCCTGGTCCTCAAAGCTGCCCTCTATCTCAGCTTCTACGGGTTCCTCAGGCCTGGGGAGTTCTGCTGCACCTCGGCACGGAACTTAGGGCCAGCAATCGGTCAGCTCCACCGCAGTCTCGACCATTTCATTTTCTTCCTTCCTTCCTCCAAGACCTCCCAAGTCGGTCCGCCAGTGCAGATCGAGTATTTTAATTCATTCAACCCTTGGTGTCCCGTGACCGTTTTCAACCAGCTGCTCTCCGCTCTACGTGACAGAACTCCTGACAGCCCCTTACTGCCTTTTCCCGTGCTCTCACTGACTTCTGCGCAGTTCATCAAACACATCCGCTCCTTAGCCTCGGGGCTAGGTTTTCACGCGGCCTCAATATCCGGGCACTCTTTCCGAATCGGAGCCGCATCCGCTGCTTCCAAACACGGCGTGCCCGCTCACGTCATACGGAAGATGGGACGGTGGCAGTCTTCGTGCTTTTCCCGTTACGTCCCCCATCCACGGGCCGAGATCGCCAGGGCCTTCTCCAGTCTGGTTCTGTAAATTCTCCTCCAATAAACTGCCTAAATTCCTGTTTTGCCCCCTTTTTCTGGCTCACCCGCGTTACATGGCTAAAGGCACACCACTAGCCAAGTTAGGTTCCATCTCCAGTTCTCCACCTTCGGCCAGCGCTCCCCCGGAGCCTTGACCACAAGTACAGCAGGCTGGTTTTCCAGCCTGCATTTGTGGGAGGGGCATAGGGTACTTAACCTTCCCTCGCTGCTCCGTCAGACGCCGGCATCGCGTGGTGCCCCACCCTACCCTCCCTCATCTCCAGTCTTGCTCCAAGCTCAGACTCCCTGGGTTAGCCCCCTTTTTCTGGCTCACCCGCGTTACATGGCTAAAGGCACACCACTAGCCAAGTTAGGTTCCATCTCCAGTTCTCCACCTTCGGCCAGCGCTCCCCCGGAGCCTTGACCACAAATACTATTATAGATCTGACCGTGATCAGTTTTGATCACTTACAGATACTATAAAAGTACAAATGCTGATTAACGATACGCTAATCAGCGAATAACGGACTGCGGTGCGGTGGGCTGGGTGCTAACTGATCCCTAAACTACCTAACCAAGGGGCCTAAACTATCCCTAAAACCTAACAGTCAATACCAGTGAAAAAAAAAAGTGACAGTTTACACTGATCACTTTTTTCCTTTCACTAGTGATTGACAGGGGCGATCAAAGGGTTAATTGGGGTGCAGGGGTGATCTGGGGCTAAAGTGTAGTGTTGGTGCTACTCACTGTGAAGCCTGCTCCTCTGCTGGATCCAACCGACGAAAAGGACCAGCAGAGGAGCAGGGCAGCCATATAACAGATCATATTTACTAATATGATCTGTTATCTGGCTTCTGATTCGATTTTTTAAAAATCAGCAACCTGCCAGCGTTGATCATTGACTGGCAGGTTGCTGACGAAATACTCCTTTAACTTTTGCCGGCCCGCGATGCGCATGCGCGGGCCGTCTCTGACCTGAAATCTCACGTCTCGCGAGATGACGCACGGATGCGTCCAGGAGGAATGAATCAACCACCTTCCGGACGCATCCGTGCGTTAGGCGGTCCGGAGGTGGTTAACGGGGTTGTCTCCCTCTCTTCCACCGAAGTGGCGGTCACCCCTACCGCTGGCCCTTCAGACTCAGGTTCCCAGGGTTCTGGTCTCCCCCCTGAGATGGGCCACTCTGCTAGGGTTACCCCTGTCTCATGGGTATCAGTTACTCTCTTAGCAGGCCACAGTGCCGGGAAGCCTGGGAAGTCTCTCCCTATTATAAGTTCATAGTGTAGATTGGTGGCGACAGCCACCTCGTGGGTCCACCTCGGCAGGCAACCATGGATAGAGACACCATAGCAGTGGGGTAGTCTTTTAAGTCTCCATGAATACACATGACCCCAACTTTCTGGCCAGTATTCTCAGTGGACCGTACCAGGGGAGCCCTTACCATGGTCACCAGACTCCCTGAGTCCAACAGAGCCTCTGCTGGAGTGTCTCCCACCTCCACCTGGCACAGGTGATTTAGAGTCCCTGGGGCACCCGCTGCACACAGCTTCCTAGCATATAACGACTGACGGAAGCAATAGTTCATGTCCATGGGTTCCACCTGATGTGGACAGTCAGCTCGTACATGGCCAGGCTCCCGACACTGCCAGCAGACTATCGGAGCTGAGTCCACAGGGGGCACATCCCAGGTGGGTTTGCGGGGCCCAAATCGCCAGGTCTGGGGTGGAGAGTTATGGGTTTTGACTTTTCCCTCCCAAAAGAACCCCCCTGTAGATTCTGGGTAGCCTCATAGTGCTTCACCAGGTCAACCATCTCGAGAGCATTACCTGGAGAGACCTGGCCGATACGTTGCTGGAGAGGGGTTGGCAAAACCCTCCAGAAAATATCAGCCAACAGACGATCCAGCATAGCAGTGGAGCTAAGCACATCAGGCTGTAGCCTCTTTTTAAAGAGATTAAGCAAGTTATAATACTGGGGTCTCACAGGATCAGCCGGCTTAAACCCACACTGATGCACCCGCTTGGCCCGGACCAACACATTCACCCCCAGTCCTGCCAGAATCTCACCATTGACTTTCTGGTAGTCGGCCGCTTGATCTTTAGGCAAGTCGAAATACACACGCTGGGATTCGGATGTCAGAAATGGAGCGACAACCTCAGCCCACTGATCTCAGGGTAGATTCTCCCTTGTGGCCACATTCTCATACATCGCCAGGTAAGTTTCAACGTTATCTGAAGTGTCATCTTGGGGATCGCTGCACGGACCGGTTTCCAAACATCATGGACGGTCCTGCCATCTGTAAAGCCATCGCGTTTTGTAACAGCAGCTGGTTTGCTTCTTGCTGGTGTTGATTAGCTTCCATGAGAGCTTTCATTACAGCCTCCATTTTATTAAGTGACACAGGTTTAAATTTATCTGGTTTATTCCAGAACATCCAGCAGTACCCGAAAAAAATATTTCAGCGTTTACGCCAGCCTCACTGTGTGTGTCCGCTCCAAGGCACCAATTGTGAGGATTCACTCTGGTAGGTAGGGTAAGCGGAGGCAGAACAGAGGCAGAACAGAGGCGAAAGAAACAGTTAGTAAAACAAAACTTCACTGTTTATTCACACAGGAGAAAAAAACAAAGCAGCATTTTTCAGTCTTAGTGTTCGTACACACAAAGGAAAGTCCAAAGCACAAAAACAGTCACCTTGTTAGCAGGTTCTTTCAGCGTCAACAACAGGCTTTAGGGGGCCTTTTTCCCCACATGCGGCTCTCAGTCCTCTAGCACGGCACCATGCCTCAGATCCTAAGACAGAGACCTCGATTCTGAGCCCAGCTGCCTATTTAAAGGACAGCCAGGTGCTGCAAAAACCCGGACCGGCACTTAAACTCCTCTCCGGTAGTTGATCTCCCTGGCTATATATTTAGTAATTTGTAGGTATAAATGCTTTAATAGCTTATTTGTGTCTTCACATCTCACTTTGTTTCATTGTTCCATTCATCATTGCTTATCTTAGCTAAATGAGGGGTTTGTAGAGGCTATAACTTGAGCAGACGGCTTTCCATAAGAATTGGTCACATTCACACTAATCAATGCATGAGAAAACCCTTTAGGCAAGTTTTTATGTGCCACTAAGATGGAGAAGTGGGTGGGTGAGAATATAGATTTTTTTTGCTAGGGTTACTGAAATAAGGCATATTAGGCAGATGGTATTTGATACGATAGGTAGGAATATTGGGAAAGTAATGTGGGCAGTGGTGTAGCGTGTGCTTCCTCTATTCACTGCATAGCGCTCATTTGGGGTAATTTAGTAAGTGCGCTACATCTGTTTTAGGCATAAAATAGTCACAATTAATAGCGACTTTTTTAACGCCTGTGCGACAATATCTCATCATAAAGGTGTTTTTGTGTGGCCTCGCCAATTGGGAGTGGAAGGGAAGACATGGGGGCATAGCGTGGGCTGGCTCAGGGACTGGACATCGGGCCTCATACATTTACCATCTTTTACGCCTGGAAACAGGTGTAAAAGAGGAGTAAAAACTACTTCAGTGAGGCGCCCTACATGTAAAGAATTTCAGATTAAAGCCCAGCACCAGTTACAGTACATATACAGCACTTGGTCATTATAGAGTTAATAAGGGTGATTATTACTGTGAGGGCCTAATTGGAGTCTGCACACCAGACCCATGGAAATATTACTAGTGGTACTCTGATCCTGCTATGCACAGTGGCGGATTACAATAGGAACGTTCGGGTTGGCTCACATACTGCTGCGGGGCACGGGAGCGCATAGTTCTCTTCCCCGCCGATCACCGCCATAGGCTTCAGGCCTAGTAGCCCTGAGGCCTATGCGGTAGTGAAATCCTGGCGCAGGCGTGCATGATGACGACGTTATCGTGCTCCTGTGTCGGGACGCAGCAAAGTGAAGTGTGCGCACCTGCCATGGCGCGCCTGGACATAGGTGAGTATTTAGCTTTTATGTTTTTTTTTTATTTTATGTGCCAACTTTGGGGGACATAGGGGGACACACAGGAGGACATGTGAAGAGACAGCACATCGGGGGGAAATTACAGTATGGGGCAAATTACTATGTGGGGGGAAATATTATGGTGGTATTACTGTGTGCGGGCAAATTATTATGGGAGGGATTACTATGTGGGGGCAAATTATTATGGGAGGGATTACTATGTGGGGCAAATTACTATATGGGGCAATGAGGGGGAAACTACTGTGTGGGGCAGTGTGGGGGAAATTACTGTGTGGGAGCAGTGTGGAGGAAATTACTGTGTGGGCGAAATTACTGTGTGGGAGCAGTGTGGGGGAAACTACTGTGTGGGGGCAGGGTGGGGGAAATTACTGTGTGGGCGAAATTACTGTGTGGGAGCAGTGTGGGGGAAACTACTGTGTGGGGGCAGGGTGGGGGAAATTATTGTGTGGGGGCAGTATGGAGGAAATTACTGTGTGGGGGCAGTGTGGGGGAAATTACTGTGTGGGAGCAGTGTGGGGGAAACTACTGTGTGGGGGCAGTGTGGGGGAAACTACTGTGTGGGGGCACTGTGGGGGAAACTACTGTGTGGGGGCAGTGTGGGGGAAACTACTGTGTGGGGGCACTGTGGGGGAAACTACTGTGTGGGGGCAGTGTGGGGGAAACTACTGTGTGGGGGCAGGGTGGGGGAAATTATTGTGTGGGGGCAGTATGGAGGAAATTACTGTGTGGGGCAAATTACTATGTGGTGGAAATTACTGTGTGAGGAATGCAAATTGCTATGGAGGGGATTACTATGGGGGGGCAGTGAGGGGGAAATTACTATATGGGGGCAGCGTGGGGGGCCTTGCTATTGGGGAGGCATTGTAGGGGCAATTCTGTTATTTTGGGGGACACTATACAGGGATTATTACCTAGAGCACAATATAGGGTGTTATTTGTATTACTGGGGCACTCTAGGGGACATTATAGCTGCTGTGGACACTGTAGGGACATTTGGGGTAATTTATTAAACTGTTGTAAAGTAGAACTAGCTTAGTTGCCCATAGAAACCAATCAGAGCTAAACTTTCATTTTTGACAGCTCTTTTGGAAATCCAATTCTACTTTACACTAGTTTGATAAATGACCCCAATTATGTCTATTAGGGTCACTTTTTTCCGACAGTATAGTACCTGGGACATTGGGGAGCACAACAGGCACAGTATTGGGGGTGGCAGCAGGTGGACACTGTGGGGACACCAGGATGGGGAGGTTGATGAAAAAATTTAGAAATCTAACGTGTCTGTGTTACAAACTCTGTAGAGACGAGATGCGGCTGAAAGAATTTGTCATGGCGGTCTAACGAAGGAGAAGAGGAAAGAGAAGGTCTACATGACAGGAGATGTCCCTGAATGTAAGAGGTATGTGGTGCTGTATTCTCCTCCAAGTCTTTTTTATTATAATTATATGTATTTTAAGTTTGGCGACCAAATTTTTCAGTTTAGGTGCCAATTTGGGGTAATTTTTTTTATTTTATTTTTTAGTCTGGAGATGTCATTTGGCCTAGGAAGAGACTGTGGAGCTCACAAAGCACCACAGCCTCTTCAAACAAAAAAAACTAACTAAAATGGAGGGAAGGGCCCAAGTTAGGTAGACAGCCCTGGGCCTATCATGCACTATCCGCCCCTGGCTATGCATACCACTTAAAGGGGTTGGCCAATTTATATTACTAGCTGAATATGTGCTTTTAAAAGCACACGTGCAGCTAGCAATATGCATTTTTAAACTATTGGTATGAATAAATCACGTTTACACACAGGTCCCTTGACCTGCGTGTTGGCGCTGTGCTGGTAACATGGCCACTGATGGAGGGTTCTGTCAATCAACAGCCTTTATTCATCTATATTAGGGATGGACTGCACATGTTCTAGTTCCTCTATCCATTCCAAACTCCCCCAGATCCCAGATCAGACTCACTATTAGTGCAGACCGCAGCTGTGTAGGGACAGGGAGGAGGGAAATATGGTTGTTGCCTCAAAGGAGTTAAATATCACACAGTGTAATCTAAGCAGGCAGCAGCTTCAGTTGGGGCTGTCCCACAGTACCATACAACTGCTGTAGCACTCAGCAGCCTGACACAGACATGATAACATTACAGTAGTGTTGAGCGGCATGTCCCATATTCGAATTCGCGAAATTTCGCGAATATTCGAAAGAATATTCGTAAAATATTCGCGAATATTCGAATTCGTTATTATTTCGCATATGCGATAATTTGAATTTTCGCATCGCATAATACATATTATGCGATACATTTTAACTCTAAGGCTAGGTCTACACGACGACATTTGTCGCGCGACATTTTGTTGCACTAATGTCGCGCGACAATTTTTATAATGGCAGTCTATGGTGTCGCACTGCAACATGCGACATGCTGCGACTGCGACGCGACAGTCGCAGAAAAATCCATTCGCGAATGGATTTTCAGCGACTGTCGCGTCGCAGTCGCAGCATGTCGCATGTTGCAGTGCGACACCATAGACTGCCATTATAACAATTGTCGCGCGACATTAGTGCAACAAAATGTCGTGCGACAAATGTCGTGCCCTATCTGTCGCGCAACTTTTTGTCGCGCAACAAATGTCGTCGTGTAGACCTAGCCTAACCCGACAAGCATCACTTCACTGTGTTGTCAAAATATACCATCGGATCTAAGTTTTCCGTACGTTAGTGAAAACTCAGTTCCGATGGTATATTTTAACTAACTAGGGTTAATAGCATTTTTCAAAAATTCGCCTATTAGCTGGCTGTTAGATAATTCGCCTATTCGCTATATTCGTTTATTCGCTACATAACCACCTAAAATATGAAGTGTGATGAGATTGTTCGCGCGCACGTGCGCGCGCATTATAGGCGTGGTTTATCGCGAGTACGTCAGGGTCAATCAATAGCATTTTTCAAATATTCGCCCAACCGCTGCCTGTTAGATAATTTGCCTATTCGATATATTCGCTTATTCTCTCTATTCGTTTATTCGCTACATACACCACCTAAGTCAGTGTGTTGAGATTGTGCGCGCGCACGTGCGCGCGCATCATAGGCGTGGTTTATCGCGAGTACGTCAACTCCATTTTAAAAGTGAATCTTCAACTCCTCACAAGAGAAAATGGTGGGCACAAGATTCCATGACGAAGAGGATGAACTGCTGCTAACCGTAAGTACAACACTTCATGTCATAACATTTTGAATGCATGTTCGCACCATATCTGTATAGTATAGTAATTATTAAGCAATAGTATGTTTACATATTCGCGCATGCGCAGTTATGCGCATATATACGCGCACTAAATATAACTTTATTTTTAATCATGTCTGATTAGATAATCATCATTATTGTAATAAGTATTGTTTTGACATCACAGCACTTTGTAAGAAGTATGTATGTATGTATGTATGGACAGCAAAGAAATATCATGCACATTGCATATACATTTTCCTGCCACACACTGCATACCACACACAAACACATAGTGCCAGATTTATGATCATCCCTTTTTACGGTAGCAGTTTATCCGTCAGTAAGCAGCTTTACAAAGTTTGCACGTCCTTACGAAAAAGTCGCATGTTCTATTAAAAACTCTCATAAGGCCTCTTTCACACTTGCGTTGTCTGGATCCGGCGTGTACTCCACTTGCCGCAATTACACGCCGGATCCGGAAAAACGCAAGTGTACTGAAAGCATTTGAAGACGGATCCGTCTTCAAAATGCTTTCAGTGTTACTATGGCAGCCCGGACGCTATTAAAGTCCTGGTTGCCATAGTAGTAGCGGGGAGCGGGGGAGCGGTATACTTACAGTCCGTACGGCTCCCCGGGCGCTCCAGAATGACGTCAGAGCGCCCCATGCGATCACGTCATCCATGCGCCTGGGTCGCCCTGACGTCACTCTGGAGCGCCCCGGGAGCCGTACGGATGGTAAGTATACTGCTCCCCCGCTCCCCGCTACACTTTACCATGGCTGCCAGGACTTTAGCGTCCCGGCAGCTATGGTAACCATTGAGAAAAAGCTAAACGTCGGATCCGGCAATGCGCCAAAACGACGTTTAGCTTAAGGCCGGATCCGGATCAATGCCTTTCAATGGGCATTAATTCCGGATCCGGCCTTGCGGCAAGTCTTCAGGATTTTTGGCCGGAGCAAAAAGCGCAGCATGCTGCAGTATTTTCTCCGGCCAAAAAACGTTCCGTTCCGGAACTGAAGACATCCTGATGCATCCTGAAGGACGGACTGTCCATTCAGAATGCATTAGGAAAATCCTGATCAGTATTCTTCCGGCATAGAGCCCCGACGACGGAACTCTATGCCGGAAGACAATAACGCAGATGTGAAAGAGCCCTAAGATAAGCATGGTCCTCACTGGAGTGAACTAGCGCATTTTTTTTTTTTTTGCAACTTTTTAAATTGTTCCAATAGTAAATGTGTCTAGAGATTCATCTACATAAGAAAACACGTCCACTTTCATAAAACTGGCGAGCATAGTGCAGAGCAGGAGAAACTCGCAAATTTGTGCGCAGTTTTAGCGTTTGCTCATTTTCTTGCGACTTTTTCACTCCATTATTCTGACTTGAGCTAATGATAAATCTGGCCTCATGTCTTATTGGTCTGGAGAAAAATTACAAATTTCTTCCTGCCATTATTTGCTGGTTCATTTAGCGTTACCCAGGGTGCACCCCATATCGTACCGTCGCTTCACTAGACAGGTACATATCAGCTCAGCTGGCCAATATCACATTGCTCATACCCCACCCACATTTAATCGCAATACAATCCGATCTTATAACGTGAACATTAAATATAATATTTCCACCTTCTAACAAATACTTTTTGCTGTGTTTTGGATGATATCTATTAATAATCCTTGTATTTCCTAAATTTTGTAATACATGTTTGCATCTTTATCCTGCAGCGCATGTTGAAGAAGGGTTATGACCGGACCCGGAAGCAGGCCGAGAAGAGGGCGATTGTCGTGGGGGTCGTCAAGGCCTTACAAAAAAAATTTGGGCGGACCCACGACGAAATTCAAATTGTAAAAAAATGGTCTGACCTGAAAAGGAGGCACCCGGACTGGGTCAAAGAGCACAGTCAGAGAGTCTGCCCTGGTACTTTTTTTTTTTTTTATCACCCGTTACAAATTATTACTTATTTTTACCTGTTGTGAAACATAGCAAATCATCCCTTTACCTCATATATCTCTATCTCGCTGTGTGTGTGTGTGTGTGTATATATATAATAATATATATATATATATATATATATATATATATATATATATTTATCCACACAGTGCGGTAGTGATGTATGATGTAACCGGCTGATTTTGTACTTTGCACACACACACACACACACACACATAATAATAAATATACATGGAGTGCAGAATTATTAGGCAAGTTGTATTTTTGAGGATTAATTTTATTATTGAACAACAACCATGTTCTCAATGAACCCCAAAAACTCATTAATATCAAAGCTGAATATTTTTGGAAGTAGTTTTTAGTTTGCTTTTAGTTTTAGCTATTTTAGGGGGATATCTGTGTGTGCAGGTGACTATTACTGTGCATAATTATTAGGCAACTTAACAAAAAACAAATATATACCCATTTCAATTATTTATTTTTACCAGTGAAACCAATATAACATCTCAACATTCACAAATATACATTTCTGACATTCAAAAACAAAACAAAAACAAATCAGTGACCAATATAGCCACCTTTCTTTGCAAGGACACTCAAAAGCCTGCCATCCATGGATTCTGTCAGTGTTTTGATCTGTTCACCATCCACATTGCGTGCAGCAGCAACCACAGCCTCCCAGACACTGTTCAGAGAGGTGTACTGTTTTCCCTCCTTGTAAATCTCACATTTGATGATGGACCACAGGTTCTCAATGGGGTTCAGATCAGGTGAACAAGGAGGCCATGTCATTAGATTTTCTTCTTTTATACCCTTTCTTGCCAGCCACGATTGTGGAGTACTTGGACGCGTGTGATGGAGCATTGTCCTGCATGAAAATCATGTTTTTCTTGAAGGATGCAGACTTCTTCCTGTACCACTGCTTGAAGAAGGTGTCTTCCAGAAACTGGCAGTAGGACTGGGAGTTGAGCTTGACTCCATCCTCAACCCGAAAAGGCCCCACAAGCTCATCTTTGATGATACCAGCCCAAACCAGTACTCCACCTCCACCTTGCTGGCGTCTGAGTCGGACTGGAGCTCTCTGCCCTTTACCAATCCAGCCACGGGCCCATCCATCTGGCCCATCAAGACTCACTCTCATTTCATCAGTCCATAAAACCTTAGAAAAATCAGTCTTGAGATATTTCTTGGCCCAGTCTTGACGTTTCAGCTTGTGTGTCTTGTTCAGTGGCGTTGGTCTTTCAGTCTTTCTTACCTTGGCCATGTCTCTGAGTATTGCACACCTTGTGCTTTTGGGCACTCCAGTGATGTTGCAGCTCTGAAATATGGCCAAACTGGTGGCAAGTGGCATCTTGGCAGCTGCACGCTTGACTTTTCTCAGTTCATGGGCAGTTATTTTGCGCCTTGGTTTTTCCACACGCTTCTTGCGACCCTGTTGACTATTTTGAATGAAACGCTTGATTGTTCGATGATCACGCTTCAGAAGCTTTGCAATTTTAAGAGTGCTGCATCCCTCTGCAAGATATCTCACTATTTTTGACTTTTCTGAGCCTGTCAAGTCCTTCTTTTGACCCATTTTGCCAAAGGAAAGGAAGTTGCCTAATAATTATGCACACCTGATATAGGGTGTTGATGTCATTAGACCACACCCCTTCTCATTACAGAGATGCACATCACCTAATATGCTTAATTGGTAGTAGGCTTTCGAGCCTATACAGCTTGGAGTAAGACAACATGCATAAAGAGGATGATGTGGTCAAAATACTCATTTGCCTAATAATTCTGCACGTAGTGTATGTGTGTGTGTGTATATCTAGATAAACAGCAATCATCAATCTGTATTAGGGCTGTTTCACACGAGCAGATGCCGTGCGTGACATCCGCTACGTGAATGACAGCCAAGACCCGATTCACAAGTGCTCAATTTCATAATTTATTTTTCTGAACTGACTTGAGGACCCATTCATCTCTAAGGGGGCCGCACGATGTGCGTCCCGTCTCCAGAAAAGCGGACCCGCACTTCTGGGTCCACATTTCAGTTCTTTTTGCACTAAATATAACTTCGTCTTTTATGATGTCTGATTAGATATTCATCATTGTTGTAATAAGTACCCTAGACAGGTACATATCAGCTCAGCTGGCCAATATCCGATTGATCAGACCCCACATACAATCGCAATACAATCCGATCTTATAACATGAACATTAAATATAATATTTACACCTTCTAACAAATACTTTTTGCTGTATTTCTGATGATATTTATTAATAATCCTTGTATTATTGTCCTCAATTGAGGCCAAGAATAGTCATATTATATTATTGACATTGACGTGCGGTCTTAAATGCGTCACGCACATTGCCGGTGTCCTTTTTTTTTTTTTTTTTTTGTGTGGGTGGATATGAAAAAGACATTCCGGACGTTTAAATTGAGCCTAAATCCAAATGTTGTGTGATTTCAGGGCTTCCAGCGCCAACGGTCCGCCGCCGTCTAACCACGGCGGATTTGGATGTAGTGGAGGTCTCCACAGAGGAGGATGAGCAGGCGGGCCCCTCCCACAGTCCTCGAGGTGCCACCAACCCACCTGATGTGGGGATTGTTGTGGAGGTGTCTGACGAGCCCGGACCCTCTCAAGGGCCAAAAACGTCTGGCCCAGCTCCTGCTGAGGAGGATACCACCACCCCAGCTCCTGAGGAAGAGGATCAGGCGCTGGTTACCACCCCGCACCAGGAGGGTAAATATGTGCACACATCATTGTAATTATGTATACATCACATATTTAGAAACATTAACCCTCAGTACCCAATGCCCATTTCTACTTTAACGCTAATTAAACATTTTTCTTAAATGTTAAACGGTATCTATGTTTGTGCTAATAACTTTAAAACGAGTTTACTGTTCACGGGCATAGTTCTATCTTATCGTTACACATTGTACTTCATGACAGTGGTAAAACATAGTCAAAATTTTAATGGCATCTTTGTTAACGAAGTAACTAATCTAAAAAAATATTAGAAATAAAATGATATAATCAAAATAAAAATTTCAAATGATACTACAATATAGATTAATAGAGATTAAATAAATGTATAAGTTTACAATCGCCATATGCCTATATCATGTTTATATAATTTATTAACAGAAATATAATTAACAATAACAGTTTGGTTATGCAGTCACTTTTTGAGGCCTACATAGTGTCAGCGACAAATAAATAACCCCATTTCAGAAACCACACACCCTCTATTTAATCCAAATTTATCCTATAAAGTCTGTTAACGATTTAATTGTCCAACGGTAATCTATTAAAATGTTAAAAAAATTAAAATAATTTGAACAAATTATAAATTACGAACTATTTTATTTGAAAACATTGTAGTGTTTAAATCATAAAAAAATCTTAAACGTATTACAAACAATATGTATATTTACAAACAGTTGTGCACAAAACCCTTAACTTTGGTCGCACAGCAGGCTTCCGACTGCAAGGAGCACAATATGGCTTTAGGCTAAAGGATTTAAATTAATGGTAATTGGAAGCTATGTCGCATGTTAAGAGAAGACGCCCTTATGTGACCCTAGAGTTGAAAACAAAAAAAAGTTATTTAATTAGGCAAACTACACCCCTCAATGAATATGCTAAGCAATTAGATCAATCCGCAATTTTACATAATGAGCCAACGATTGTCTTCTAGAAAAAAACCGTTCAAATTGACAAAAAAAATAAATAATGAATTTACACACATTTTTTTTATTAAATAAGTGGTTACAGGACTAAATGCACCCCAGTGCAGTTCCACTTTTAGCATATAATTCACCTGAACACCACCACATATGTGAATTTATTTAATTGGCTGTAGAGTTGTAACAGCCAATATCAGCGCTTGCAGGGGAACAAAACACTGGTGTCCCCTGCTTCACCTCTAAGGCAACAGGTGCTGTCGTACAGTCTTTTTTAGCATTTGTCACCTCCACATGACACCTACTTACCCCCCCCCCCCCCCTTCAGCTACGTAGCAGCAATGCTTATGTCTTTGAAATACGTCCAATAGGAGAGATCTAGACAGCAGGTGTTTGACAAATACCTGAAAAGGCCTTATTTTATATAATTGGCTAGCTGCTCTGGACTAGTAGATCGGCTATTAGACCACGGTTAATGAGCAATTTTGTCCCCAGGGCAAATATTTTATATTTGGCACAAAAATAGTACGGAGCAATTTTGAAAGTCATGAAACACTGCACCCTACAATTATATAGCAGGTGATGAAGATCATAAAATTAACAATAATAATGGGACAACAAAAACCACAGTAATATCAAACAACAGACATGCACAATAACTCTTTAATCTACATAAACTAACATTATATAACACAACAAATTTTCTTTAAAACTACTAAAATGTCACTAAATAATCTAATATAGAACTACATTTATTATGGTATACTTTAAAAATGACACTCAAATTCTCTGCACTTAACTACATACTACACAAAATTCAATAAATGACTTATTGTTAATTGATATATTTATCTCTTGTGTTTTCATAACAGTAATCAAGAAAATTTCTGCTAAAATTGCTCTAATGCAAAAGAGGCATGGGAAAATCAGGCAATTAAGAGCCCTCATTCAAAAATCCCAAAGAATGCTGCAGGAATTTGAATGCCAATATGGGGAGGACCTGAAGGAGCTCGCAAGCCTGCAGGAAGAACTGCAAAAGTTCCCTTAATTTTATTCTAATTTTTTTGTTATTAAAAAAGTTTTCTTAAGTTATATTGATTCCATACTTTTTTTTTTCTATAAGGTTATGTTTTTGTATAATTTTAACTGCAGACTTATCAGTAAAGGAGCCTTTAGTCCACGTTGAAAGTCAGCAGGGTTCGGACAGACAACAGCAGTAAGTACATCTTAATAGTGTAGTATAAGGCCTACACATAAATACGTTTTTTCATGACAGCAGCAGCAGGTAGTGTTGTATTATGAGGCATATACATAACAAATCAACTTGATCAAGACAGCAGCAGGTAGAGCTATAGTATTCTGAGGGCTACAAGTCACCTTTAAATGTACAGCAGCAGGAGCAGCAGGTATTTATAGTGTTTTATTATAAGGTATATACATAACAAATCAACTTGATCAGGACAGCAGCAGCAGTTATAGCTAATGTTATATTCTGAGGCATACAAGTCAGCTTCATCTGGACAGCAGCCGTTGGTAAAGTTAACATTGTAGGTTGATTTGTAAATTGAAAAATCAACTTTATCAGGACAGCTGATGGTGTTGTATAAGAACTTCACATAGCTACAAAGGACAAACAACTAGCTTGACATAACTCTGTATGATCATGACAGACAGCATCTGCAGCTGGTAGATATTAACGGTCGAGTATAATCTCATCCTAACTCAGCAGGACATGCTGCAGCGGGTAATGTGTATTCTCAAAAGGCTGAATGCTAACTCGCCATGATCAGAACAGACCGCAGCAGAATCCACAGTAGCTAGATATTAACAGTGGATTATACGGCCTACACATAACTCTCAATAATCAGGACAATAAGAAGTCAATGCTAACGGTGGAGTATAATGACTACAGAGAATTCTGAAGTATCAGGCCAAGATCAGCATGCAGTAGGTAAGTTAAAGTAGTATTCTAATTACTACACAAAGTTTGGCATAACTAAGCAGTACTAGAGAGTGTCAAGTTATTATATTTCAGCAGACAAAAATTTTTAACAGATGGGGATGTGGAAGACCGATTATAAAAGTATAAAAAAACAGATTGAACCCCCAAGTACAGCATGTGTATTCATCGCTTACATATACAATGTTGTCCTAATAAAATAAACTATCTAGATCAAAAAATTATAACAGTTCATTATTATTATATTTTATTGAAAAGGCCAATATAACATTGTACAAGGATAAACCAGGTGGTTGACGAAGTAAAAAAGCCATTGTCTATTCAAGATCTTCTCAAGGTTTTGTCTGAAACCTTAGATAACATTTATTGCTAGTATATTAGATAAGAGAAAGAAGTGAGTGATTCGATTTTTGTATGGAATACTAGTGCCATCTAGTGTTAGGGTAAAATACTAGAGGGAGGTTATATTGATTATAAAGTGAGGTCACTAGTTAATGATAAAACTTGGCCAAGCCCTTTCTAAGATAGGATAAAAAGATGGTATGGGCTGACAGAAGGGATCGATCTCTAGAGCTCTCTAGCTCTCTCTCTCTGAACATCATCAAAAGACCAGATCCAGCCCTGACCACCTTTTCAGTCATTGGAGGCAGCCATCTTAGAACCATTGAAACTGATTTTTGGTAGCTGACATTTTGGTATAGTATAACCTTACCTATATTTTATAGGATAATTAATTTAATATAATACATATCTATCTATCTCTATATATATATATATATATATATATATATATATATATTCAATTAACCATACTTTGTGTATAGTATCTGTTTTGGAATAAGATGGGGGTGTACCTGCAGCATCATCCTGAAAAATAATCCAATACAGGGATATTGAAAATATACTAGTGAAAGCACGGTATTATCTCCAAGGAACTGAATTCAGTTCTAGACCAGTATGGTTGATAATATATATATCTTTATATAGATAAAAGATAAACCAGATTTGGGTTTAAACAAACATTTGTCGACTGAGAGAAATCAAGTACTAAATTGATTTTAAATATAATTGAGGGGTATTATTATAAGAAGGCATAGACTGTCGGAATATTTATGCTGTCTCCGATTGACAGAGTCAGTTTAAAGATCTTCAGGAACCAGAAGCCATAATTGTTGCTCCTACCAGAGAGCTGATCAATCAGATTTACCTAGATGCTTGGAAATTTGCATACGGAACTGTCGTTCGTCCAGTTGTAATCTATGGAGGAACACAAACGTCTAATTCACTGCGCCAGATATTTCAAGGCTGCAACATCCTTTGTGCGACACCTGGGAGGTTACTGGACGTTATTAACAAGGAGAAGATTGGGTTGAGCCAAGTGAAATACCTTGTTCTGTATGAAGCTGATTGTATGCTGGACATGGGTTTTATGGAAGATGTAAGAAAATTGTTGTCAAGTCAAGGAATGCTCTGAAGACACCCCAGTAGCAGGACAGAACCTCCTGGGAGAAACCCACAGTCCTTCAACAGACAAGTAAGGAAATCCCAGGGAAAGATAAGTAACCCTGATGGGCAGATGCATTAGAAAATAAAGCAAGCATCTAATACCTGAGGAAGATATATTTTACCAAGGATTTAAGCCACCCTTTAGGCATCCGGGCCTTGGGATAGAAAGCCAGACAGGAGTTCTAGAAAGGACAGTGTACATTGATTCTGAGGAAAGGTACAACCTGTCTCTGAGTGCATTGTGAATTTACCCTCTGCGTATAACCAAGACCTAGAATCTGTTACGGTTTCGTGACTCATTGTGGCCGCGGCGGTCGCAGTTCGTCACAGGCTAAACTGCTGGAACTTTTACAACTCATAGGCCATGAGCGCACGATGGTTTTTGTGAAAAACAAAAAGATGGCGGATTTAATTGCAACATTTCTTTGTCAAGAAAAAATCCCCTGCACAAGCATTCACGGGGACAGAGAGCAAAGAGAGCGGGAGAATGCTCTGGGCGACTTCCGCTCTGGACAGTGTCCTGTGATTGTTGCCACGTCTGTTGCTGCCAGAGGATTAGATATCGAGAACGTCCTTCATGTGATAAATTTTGACATCCCTGGCGATGTTGACGAATATGTTCACAGGATCGGCCGAACCGGACGCTGCGGCAACACTGGAAAAGCCATTTCTTTTTTTAATAAGATAAGTAACCCTGATGGGCAGATGCATTAGAAAATAAAGCAAGAATCTAATACCTGAGGAAGATATATTTTACCAAGGATTTAAGCCACCCTTTAGGCATCCGGGCCTTGGGATAGAAAGCCAGACAGGAGTTCTAGAAAGGACAGTGTACATTGATTCTGAGGAAAGGTACAACCTGTCTCTGAGTGCATTGTGAATTTACCCTCTGCGTATAACCAAGACCTAGAATCTGTTACGGTTTCGTGACTCATTGTGGCCGCGGCGGTCGCAGTTCGTCACAGGCTAAACTGCTGGAACTTTTACAACTCATAGGCCATGAGCGCACAATGGTTTTTGTGAAAAACAAAAAGATGGCGGATTTAATTGCAACATTTCTTTGTCAAGAAAAAATCCCCTGCACAAGCATTCACGGGGACAGAGAGCAAAGAGAGCGGGAGAATGCTCTGGGCGACTTCCGCTCTGGACAGTGTCCTGTGATTGTTGCCACGTCTGTTGCTGCCAGAGGATTAGATATCGAGAACGTCCTTCATGTGATAAATTTTGACATCCCTGGCGATGTTGACGAATATGTTCACAGGATCGGCCGAACCGGACGCTGCGGCAACACTGGAAAAGCCATTTCTTTTTTTAATAAGATTGGTGATGACGAGCAAAAAATTGTCCGTGGACTAGTGAAAGTTTTAACCGATGCTCACCAGGAGGTACCTTGTGCCGGCATACATAATTCCTCTGGGTAGCCATCTTATATGCTTCTGGCATATGTAAAAAAACTGTGAACTCTCATCTTCCTGAAGCCGGGGTCACCTATGATATAGATGGACACTTTTATTACCACTACTCTGTGATGCCGGCTATAAAAGGTCATAAAGGCTATACCAGGCCCAGCTCATCCTGTCCTTTTAAGATACACCCCGGTCACGTGAGGTCTCTGTGTGTGCGCAGACTCTGTCACAGACCACTAGGTCACAGCTCAGGGATCCGGAGCAATCGGATCCATAGTTCGTGACAGTACCTGCTTGGCTTGAAGAGATGGCGTTCAGTGCCCATGGCATGCCAACATTTAGTTCACAGCCAAGCAAATTTGCTTCAGTGGATAGCAGGAAGAGAGGTGACTTCCAGGAGGACAACGGTTACAGCAATGCTGGCATTTCACAACCTGCAGCGCGGGCGGCAGCGGAGGAGGACGAAGATTGGGGCTAGTCGGACGTGGTTAAGCAGATGAGACATTCTTACAGATTCAGTTTTACATGAAACAATATGTTGTATGTTTGTAAAAATGAGAATTTTGTTTATCGCACTCCAGTATTTAAGGTAGTAATTTGCCGTTAGGAAATTTACTTATTTTGGTTCATTGTAAATGGCTGCTCTGAAAACTTTAGAGCACTAAATTAAAGTTTTCTTTACTTTGAAAAAAAAAGACCGTAATTTATAATAGAAAATTATTGTTTAACGCACATTAATTAACCTTTGTGTGAACACACTATTACCTTTCAAATGTATTATTGAACAAAACTTTAGATTACAAAATACAAATCTACATTCAAAATGTATAATAAATATATATAGAGTATCAACCAAATTTTAACAAAAAATAAATTTATACTTTTGAAAAAGTATCTTTATATAAAAAAAAGTATCAAATTATCCATACTGTGATCCAAATTTCAACCTCAATAATACAATATTGCATATTAAAGTTTTCTTCAGTTATATTAGTTCCATTATTCAAAAAATTTTGAAACATCAAATGTGTCTGAAAAAAAACAACAAAAAAAAACAATTGATGAGTCAGCAAAGAAATAACTAGCATGATTCTGATATAGTGTCCGTTTGTTAAACTGGACATGTTGGAGCATAGCTTCCTCAAAAAAGACATCAACATGTGATGCAATGAGTAGAATCACTCACAAAATGGTGACATGGCTTCAAGATTATTATTCTGTCAGCAGGTAATTTTGAAAGATTAAAGTCTATTATTATATTACACTAGCATGTGAAAATAATCATTATATAATTGTCAAGAAGTAAGATTACATTTAAATGTATATCTATATATACATGTGGCAATAACGCTCCATTACCAAAACCGGATTACCACACGGATGAGTATAACGCCAGTAACACCCAACCATGTAGAGAGGTCAACACGGAAGCCAGGCATCCTTTCCAGGACAACCGACAACACCATGTTAGAACCTAAGTCCGCATTAAAATAATAAATAAAACAAAAAACTTTTATTAGGTTTATCAATCAGTCTTGTACAATGTTAAGTGCACAAAACCTTTTGAAAATGGAAGCCCACATGCGGTCCCCACCTTGCTAAAGTAAGAACCACAACATGGACGCCAACAACCCAATTAAAGCAAAATTAAAATTTTTAAAATAAAATAAAACAAAATAAATTATTTTGGTGAATGAAGCGTAAAACCACATGAATGTATTAAACGAAAACATTTTTATTCTATCTATATTCCAATCAAATTCTTGACAATATACGATGAATAGTGCACATTTCGCAAATATTAAACATGAACACCATTTTATGAAAATAATAATACTCAATACTTGTCATATTACAAGGGCTAATAAGTGGTCCATGCTGGTTCTCCTTTGCATGATCTTGAAAAAAAAAATTCCACAGTTAGATTTTAATAATTTAGTATATTTCAGACACATTACTTGGCAGCATTAGGCCAGACAGTAGCAGTAAAATAGTAACGCAACAGTAGAAGGCATACAAATCAAAGGGCCAAACAATTAAGGATAACTACTGAAACTACCATTAAAACAGAAAAATCTGTTGTCTAAAGGCCACACATAGCTAAACTAAACTCTGCAGGAACAGGGCAGACAAAAGCAGGTAAATGTAAACACCATAGTAAAAGGTCTACACCAAGTTCGCCTAACCCTGCAGGATAGGCAGCATCATAATTTAATCTTAAAATTGGAGAATAAAGAGTAATTACAAATACATGTTCAGGACAGACAGATGCAGCATCAACTAGATGGAATTTTGAAATGGTTGAGCATAAGGTCTACACATAACTTGGCACAACTCAGTAGGAAATGCATAATCAACATTTAAATATAATGATGTAGTGTAAGGACTAAACAAAAATCAGCCTGATCAGTAAATTCAATAGCAGCATCAACAGGATGGAAGATGGAAAATGTCTAGTAAAAGGCCTAAACATAGCTCCGAATAACATATCAGGATAGTCAGCAGCACGTTCAAAGTTGGCAGCAGCAATGAGTACTGCTGAATGGGAAACCAACAGGCCATGGGAAGCCCATAAATTAAATATGACATGTCAGTCAGCAGCACGTTCAAAATGCAACTCTGACAGCAGCAGGTATTCAGTGTGCTGAGGAAATTTGATGACATGCATGATAATTAAAAAATTTGGCATTCTAGAATGATTATTTTGATTATATTAAGATTTTGCTTCATAAATAAAAATGTATAATATATAAATAAGTAAATATATAAATAAATATTTAAAAATAAAATAAAAAACAACGTAGTTTTGGAGGGAGAGACAAGGAGAGGGATGGACAAGGGACCCTTCAACGGCCTGAACCGACAGCGGGGGCCAAGAAGTCACTGCCGATCCAGGACTCGTTCATTTTAATGAATGTAAGTCTGTCCACTGAGTCTGTGGACAGACGGGTCCGCTTGTCCGTGACCACCCCACCTGCCGCGCTAAATGTCCGCTCAGACAGTACGCTGGAGGGTGGGCAAGATAGTAACTCCAGCGCATACTGAGCGAGCTCGCGGCAGGTGTCCAGCCTGGCAACCCAGTACTCCATGGGGTCGTCGGTGCTCATGCTGTCGGAAGCACCAACGGACCCCATGTAGTCTGCCACCATGCGGGCCAGCCGCTGGTGGTGACTGCTGCTGCTGCTGGTGGTACTGGGTCGCGCAGACTGGTAGAACGACCGCATCTCACCCATAAGGTCACCTGCTCGGCTGGTGCTGCTGGGGCCAGCCACCTGCTGGGTGAGATGGGCGGGGAGAACTAGAGCGTGAGGCCGAGGGTTGGCCTGCTCCAGACGCTTGATCAGACAGGCCCGCAGTTGATCCATACGGGCCTGTCTACGGCTGGCTGGGATGAACTGCTCCAGTTTCCCCTTGCAGCGAGGGTCTAAAAGGGTGGCCAACCAATAATCTTCCCTCTCCTTGATTCTCTTGATCCGGGGGTCCCTTCGGAGGCATCGCAGCATGTGGGCAGCCATAGGGAAGAGGACAGCCCGCTGTGACTGTTCATGGCTGCCCAGGACCATGACTTCTTGGTCCTCCTGCTGCTGTTGCTGCTGCTCCCGTTCGGAGCTGCCCCACCCCCGGACTAACGGTGCCCCCAACACCGTCTCTCCCTCCTGACCAGGCCCAGACTGCTGGACGTCTACAAATTCTTCCTCCTCCTCCTCGTCTTGGGCCTGGTCTTGTTGGAGCATTGCTGCCTCCTCTTGCTCCAACAAGGCACTCTCCCCAGCCTCGAGCAGGCGATCTAGTGTCCTGTCCAGCAGGAACACTAAGGGGAGCATGTCGTTGAGGCCGACATGCTCCCCGCTGACCATCTTGGTCGCCTGCTCGAATGGAGCCAACACGTGGCAGACCTGCTGTATCTGCCCCCACTCCGCATTAGTGATGTATGGGAGTGGTTGTGCTGGCCCTGGAGTGCCTTGGTCCAGCAGGTATTCCCTCACCGCCCTTCGCTGCTCCCACAACCTCTCCAGCATGTGGAGGGTGGAGTTCCACCGCGTCACACTGTCCACAATCAGCCTGTGAGGTGGCAGGCTGTTGTCCTGCTGTAGTTTGGACAGGGACGCGGCAGCAGTTGGGGAGCGTCTAAAGTGGCTGGCAATCCTCCGTACCCTTGGCACAATGTCACTCAACCCTTCGTATGTCCGGAGGAATTTCTGCACAACTAGGTTGAGGACATGTGCCATGCAGGGCACGTGTGTCAGACTGCCAGCTTGGAGGGCGGCGAGGAGGTTGCTGCCGTTGTCACAGACAACCATACCTGCCTGGAGCCTTCGGGGTGTCAGCCACTTCTGGACCTGATCCTGTAGTGCGGCCAGAACGTCAGGTCCAGTGTGTCTCCGTTCCCCTAAGCTCACAAGCTGGAGCACGGCCTGGCAGCGGACGTGCACCACACTCGCGTAGCTACGGGGACGCTTGCTGGGGGGCTCAGCAGTGGTGGAGACAGTGGCTTGTGGGGGGAGAGCAGCAGTTCTCCCCTGGACACCCCGGGGCGGCACCACAAACTCAGATGCCGCCGTTCCCTCCCCGGCGCCTCGGAGGGAAACCCAATGGGCAGTAAAACTGATATAGCGTCCCTGCCCATGCCTGCTGGTCCAAGCATCCATTGTCAGATGCACCCTGTCACTGACAGCATGATCCAGCGACAGGGATACCTTCTGCACAATGTGCTGGTGTAGGGCAGGGACGCCAGTCCTGGCAAAGAAATGGCGGCTGGGGACACGCCATCTGGGTTGTGCCTGCTCCAACATCTGCCGGAATGGATTGCTGTCCACAAGATTGAAGGGCAGCAGATGTTGGGCGATAACCCTTGCCAGGAGCCCATTGAGTGAACGCACTTGTCGGTCCCCTGGGGCATAGGGCGCGGTGCGTTCGAAAAGGTCAGCAACCGTGGGCTGGCGCCGGACGGCAGTGGAGGACATAGAGGAGGGTGCGGTGGAGGCAGAGGTCTGGCTGCCGGTACCAGTACCTCTAGGAGAGGGAGCGGGGGAGTGGGAACGCCTTGTTAGAAGTGGTTGGGGTGGCTGCAGAACAGTGGCAGGAGCTGCTGTCCCCTGCACACTGCTGGTGGCGCCACTGCTATGACCACCCCGCATCTGTTCCCACTCCCGCCAGTGGTTGACTCGTAAGTGCTGGGTGAGGGCAGTGGTACCCAGCCGAGCCGCAGACCTCCCTCTACTCACCCTGGCATGGCACAGATTACAAATGCCAATTGTGGCATCATCTACTGCCAGGGTGAAGTAAGCCCAAACAGGCGACTTACGTACCACCCTCCTGTCAGATGGGGCGGTGCTGACTTGCGCCTGCTCGGGCTCGATGCGGACAGGTGGATCTGGCTGCTGCTGCCTCCTCCTATTGCCATTACCAGTGGAGCCCCTGACGCTGGGCTCACTGGCAACCTGTCGCACCATTTGTCTCTGGTGCCTACCTTCCTCTTCATCAGTGCTGCTGATTCCTGACAAGGGAGGTGGCACCCATTCTCTGTCACCCTCCTCTTCATCCCCCGATATGTCAGACACAGGGCCAACCAGTGGTGCACTGAGGGGAACAGCAGACGTGGGGCCCCTGACCTGGCTCCTCTGTCCCCTCGCTGACGCCTGGGTCTGACTAGGTGTCGGGTTTCGCTGGCTGAAACCGCCCGCACCTGTTGGAAGGGATGTCACTGGGGTGCATACAGGTGGTACCCCCTCCATCTCCTCCTCCATCCCTTCCATAAGGTCCTGACCCTCAGGACTGAAGTGCAAATCAGCCTCCTGCATTACCTCCCCCAAGGTGTCCCTCTCACTGTCGCTGTCAAACAGGAGCAGGGACGATTCTTGGGGGCTGGGGGTTGGTCCTACAGGAGACGAAGTGCAGCTGCTGCTCGGAGCCGGGGCAGAGGACTCTGTGGCACTGGCTTGTGCCACGAGAGACACAACTTCCTCGGCATCCTGAGAGGAAATTCTCCTGCTGCCAGTGGCAAAAAAATCCCGAATAAGGCGGACGCCCCTGACACCTGTGTCCGCACCTCGGTGGGTAGAGGAGCGGCCCCGTGCTGGCAGCTGTCCAGCACTGGGACCAACTACTCTCCTACCCCTGCCGCTCGATCGTGAAGACCTCATTATTATTTTTTTTTATTTATACCAAAATTAAATTATATGATTTAGGGAACAAGTTTATTGGGATGGGGACTGTCGCACAATAAAGAAAACCAAATTTATATATGGTAAATCAACGTAAATATATATTTTATTTTAAACTAACAAAGGACGTAGACACTGACAATACACCGAATAACCAGTAAAAGAAAAAAAAAGAAAACTAATAAACTTTTTTTTGTCTTTTTTTTTTTTTTAACTAACAAAGGACGTAGACACTGACGCGGACAAAAAACACGGAATAACCAGAAAAAGAAAAACACTAAAACTAATAAACTTTTTTTGTCTTTTTTTTTTTTTATCTAACAAAGGACGTAGACACTGACGCGGACAAAAAACACGGAATAACCAGAAAAAGAAAAACACTAAAACTAATAAACTTTTTTTTGTCTTTTTTTTTTTTTATCTAACAAAGGACGTAGACACTGACGCGGACAAAAAACACGGAATAACCAGAAAAAGAAAAACACTAAAACTAATAAACTTTTTTTTTTTTTTTTTTTTTTTTATCTAACAAAGGACGTAGACACTGACGCGGACAAAAAACACGGAATAACCAGTAAAAGAAAAACACTAAAACTAATCTATTCACTAACCTAAATAATTATATTTCTCCTAACTATGCCCTACACTGCACCCTGCACTAGAAACTATCAGCTAATCTATTCACTAACCTAAATAATTATATTTCTCCTAACTAGGCCCTACACTGTACCCTGCACTAGAAACTATCAGCTAATCTATTCACTAACCTAAATAATTATATTTCTCCTAACTAGGCCCTACACTGTACCCTGCACTAGAAACTATCAGCTAATCTATTCACTAACCTAAATAAATGATTATATTTCTCCTAACTCTGTGCCCTAATCTTTAACCTATCAGCTACACTATTACCTAACCTAAATAAATGATTATTTTTCTCTAACTAGGCCCTACACTGCACCCTGCACTAGAAACTATCGGCTACACTAATCTAGATAAATGATTATTTTTCTCCTAACTCTGTACCCTAATCTTTATCCTATCAGCTACACTAACCTACCCTATCTAAAACTATGAGATTAAATCGTTTTACAATTTGCTTTTAAAAAAGCAAAGCACTGCACAGTTCCAAGATCCTCTCTCAATCACCACCACATGAAACTGCACAAAATGGCTGCCGTGACAAAATCTTATATAGTAATGGGGTGGGCAACTTTCTGATTGGTTGCTAGGGATGTTGCTAACCTGTTGGACTCCTTCTCATTGGCCCACAATCTAAAATGAGGGAGGGATTAGTGTCCTCACAAAGTGCCGATATTCGCATGTGCGCTAATAAAATCGCATCACGAAGATTCGCAGCTCAATTCAATCACTAATGTAAGAATGCAAAGCCCTTTGCCTCTGTTCTGGGAAAAGTGCCGATATTCGCATGTGCGCTAATAAAATCGCCTTACGAAGATTCGCAACTCAATCACTTTCTAGGCACTGTGAGTAAGATCTGAGCTTTTGGACTTTTGGGAATCAATCGAGATACAGTGGGGGGTGATGACAGTAGTTGACAGAGTACAGATCAATGTCATCTGTAAGGTGGAAAGTAAAATAAAAAATACGAATATTCGTAAATCGAATTTTACGAAGTTCTACGTATTCGCGAATATGGTGCTATACTATATGAATGCACAGGCCTTTGCCTCTGTTCTGGGGACAAGTGTAGATATTCGCATTTGCGTTAATAAAATCGCCTCACGAAGATTCGCAGCTCAATTCAATCACTAATGTAATGCAAAGCCCTGTGCCTCTGTTCTGGGACAAGTGCCGATATTCGCATGTGCGCTAATAAAATCGCCTTACGAAGATTCGCAACTCAATCACTTTCTAGGCACTGTGAGTAAGATCTGAGCTTTTGGACTTTTGGGAATCAATCGAGATACAGTGGGGGGTGATGACAGTAGTTGACAGAGTACAGATCAATGTCATCTGTAAGGTGGAAAGTAAAATAAAAAATACGAATATTCGTAAATCGAATTTTACGAAGTTCTACGTATTCGCGAATATGGTGCTATACTATATGAATGCACAGGCCTTTGCCTCTGTTCTGGGGACAAGTGTAGATATTCGCATTTGCGTTAATAAAATCGCCTCACGAAGATTCGCAGCTCAATTCAATCACTAATGTAATGCAAAGCCCTGTGCCTCTGTTCTGGGACAAGTGCCGATATTCGCATGTGCGCTAATAAAATCGCCTTACGAAGATTCGCAACTCAATCACTTTCTAGGCACTGTGAGTAAGATCTGAGCTTTTGGACTTTTGGGAATCAATCGAGATACAGTGGGGGGTGATGACAGTAGTTGACAGAGTACAGATCAATGTCATCTGTAAGGTGGAAAGTAAAATAAAAAATACGAATATTCGTAAATCGAATTTTACGAAGTTCTACGTATTCGCGAATATGGTGCTATACTATATGAATGCACAGGCCTTTGCCTCTGTTCTGGGGACAAGTGTAGATATTCGCATTTGCGTTAATAAAATCGCCTCACGAAGATTCGCAGCTCAATTCAATCACTAATGTAATGCAAAGCCCTGTGCCTCTGTTCTGGGACAAGTGTAGATATTCGCATGTGCGCTAATAAAATCGCCTTACGAAGATTCGCAACTCAATTCACTAATGTATGAATGCAAAGCCCTTTGCCTCTGTTCTGGGACGTGCCGATATTCGCATGTGCGCTAATAAAATCGCCTTACGAAGATTCGCGCCTCAATCACTTTCTAGGCAATGTGAGTAAGATCTGAGCTGTTGGACCTTTGGGAAACAATCAATTATATGTGTACTGTAATTTTGTGGAAAAAAAACAAAAAAAAAACGAATATTCGTTTTTACGAATATATAGCACTATATTCGAAATATTCGCGAAATCGCGAAGTTGCGATATTCGCGAAAAAAATTCGCTTTTCGAATATTCGCGCTCAACACTACATTACAGTACCTCGTCACTGTCTGTAAAAGCTGCTTCTAGCTGCAGATACTGGCTTACTGGTTTGGTCCAAGCCGTTCAAACATGGTGGTCTCCCTCCTGCCGCTGCGGTGTGAAAGAACCCCGCACCTCTTCAGTCTCCTCCTCTCATCCCTTCTTCACAGGTCTTATGCAGGTCACAATACAGAAATAAAAGAGGGGGCGAGCCATGACCTGCGCCCTGCGCCCTTATGCTGAGGCAGCCTGCGCGAAGTGTGCCTTGTAAGGGTGAGGGAACGCCATTCACCATGTCTCAAGCAGTGCACTGCTCTCATCCCGCCATTGCCATTCAGTGAATGATTCACTGAATGGCAATTGTGGGATGTGCACATTCACTGGCTGCCACATAGTGAATGGTTTTGTCTGTTAAAAGTGCTCAGGCTGTGAGCACCCCCTTCAGGGGCGTTGCTAGGGTCTCAAAAGATCCGGGGCACAAGTCCCAATAAATATGTTGCCCCCCCCCCCGCACTTTGCTGTACTTGCTATACAGCAGCATTTACCTGTCACATCCAGGGCCTCCAGGCGACGTCTCCTCTCTGTCATCATCTTCTCTCTCATCATCTTCTCCTCTTGGTCTGGACAACTTCTCTCAGCCGCCTCATCCCTGCAGAGTGTGACACACAGACATCTTAGCTTCCTCACATTCTATCATTATCCCCCAACTGGAGTCCCCACAGTGTTATCCTGCTGCTTGCTGTGCCCCCCCCCCCCCCCCCAGGGGTGTAGCTATAGGGGGTGCAGAGGTAGCAGTCGCTACCGGGCCCAGGAGCCTGAAGGAGCCCAAAGACACTTGTGCCACATAAGAATACACACAAAGCACTGAGGGAAGGGGGGCCCAAGCTGAAATCTTGCACCGGGCCCATGAGCTATTACTTACGCCCCTGCCCCCCCCCCCCAATACCCTCAAATACTATCCTGAAGAAACATTACTGCCCCCCATAGTGCTCCTCATAGTCCCACCAATAGTAATTCCCTTCTAGAATGCCCTCATTAGTAACGCTGCCCCAACCGTGATAATGCTCCTCAACAATGCCCCCATTATTAGAAGATCCCTCCCAAATTAATAATACCCTCACAGAGTCCCCAGTAGAAATAAGGCCCCCTATTGTTCCCCCAGTGGTAATAAAGCTCCCTACAGACCCCTCAGTAGTAATAAGGCCCCCACAGTGCGCTTAGTAGAAATAAGGCGGATCTATAAGACCCTCCTATAGAGCCCCCAGTAGTAATAAGACCGCCTATAATGTCCCCTGGATCTGCAGTGCCCCCTGCAGTTATAATCCTCCCTGCACCATACAGTCCCATGTAAATAACATCACCTCCTCCCCAGCCGCCTCCAACGCACAATCCCATGTAAACATCACCCCCTAAGGCTACTTTCACACTCGCGTTCATACTTGTACAGGACGGATCCGCACCGATAATACAAACAAATGCATCCGTTCAGGACCGATTTGTTTGTATTAGATTTGAATTTCTAAGTCCCAATACGGATCCGTCCTGACTTACATTGAAAGTCAATGGGGGACGGATCCGTTTACAATTGCACCATTTTGTGTCAATGCAAAGGGATCCGTCCCCATTGACTTACATTGTAAGTCAGGACGGATACATTTGGCCCTGCAAGGCCATGCGGACACAAAAACGCTGCGTGCAGCATTTTGGGGTCCACCTCCAAAACGGAACAGGGGGCTGTATGGAGCCGAACGAATGCATTCTGAATGGATCCACATCCATTTAGAATGCATTGGGGTTAAACTGATGCATTTGGGGCCGCTTGTGAGAGCCTTGAAACGGATCTCACAAGCGGATCCCCAAACGCAAGTGTGAACGTAGCCTAAACATTAAGTCCCATGTACATAAACATCATTCCCCCCCACCATCCACTTTCAACATACAGTCCCATGTAAATAACATCACTCCCTCCCCCAGCCACCTCAAGCACACAGTTCCATGTCAATAATATCCCTTCCTTCAGCCCTAACATACATCTCAGTTAAATAACTACAACTCCCAGCATCTGCCTCTCCCTTCACTTACCTCTCCTCATGTACAGACATCACATTAGGCTCCTTCTCCTCTTCACTCCGGTCCAATCCTGCACTGGTCACATGATGGTGACATCATCCAGGTCATCCTATCACAGACTGTTTTGCTGGTCACATGACCTGTGATGTCACCACAGGTCCTTCATCTCTTCCCAGTGTATTAGAATTAATTGTATTGCCGTTCTGTGTACGGCAATACAGTTGTATCTAGCAGGCAGGACATTCGGGGCATGGGACAAAACATCCGGGGCCCAGGCCCAGAATGTTTTAACCTAGCGACGCCCCTGACCCCCTTGCAGTTTAGCACCCGGGGCAACTGCCCCTCTGCCCCCCTTCCAGGCCCCCCCACACTATGCCCCTGGATGTGGGAAAAGTTAGAGTACATATGTGCCATTAGTTAGTAAAGAACCAAAAGGGCAAAGGTTAATGCAGCCATTCAGGAAAATCTGGATAAAAGGGGAGACCATGGATATGGACATTAAAGCCTCATCTGAGAAACACACTGATACTGTGTTGTCTGGAACAACCATCCATTTGCTGCTACCTACTCAAGGAAGTCCACTAGGACCATGGGGTTTCATTCTTGATGCACACTAGGTGAAAGATTCGGACCCTAAGCTCAGATAAGTAACAGTTTATTATAGTTTTTTTTAGTTTTATTTAGCTAGCTTATTGTCTACAATTCTATATTGTAAATGTTGTATTTGTCAGTTATGTTTAGTGCTGTTATTACATTATGATTCATTGTTGTTTAGGTCTGATATAACATTTTTTCTATTTTTATTATTTTCAATATTATTGTTAGTCATTGAATGTTATTTTATTTTACATACTGTCTCTGATTATTGAATAGCAAATACTAAGAGATCCTATAGAATATTTAGGAGTAATGTTAAAGTTTCTCACTTCCTAATACCGATGCAACTTCTACCATACATACAGTCCTGATCATAAGATTAAGACCACTTGAAAAATGGCAAAAAAAATCATATTTTACATTGTCGGATCTTAACAAGGTTCCAAGTAGAGTTTCAACATGCAACAAGAAGAAATGAGAGTGAGACAAAACATTTTTTGAGCATTCAATTAATTGAAAATAACGATTAAACTGATACAGGCTGTTTTTCAGCTGATCCAAATTTTAGGACCACATTCCTTTAAAAGGCCAAATCTGTGCAAAGATGTGGATTCATTGTCATTTTCTGTCAGGTAGTCACACGTTGTGATGACAAAGGCAAAAAAACTCTCTTTTTGAACGTGTTGTTGAACTGCATAAGCAGGGTCTCTCACAGCGCGCCATCGCTGCTGAGGTGGGACGCAGTAAGACAGTCATTTGGAATTTCTTAAATGATCCTGAGGGTTATGGAAGACCCCAAAAAATGTCATCAGCACTGAGCAAGAGGATCCAATTGGCTGTCCGTCAAGACACTGGACGATCCTCGACCCAAATTAAGGCCCTTACTGGTGTGACTGCAAGCCCCATAACCATCAGACGGCATCTGAGACTATAGGGCTTCAAAAACAAAAAACGTCTTCAAAGACCTCGTCTCCTTGAACGCCACAGAACTGATCGTATGGACTTTGCAAGAGAGCACCAAACATGGGACAATAAAAAGGTGGAAGAAAGTTTTATTCTCTGATGAGAAAAAATGTAACCTTGATGGTCCTGATGGTTTCCAACGTTATTGGCATGACAAGCAGATCCCGCCTGAGATGTTTTCTACGCGCCACAGGGGAGGGGGTGCCATAATGGTCTGGGGTGCTTTCTCCTTCAGTGGAACAATGGAGCTTCAGGAAGTGCAGGGGCGTCAAACGGCCGCTGGCTATGTCCAGATGTTGCAGAGAGCATTCCTCATGACTGAGATCCCTCGTCTGTGTGGTAACGACTGGGTTTTTCAACAGGACAACCCTACAGTACACAATGCCCGCAGGACAAGGGACTTCTTCCAAGAGAATAACATCACTCTTTTGGCCCATCCTCTGTGTTCCCCTGATCTAAATCCAATTGAGAACCTTTGGAGATGGATGGCAAGGGATGTTTACAAAAATGGACAACAGTTCCAGACAATAGATGGCCTTCGTGCGGCCGTCTTCACCACTTGGAGTAATGTTCCCACTCACCTCATGGAAACGCTTGCATCAAGCATGCCAAAACAAATATTGGAAGTGATAAACAATAACGGCAGAGCTACTCATTACTGAGTTCATGTTTGGAAGTTGGATTTCTGTTTTGGGGGGGTTTCATTTTTATTGGAGGTGTGGTCCTAAACTTTTGATCAGCTGAAAAACAGCTTTTTTTCATTAAATTAAATGCTCAAAAAATGTTTTGTCTCACTCCCATTTCTTCTTGTTGCATGTTGAAGCTCTTCTTGGAACCTTGTTAAGATCCAGCCATGCTAAATTTGATTTTTGGCCATTTTTCAAGTGGTCTTAAACTTTTGATCAGGAATGTATATGGTGGAGGTCGTGAAGGGGTTAAGACCTGGGCCCCCTAAGGGGTGCAGATTGTATTGTATTGTTTGGCATACTGACACCGGAATAGTAAAAGCTTACATCTTATTGGTATTGAATTACATTTCCGGGGTGATATAGGAATAAGTAAATGTAGGAATAAATAAATAAAACTGACACAGAATAAGTCTCTCTGCACTCTCCCTGCACTCTGCTTCTCCAATATTCTTCTATTAATCATTTTCAGCAACACTGTCCCTAGTGCATGAGCGATTGGCTGGCTGCTCAGCATTATGGGTGATCTTGTGTTCCTAGGATTGTTTCCTCTACACTTACTTTCACTTTGTAACATGTACAGCTGCGATTTTTACCACGAATCACGAGTAAATTCGAATTTGTTGTGAATTGAAGTTTTCCTAAACTTCGGACTGAATTCCACTTTGAATGCTTTGCTTCACTCAAGACTTGTCATCAATATAAAACTCAGAAAACCCCTTGAAGACAATACTTTGTGCTCCCACAATTCAGCTTTGTCATAGAAACATAGGGGGTCATTTATTAAGACTGGCGTTTTAGAAGCCAGTCTTAATAAGCCCCCTGGACTGGAGGTGGCAGGCGCCTCTACAGTACATAACTTTGGTGCATCTACTGCCGCTTCTAAATCTACGTCGGCTCCCTAGCTGGCGTAGATTTAGACCATTTTCTATGCCTAAAACAGGTGTAGAAAATGATGAATGAGATGGGCCTGCCAGCCCGTCCCCTTCCCCGCCCTCCCCACACCCACTTTTTTAGACATGGCGTGAGCGAGGAAAAGTCGCAGACTGTGGCACAAATAACCTTTGTTCCACAATCTGCACCAGAAATATGCCTAATATAGAAGTATTTCTGGTTAGTAAATGACCCTCATAATTTAGGTCTAGATTAGAGATGAGCGAATCGATTTGTTAGATAGATTTTCTTCAGGAAAAATTATGGTGAATTTTGATTAAATAGAGAGAGGTGAATTTTAGGAAATTATCCTAGATCATTATCTTCATGCTACTGTGACTGAAGTGGATAGATGTTTGGGTGTACACAATGCTTCTGAGCATGTTGACATAGGAAGAGCGTCGCCATTGCTATTCAGACTCGATAAATCCATCCATAGATAACTTGTGTTAGTTCTCCTTCTAGAAGACAAGCCAAAGCAGAATAGTACATCATTGGAACGATCTGCTGTTGTTACTTGTCTATTTATATAGGCTTTAGTTTGGAATCACTTATTTTTAATCTTCTCACTTTACTTTTATTATGTCTTTTTGGAGTGTTCTCATTTGTGATCAATGAAGGAAACAGCTGTTGGTTTTTAGTTGAAACAGTCTGCCAAAGAGGTAATTGGACTTTGCAGCTCTTCACTGGATAAATGACTAAACTTCAGAGACTGAATAAAATGTTTACTAGAATTCTTAACTCTCCTGTGTTTTATTTAGCTGATGTTTTTTATTCTAGATCTGTAGTGTACTATTCATTCATTCTGGAGTTGAATCAGAAGAAATAAGCAATGGTATGGCTGGAATCCAGGTGCCAGGTCAGGAGAGGTAAAGTGTCTGAAAACTACTAAAGGGATCAAACCATTCTCCGGATCGATATGAGTCCCAGCAGTGAGAAACCCACATATCAAAAACTGATGGCATTAGCTAGTGATATGCAATCATTGTCTATTAGGTTAAAACTCCTGTAATATTAGAGCATGCAATTGTATTGTAAAGAAGGCTATGTTTCTAGTTTTTAGCTGAAGCTCAGGGGAGGCCTTTTCCTGTTCAGCATAACAATGTTCCTTCAAAGGTTTTGGTTAGCAAAGTATTTAAAAATTTGATTTGGCTGCTTCACCGAATTTTGCAAAAAAAAATTCTTTGTGATGAATTACTTTGTCAAAGTACATTTCTTTGTAAGTAGTACGAACAATGACAGGGAACTGTGATTGCTCCGCCCTCGTCATTGTACCCCTCAGATGCCGTGTTCATACATGATCACAGCATCTGATATTAATAACCGAGTGCACAATAAAAATAAAAAATAAATAATAGTTACCTGATCCATTTGCTCTTGACGGGCCAGCTGCCACCATCTTCTTGAAGGTCTGGCGTAAAATCTTGCACGGCCCGAGATAACGCCATCACAACGGCCGGCGTGGTTATGTCATATGTCACAGAAAACTGGATTTCGGACAACATTTTCAAGCAAGATGGCGGCAGCCTTCCCCGAGTCTGCTCCTCTCCTAACCTTCCAAGACTTCCTCCACTATCCTCTGATGTCATGGTGATACAGGGGAAGAAGCCTTGGGAGGTTAGGGGAGGCATAGACAAAGGAGAAGGAATAGTGACGAGTTTGGCCACTTTGAAAAGTAAAGCCCCCCAGCTGGGCACTTGGGAGCCATTTTTCACATAAATAAACAACACAAAAATAACCACCCATATTTTATGAAGGTATGGCTATAATGTTTTTACAACATTCTGATGGCCACTGCTGGTAGTTATATTAGTGAAATGTATGTTATAGACTCCCTTTAAAAGTTTGATAACCTTTCAGATTTTTTTGTATTTATGCCTAAATTTGAACTAAAACTACATCAGATATTCGGACAAGTCTTAAAAGTAGATAAAGATAACGAAATCAAACATGTGAGTCAAAATATTAGACCAGGTCATTTATTTATTTATTGAGGAAAATTATCCAATATTAAAGATCCTCAATTAATAAATAACCGAGTCTACTATTTTTGACTAATTTGTTTGATTTGGTTATCTTTCTCTTTTATGACTTGTGATGTGATATGATGTGGTTTTATGTCAAATTTAGGCAGAAATCTAGAACATTCTAAGGGGTTTGCCAACTTTTAAGCACCCCTGTATACCAGTTCCTCTCCCAAAATACTAATCAATGGCTCTTTGTACTTGGATACTTTCAAGACATGCAGAAAAATATAACAAATAAATGGTGACGATAAAAAATATATGAAGCACGAATCAAACAACAAATAAAAAATAATAAACTCACCGATACAGACGACTAGATGAGGATGGCTACAAAATCAAACTCCAACTTTTATAAATTTTGCTGCAGATTATCCGATCTCCTAAATTTGAAAACTGTTTTTAAAATAAAAATCACTGTACTCACCTCCCCTGCTTCTTACCTTCTCCAATGCAAGTTGTTCTACTGCAATAACAGGCTGCAATTATCACATTTAATGAGACATTATTGCATGAGATCAGGTTCTACAGAGACAGGCATGGAAGCAGGCAAGTGAGCCAGGGAAGCCCCAGCATGGTCAGTATTCTTTTTTTTCAACATTCACCAAATACTGCAGCTAAAATCTGCATCCAAATCCACAATATTTGATGCAAATTTGTCTCTGTAGATTTCCCTGTGGATAAAGGAACTTCCTGAAGCAATTCTGCTATATGTGGACATACCCTTAAAATCACATCAAAATTAAACTTTAATGACTCATAAAATCACTTAGAAGATAGTCAGGGCATTAAGAGATAGTATTGAGAATGGGGTGTAAGACAGCCAGTCTGACAGTTGTCGCTGGGAACAGCATTATGTAGCTTGCTATGTATTGCGAAACACAGAGCCTGCAGAAGCCAAAAGAAGCACAATTGTTAATAAAAACCTATTACACAACCTTTTTAATTCAAATATATTACATATAAATCAACAATTTAAAAAAAGTCTATAATAGTGTCCACAGTCTTTAAGAAGCAGTGTATTATTTCCGTCTGTTTGTAGGGGTACATGCAAGATTGGCCAAGTCAAGCGTGCATGCTTAGGCCTCCTGCACACGAACGCGTGCTTCCCGTTGCTGTATTGCGGACCGCATTTGCAGATCCGCAATAAACGGGCGCCGATTCCGTGGCCATTCCGCATCACAGATGCGGACTCATTCACTTCAATGGGTCCCCAAATCCGAAGATGCGGAAAGGTACAGAATGGAAGCACAGAACTGATGGTATACAGCACCCCACAGTATACAGTAGATCAGTATAGCACCCCACAGTATACAGCACCCCATAATACACAGTAGAGCAGTATAGCACCCCACAGTATACAATAAAGCATTATAGCACCCCACACTATACAGCATCCCACACTATACAGCATCCCACACTATACAGCACCCCACAGTATACAGTAGCTTACAGTATATTAGAATAACAGCCCCTGTCACCTTTTCCTGATGTAATATTCCCAAAAATTGCTCCACAGTTAAGGCAAACTTCTCCTGCAGCAACACTTCTGGTAGAAAGGACCTTTGATTACCTCATAGCCATGTGACCAGTAATATTGCTAGGTTACTGGTCACATGGTGATGATGTCATCAAAGGTCCTTTTGAATCACAGCTCTCACAGTTCGCTGCCTGAAGGGCCGGTGTTCTGAGATAACACTGGCAGGCAGGCATGGCATGGCAGCACCCCCTTGTGTAGCTGACAGCCTGAAACCTGGGGCAGTGGCCAGCAGGACTCAAGAGGGAGCTGCCTTGGGCCCCCCAGGAGCAACTGGACCCGGGGCAGCTGCCCCTTTTGCCCCTTGTTAAAGACGGCCCTGGGTGGGGTCTGACTTACGGTACCTTTACGATCAAAGCCCATGGTACTCAGTTAAGTGCTGCTTCCCCTTCATTGTTTACCAAGCACCGTGCTGTACATTGTGTAGTGGCTGTTCATGCTATTGCAGATCTCTGTAGCCCAGCCCCATTGATTTCAATGGGACTGAACTACAACACCAGACACAGATGCTACCACTTGTAGAGTGCTATGTCTGACAAATAATGCAGCGGGCACTGCACTAATCTGCTTGCCTATTCAGCCAGGTGCTGGGGGGGTACCAGGAGTCAGACAGCAGTCAGACTCCACTGACCTGATCTTTTGAGTACAGTGTCAAAGCAAATCATAAGAAAATAAAGAGTGCGTTCACTTTATAAACAAAGTAGTTGCTTGTTCAAACAGAGAAAGTAAAGTGTTTGGCTGAAGTGATCAAAACAAAATCCACTTATGATATAACCAAGTAGTCAGATGTGATGCCCTATATATAATCACTAGAACATTTCATGGGAACAAAGTGGGAAAAGCTGGTGATTTATGCAATCCATGTAATCTGTCAGTCTATTTACTGAGCACATCCTGTTTGTCTGGGGTCACTGTGACCTACTATAGCCATTTATTAAGTAAATCAATTTTCCATGTACCCTTATATTATTTATGAGTGCAAATACCTCTGGAACACAATAAAGGACAATCTGAGGCCGGCTGCATGCACTGATAGCTAAACGTAAAAAGTTATTTTTTTTCCCCATAAACACTTTAGCTTTCTTTTGCTGTAAGAGTGCTATAAGAGTCTAGATGAAAAAGTCTATCCCTTACAAGGGTTAGCTCATTTGGGACATCCATCAATGTCAGATAGGTGCGTGTGATGTACCACTGCTATACCTAGTGCAGTGTTTCCCAACCAGCGTGCCTCCAGCTGTTACAAAACTACAACTCCCAGCATGCCTGGACAGCCTTTGGCTGTGCAGGCATGCTGGGAGTTGTAGTTTTGCAACACCTGGAGGCACACTGGTTGGGAAACACTGACCTAGTGGACAGGTAAAAATAAATTGTCAGTTACATTTTCGGGTGAAATTCACCAATTTTGGGGTGTGATGTACCACTGCTATACCTAGTAGACAGGTAAGAATTTTTTTAAAATTTGTCAGTTACATTTTCGGGTGAAATTCACCAATTTTGGGATAATATATAGCCCTCCTCTACCTAGTTAACAGCTTAAAAAAAATTCTAGAATTTTTCTTTTACATTTTCGGGTGACAATAAACAAATTTTTTTTTGTAATAAACCCCTGCTCTATCAAGTAGACAGGTTAATAAATTTCTGTAATTTTTCTGTTACATTATTGGGTTGACATTTTACAATTTTGGATGTGAATACACCCCTGCTCTGCATAGGTGACAGGGAATAAAATTTCAGAAATTCTTCTTTAATTGATGCACGCCACCTCCTTTCATTCAATGTTTAAACTTTAACAAGTTGTACCACATTTGCGCTTCAATAATTTGTCCCACAATTGCACTTCAATAATTTGTCCCACATTTGCGCTTTAATAATTTGTCCCACATTTGCGCCTCAATAACTTTTCCCATATTTCCACTTTTTAAAAAAATGAATACATTTATCTCCCTTGGATGTGGTCTCTCTTTCTCACGCTCCCTCGCCAGTGATCAACATGGTAGGCTCAGAAAAGAACATTGAAAGTTGATAGAGAAGTTATCCAAATGGATGGTGGATGTCACTAGGGGAACCTCTGCATAGGTGACAGGAACATAAATTTAAAAAACTCGTCTGTTACATGGTCAGGTGACATTTTTCATATTTTGCTGGATAGAAACCCCTGCTCTGCATAGTTGACAGGGAATAAAATTTAAGAAATTCTTCATTAATTGATGTGCGCCACATCCTTTCATTCAATGCTTAAACTTTGAAAAGTTGTCCCACATTTACGCTTTAATACTTCATCCATATTTCTACTCTATCATTTTTAATTTGAAACAATTAACCTCCCTTGAATGTGGTCTCTCTTTCTCACGCTCCCTCTCCGGCGTGGAACCCTGAATCGCCCATAACCGCGATGAACATGGTAGGCTCAGAAAAGAACATCTAAAGTTGATAGAGAAGATATCCAAATGGATGGTGGATGTCACAGGGACTTGCGATCAGGCAGAAGTTAGCTAGAGTCAACAAAGCGGCAGCAGGGCCTCTCGTGGCTAACGTTTACAAATCCAAAATACCACAGTGACATTCCCTATATTTTTTTTATTAAGCATCTTAAGAATCCTGTATTGTTATTTATAGTTACTACCTCCTTAACTTGGAAGATTATGCTTCAATACTTTGTCCCACATTTCCGCTCGATTACATTTAATTTCATCCATTGACCTCCCTTGGATGTGGTATCCTTTTCTCAGGCTCCCTCTCCGGCCTGGAACCCTGATTCCCCACCACCCGTGATCACCATGGTAGACGCATAAAAGAACATCGAAAGTTGATAAAGCAGATATCAAATTGGATCGTGAACATCACGGGGACGTGCGACATGGTGGAGCAGTATGTGTGCACACGCCTACACGAACTGACTGACAGGGGTGCCCCTGCAACTTCTGGGTCTCCAAATTGGGCACATGGCCTGAGCTTGCCCTCTACCCCTTGGGGGTGCTGGCCTGCCCTGCAGCCAGTGTATTGTCTGAACGTGTGTTTAGCACGACTGGAGGGGGTTATCACAGTTTATATTTCCCAATGTTTTGGGGTGTACCCTAATTTAAAAAAATAAAAATATGCTTCCACATCCACCGCCACATCCACCGCCTCCTCAACCTCCTACTCCATATGGACCTCGTCCTCCTAGATCAAGATTATTATTTTTTATTTTTACGTATTTTATGTTATTTAAAGTCATTTCCCTATCCAGTTTTGTTTGCAGAGAACTTAACATGCTCTTAACCACATTTTGCTGGTATCTGCAGTCCTCTAGCCCTTTCCATTAAATTTTTACAGCCATTTTAGTGCTCAAAAGTTCGGGCCCCTATTGACTTCAATGGGGGAACTTTTTTGTGAAGTTCAGCCGAACCCGTCGAACCCGAACATCCAGGTGTCCGCTCAACTCTACTCAGGAGATTAAAACATACGGATGATGGGGCAGAGATGATGGGTATTTCACCTGCAAAATAACCTACTAAATATCTGTCCTTTCCAGTGATAGTTATCCCTTGCTTCTTTATATGTATGGTTAAACAGGTTCTGTAGATGTCAGGTCTGAGGAGGACATATTCCTCTTCCTTTTTCCATAGCACACACACATGTACAACACAAACATGTCACATAATTTCAGTATTTTCATTTTTATGCAAGGACATTTAGACTTCAAACCTTTTGTGTGGCATTTTACAGCGTTGTACATTTATATGCCGGCATCAATTTTCTAGCTGTAGCAGAATACAGGGGAGGAGGGACGCCTATTGTGGCTTTAATGCTTTCCCAGCAGGAAGTTTTCTCTGCCTTTGTCTGGCTAGAAAAAATCACAACAGGTATCAATGGTAACTGTTCTCCTCTGCCAAAACAGCAAACAGCTCTGAAATGCCATTTTTTTTATTTATTAATAGCGGTATCTTCCTTGATGACACTGGTCAGAGATATGTTCCTCAGCATGACTCGACATGTGGCAGTTGTAGTGCACTATAATATATACACTTCCTACCAAAGAAAAGGCACTATTAACCACACTATGAGGGAAGGAATAATACAATGAGCAATGTAATAAGCAGGTGCTGCTCAGATTGACAAAGGGTGTTGATTTAGCCTGTTTGTGACAGGAGCTTAAAGATTTCCCATGGAAGACTCTGAAAATGCTTCTTTGTCTGCTATTTTAGGTCTCTACAATGGAAAGGTGTCCTTTCATTGATTTGTACAATAGAAGCAAAGAAGTACAAGATCATAAACACTTTTAAGTTCTTTCTGAATATAATCATTCACCTATACAGTACTTACTCCAGCACCAGTCACCATCACTTGCCTCCACCATCACGCCAGAGTTTGTTTGCGGCACTAGAGGAAATGGTTCTGAGGGCTTCAATTCATCAAAATCTGTGTTGCAGTCTCTTGACCCTAAAATATGAGCAATTTTGTTTGAATGTTTGGAAAATCTAATACAGAACAATAAGATTACTAAACAAATGTGAGGTCACTGTGCAAACCTTGGTGGCCATTTGTAGCAAGTTCTCGGACTGATGCTCTTCCCTGAGACAAAAGCTGAGGCCTTTATCCTGTAGTCCTCCATAACTGCAGCATGTCAGTGTAGTATCCTGCAAGCAGCTCTTACTAGTTAGAACCCTTTAAAAAATGACTCGGCCAGTTACTGGGAAACAGCTTTAATATGACACTCATTACTGATAATTGACCCATGGAAATGCATCAGCGCCAGCCAACAAACAGGCTGATCATTCATGCAAGAATGCAATCTCAGAGATTCTGATTGTTATGGCGTCAGACCATGCCTGTTGTAGCTCCACTGTCCCTGATGGACATGGTTGCTGTTCTGCCTACCATTCCTCTATTCTTGTTTGCCAGCAGCTTGGACCTGCCGGTCTCCTTCTCCTTCCCGGTGGGTCAGTCCGCCAGAGTATTTTTTCACAGACTGTGGCCTTCTTTCTGCTGACACTGTCTCTTGCTGCCTGTAGGGCTTAGACACACTCCCTCTGCTCCTAAATGGCCAGGAACTTCACCAACCAGTCAAAGTTCCAGCAGATCAACATGTGGAATAGTCCCTCTTTCATTCACGGGAGTTAATCTGCAGCTTTGCTGTGCGGAATTCCTTTACAATGATCAACTTGATATGGATTTTACAATCCAGAGTGCATTCACTATTCAATGCAGACCACTGCAGCAGGAGAATTGTGTACAGAAATTCCAATTTACTTGCATCAGCTGCAAAATATTGGTGGACTCTGTCAGAATTTATCTACATATTCTGTGGGGAACATCATGAATCTACAGCTACATAATTCCTTTAAAGGGGATCTCTCGGCTCCGAGACACCCTCCAAAAATAGTAAGGGGTGAATAGTGTAAGTAAAGCCAAGTCTGGTAATGTAATTTTTTTAATTTATACTCACTTGCATTCTGAATGTGCTCTGACAAGCATGCAGTAAAATCCACTGAGAGGACTCCTGAGGTCACACACATAATGGAGAAGTCCTCTCCATGCATTTTACTGCCAGTTTGTGGGAGCATAGCTTCAGAATTCGAGGGAGCATGAAGATAAAAATTGCATAATTGGACTCCACCACTTATGCTATAAACCTCTTACTCTAGTGTAGAGGGTGTTTTGGAGCTGACAGTGTCCTTATAAAGAAACCCAGATAAAATTAAAGAACTAAAGGATCTTACTTTAAAAATAAATGAATAAATTACAATAGAATATATAATATTCAAAGGAAAGACCGGCACTCGCACATTTCCTTTGAATATTGTCTATTGGGATGCCTGCCCGCTGACACGTGCACCGCCAAACCGCCAAGAGAGCAGTGCCGACCCTTTGGATTTACAATAGAATAGGTCATCAGTATCAGCAGTGGTCCAACTCTGCCCCACTCCAACAGATCAGCTGTTTAAAGGGGCTGCGGCTCTTGTGCAAGTGCTGCCTCCACTTTACTTTATCTACTCTGTAGCGGCAGTGCAGGCTAATTGCAGCTACCTCTCACATTCAAGTGACTACTGTAGAATGAGCAGCTGTGATTACATTGAACCACCGCTACAAAGTAGATGTAGTGTTGGTAGCATTGAAGAGGACTCGGCAGTCGCACAAGCACTGCGGGCCCTTCAAACAGCAGATCAGCAGTGTGGCAGGAGTTGGACCTCTCCTAAGGATAGGTCATCAATCTCATGAAACCGGACAAACCCATTAATGATTTTGCCTGTATGTCAGGGCAACACAGAAAACACAAAAAATGTTTGCTCATGTTTTAATTACTTTAGGCCTATATATCAATTCTAATCTAAAACTGCTGCTGGTTTTCCTTGTTGTTTCATGTTCATCTAGTTATTAACTTTGTTTGGGCAGTTGCTATCCAACATCCTTGAATTTTAATCAAGGTTTTGTATCAGCTAGCTTGGCCTGGCTGATTAGAGTGGAGTTACTGATTCTTTTTTTGGTTTATGTTTTTATACTGTATGTCCAAGATTTACTCTATTCTATTTGCCACAGATGGTTTTGTATTTTCTTCTGTATTCTAAAATGTGTAGTTCCATGACTGTTCTTGTTCTAATCTAGTGTGTTTTCTGTGTATTTTGGGAATCATAATTCTACAATCTTGTAGATGTTTAAATCTTGATGATTTGTTTATTGCTGTGCTGTTTTATTGTCCAGACTGATTTGCTGGCTTGAATTCAGAGAGGGTCAGTTCAGTATTGCTCTATTTCGGTTCCCTCTAATTATTCCATTATCTACCTGTATGCCATACATCTTCCATCCACATCCATCCATGACCTTCATCATTTGGTTCCTGTCATCCATCAGTGAGTTTATTTTAGTACTTCACTTTCTGCCAGTGTTGATATATGATTCATTTATGTTGTTTTTGCCACTGTCCAATTGTCATGAAGGTTCCCTTTAAATCTTAATATTCTAGCTGCTTGCAGCCACCACAATATAGAATTCACTTTATATGCATGTATAACTCTTTTTAACTAACTTGGAGATATATAAATATGTATGCCGTAAGCTCCATATTTTAGCAACTGAAAAGAGACCGAATTTTTGACATTAAGCCTTAAAATTGGCCAATGACCCCTTGATAAGTTGTATGATGAAATTTTACTATAGCTACCCTAAGGTGCTCTCTCAGTGCCCAACTACCTAAATGGTCAATCAGCCCTGGATATATATTCAATGGACCTAAAAAAGGTAGTTCTCTACTACTATAAGGCCTCCTGCACACTAACTTTTTTTTTCCGTTTATGTTCAGTTTTTTGCCTTCCGTATACGGACCGGACCGTATGCCTTCTGTTTTCGTATTTCAGTTTTTCCGTTCAAAGATAGAACATGTCCTATTATTGTCCGCATAACGGACAAGGATAGTACTGTTATATCAGGGGCCAGCTGTTCCATTCCGCAAAAAAACGGAATGCACACGGACGTCATCCGTATTTTATGCGTATCCGTTTTTTTGTGGACCGCAAAATAAGGAAAAAGCCGAATGGTCGTGTGCAAGAGGTCTAAGGGTAAGGTCACACAGTAAGGTTTCTGGATGCAGTTTTGGAATCCAAAACGAGGATAAATAATAAAAAAAAAATGAGAAGTAGCATCTGTCCTGTATACTTTCTCTCCTTTTAATCACCTCCCGTCTGCCCATTGACTATAAACGTCCGGGAGGTGGATCTCTATTTCTGAAAGCACGTTCTAAAACGTCCTTCAGCTTTCCCCTCTGTGCTCTGCCCCTGTATATATTCAAATAATATAGTTCAAATAGCCTAGTTTCCTAGACTAGTAGACTCCCATTTCAGGTCAATTTAAAATGTAACGTTTATTTTATTTATTAGAAATAATATGAAGCGGGAGAAAAAAGGAAAACTTTAAAATTTTTAGGTGCAATTGGACTCCAGTGGCAGAGATAAGGTTGATAGTAGCTCCATTCCCCTGAAGAAGCCACATTCAGTGGTGAAACATGTTGGGGGAGCTTTTGTCTCAGATTTTAGATTAGGAGCATGTAGGACTAAGTTTTACGGCGAGGAGTGACTGCAGACTCACCTGCGCCCTGACAATAAGTAGCGGAGAATTGCGCTAAAGATACATTGATATGCAAAGCAAATGATTTAAAGCGACTGAATAGGTGATCCTCCAGCATGAGATCCATCTAGGTGAACAAATGTTTGCCGCTAAATGAAAAATAAAAAGAAGGATGGACGAATGTTAAGGAGGCAGTATATATGGGTGAAGTAACCCTTATCTCTGCCACTGGAGTCCAACTGCCCCTAAAAAGTTTTCATTTTTTTTCCCGCTTCATATTATTTCTAATAAATAAAATAAACGTTTTAAATTGACCTGAAACGGGAGTCTACTAGTTTAGGAAACTAGGCTATTTGAACTACCGTATTTTTCGCCGTATAAGACGCACTTTTTTCCCCCCAAAAGTGGGGGGAAAATAGCAGTGCGTCTTATACGGCGAATGTAGCTGATTTTGCCCAGTTTTCAATGATACACCCGCCGCGATGCCGCGCGGCGGGTGTATCAGCTGTGAGGGAGGAGGGGCTGGGGGCGGCATCTGCATTAATAATGACAGCGGGGCCCGTGCAGTGACTATTCTACTACACGGGCCCCGCTCACTGTATAATCATATCTCTCTAATAGTTAATTGTTGTATGCATGTAATCGCATAATGAGCGCTAATGAGCGCTGTGTATTACCGTACTTAAAACTAGCAGCGCTCGCCGTTCGGAGCAGAGAGGAGGCAGGAGGCAGGCCGGGAGGACGGGCACTTGCAGCGTGAGTCATACGTCACGCGCCTGCACCGCCCACTTATGAATGAAGCAGGCGGCGCAGGCGCGTGACGTATGACTCACGCTGCAAGTGCCCGTCCTCCCGGCCTGCCTCCTGCCTCCTCTCTGCTCCGAACGGCGAGCGCTGCTAGTTTTAAGTACGGTAATACACAGCGCTCATTAGCGCTCATTATGCGATTACATGCATACAACAATTAACTATTAGAGAGATATGATTATACAGTAAGCGGGGCCCGTGTAGTAGAATAGTCACTGCACGGGCCCCGCTGTCATTATTAAAGCAGATGCGACCCCCACCCCCTGTATTGAGGGTCATTCACTACAGGGACACTTATGGAGGGGATCTGTGGATGACAGCATAAGATGCTATATATGTGTCATCCACAGATCCCCCCCATAACTGTCATTCACAGATCCTCATCCTCATAACAGTGCCATCCAGAGAGGATCCCCCATAAGTGTCACCCACAGATCCCCCATAAGTGTCACCCACAGATCCCCCATAACAGTGCGTCACCCACAGACCACAATTAGTTCAAAACCCACCAAAAGTGCACCTTTTGGTTCAAAATATTTTTTTTCTTATTTTCCTCCTCAAAAACCTAGGTGCGTCTTATAGGCCGGTGCGTCTTATACGGCGAAAAATACGGTATATAATTTCCAGTTACAGCGCTCAAAAATGCTTGTACCGCCTCCCTCTCATTAGCGCTGGCAGGAAAGGCGATTGGTACATTTACACTCCACCAGCATTCCCCTAGTAGCTGTTTTCACCTGGAGACCAATCCAGGGCATGTGATCGCCAGAGAAGTGTGAGTGCAGGAGCTGTGATGTCTTTCAGAGACCTCGATTAGCCCTACACTGAGGCTGTACAGCGCTGTATTGCGCTGTACAGCCTCTCTGGGGGGTGCATTTCTCCTGTAACTGGGGCTACTATGTCAGCCCCAGTTTCAGGAGAAATCAACAGTGGGAAAAAAAAAGTGTAGTTAAATGTCCCCCAGAGGTCTTGTATGACCTTATGGGGGAACGCAAAGTGTAAAATAAAAAATAGTGTTAAAAAAATAAAATAAAAATATGTTTCACATGTAAAAAAAAAAACAACAATTAAGGAATAAAAAATTGAAAAAAATAAATAGACTTATTTGGTATTGCTGCGTCCATGATGGCCGGCTCTATAAATATATCACATGATCGACCCAGTCCGATAAACGCAATAAAAAATAATAAAAAAAGCTATTTTTGTCACCTTACATCACAAAAAGTGCAACACCAAGTGATCAAAAAGGCGTATGTCCCACAAAATGTTACCAATAAAACTATCACCTCACCCCGCAAAAAATGAGCCCCTAAATAAGAAAATCTCTCAAAAAATGAAAAAAATATAGCTCTCAGAACATGGACACATTAAAACATATTTCTTTTGTTTCAAAAATGCTATTACTGTATAAAACTTAAATAAATAAGAAAAAGTATACATATTAGGTATCACCACATCCGTAACGATCTGCTCTATAAAAATGTCACTTGATCGAACCCCTCAGGTGAACGCTGTAAAAAATAAATAAATTAAAACTGTGCTAAAACAACCAATTTTCTGGTCACCTTGCCCCATAAAGTGTTATAATGAATGATCAAAAAATCATATGTACCCAAAAATAGTACCAATAAAACTGGCACCTTATCCCTAGTTTCCAAAATGGGGTCCCTTCTTAGGAGTTTCTACTGTAAGGGTGCATCAGGGGGGCTTCAAATGGGACATGGCATCTAAAAACCATGTGGCGCTCCTTTACTTCTGCATCCTGCCTTGTGCCCATACAGCAGTTTATGACCACATGTGGGGTGTTTCTGTAAACCGCAGAATCTGGGTAATAAATATTGAGTTTTGTTTGGCTGTTAACCATCGATGTGTTAAAGAAAAAACTGGATTGTATTTACATAAGACAGGGACCATTATTTCTTCTGGGTAGTGGCGGATATGTGTGGGCTGGCATGAGAAAATTCAATTAAAGGTGGCCGTCACAGGTGTTGAATTCCTCAGAGATCCATGCCTCATTCATTTTTAGAAATGTGAGGTAGTCCACACTTTTGTGAGCTAGGCGAGTGCGCCTATCGTTCACAGTTCCCCCTGCTGCACTGAAAGTCCTTTCAGACAGAACAATCGATGAGGGGAAAGCCAAGAGTTCCATGGCAAATTGTGCCAGCTCAGGCCACAGATCAAGCCTGCAAACCCAGTAGTCCAGGGGTTCCTTGCATGTTAGAGCATCAACATTGGCGGTTAACCTAATTTAGTCGGACTCCTGTCAGTCTAGGCTTTCCCTTAGGCTGGATCTGGAGGGTGGCTGTTGATGGGTTGATTGCAAGAATGATCTCATATCCGAAGTAACATAGTAACATAGTACATAAGGCCGAAAAAAGACATTTGTCCATCCAGTTCGGCCTGTTATCCTGCAAGTTGATCCAGAGGAAGGCAAAAAAAAAACAACCTGTGAGTTAGAAGCCAATTTTCCCCACTTTAGGCCCCATGCACACTGCCGTGTTTCACAGCCGTGTGCGGGCCGTGGAACCGCGGCCTGGATCCCTCCTGAGAGCAGGAGCGCACGGCGTCACTGGTTGCTATGACGCCGTGCGCTCCCTGCTGCCGCCGCAATACAGTAATACACTGGTATAGATCTATACCAGTGTATTACTGTACTGTGCCGGCAGCAGGGAGCGCACGGCGTCATAGCAACCAGTGACGCCGTGCGCTCCTGCTCTCAGGAGGGATCCAGGCCGCGGTTCCACGGCCCGCACACGGCTGTGAAACACGGCAGTGTGCATGGGGCCTTAGGGGAATAAAAAATTCCTTCCCGACTCCAATCAGGCAATCAGAATAACTCCCTGGATCAACAACCCCTCTCTAGTAGCCATAGCCTGTAATATTATTACGCTCCAGAAATACATCCAGGCTCCTCTTGAATTCCTTTATTGTACTCACCATACCACCTCCTCAGGCAGAGAGTTCCATAGTCTCACTGCTCTTACCGTAAAGAATCCTTTTCTATGTTTGTGTACAAACCTTCTTTCCTCCAGATGCAGAGGATGTCCCCTCGTCACAGTCACAGTCCTGGGGATAAGTAGCTGATGGGGTAGATCTCTGTACTGACCCCTGATATATTTATACATATTAATTAGATCTCCCCTCAGTCGTCTTTTTTCTAAAGTGAATAGCCCTAATTTTAATAATCTTTCAGGGTACTGTAGTTGCCCCATTCCAGTTATTACTTTAGATGCCCTCCTCTGGACCTTCTCCAGCTCTGCTATGTCTGCCTTGTTTACAGGAGCCCAGAACTGTACACAGTACTCCATGTGTGGTCTGACTAGCGATTTGTAAAGTGGTAGGACTATGTTCTTATCACGGGAATCTATGCCCCTTCTGATGCAACCCATTATCTTATTGGCCTTGGCAGCAGATGCCTGACACTGGTTTTTGCAGCTTAGTTTGCTGTTTATTAAAATTCCTAGATCCTTTTCCAAGTGACCAACACATCTTCAGACTGCCCTTTTCTTGCATGCGCTGTAGGATTGCTACTCACAACTATTTCTTTGTGGGTGGAAATTCCTCTGCCAGCGCCCGCAAGGCCTGGAAATGCTGCATTCTGACAGCCCTCTGTGATGCTAGTAACATGTCCGCCGTTTTATGTTTGCATCGGGTCTAAGTACGTTGCCACCCAGTAATGGTCCTTGCCCCTTATGCTTTTTATACAGGGGTCCCTCTTCAAACACTGGAGAATGAAGGCCCCCATTTGCACTAAATTGGAAGCGGTGGAGCGCCCTGGCTCCTGCTCATCACCCAGGAGAATGTTGTCCTCGGTCTCCTCCCCCCCATCCAAGGACAACACCAGGGATCCCAGAAAAGTTTAAAGCCTGCTCTTCTTGCTCCCCCCCCCCCCCCCAGGCAACAAAAAAAAAAACACCCCAGAACCTGTCCTGCCGCAGAGGTCGTACAGGTAGTTGTTAACGACACATTTTTGCTGGTGCGGCCTATCAAGCATATACAAGGTAGAGTTTGAGCGCATAGGGCAGTAACAAATCAGACATCTAACGGGCAAATGGTGTCGCCGCTGTGATGGACGAACATCGTCTGGGACGGTTTGTGAACGCGATCACGCAAACGTGATCAAATGTTCACGAACCACCAGTTTACGGCAGGTCCCATTTACTTTAATGGCAGGCGAACCTGAAAAACCTTCAGCTCATATTTGCAGCCACCAAATACTTAGTAGAAGTGTAAAAATAGTCCCACAACATGGGCAGGGACATACTAGAGGGGGATCAATGGCAAAAATTCTAACAAAAATTATGTATCTTAATCAGGGGACATTTTGATGCATCTTAAAAGGGAAATTCTCTGAAATTTTTATTTTAGGCTGCAGGAGTACGGGCCTTAACAATTAGGCTTTCCACATGCAACATCTCTCAAGTGCAACTTTTTAAGTGCACAGACTGAATTATACCAGAATGTAATATTATGGATATTGATTCCACTTTGTCATCACTGCTTACTGACCATCACCCAATTCTCTCATCTCCAGGTATGATTGCATTGAAGCTTACTGCTACACCCAGCTTTTCCAGTCTGATATTGTCCACCCCCTCTCATCTCTCCTTCTAAATCTTGGTATGATTGCATTGAAGCTTACTGCTACACCCAGCTTTTCCAGTCTGATATTGTCCACCCCCTCTCATCTCTCCTTCTAAATCTTGGTATGATTGCATTGAAGCTTACTGCTACACCCAGCTTTTCCAGTCTGATATTGTCCACCCCCTCTCATCTCTCCTTCTAAATCTTGGTATGATTGCATTGAAGCTTACTGCTACACCCAGCTTTTCCAGTCTGATATTGTCCACCCCCTCTCATCTCTCCTTCTAAATCTTGGTATGATTGCATTGAAGCTTACTGCTACACCCAGCTTTTCCAGTCTGATATTGTCCACCCCCTCTCATCTCTCCTTCTAAATCTTGGTATGATTGCATTGAACTATTAATGTCTCTTATCCTGCTGGATTTATTGAGTATTTGTTTACATTGACTATTTCACCCCTGTGTCTGGTGCTATCTTGAGTTGGCCATATGTAGCCCCCTCCCCTCTTGGTCACACCTGATTGATCACTGAGTGGTATAAATCTAAGGTCTTAGGTCTTCCAGACCTTGGTCTTTCCACATGCAACATCTCTCAAGTGCAACTTTTTAAGTGCACAGACTGAATTATACCAGAATGTAACCAGAAGGGGACCACAGGTAATTACAGACATAGTCAATGCAAACAATGTTTACACTTTTCCTCGTACTCCTCCTACTTGTCCATAACCTCCTGAAATACCCCCACATCCATTCACCCAGCAAGGAACTATTCATCTCTTCGTCCATCTTACCTTCTCATCTGACCGCTTGCACAAACCTGTTTGCCAACATAAAACATTTCCTTCCCAAACACACACAGACACCTCATGCCCTCTCCTATTCTCATCTATTAACACTTTCTCTGCTTCTCCTTACTGCTGGTGATATCTCTCCAAATCCTGTACCCCCTCAGCAAATCTCCATTATCACCTCCATGTCCCACTACAAATCTCCGTCTACAAATTTCTACAACCCCTTAAACCTAATAACCATTCCTCTGACCCCTGTGCCTTTAGTTCCTCTTGCAGGAGCATTATGGAACGCGCGCTCCGTCTGTAACAAACTGTCATACATCCATGAACTGTTCATCTCTCAAAACCTTTCCTTTCTGGGTCTCACAGAGACATGGCTGACACCCTCAGACACCACCTCCCCTGCTGCACTCTCTTATAGTGGATTTCAATTCACTCACACCCCCCGCCCTGGCTGCAAACATGGTGGAGGAGTTGGTCTTCTCCTATCAGACACCTGCTCCTACAGCCCAACTCCACTGCCACCCTCCATTACGCTCACCTCATTTGAAGTACACTCTGTTTCGCATCTACTCTCCCTCCAACCTTCAAGTAGCAGTCATTTACCGCCCCCCAGGCCCAGCCACCATATTTCTTGACCACTTTAACACCTGGCTACTACACTTTCTTTCTGCCGACATCCCCACTATCATCATGGGTGACTTCAACATCCCTATTGACACCTGCCACTCGGCCGCCTCTAAACTCCTGTCGCTCTCTTCCTCCTTCGGCTTATCACAGTGGTCTTCAGCTCCCACCCACAGAGATGGTCACACTCTGGATCTGATCTTTTCCCGTCTCTGCTCCCTATCTAACCTTTCTAATCTGCCTCTCCCCCTATCCGACCACAATCTACTCACCTTCTCTTCATTGGTCTCTTCTGCAGCTCCCCCAGTCCACACACTAGCACACCCCCGCAGGAACCTCAAACAGCTTGACTTTTGCTTGCTTTCTGACTCTCTTCTCCCACTCTCTACCATCTGTTGCCTCCAAGACCCAGAAGCTGCTACCACCCTATATAACACCACATTAAGTACAGCTCTGGACACTGTTGCCCCCCTCACACACAACAAAATCCGGAAAATCAACAGACAACCCTGGCACACCAACCTGACCAAAAAACTCAGACAAGCTTCCAGGGCTGCTGAGCGGCAATGGAAGAAATCCCATTCTAAAGATCATTTCACCGCATACAAGCAATCCCTCCTCATATTCAAATCCTCACTCGCTGATGCAAAACAGGCTTACTTCTCATCTCTCATATCTTCCCTGTCCCACAGCCCTAAACAACTTTTTAGCACTTTTAATTCCCTTCTCCGTCCCCCAGCGCCCCCACCCTCTCCTCTCTTCTCAGCTGAGGACTTTGCCAAATATTTCAAACAAAAGATAGTCCACATCAGAGGAAGCTTTACTACACAGTCCCCACAGACCCTCTACACAACTGCTCGGTCCTCTTCTCCCAAAACCCACTTCTCTACCATTACAGAAGGTAAACTCTCCACTCTACTCTCCAAATCTCATCTGACCACCTGTGCACTTGACCCAATCCCATCCCACCTCATCCCTAACCTCACTGCAGAGTTTATCCCAGCCCTAACTCATCTCTTCAACCTATCACTAAACTCTGGTGTCTTCCCCTCTGATTTTAAACATGCTAGCATTACACCCATCCTCAAAAAACCTTCACTTGACCCATCTTCCTTGTCCAGTTATCGCCCCATATCACTTCTTCCGTATGCCTCAAAGCTACTTGAACAACATGTCCATTCTGAACTGTCCTCCCACCTCTCCTCCTGCTCCCTCTTTGACCGCCTACAATCTGGCTTCCGACTCCACCACTCGACCGAGACTGCCCTTACCAAAGTCACCAATGACCTACTCACAGCCAAAACCAAGAAACAATACTCTGTCCTCCTTCTCCTTGACCTGTCCTCTGCCTTCGACACTGTTGACCACTCCCTTCTGTTGCAAACGCTCTCATCTCTTGGCATCACTGACCTGGCCCTCTCCTGGATCACATCATACCTCACAGACCGGACATTCAGCGTCTCCCACTCCCGCACCACCTCCTCGTCTCATTCCCTCTCTGTTGGTGTCCCGCAAGGCTCTGTCCTAGGACCCCTGCTCTTCTCTATCTACACTTTTGGCCTGGGACAGCTCATAGAGTCCTATGGCTTTCAGTATCACTCCTACGCTGATGACACACAAATCTACCTCTCTGGTCCAGACATCACCACCTTACTATCTAGAATCCCACAATGTCTATCTTCTATATCATCCTTCTTCGCCTCTCGCTTTCTTAAACTTAACATGGATAAGACAGAATTCATAATCTTTCCCCCATCTTGTTCAACCCCCCCTACAGACCTATCTATCACGATCAATGGCTGCACACTATCCCCAGTCAACAAAGCCCGCTGCCTTGGAGTGATCTTGGATTCTGCCCTTTCCTTCCGACCGCACATCCAAGCCCTTTCCACCACCTGCCGTCTCCAACTCAAAAACATATCCCGCATCCGCGCTTTCCTTAACTTTGAATCTGCGAAAATACTTGTACATGCCCTCATCATCTCCCGCCTAGACTACTGCAACATTCTCCTCTGTGGCCTTCCATCTAGCACTCTCGCACCCCTCCAATCTATCCTCAACTCTGCTGCCCGACTAATCCACCTCTCACCCTATTATTCCTCTGCCTCTCCCCTTTGCCAATCCCTTCACTGGCTCCCCATTGCCCAACGAATTCACTTCAAAGTACTTACAAATACATACAAGGCCGTCCATAACCTGTCCCCTCCCTACATCTCTGAGCTAATTTCCCGATACACCCCCACACGCACTCTCCGATCCTCACAAGACCTCCTTCTCTCCTCTCCTCTTATTGCCTCTTCCCACAATCGACTCCAGGATTTCTCCCGTGCATCCCCCATACTCTGGAACTCGCTACCCCAACATATCAGACTCTCACCTACAGTGGAATCCTTCAAAAGAAACCTGAAAACCCACCTCTTCAGACAAGCCTACAACCAGTGACCCTGCTGCCTCTATACCGCCACGACCTGCTTCACCCGCACCTACTGTGTCCTTCTCCCATACCATGTAGATTGTAAGCCCTCACGGGCAGGGCCCTCTCTCCTTCTGTACCAGTTTGTAACTCATTTTGTTTATGATTAGTGCAATTGTCTGTATTATGTATGTGCACCCCTTATCATATGTACAGCGCTATGGAATGAATGGCGCTTAAATAATAAATAATAATAATAATAATAATAAAAGAAATTCTGATTATGTGGCTCAAGGTATATTATGTGGTAAATGGATAAAAAATTTACTGTGGGCCACTGGACTACAGGCCCCAAACATTAAGCATTCACCGGACAGAAAAGATCAAGTTATTAGGTGGCCGAAAAGTTATATTACACGGTCAATAGACATCAATTTTACTGCAGGCCAGTACAAATACAGGTCAAATACATATGTTTAAAAGAACCAAAAATATAAAATTGGATTAAAAACATGGCTAACAAAATCCCCCCTCTTAAAAAAAAACTAATGATTATAGTTGAAATTCGATAACACGTGGTCGTCATTGGTGTTGAATTCCTCCAAGGCCCCAACTATTAGGCATTAACCGTACAGAAAAGAACAAGCAAGTATGTGGCTGGAGGTAGATTACACAGTCATTGGATATAAATTTTACAACAGCTAATCTGCAAACAAATGCTGCACTACCCAAAAGCACTATATAGAAAGTATATTATTGGTATATTACACCCCTGCCTCAATCACTTTTTTTGAGGGGAAACTGGTATATCACACCAGAAGAAATTATTTGTTCAAATGGCGTTTGTCACTATCTGTAGCTGAGGTAACGCAGCTAAACCGCAAACAAATGCTGCACTACCTAAATGCACTATATAGAAAGTATATAATTGGTATATAACACCCCTGCTTCAATCAGTTTTTATGGGTGGTAACTGGTATATCACACCAGTAGAAATGATTTGTTCCAATGGTGTTTCTAACTATATGTAGCTGTGGTAACGCAGCAAAACCGCAAACAAATGCTGCCCTACCTAAATGCACTATATTATAAGTATATTACACCCCTCAGTAAGTCACACCTATCGATATCACACCTATACCAGTCCTTAAAAGGACCTTTGTAGCCCTATTAGCTAGCGTTTGGTGTCCCTAACAGTCTGTCCCTGCTCCACACAGCAACCTCTCCCTACACTGGCAAAAGACTGAATGTAAAATGGCGGCCAGATCAGGTTTATTTATAAGGTAGGGGGTATGTCCATGTGCTGAAACGTCTCAATTGGCTGTCCTGTACCACCTGATGGATGTGTCATGGGTCAAAGTTCTTCACAATGTAAAAAAATATGGCGCCGGCGGACATCGCCTTATGTTCGCATGTTTGGCGAATCGCGAACGAGCAAAGTTCCCTGTGAAACGACTGCCGGGCGAACCGCAAGGACATCTCTACTCAGCAGAACTGCACACAAATGCACTATATAGAAATTATATTTTAGTTATATCACACTCCTGCCTCAATCATTTTTTTTGGGGGGGGGGCAACTGGTATATCACACCATTTGCAATTAGTTGTTCCAATAGCGTTTGTCTCTCTATAGCTGCGGTATCACAGCAGAACTGCACACAAATGCTTCACAATACAAATGCACTATATAGAAATTATATTATAGCTATATCTCACACCTGCCTCAATCAGTTTTATTGAGGGGGCAACTGGTATATCAAATTAGTTGCAATTAGTTTTTCCAACAGCGTTTGTCCCTCTGTATAGCTGCGGTATCTCAGCAGAACCAAACACAAATGCTGCACAATACAAATGTACTATATAGAAATTATATTATAGGTATATCACACCCCTGCCTCAATCAGTTTTTTGGGGGGCAACTGGTATATCAAACCAGTGGCAATTAGTTGTTCCAATAGCGTTTTTCACTCTGTATAGCTTCAGTATCGCAGCAGAACCGCACACAACTGCTGCACAATACAAATAGACTATAATATACTTTCTATGTTAGACCCCTCAGTAAGTCACACGTATCAATAGCACACCTATATCAGTCCTTAAAAGGACTTTTGTGGCCCTATTAGCTAGCATTTGGTGTCTCTAACAGTCTGTCCCTGCTCCACACAGCAACCTCTCCCTACACTGGCAAAAGACTGAATGTAAAATGGCGGCCAGATCGGGTTTATTTATAGAGTAGGGGGTGTGTCCATGTGCTGAAACGTCTCAATTGGCTGTCCTGTGTCACCTGATGGATGTGTCATGGGTCAATGCAAAAGAATATGGTGTCGATGGACATCGCCATATGTTCGCCTGTTCGGCGAACAAGCAAAGTTCGCAGCGAAACGAGCGCAGGGGCGAACCGCAAGGTTATCTCTAACAGTCAAAGTGCTGAAAAGATAATGGACCAGATTTATCATTACACTTACATCTTACTCCACTTTTGCATATTTCCAAAGTCACTTTTGGCTAAGTCAGATTTATTAATGGTCCTTTAATACTGTGATAATGTGGTTTGATGGTAGCACTTTGTCCTTCAGTAAGCGGCTTTACAAAAGTCGGACGTCTTTACGTAAAACTCGCATAGTCTATTAAAAAGTCACATAATATAAGCATGGTCTCCTCACTGGAGTGAAATTGCGCAATTTTTTGCGACTTTTTAAATTGTTGCAATAGTAAATCTGTCTAGAGATTTATTTACACAAGAAAACACAACCACTTTTGGAAAACTGGCGAGCATAGCGCAGAGCCAATAGAAGTCAAATATTTTTTTGCAGTTTTAGCAATTGTGCCCAAATTTGCGACTTTTTCGCTCCATTATTTTGACTTGAGCTATTGATAAATCTGGCCCAATGTGTGCATTACCAAAGTCTGAGAGATGACACTACCAGCTCTTCTTAGCTCAGGCAAAAACATAGCAGTGTAGTAGTGGGCCAGGTCCCTTGGTACCGTTGAATCCTGATCCTTGTGAAGTACTATTAGCTCTTTTAAGATATATGAAGACTTGCAAGTGTAAGCAACCATCACCGATGAAAGAAGACTCGCGTACAGTCTGCTTCGTTTCCAAGAAATTCTGTGTCTCTGTTAACATGTGTTAGACCTTTTACTGGGCTAACCCCACCCTTCAAAGTGAACCTCTGTTAGACATGTTTCCGAAAGGGCGGATCAGTCCCTTAGGAAAGTCTTTTAAAACAGGGTTGACCAAGAAAGATGATATAGTATTCACATAGACACCAGTCCCACCACCCAATGTTTAGCAGCATGTTGGGGTCCCCATGGTTGAGTGAGACCGGCATCAGTGTGCTTTACCCCACCGTTGCTGATGAGGACCCGCTTGTAATTTTCACTAAGAACATTGCTCTCAGAGCCAGCAGCCATTAGATCCCCCTTAAACCAACGGTGACGGCTTTCACATGGGGAAGTAGGAACCAGAGTGCTGATCTATAGAATTTCCATGGTACTGTCCTGACCCGATCACGCTCTCTTATAACCGTAATCCGGTCAGACTTTACACAGGGAGGCATATACAAAATAAACCTACATAACATTCCTAAGCTAAAGATAAAAGTCCACTATAGTCATCCTATGCTAATAAAAATTCCCACGACAGTAGGTGAATATACAGATGTAGCAAACCTTAAAGGGCTTCTGTCACCCCACTAAAGTGATTATTTTTTTTTGGGCTGGTGAAATTAGTTATATTGCGATATATCACAATATAATTGTGTCACTTACTTTGATCCAGCAGTTTCTTCAAAAAACGAAGTTTTATCATATGTAAATTTGGTCTCTAACAGCAAGTAAGGCGGCTACTTGCTGCTAGCTGCTGCAGAAATCCGCCCCCTCGTCGTGTTGATTGACAGGGCCAGCCGGGATCTCCTCCTCCGGCCGGCCCTGTCGGCATTTCAAAAATCGCGCGCCTCTGTGGATTCGGCGCAGGCGCTCTGAGATGAGGAGGCTCGTCTCCTCAGCACTCCCTCAGTGCGCCTGCGCCGATGACGTCTTCTATTTCGGTGATGTCATCGGCGCAGGCACACTGAGGGAGTGCTGAGGAGACGAGCCTCCTCATCTCAGAGCGCCTGCGCCGAATCAACAGAGGCACGCGATTTTTGAAATGCCGACAGGGCTGGCCGGAGGAGGAGATCCCGGCTGGCCCTGTCAATCAACACGACGAGGGGGCGGATTTCTGCAGCAGCTAGCAGCAAGTAGCCGCCCTACTTGCTGTTAGAGACCGAATTTACATATGATAAAACTTCGTTTTTTGAAGAAACTGCTGGATCAAAGTAAGTGACACAATTATATTGGGATATATCGCAATATAACTAATTTCACCAGCCCAAAAAAAAAAAAACACTTTAGTGGGGTGACAGAAGCCCTTTAACTTGCCAGTTAATGCATTGAATATGCACCTGTAACAAATCTGAACTTGCCATTTTAACAGCTTTTGTTACTTTGTCATTTTAAAGTTTGTTTCAACAGTGTACAGTATTCAGTGGGTTAGATATAAAGTTAAAGAGGTTGTATGGGCTTTTTCTATTGATTACCTATCCTAAGGATAGGTCATCAATATCAGATCAGCGGGGGTGCCGGGTGACAGCAGCAATGGACAGGAAGAGAGACAGGAGGCGGCAAGTGCAGACTGCGCACGCCATCTTCTCAAACAGCTGATCGGGGGGGGGGGGGGGGGGTGCCGATCTGATATGGATGACCTACCCTGAGGATAGGTCATCAATAGAAAAAGCCCATACAACCTTTTCAACAGTTGCTACATCTAGTCTTATTTCACAAGACAACCTGTACGTTGGGCATAGCTTTCCTTACTTTTCATAATTATAAAATGTCTGAACTAGCAAATCTTCATTTCTCCAAACTCTTTCAGATGTGACTTAAAAATATTTAAAAAATCTAGAAATGGAGAGTCCTATTATTCTCTAAAAGGCACAAAAAGTTGTACTGAGGCAAAATATAAGAGGTTCAATTTTGTGTTATAACATGACAGATTTATATAAAAAATAACGTTTCAAAATACAATTATTCTTCAAGAGATGTTGCCACGATAACTCCATTGTCAGGGATCACAAAGTCTTCCAAATGTATCATTTGAGAGTGACTGAAAATACAATGAATGTGAACTGTAGATGGAGGATCACATGACCTTTAAGGAAAATTTACTTCGCTTTGGAACAGCAAGATTAGCCGAGAAAGCGCCTGGTGATGGAGGAGAGTGGCTTAGCGTAAGGAAAACAACTGAAGGTAATCATCTATGTAATAGAAGTTGCTGGAGCATTTGTTAGACTTTCGATAGATTCCAGAAAAATAGAATCCAGACAAATCTAGGTGTCAGAGACAGAGGAATTAACCTTATCACTGCCAAGTCAGTCAATGATTTTGGCTCCAAATTGCAGGGGTGGCTTGCTCAGTCTTATTAAAATTCATTTAAATATTCAGCCGCTAGAATACAGCCCTCTTTGGCACTCACAAGCTCTGTTATAGTAGTCATAAATCTGTTAATTGCACAATCACTAAGCCAGAATATTACCCGCTTAGCATTAGAATGAGCTTTTATCAGCCAGGTACACAGGGATAATTCAGGGATTGAAAGCTACAGTGATATTATCCAGAAAGAAATCATGGAATAAAAAATGGTTCTATTTTGTATAAATCCTATTGATTTTTATTTTTATTTTCTTACAATCATAATATTCTTTTTACATTTTGATGTAAAGTAATATCTTTAGCATATTGAAGTTATTATTATCATTTTTATTTTTATTTCTATAGAGACAGTTTAAAGTCTTATTATCTATGTAAAATATTACAAACTAACATTAAATTAAAGGGGTTGTTCTCTGACATGACTGCTTGTCAAGATGCATGTTCAGAGCTCAGAGGCATTTCCCATAAATCAGGGGTAAGGGCATAGCAAAGGAGAATTATAAAAAAATAAAAATAAAAATATTATTTTTTTGTGTATACAACAAACATGGTAAAAAGTTATGTAGTGTCTACACTTGTGTGCAGTTAAGTGTTTTTTTTTCTGTGCCGATACTGATAAAATGTGGTATGATTGATCTAAATCGTGCAATTTTATACATCTAATGCCTCATTCACACATCAGTGTTTGATCAGTGATTTCCATCAGTGATTTTGAGCCTAAATCAGATGCAGCTCTAAACAAAGAACAAGTGCAGATCTTTCTCTTACACCTTATGTCTGTGGAGGCTCCAATTCTGGTTTTGGATCACAATCACTGATGGAAATCACTGACCAAAACACTGACGTATTAATGAGGCTTTACTAACATAATAACGCACAAATGGTTGCACTATTCATGTTTGTATTGAGCACATTGAGCGAATATTCACCGTTCACAGAGCAAAAGTAAATGAAACCTTTCATTTAATAACATGTGATCCCCTTTAAAGGGATTCTGTCACCTCCCCTAAGCCAAAAAACGATTTTAAAGCAGCCATGCAGCACAGCTTACCTGGATTAGGCTGTGCTCTTTTATCTTGAAATCCGTCCAGCAGTTACTGCAAAAAACGACTTTGATTGATATGTAAATGTGTCCTGAAGGTGCCCAGAGGGGCGTTTTGTTCCTCTTAGAGAGCCCAGTACCGCCCCTCTTACAGTGCCCAGCCCGCCTTCCTTGTACTGTCTAACCGCCGCCCCCAGCCTCCCACAGCCTCTCCTCCCCCTCCCTCACGCCGAACGAACTCTCGCACAGGCGCAGTACCCACTGAGGGCTGCGCCTGTGCGATCAGCAGGAGACTGAGGGCAGCAGCTTCATCTTCGTCACTGGGCATGCGCCGAGCCCAGTGACGTCCGATGCTCGCTCTTCCCTGCTGACTGAGGGAAGAGCGAGCATCGGACGTCACTGGGCTTGGCGCATGCCTAGTGACGAGGATGAAGCTCCTGCCCTCAGTCTCCTGCTGATCGCACAGGCGCAGCCCTCAGTGGGTACTGCGCCTGTGCGAGAGTTCGTTCGGCGTGAGGGAGGGGGAGGAGAGGGAGGAGAGGCTGTGGCAGGCTGGGGGCGGTTAGACAGTGCAAGGAAGGCGGGCTGGGCACTGTAAGAGGGGCGGTACTGGGCTCTCTAAGAGGAACAAAATGCCCCTCTGGGCACCTTCAGGACACATTTACATATCAATCAAAGTCGTTTTTTGCAGTAACTGCTGGACGGATTTCAAGATAAAAGAGCACAGCCTAATCCAGGTAAGCTGTGCTTCATGGCTGCTTTAAAATCGTTTTTTGGCTTAGGGGAGGTGACAGAATCCCTTTAACCCTTTCACTATCGAGACACTTTTCAACTTAAATCCCAGGCCGATTTTTGCAAATCTGACATGCGTCACTTTATGTGGTAATAACTTTGGAATGCTTTTACTTATCCAAACCATTCTGAGATTGTTTTCTCATGACACATTGTGCTTCATTAGTGCGGTAAATTTGAGTCAATATTTTTTACCTTTATTTATAAAATAATCCAAAATTTACCAACAATTTGCAAAAATTCACAATTTTCAAAATTAGAATTTCTCTACTTTTAAGACAGAGAGTAATACCTCATAAAATAGTTATCAATCAACATTCCCCATATGCCTGCTTTATGTTGGCATAATTTTGTAAATGTCATTTTATTTTTTTAGGATGTTAGAAGGCTTCGAATTTTAGAAGCTATTTTTAAAATTTTCACCCAAATTTCCCAAACCAATTTTTTAAGCACCAATTCAGTTATAAATTGATTTGGAGGGGCTTATGAATGGCGTCCGCTGAAGCGGAGATTCCTTGGCCGCAACCTTTACAGCCGGAAATCCTCAGTCCCCGTGCCCCGGCAGGAGGTTCTGTTAGGTCTCGTTCACACTTCAGTGTTTGGTCAGTGATTTCCATCAGTGATTTGTGAGCCAAAACCAGAAGTGGAGCCTCCACAGACATGAGGTAGAAGGGAAAGATCTGCTCCTGTTCTGTGTTTAGAGTTGCACCTGGTTTTGGCTCACAAATCACTGATGGAAATCACTGACCAAACACTGAAGTGTGAACTAAGCCTTAATGTTAAGCAGCAAGTGGTCATAGCCCTCGCAAGTGTCAGTACCAGAAACATTCACTAGAGGTCAGTGAATCACCGCAAGTTTGGCCTACAAAAGGCAGGAGCGCCCTCTTATGTCCTTTAGCAGCAGCAGCGAGGAGGATTTCAGATACCTAAGGAGCTTCCCCTTCTGTGAGATCAAGAGAAAGAAAGATCATGGACTAACCAGAGCCAGATCATGAACTGTCCCTGAAGGGTGAGGGCTTGTTGGCTCCTTGTCTGTTTTTGTGCCCTTGTTTGGCCCTCCTCTGGATGGACATGCTTTGTTAGGACTCCACCTATCTTCAGTAGCTTCATGTTCCACGTTGCACTCAATAGCGCCAATCTCCTTTTTTCCCCTTCTCAAATTAACTGGGAGCCCCCTTTGCAAAAAGTGGTTCTCATTAAATTTTGTTGCTATTTAATATCATGCTCCATGTGGATTACAAATGACTTTTGCACTATTTGTTCCAGTTTGGTGCACTTGATCCGCCAGCACTTAAAGAAAAGACTCAAATGTATATCTAAGCTCATTATGGTTTCTAATGTGAATTTGATTGCATTATATGTTTGCACTGTATTTTTATACCAAAATTTTACAATTTTAGCAATGTTCAAGCACTTTTGACCATTGCATGGATTATTTTACAGGGTACAACAATGTGATCCTATGCACTACAAATGGACTCTGGACTTAATATTGTTAGCTAGATAGATAGCGTCCTTACTTCATTGCTGATATGGACTGCCTCTGAGGACGTTAATACTAATGGTTTTATTTCACCTTGTGTTAGCTTAGAAAGGCTATGCATTGCATTGTATATTTGCTACAGAAGTGGAGCCAAGTGTTAATTCACAAGCAGATCTAACCCTGCTGCTAAAAATGTGTGTTAAGAGGGGATTAGCCCTCATGGGAGATTTGGAAGGTGGGCTGGTTCCTCCTCCTAGTTCTAGATGTCCTAAGCCCTCGAGCTCAACCTTAAAGAAATATGTTTAGCTACCGGTTTAGTCATCAAGGTGACCGTGCAAAAAGCTTTATATAGACCTTGGTGCTTGGAAGGGATTACAGGATAAAGCCACCCTTCTAAGTGTGGGAATCTCATAGTATCGTGGAGGGAATACAGTACATGACACCCCACGCTTCTGGTAGTACTAGGGTCTGGAATCCACACAAAACTGGAGCATTTTAGCACTTTGTGCAGTCTTTTTGGTTCTCTGGTTATTAACAAGAAGGACAACTGTGAATGGACACCCTACTCATACAGGCAGGAACCTAGCTAGTGGCAGCCGCTGCTATATCAGTCAGTAATAGTATATAGTCTAATGCAGCACTTTAATTTCTCCATGGGTACTCTTCGAGCATACCCTAAGTGTTACCACTCCTGCACCCTGCTACTATCTTTATGGGCTAGCACCAATGCCATCTATATATTTATTTCCAGGTCCCTCAACACTGTGCATTTATAATAATGTCATGTAACTGTTCATGTAATGTGCCTGGTTCACCAACAAGTGGCAGCAAAAATGGCAGAGATGTACCTAGGTAGAATGGAGCGTTCCATTCCATTCTAACCCCCCTCTGGAGAGCAGTGGGCTATTACTACTTCCTGCAGGAAAGGGTGGGGACTAGTGATGAGCGGCAGGGGTCATATTCGAATTCGCGATATTTCGCGAATATTTTTTAGAATATTCGTCGAATATTCGAAAATTCGGAAATTCGCAAAAAAATTTTCTTGCAAAAAATCGGCAAGGTAATGATTGTGTAATATGCAAATTTTCGTAATGCGAATTTTCGGATTCGAATTTTTATTGCAAATTTTTCAACTTTAAGACAAAGAAGATTATAGCACTATGTTAGCTAAATTGCTCTATATTCGTTTTTTTCGAATATTCGCTATATTGCTATATATTCTTGATTTAGAATATTACAAATATTCGAAAAAACGAAGTTATAGCAATATAGCGAAAATTCGAAAAAACGAATATAGAGCAATTTAGCTATTATAGTGCTATAATCTTCTTTGTCTAATAGTTGTAATTTTTTTCTCATCTGAAGTTCAGATTGGAAAAAAATTACAACTATAAAAAAAAGATTATAGCACTATATTAGCTAAATTGCTCTATATTCGTTTTTTTCGAATATTCGCTATATTGCTATAATTACGAATATTCGAAAAAACGAAGTTATAGCAATATAGCGAAAATTCGAAAAAAACGAATATAGAGCAATTAAGCTAATATAGTGCTATAATCTTCTTTGTCTAATAGTTGCAAGTTAAAAAATTCGCAATAAAAATTCGAATCCGAAAATTCGCATATTACACAATCATTACCTTGCCGATTTTTTTCAAGAAAAAAAAACAAGATTATAGCACTATATTAGCTAAATTGCTCTATTTTCGATTTTTTGAATATTCGCTATATTGCTATAACAGTTTTTTCGAATATTCGTAATATATAGCAATATAGCGAATATTCTAAAAAAACGAATATAGAGCAATTTAGCTAATATAGTGCTATAATCTTTTTTTTTATAGTTGTAATTTTTTTCCAATCTGAACTTCAGATGAGAAAAAAATTACAACTATTAGACAAAGAAGATTATAGCACTATATTAGCTTAATTGCTCTATATTCGTTTTTTTCGAATTTTCGCTATATTGCTATAACTTCGTTTTTTCGAATATTTGTAATATTCTAAAACAAGAATATATAGCAATATAGCGAATATTCGAAAAAAACGAATATAGAGCAATTTAGCTAACATAGTGCTATAATCTTCTTTGTCTTAAAGTTGAAAAATTCGCAATAAAAATTCGAATCCGAAAATTGAAATTACGAAAATTCGCATATTACACAATAATTACCTTGCCGATTTTTTCAAGAAAAAAAAATCGTGCATTTTCGAATATGACCCCTGCCGCTCATCACTACTCCTAAAGTCAAGTATATTGCAGCCTTCTTATTGGCCCACAAGCTAGAAGCAGGAAGGGATCATGTGTACTGATTAAAAAAAATAAATAAAAAAATCGGAAAAAACGAATATTCGAAATTACGAATATATATAACTATATTCGAAATATTCGCGAATTTTCGAAGTGGCTATATTCGCGATAAAAATTCGAAATTCGAATATTCGTGATCAACACTAGTGGGGACCAGTTAGTTCCAGTTTAAGTCACCCCCAGCTAGAGGAAGGGTGTTCAGGGGCATGTCTCTGTTGAACATGCCAGCCAGAGCACCTTAAGCTCTGCTGGCCATGAGGCCAAAGCTTAAACCCTCAGTAGCCAGGATATTAGTTCCTTGGCTGAAGTTAAGTCCGACTTAAGAGAGAAGTGCAGCATACAGAAGAAGCTGAATTATACAGTCAGCCTGTCAGTACAGCAGTCATAGAGAAACAGAGATATAGCAGGGTTGAGTTTGCCTGCTAGTTTCATGCTTAAGCTGTCACAGCCTTTGCTGTGTGCGCCGTGACACTTTTGCCATGCTTGAAGTTGCCCTAGGCAACGTGTTGCGGTTATAGCATGCAGGGGCAGCATCAAGGCCTTTGTTGTGTGCGCCGTGACATGGTTGCCACGCATGCTGTTGCCTGCGGCAACGGGTTGTTTTTTATGTTTGTGTGTGCACTTCCCCTTTAAGTTGTAGCCTCCCTCTGGTGCTGTAAGGGTTAACTCCCTGACTGGGTGTGGTCACTTGGCTTTTATCTCCTGTGGCTTCCTGGCTGGAGTCAGTTGTACTTCAGCTGTCTTTGGTACTGGAGCTCTGTTCCAGTCCAGGGTGTTCTATCTGCCCAGTCCTTGAGGGCCACCTTGTATGACATACTATCATGGTGGGGAGTGGGGGAAACCCCCCACAGTCCAATGTCAGGTATAAAGGGAGAGCAGCTAGGCCAGGACGCCAGGATCAGGGAGCAGGTCACCTCCTAAGGTCACCTCCTAATCCTCACCCTAACTCCTCACTGTATGAGCGGACCTGGAAGGTAGGACGGCTCATACCAGGATACCTTTGGCCCTGAGTCACCCTGATAATCCCTCACATAGGAGCAGGGGAGAGACAACCTGTTCTTCCCAGACACAGATGAACAGGAGTCTCAAATGGCCTTGCAGCAGGGAAAGGAAAAGACCATATGCAGCAACAGAGTTGACAGGTAAAAACACCAGAAACGCACTTACCTGCCGCAGCCACCAAGACTGGAACCCGTGCATAAGTACAGGTGCCCACACATCAAATAGGACACCGTACAAACAACACCACACACAGGTATCCAGCACTCCAAATACTGCCTGGGCCCCATACATCAAGGTGCATGGCAGCCCCAGGCAGCACTGCATACAGACTTATGGTTCACCCCTCCGGGAAACCAGACAGAATCTAGATAGTGTTTAGGGTCAGAACTTTACAGAATGCTATAAAATAATACATTTTGTTATACTCACCTTACCAATCCTCCATCCTTACCATGCTGCTTCCTGAGTCTCAAATTGATTTCTGAGCCTCCAATGTTGACATCTTGACATGGACTTGTGACCACTGCAGTCAATCATTGGCTACTCCATGACCACAGTGGTGTTGGCAACAAAAGTGATTGAATGTGTTGGTCACATGTCCATGTCAGAATGTCATTGATGGAGAGGGTCAGTACCCCAAAAAACTCCAAAACGTGGCAAACCCCTTTAAAAGGGTTTTCTATCTTCAGAATATTGGTGGTCTGTCCTAAATACCAGGTGATCTGATTCTTGGTACCCCCACAAATCAGCTCTATAAGAGTGATTTTCAGTGTTTTTACAGAAGTCAATTAGGAAATCACACATGCACGGCAACCTTTCCATTCACAGCGACCATCAGAGAGGGCCTAGTTCCAGAGCTAGAACCCAAACCTATCAGACATTTAAATTATATCCTATCTATATGCCTTAAATGTCCCAGATAAGAATACCCCTGTAACTCTATTGTTTGACTTGTTATAGAATACCTGGGAATACCAGAGTTTTTTTGTCACTTTATGTAACAATTTTTCATAAAGTGACAAATTATTTACATTTTATGTAACTTTTTATTATCATGAATTTATACAAATTTTCTACATTATTTTTTTAATCAGGGGATTTTACCTTAATTTTTTCCTTTTTGAATGTCTTGACATACTGAATCTCCATATTATACTTGCCATAAGTTTATATTTTTTCAAAGATTTAGAGAACAAACATACAGTATGACCCCACATTTATTTCATACAAAATTACCAAAAAATAAATAAATCACAAAATAACTGTTATAATTTTGTTAAAACACAAATAAAAACCTGCATTTTTCAGGCTTTCATTTCTAATGATTTTCAAAGTGACACAAGTGTAAATTTTGTAAGTGTCTTTGATTTATTAGTACTCTTTCTTTGTATTTAATATGCATATAATTTATAATAGTCCACTTCAAAATCACATAAAGCAGTTTACAAAGGTTTTGATTACTGCTTGCATAAGAAAACACGATTAGCATAAGCATTTCCGAATATTCCTGTTGATAATGCATGAGCCGTATTGTTACATTTTTGGTATTATTTTTAGGAGTGTATAATAAACTTTAAATGGTTTGAAATAAAAAACATCATCTTTATCAAAAGAGAGAGAGAGAGAGAAACAGAGAGAGATATGCAGGATATGTGGGTAGGATGTGAGACGCGGTCAGTGTGCTAATGTTGGCACCACGGCCCCACATCAACACATGATGCATCACCATAAAGTGGCCTCGGAAAACCATGGCACTAATGTAGTGGTTTGACCTTATGCAGCAACTGCTGCATCTCTCAGTGGCCTCTGTGTTGTAATCGTGGAATTTCTGCGCCAGTGTCCTCCTCTAGGCTTCTTATCATCCACCTTGTCGTCAGCCTCCACTGAAGGCATAGTTCAGAGTGGTCCTCCAGCATGCCACCTATGCAAAGCACAGCGTTGTCATGCTTTTCTGCACCTGGTTAGCCTGGGCAAATGGAGTAACACTTGAGAGTAACTGCTCCATGTCATCAGCCAAGAAATCAAATCCCGGCTGTCTTCTCACCAACAGGTCATAGGAACCATGGTCACTGATAATGGGAAGAATATTCTGTCTGTGCTGCATCAGGGAGGGCTGACCCATGCGCCCTGTATGGCGCGCATCTTCAATTTGGTTGCCTCCTGGTTTCTGAAGTCTTCCACCCTACCGCAAGATGTCTTGAAAATGTCAAGAAAACTATGCATACACCAGCCACTCTTAAAGGGGTTGTCTGGGTTCAGAGCTGAACCCAGACATACCCCCACTTTCACCGAGGCAGGTCCCCTGATATTAGCATCAGAGCATTTCATGATCCAATGATTTCCCTTGCCCTGTGCTGGACTGTGCAGGGCAAGGGCTTTTAGGTGGAGGCTTCCGCCCAGCAGTGTATTCCGTGATCTCACATGCTCTGATGGGCAGGCTTTAGCAGTGCACATTAGTGCCGGTGACATCACCGGGCTATCCGCTGGGTGGATTCCTCCGCCTACCAGTCCCTATGGGGAGCCCGGTACGTCACCAGATCTCCTAAAAAAGATTGTGACCTGCGCGATTCAGTGCAGGGCAAAGGAGACCATCGGAGCATGAAATGAAAGGGCTGCCCTTTAACGTGCAAAACACTCCCTCCTTGAGCTGCAAAGGCAGAATCCTATTCTCCTACGTACATAGCTATATTTGCAATGTTTCCACACATTGGAACTCCATGCTACACATGTTGGACCAACTGTATGAGCAGAGGAAACCCGTGACTGATGATGCAGATGTACAGGACTACTCCCCAGTGTCACTTTGATGATAGACAGTAGCAGCTCATGCGTGACACCTGCCGTTTGCTCAGGCCTTTTGAGGAATCCATTTGATTTGTCACCAGAACTACGGGATTAATGATGTCATTCCACTCCTTCATGTCTTTAAGGCTGATAAATTTGACTGTTGAGGGGACAGACGATGTGGTGTCTACATCTCACCTCCACTTGAGCCCTGTTGAGTCTGAACTGGCACAGGAGGAGGATGAGGACGAGAAGGACATAAGCGACCAGGAATTGTATACAGATTTAGGTGGTTTATCTTCCCAAGTGACAGGAGAGAAGCAGGTGAAACATGAGGAGCTAGAAGATGGCAACAAAGACGACGCAGATGACCCTGACAGACCATGGCAGTATGCAGTGGAGATAAAGGCAGGGAGACCCTCCAAGTCGCTTGCGCAAATGGTCAGGTGCATGCTAAGTTGCTTGTGCAGTGACAGCCACATTAACCCCGTTCGGCAGAGGAATGACTACTGACTCTCAACTATTTTAGACCCTCGCTACCAGTCCAAAAAGGAGGCATTTTTTACACCTTCTGAGAGGGATGAAAAACTCAGCTTCTATCGAGACATCCTTTTGTAGGAGCAGCAACTTAAGTCTTGAGTCTCTAATGAGCACTTCTCTTTACCCGCTACTGAAAAACAACAGTCAGCAGCAGCAGGACATGGAGCAGAACCTGAACCAGCAGGTGGTGAGATTTAAAGACCCTGGACTACTGGGCAGCCAAACTTGAACTGTCCCAGTTTGGCCTGGGCAAGCTTTCCTGCCCGGCCATTAGTGTGGCATCAGAGCGAGTGTTTAGTGTGACAGGTAGCATAGTTACCCCAAAGAGAACTCGCCTTTCAACAAAATACTTCTGACAGATTGAGAATCACAGGTTGTGCCGCACATAATGTTAGTATCTCTTGCTTTGTTGAGGCTGTGGTTGAACTCGGTTTCTCAGAGTGTATGTATTCAGAGGCGGTTGGCCTAAAAAAGAGGCAGTGTTTGCAATAGAGGATACTGAAGATGAGACAATATCTGATAGGGAGCCCCCAACGGAACTGATGTTGTAGGTGGTTTTCCATAATGGTTCCCTTTGGTGGGCCCTTCTCTCCTTGGGGCCAGGGGAGTCTGAGACACTGATTTACTTGCTGGCTACCCCTTGGTAGGAACCTTGCAGTGAAAAAATGATTTATGGTCCTATTTCGATCCCTGCCTCTCCAATTGGACCTCTGGCTATAATATTGTTGTGGCTGAGCCCTGTGGGGGCAGAACTGGAGGAGGAGGACATTGGAGCACAAGCAATGTGTAGTGAAACAGGTGTTTTTTCTACAAATGTGACTGGAGAGGAGGATCAGGATCAGCCAGAGGAGCTACAGGGCGATGAGGAAGATGAAGCAGAGGACCAAGACACTCCATGGCAGTATGCAGTGGAGATGGAGGCAGGGAGTCCCTCCGAATCACGTGCGAAAATGGCCCGCTGCATGCTCACATGCTTGAGTAGTGACAGCCGAATTGTCACCTGCTGGGGAGGGGTGGGCTGGCAAGAGCAGTACCAGCTCCATCAGCAGCAGCCTGATTCTACAGTCGCTGATGAGCAGCTTTCTTCACCCGCCTAGTGAAGAAACTACTCACCAGAAGCAGCATCTAGACCTGGAGCAGAATCTGAACCAGCAGGTGAAGACATACTTGGAGTGCACCCTGACAGCCAACATTGAAGATCTGCTGGACTACTGGGCAGCCAAACTCGATTTGTGGCCGCAACTGGCCTAGTTTGCCCTGAAAAATTTGTCCTGCCCGGCAAGTAGTGTGGCATCCGAGCGGGTGTTTAGTACGGCGGGGGCCATAGTTACCCCAAGGAGAACTCGCTTGTCCACCCAAAATGTGGAGACACTGACCTTTGTCAAGATGAATCAGGTGTGGATCAGCCAGGATTTCCATCCACCAATTCCTGATGTACAGTATCAGACTAGATCATCCATGGTGCCACACCAACACTTTGACAAAAGAGACTGGTTTCTTCTGGCTACCTGCCTCAGCTACTATTCTGATGCTGCCACCCGCCTGATACCACACATCTGATGGCAAGTGCTCCTTTCACCCACCATCTTCAGCGGGTACTTGTATTGCTTCCACAGTATGTCTCTGTAGCCTCCTGATGCTGCCTCCACACTACGTCACCTAGCCACTCTGAGGGTTCCTGATGCTGCTGCCACCTCCACACTATGCTACTACTACCCACATTCTGAGTCTCGGATGACTTGGCCTGGGTCTTTCATTTTGCACTCTTCTACTTTTCAGACGTGAATTTTACACCCAGAGTGTTAAACAATGCTAGCAAAATTGTGTTTACCGAATATCTGGAATTTAAAGACAGAGGCACAAATAAATGTCCCTCCCCTTCTACAAACACACTGCATACTGGTAATAATGGTAAACTGGTAAAAATCTATAATTTGCTTTGGTAATAATGAAAACTGTTACTATGAAATGTGTTTAAACTATGTGGTCTGTTGCAGTAACATGTTCACTAATGCAAATATAACTTATTACATGGGTATAACACTGCAATTTTGTGGTGAAATGTATTTGAACCACATGGTCTGTTGCAGTAATGCGTTCACTAAAGCGGGTATAACTATGCAATGTTTGCCTTGACTTTATGTTTTACACAGGAACAAGAGCATTTGAAATTCCTTGTATACATTTATAAAGAACTGATTAGAGCATTTTCTTACATCTGATGCACATATGTGGTTTACCAATATTATGATGTTCTTTGGATTTTTTCCTTCTTTTTCTTTAAAGCAAAAAACACAGTTCAAGGAGGGAAATGTGTGATCTTAAAATGTGCAAATGTAGCAAGAATGTCTTTGTCCATTAAAATGTGATACAGACATAATTAGGAACTGACATTTACGTCACTTAATAATGAGCGGTTTGTATTACCCTAATGTTCAAATGCATTGTAGCAGATGACAGAGCATGCCATTTTTTTTTTTTATAATGGTGTAGGTTACTGTTATATGAGTGGTCTCAAAATAAAACCACAGGCTTAGGAATGGACATAACAGAAGCATTTAAAGTCTAGAAGAAAGAACTAAATTTGTCAGTGAGGTAGAGCTTTGTCCTTTGACACAATGAATGGGAGAATGGTAAGAATAAGAAAATAATGAAAGAAAATTGCTAATACACTAAAAAAATATTTCTGCAAATACAAATTGTATCTCTATCTCCATCTCAATTATCTAAAGCTACATGTCGTATCAAAGTGTGCAACCGAGTATTAGACTTTACATTAAAGTAAATTTACACTATTAAAAATAAAAAATAAGTTAAAAAAGGACCACAATCAATTTTTGGCTCAGGGAAAAAATACAAAATCTATCTAAAGAAATAGTGTTATAAAAAAAGTCCTTAATTTTTTTTAAATCATTTAAGAAGTGTTATGGTGGCCGTTCATGCCAGCCATTGTCCCACTCTTCCTGGTGAGCATGGCTGCCACACTTCTCACTCCCCTCCTGCTTAGTACTCTCCTTCCTCTTTTTGCAGGGCCCGGCAACCTGAGTAACTTCCTCCTTGTGTAGGCTTTGGCACTTCACCTTGCTGCCCATAGGGCACACATGCTCCTCCTGGCTAATAAAGGGCCAGCACATATGCTCTAATCTTTCCCAGCCAATGGCTGGTTACCCAGGGATACTTAAGGCCCCTTCGCCTGTGGGAAGGGAGGTGCATTGATAAAGCCCTTGGGAGTAGCCACATGCCAAATGTTTTCAAGTAACAGAGTGGGTCCACACTCGCTGCATAACAGAGAACAAAACTGTAATGCTTGTAGACAGGTACAGACACAGACAGTGAGCCATGACCTGCAGTTCAAGCTCTAGGAAGCAAGACCGCTACATTATGCTACTAATGTGCAGAGATAGACAGATACCAAGAGACAAAAACAATACAAAGGGATAGTCATACAAAAATGGGTCAGAACCAGGCAGACAACACAGTACAAAACGAGAGGGTAGTCAAAAGACAAGCCGAGATCAAATACCAGACAGGATGCACAGTACAAATCACGGTAGACAGAGAGTGGTAAAAAGACAAGCCAAGGTCAAGAGCACAAACAAATCAAATTGTATCCAAGAATCCGGAATAGGGATGAGTGAACCCGAACTACCAAACTTTTCGGTACTTTTTCACAGTCCGGGTTTGAGTTCAGTGTTCGGGTGATTTTATTATTTTCCATTATAATAGCATTCTTAAAACAGAATGCAAAAGAGTATGGCAATTTAGGGGTTAAAAAAACAACTCACCTCATCCACTTGATTGCGCTGCCACAGTGTCTTCTATCTTCTTTCAGCAGAACCAGAAAAAAAGATCTGCAATGACTTCACCATGCTCACCATGTGGTGAGCGCGGTGACATCATCACAGGTACTTTGGCAGGTCCTGCTGAATGAAGATGGAAGGACCTGCGATGACATCACTACGCTCTACACGTGGTGAGCACGGTGACATCATTGCAGGTCCTTTTGTTATAACAGAAAATAATAAAGTGAAGTTCAGGTCCCCATTGACTTCAATGGGTCAAGTTCGGGTGCCGAACCCGAACTTTGACCTGAAGTTCAGCCGAACCTGGCGAACCCGAACTTCGTTCATCCCAAACCAGGAACCTAGCTAGTGAGCCTAAACAAGACTATTACTGGTACAGGTATATGGCCAGGAAAGGGTTTAAATAGAGCACCAAGTCCCAGGATCAGAAGCTAATAGGTCATGACTTGGCGCTCCATTAATCAGAAACACTAGCACATAGGAATAGAGCAGCTGAGCAATCAGCCCATTGCTAGTCTCCTCCAGCACACGCCTGCTGTGGAGAGACAAAGCATTGCATCCTGTTACAAAGGATGCTGTTGTGTCACCAGGGAGCATAGCTTAGCAGCGCATCTTTCCCAGCACAGTTGTGCAGAAGTTGACGATCTCACCACTGCAGCCCAAACAGGTATGCTTGTGACAAAAACAATGTAAAAGTACAGCTGTTAAATCAATGTGTACCAAAAAACCCTACATTTTGACTGATTATTATGACTGAAAGTACACTGGGGCAGATGTCCAGTACAATTCTTCTAACTGGTGCAAACTGTGTAGACTTGCACCTGATTTATCACAGTGGCTCAGGCTGGATGATAAATGTGGTGCAGGGATAGACACTTTTGTTGAACGTTATACCAACTGTTGGTTGGCTTTCTTTTACACTGGTATTGTGGCAAATGATTATACATGATTCATCACAAATCATATTTAACTCAAATTTTGCAAAATTTTGAGCTACATCTGAATTCTAAATTTAGGTGATCCATTTTGAGCGAATTTTGTAGAGATATTATCCATAGCTTTTCAGGGCAATTGAAGAACTTGATTCAGGTAGAATCGAAATCTAAGGTTGATTCGACCTAATCGGACCCGACACAAGTTTACAGAAATGTTCTCATCTCTTACTGGAAGTACTGCACTGTATATAAAATATCTACACATAAGGGGTCACACAAGATGATTTGTATATGGATTCTTAATGAAATTGATTTTCATAAAAATAAAAAATAAACTGTAAAAAGTGAGAGACTGGAGAGAAAGAATATCCTCGAAGCAATTTCAAGTAAGAAGCAATTTGGCCCCAAATTGAAAAAGTCCACTGATTTGGTTGAATTCAATCTGAATCGAAACTTGATCAATTCACTCATTTCCATATATGAACTACATTATAGAATACCTCAAATACGCATATGTATTCTAAGGGGCAGAGGGTTTAATCGATACATATTTTATTGGCATGAGATTCTGCATTTTTACTCCTAAGTTCTCTGTGTGAGTTGGTTTCAGCGTCCTATGAAAGTCACTGGCAGACTCACTGCTTTAAAATAACAGTCCGCGATCATACGTATCAGGTATATTCTTGACTTAATATTTTTAAAATTGAATGACTTTCTCTCCTGCTAATTTGGTACCAACTTGCTTAACTTGTCATCAGCACTTTCTAGACATTGGCTATTAATAATGTCACATCAAATTGCTTTTGCATATATTAATATACAATGTGTCCTTGGGATTTCAGCTCTTGTCTTTTCCATAGATTAACTTAGGTAGAGAACTTGTCCCAAAAGACAAGATGCATTGCTGATTTTCAAATTGGGGGGGGGAGATGCCGTATGCACAGTATAAGTCTTTTGTGGTTTTGAAAAATCAAAGATTAATTCTTACTCATGTAAGTATAAAATATCTCATCTTACCCAGCTTTCATGCTGCTTATTTCTTTCCACTTGATATTTGCAGAATAAATTAATTACACTTCCCTAGTAGTTAAATTATACTCATTGGTGCACTGTATTCTTTTTTATTTTGTGAAAAATCTGTAGAATTTGCTATTTTTTTATGAATAAATATGAGGCTAAGAAAAAAATAAAGAAGACTCAGCATTTAAGTCTTGTTCTTATTATTTTATCTTTCACTACATTTCTTAAGGGAACGAAAGGACAAGACATTTATATTAGGGCATCTTAAAGAACAGCAGTGTGCCTGTTCAACGGCCTCCCAAAGTGATAATCATGGACAAGAAAATTGCTTGCTGCATATGCAAATGCGATTATGTGGTGGCTTCTTTCCCATCTAAAAGTCTTGTCATTCATCTTGCAAAACAGATCATATCAAAAAGTTATCTTGTACTCTGGAGACATTATTTATACAGCGCTGACCATAGAAGACAGCAGAGAGGGTAGATATAAGGTGACAAGCAAGGTTAATGTTGCTTTGATAAGCTACTAGACACCTCTCTCCAACCACTGTTACACTGTCATTGGGCCCAGCATGAGTTTTTGACCCTGACACTATATGTACACTTTACCTTTACATCAGACTAGGGGTTATTTTTCAGTCCAGTTTTGTTGAGCGCATGACCATTTTAGCCTCAGTTTCCCATGATTGGCTTTGGTTCTGGTGTTGCTTCTGGTGCTATAATAAACTGTGTCATCTATGTTCTTCTGTACTGTATGTACAGTGAGCCCTGGAGAAGGCAGTGCAGAGGATGGGAGTGGTAGTGGCCCTAATGAAGTGTTGTGTCATGGTTGCTCCCTGGGCCATTGCTCCCTGGGGATCTGTATTGTGGAAATGTAGTATTGAAGAATGATGGCAGAATTAAACACATAAAAGTGTTTTTTTTTTACTAAGTGCATCGCAGAACTTCAAATAGATTAAGTAGCAGCAGATTTTAAGTGCAATCTTCTTTGAAACAGTAAGGAATATGGAGGCAGTTGAATGGCTGCAATTTAGAACTTACAGTAGGTGATACTGGCCAAGTGGTAATCTGTTGATGGGTGTCTTAGGCATAGTCCCTCACCTCATAGTAGTGTCTGTGGATGCTGGATATAGCAGTTCACTCTGCAGTCTCTCTTTTTAATGCTTTACTTGAAACAGGTTTGAGGAGCTCTCTCTGGAGAATCTACAACAGGAGCAGGAGTTCTGCAATGTGCTTCCTCTTCTCACACTGTTTAGACTCCCCCTACTACAGTAGCATGAAGCAGGACCAGCCCACTCCTACCAAGAAGGAAGGAACAGAGTGTTTCTAGATAACCTTTGCCATCCATGTTGTCACTGATTGATATGGCTATAGCATGCAAAATACATAAAAATAAATAACAATATAAAACATTAAAAAAACTATATACAATTGTAGTACCCCCAGGTATGGAGTACTACAAACAGTATGTAACATAAGGTCAATTGAGGTATTGTCACTTTCTGTAAAGAGGATTTTCTGGTGTTGTGATATTGATGACCTATCCTCAAGATAGGTCATCAATATCAGATTGGTGGGGGCCTGACTCTTGGCACCCCCACAAATCAGCTGTTTAAAGGGACTGTGGTGCTAGCGCGAGAGCTGTGTTCTCTTCAATGTTTACTGCATACTTTCTACATTGTAGGGTAGGTGCAGTGTAATTACAGCTTCCGCTTCCATTCACTTGAACCCGGACATATCCCCATTTCCACCTATACAGGCCCTCTGATATGAGCATCGGAGCATTTCATGCTTCAGTTCTCTCCCTTTCCCTGCACTGTATAGCGCGGGGCAAGGGCTGTTAGTTGATATTTTTTACACAGCAGTGTTCCCTGTGACATCACTGGCACTGATGGGCTAAATCCCACCCATTAGTGCCAGTGATGTCACCACCTAGCTTTACCTATCGAGAGCCCAGAACATCACTGGATCTCGAGAAAAAGCCTTTGTCCTATGCGACTCAGTGTCAGAGTGGCTGCCTGGGTGAAAACGGGGATACTGTATGGTCTGGGTTCAGCTTTCAACCCGGACAAACCCCTTTAAGTCTAAACTTTAGCTTTTCTAGCCAGCATTTATAATTTGTGTTCAATTATAGACTGGAATATAAGGGAGCAGACATTGATGGATTTCTCTTCATCTGTCAATAATGGCTTGGAATCATTATGTTGTATGGTGATTAATTTCCATTGCTGGAGGTGATCAATGACATTTAGTGTGTAAAAAAATAAATAACAGAAAACAGTAAAATGTTGTGTTGGATCATTTAGTAATTTACGATGCATCCAGCTATATCCAATATGTACATTAATCAGGAATTCTCTTTTGTTGTGTTGATTTTACATCTCTTACATATTTCTTATATTTAGTCATAGCAATTCTTCTTAAAATCTGAAAAATGATCACCCTTAACGCCTTAAGGACTCGGCCCTATTTCACCTTATGGACTTTTTTGCAAATCTGACCAGTGTCACTTTAAGTGCTGATAACTTTAAAACGCTTTGACTTATCCAGGCCATTTTGAGATAGTTTTTTTCGTCACATATTGTACTTCACGACACTGGTAAAATGAGGTAAAAAATAAATCATTTTTATTTTTTAAAAAATACAAAATTTACCAAAAATGTTAAAAAAATTGCAAATTTCCAAGTTTCAATTTCTCTACTTCTATAACACATAGTAATACCTCCAAAAATAGTTATTACTTTACATTCCCCATATGTCTAATTCATGTTTGGATCATTTTGGGAATGATATTTTATTTTTGGGGGATGTTACAAGGCTTAGAAGTTTAGAAGCAAATCTTGAAATTTTTCATACATTTTCATAAACCCAATTTTTAGGGACCAGTTCAGGTCTGAAGTCACTTTGCAAGGCTTACATAATAGAAATCACCCAAAAATGATCCCATTCTATAAACTACACCCCTCAAGGTATTCAAAACTGATTTTACAAACTTTGTTAACCCTTTAGGTGTTCCACAAGAATTTATGGAAAAATAGAGATACAATTTCAAAATTTCACTTTATTGGCAGATTTTCCATTTTAATAATTTTTTTCCAGTTACAAAGCAAGGGTTAACAGCCAAACCAAACTCAATATTTATGGCCCTGATTCCGTGGTTTACAGATACACCCCATATGTGGTCGTAAACTACTGTACGGGCACACGGTAGGGCGCAGAAGGAAAGGAATGCCATATGATTTTTGGAAGGCAGATTTTGCTGGACTGTTTTTTTTTGACACCATGTCCCATTAGAAGCCCCCCTGATGCACCCCTAGGGTAGAAACTCTATAAAAGTGACCCCATCTAAGAAACTACACCCCTCAAGGTATTCAAAACAGATTTTACAAATGTCGTTAACCCTTTAGGTATTCCACAAGAGTAATTGGCAAATGGAAATGAAATTTCAGAATTTCAATGTTTTGGCAAATTTTCCATTTTAATCCATTTTTCCCAGTAACAAAACAAGGGTTAACAGCCAAGCAAAACTCAATATTTATGGCCCTGATTCTGTCGTTTACAGAAACACCTCATATGTGGTTGTAAACAGCTGTACGGGCACACGGCAGGGCGCAGAAGGAAAGGAATGCCATACAGTTTTTGGAAGGCAGATTTTGCGGACAGTTTTTTTATACCATGTCCCATTTGAAGCCCCCCTGATGCACCCCTAGAGTAGAAACTCAAAAAAAGTGGCCCCATTTTGGAAACTACGGGATAGGGTGGCAGTATTGTTGGTACTAGTTTAGGGTACATATGATTTTTGGTTGCTCTATGTTACACTTTTTGTGAGGCAAGATAAGAAATTAAAATTTTTTGTTATTTACAACATTCATCCGACAGTTTAGATCATGTGATATTTTTATAGAGCAGGTTGTCACGGATGCAGCGATACCTAATATGTATACTTATTGACGGTTTTATTGGCACTATTTTGGAGTGCATGTGAATTTTTGATCGCTTGCTATTACACTTTTTGTGATGTAAGGTGACAAAAAATGGCTTATTTAGCACAGTTTTTATCTTTTATTTTTTACAGTGTTTATCTGAGGGGTTAGGTCATGTTATATTTTTATATAGCCAGTCGATATAGATGCGGCAATACCTAATATGTAAACTTTTTTTATTTATGTAAGTTTTACACAATAATATCATTTTTGAAACAAAAAAAATCATGTTTTAGTGCCTCCATATTCTGAGAGCCATAGTTTTTTCAGTTTTTAGGCGATTATCTTAGGGAGGGTCTCATTTTTGCGGGATGAGATGAAGGTTTTATTGGCACTATTTTGGGGTGCATATGACTTTTTTATTGCTTGCTATTACACTTTTTGTGATGTAAGGTGACAAAAAATGGTTTATTTAGCACAGTTTATATTTTTTATGGTGTTCATCTGAGGAGTTAGGTCATGGGATATTTTTATAGAGCCTGTCGATACGAACGCGGCGATACCAAATATGTAAACTTTTTTTATTTATGTATAAGTTTTACACAATAACAGCTTTTTTAAAACAAAAAAAATTATGTTTTAGTGTCTCCATATTGTGAGCCATAGTTTTTTTTATTTTTTGGGAGATTGTCTCAGGTAGGGGCTCATTTTTTGCGGGATGAGGTCACAGTTAGATTAGTGCTATTTTGGTGGACAAACGCCTGTTTGATCGCTTGCTGTTGTACTTTTAGTGATGTTAGGTGACAAAAAAATGGTTTAATAAGCACAGTTTTTTTTTTTTTTTTTTTTCCGGTGTTTCTCTGAGGGGTTAGGTCATATGATATGTTTATAGAGCTGGTCAATACGGACGCAGCGATACCGAATATGTATACTTTTTTTCCCCCCTATTTTTTACCATTTTTTTTTTACTTTATTTTGGGAAAATGACGTTTTTTGTTTATTTTTACTTGAAACTTTTAATTTTTTTGGGGGAAAACTTTTTTTTTTTCACTTTTTTTTTGTCCCACTTTGGGACTTGAACTTTTGGGGGTCTAATCCTTTACAATGCACTCCAATACTTCTGTATTGGAATGCATTGGCTGTATTACTCATACAGCTTCCGGCCTGTGAGATCCAGGGGGCTGGATCTCACAGGATCTTCACCGGAAGGCAGTGTGATGCCTCAGGAAGGCATCACGCTGCCTTCCATGCCATCGGGTCCCCCCCACAGCCCCATGGGGACCCGATGGCACCGCCGACCACCACCACCGGACCAGGAAAAAGCCGCAAACCGCAGGTCTGAATTGACCTGCGGTTTGCGGTGATCGCCGACAATGGGGGGTCATGGCACCCCCCCGCACATTTATCCACACACACTGGCTTTTATGAGAAATCCTCCTGCAAGAGGATCTTCCACAGTAAACAAAGGACAATAACCAATTAACATACAGAGTTACAGTAACACCCCCCCCCCCCCTCTCTCTGCCTGGGAGCTATTGAGATAAGTTAAGGGATAAACCAATTATCTTCAGGAAGAGAGCACACAATTCTCCCAAACGTCGGAACACCCTTTTCCCCACAAGGTATCCCCACAATTTATAGCCCCGATCTGGGGGACCAACATATCCAAATTTCACCCAGATCGGTTCAGGGGTTCTTAAAAAACATGGAAGTCACAAATTACCGACCACACACAAGGCTTCTGCCCAAAACAGTTCCATGAATTCCGCGTGTGCGGTTGATCAATTCACAAAAAGCTAAAAACCTAATAACGTCTATTTTCTTCACATTGCTAAAGCTAAAAATAACAGGAGTGGATGCACAACAGAGATGACACGTGAATTGACTATTTGCATGTATTCTGTGTTTTGTACCCACTCCTGCTTTTGGCTATCAAATCACAAGCCAATTCTGATGGGACCATGCAGGCCTTACAGGTGCTACACAGACAGGATCTGTTGTGCGTCTCATTTTTCCTTCCTTCTGACGGCTCAGAAGACGGGTCAAATAAATGATGATGTCAGCAAGGCCGATAGGCAAAATAGTGGCCCAGCCATGAAGTGGGGAGGGTGGGAACAGCATGAGAAGTCCACGGAGTGGCCCTATCACATAATGGTGAGGTGGAGGAGCATGAGTGTCAGGGAACCATGAACCAGACGTACAACAAGAGATAAGTGGAAATAAGAAGGCTTTATTGAAAATCAAGCTGTAAGGCAAAAGTCCAAACGGATGGCTAAACCGAAGCAGGGTCTTGCGAAGCCAGAGGTCAGGAACCAGAAGGGTAGTCAGACGAAGCCTGGATCAGGAACCAGCAGGGTAGTCAGACGAAGCCTGGATCAGGAACCAGCAGGGTAGTCAGACGAAGCCAGGATCAGGAACCAGAAGCAGCAGCAGTCTTAGAAGCATGTGAACACAGGAGGACCAAGCAAGGAACTGAAGCCACAGACCTCCTATATATATGAGCTAGGCATCCAGCTCCTCCCAGTGGGAAGGAGAAGCCGCAGGGTGGGAGGCTACAAGAAACCCAGAAACCAAGATGGCCGCCAGCACATGTCAAACGAAGGAGAACAGCAAGAAGGTAAGACCATGACAGTACCTCCCCCTCAAGGGCCCCTCCTCCGCGGAGTAAAGAACGGTTTCTGAGGGAAGCGTGCGTGGAAGGCTCGGAGCAAGGCAGGAGCATGGACATCTGCGGAGGGAACCCAGGAACGCTCCTCTGGACCATAACCACGCCAATGGACCAAAAACTGCACCCGACCGCGGACCAGGCGTGAGTCCAGGATATTGCTCACCTCATACTCCTCACGATTGCCCACTTGGACCGGACGAGGCCGAGGAACCGAGGAAGTGAAACGATTACACACCAGTGGCTTCAACAGGGAGACATGAAACACGTTGGAGATCCGCATGCCAGGAGGAAGCGCAAGGGCATAGGCTACCGGGTTTACCCTGCGAAGCACTCGGAAAGGACCAACAAAGCGAGGCGCCAGCTTGGGAGTGGGCACTCGAAGGTTGAGGTTGCGGGTGGACAACCATACGCGGTCTCCGACCTGGTAGGAAGGAGCGGGCGCTCGTCTGCGATCAGCCTGGAGTCTCTGGCGCTGCGCAGAGACCTCAAGGGACCTCTGGATCTGTACCCAAGAAGCACGTAGGACGGAAAGGTGATCCTCCACAGCTGGAATATCCTGGGGAGAGAATACCTCCGGTAACACGGCAGGTTGGAACCCATAATTGGCCATGAAGGGAGACGTACCAGAGGAAGAGTTCTCCGCCGTGTTCCTGGCAAACTCAGCCCAAGGCAGGAGGTCAACCCAATTGTCTTGGTGATCGGAGACATAGCAACGAAGGAATTGCTCCAAGGCCTGATTGGATCGTTCTGCGGCCCCATTGGACTGAGGGTGGTAGGCCGAGGAGAAAGAGAGATGAATCCCCAACTGGGAGCAAAAGGCGCGCCAGAACCTGGACACAAACTGACTCCCCCGATCCGACACAATCTCCTTGGGCAAACCGTGCAACCGGAAGACCTCCCTGGCAAAAATCGAGGCCAACTCTTGTGCAGAGGGTAACTTCTTGAGAGGAACACAGTGGCACATTTTGGAAAACCGATCCACAATCATGAGAATGACCGTATGGCCTCGGGATGCAGGGAGGTCCACAATGAAATCCATCCCCAGGTGTGACCATGGACGCTCCCCGGTGGCTATGGGTTGCAAAAGGCCCAACGGAAGGTGCCGAGGGGACTTACTCTGGGCACAAACGGAGCATGCCGCTACATATGCGGCGATGTCGGAACGTAAAGAAGGCCACCAGAACAGACGTGAAACAGCCCAGGACAGCTGATTCTTTCCAGGATGCCCCGCGGCCTTGGAGTTATGGTAGGTTCGCAACAACCGAGTGCGCAACTCCTCAGGCACAAAGCATCTGCCGTTGGGTCTCCCAGAGGGAGCACCAGATTGAGCCGCCAAAATCTGCTCACCCAGGGGAGAGGTCAGGCTGGTGCGAATGGCGGCCAGGATCTGATTCGGAGGTATGACCGAAGTCGGAATCGACTCCTCCCCGGACAGCTCGGAGTACTGCCGTGATAAGGCATCCGCTCTGATGTTCTTGGAACCGGGTAGGTAGGAGACCACGTAATTAAAACGTGACAAGAACAGAGCCCATCTGGCCTGACGTGGTGTCAATCTCTTGGCCTCAGAGAGGTAGGTCAGATTCTTGTGGTCCGTCAGGATGAGAACCGGAACCACCGAGCCCTCGAGCAAGTGCCTCCATTCTTTAAGGGCCTGCACGATGGCCAATAACTCCCTGTCACCAATCTGATAGTTGCACTCCGCGGAAGACAGTTTCCGGGAGTAAAACCCACAAGGAAGCAGAGGACCCTCTGGTGTTCTACGCTGAGACAGAAGGGCGCCTACTCCCGTCTCAGACGCGTCCACCTCGAGGACAAAAGGCAACCCAGGGTTGGGATGCGACAGAATCGGAGCCGACACGAAGGCGGACTTTAGAGCCTCAAAAGCTCGGATGGCCTCGAGCGGCCAGACCTGTGGATTACTGCCCTTCCTGGTCAGATCCGTGAGGGGCTTGGCTAGCATGGAAAAGTCCCTGATGAACTTCCGATAATAATTGGCGAAGCCCAAAAAGCGCTGCAGGGCACGAAGTCCACTGGGCTGGGGCCACTGTAAGACAGCCGAAACCTTCTCAGGATCCATGGAGAACCCCTCAGCGGAAATGATGTAACCTAAGAAGGTTACCTGGGATCGGTGAAATTCGCATTTCTCAAGCTTACCGAACAGCTTGTTCTCTCGTAACCGTTGCAACACTCGTCTGACATCCAGAATGTGGGCCTCCATGGATTCAGAATATACCAAGATGTCATCCAAATAGACCACCACACACTGCTGCAACAGGTCACGGAAAACATCGTTGATGAATTCCTGGAAGACTGCGGGCGCATTGCACAACCCAAAGGGCATAACCAAGGATTCATAATGACCGGTCCTGGTGTTAAACGCGGTCTTCCACTCATCGCCCGCCTTGATCCTTACCAGGTTATATGCCGCCCTCAGGTCGAGTTTGATAAAGACCGTGGCCCCTTTGAGGCGATCGAACAGCTCGGAAATCAAGGGTATCGGGTAAGCGTTCTTGATCGTGATGCGATTGAGACCCCTGTAATCGATGCAAGGCCTCAACTCACCGCCCTTCTTTTTCACAAAGAAAAATCCAGCCCCTGCCGGGGACGAGGATTTGCGAATGTGTCCGCGTGAAAGCGCCTCCCTCACGTACTCCTCCATGGCCTCATTCTCCGCTACCGACAGTGGATAGACTTTGCCACGAGGAGGAACGGCACCAGATTGTAACTCTATGGCACAATCGTATGGGCGATGCGGAGGTAGGGCAACCGCACGCACCTTATCGAATACATCCCGGTACTCCTCGTATTCAGGAGGCAACAGAGAGTCCGAGGAAGTACACAGCAACTTGACAGGCCCATGGATGCAACTAGCCCCACACTGCGGTGACCACGAGAGGATCTCGGCCGATCTCCAATCGAAAGTCGGATTATGCTTCTGGAGCCAGGGGTACCCCAAGACCACCGAGTAGTGTGGAGACGAAATAACCTGGAGACAGACCGACTCTCTGTGAACGGCACCAATGGCCATCCCCACTGGAAGGGTCTCCTGAGTCACGTGTGGCGGCAGAAGGGGTCTGCCGTCTATCGCCTCAAGAGCCAGTGGGGAACCTCGAGGCTGCAGAGGAATGGAATTGGCGGCAGCGAACACACTATCAATGAACAAACCACCAGCACCAGAGTCCACCAACGCCTGGGTCGTCACCGAGCCCCCGACCCAGGAGAGGACAACAGTAATCAGTGGTTTGTCAACACGGGAAACCGGGGACGAGGAGACTCCACCCAAGATCCGCCCCCGACAGGATCTCAGGTGCGAGCGTTTCCCGGACGGTTCGGGCATGCCAACCGAAAATGCCCACCGAGACCACAGTACATGCATCGGCCCTCGCGTCTCCGGAGTACCCTCTCCCCCTCGGACAGGCGAGCAAACCCCAGCTGCATGGGTTCACCCCCAGACAAGTCATCCCCAGGAGACGTGGGAGGAGAGGGAGGCACGGGTGGGACAGCAAACGTAGGCGCCAATCTGTTAGAAGACCTCCGCAGGCTCTCCTTAAAGGAAGGTCTCTCCCTGAGTCTGGTGTCAATCAAAATCAGGAAAGAAATAAGAGACTCGAGCTCCACTGGTAGGTCCTTAGCTGCAACCTCATCCTTCAAGGCATCCGAGAGACCATGAGAGAAAGCAGCGACCAGAGCCTCATTATTCTAGCCCACCTCTGCTTCCAGGGTACGAAACTCAATGGCGTATTCAGCTACGGATCGTGAACCCTGTCTGATGGACATAAGGAGCTTCGCAGCAGAGGCAGCACGAGCTGGCACATCAAATACCTTCCGAAGAGAAGCAACAAAACCGGAAAACTCCTGCAACCACCGGATTGTTGTTCTCCCATAAAGGGCTGGCCCAGGCCAAGGCCTTGTCCGAGAGCAGCGAGATCAAGAAGCCCACCTTTGATCTCTCAGTAGGAAAAGCATGTGGCAGCAACTCGAAATAAATGCCCACCTGGTTAAGGAAACCTCGGCACTGAGTTGGCTCTCCCCCAAAGCGCTGTGGAAGGGGGGCAGAACCGGTCATACCCCGAAACACCGCAGGCGCAGCAACAGGTGTCGGGGTAGACTCTGGCGCAACAACCGGAGCGGCAGTAGGAGCGGGCCCAGGAGCGACAATCGACCCATCGGCAATGGAAGCTAAATGAGCCGTGCGTTCGAGCAGGGTTTGCAACGCCACAGCGAACCGACCCAACAGGTGATCCTGCTGATCAAGTCTGGCAACCAGCGTAGGTAGCGAGGATGGCCCTGTACCGTCAGAATTCATGGCTTGGTCCTAATGTCAGGGAACCATGAACCAGACGTACAACAAGAGATAAGTGGAAATAAGAAGGCTTTATTGAAAATCAAGCTGTAAGGCAAAAGTCCAAACGGATGGCTAAACCGAAGCAGGGTCTTGCGAAGCCAGAGTTCAGGAACCAGAAGGGTAGTCAGACGAAGCCTGGATCAGGAACCAGCAGGGTAGTCAGACGAAGCCTGGATCAGGAACCAGCAGGGTAGTCAGACGAAGCCAGGATCAGGAACCAGAAGCAGCAGCAGTCTTAGAAGCATGTGAACACAGGAGGACCAAGCAAGGAACTGAAGCCACAGACCTCCTATATATATGAGCTAGGCATCCAGCTCCTCCCAGTGGGAAGGAGAAGCCGCAGGGTGGGAGGCTACAAGAAACCCAGAAACCAAGATGGCCGCCAGCACATGTCAAACGAAGGAGAACAGCAAGAAGGTAAGACCATGACAATGAGGAGGCCACAGAGTGGCACAATGACAGTGTGGAGGTGGAAGCAGCATCAGAAGGCCACAGAGTGGCAAGGTGGCATAGTGTGGAGGTGGCAGCAGCATGAGGAGACCACAGAGTGGCAAGGTGACATAGTGTTGAGGTGGCAGCAGCATGAGGAGACCACAGAGTGGCAAGGAGACATAGTGTAGAGGTGGGTGGCAATACCAGTACCCGCTGAAGATGGTGGGTGAAAGAAGGAGCACTTGGCATCAGATGTGTGGCATCAGGAGGATAGCAGCATCAAAATAGTAGCTGAGGCAGGTAGCAATAAGAAACCGGTCTCTTTTGTCAAAGTGTTGGTGTGGCAGCATGGATTATCTAGTCTGATGCATCAGGCATTGGTGGGTGGAAATCCTGGCTGTTCCACGCCTGATTCATCTTGACAAAGGTCAGTCGCTCCACATTTTGGGTGGACAGGTAAGTTCTTCTTGGGGTAACTATGGCTTCCGCCGCACTAAACACCCTCTCTGATGCCACACTACTGGCAGGGCAGGACAACTTTTCCAGGGCAAACTCTGCCAGTTGCGTCCACAAATCCAGTTTGGCTGCCCAGCAGTCCAGCGGATCTTCGATTTGGGGTGGCAGTGTGCTGTCCAAGTATGCTACCACCTGCTGGTTCAGGTTCTGCTCTATGTCTACCTGCTGCTGGTGAGTAACTGACTACATAGGATGTCTCTATAGTTGTTCAGTTTGTCCTCCCTCTCAGCGGGTTTAAAAAAGGCCCCCATTTTGGACCAGTAGTGAGGATCCAACAAGGTGGAGATCCAGAAGTCATCCCTCTGATGAATGGTGACAATTCGGCTGTCACTACGCAAGCAAGAGAGCATGCATCGGGCCATTTGCGGAAGTGACTCGGAGGGACTCCCTGTCTCCATCTCCACTGCCACTGTGTTTCTGGGTCCTCTGATTCGTCTTCCTCATCACCCTGTAGCTCCTCTGACTGCTCCTGATCCTCCTGTCACCTGTGTAGAAAAACCACCCATTTCGGTACACATTGCTTGTGCTCCAATGTCCTCTTCCTCCGCCTCCAGTTCACCCCCCACAGGGCTCATTTGGCCGTTAAATCTAGGCGCCATGTCTCCAGACCTCTGACCAGCCAAATTTACCAGCATCTGTTCCAGGACATGAATAAGTGGAATGACATTGTTCATCCCGTAGTCCTGGCGACTGCCAAATAACGTGGCCTCCTCAAAGGGCCTGAGCAAATGGCAGGTGTCCCGCATGAGCTGCCACTGGCTGACATCGAAGTTACATAGGGGAGTACTCCTGTCCGCTTGGTTCATCAAGAAATCGTTTATGGCCTTTCTCTGTTCGTAAAGTCGGTCCAACATATGGAGGGTGGAATTCCAACTGTTGGAAATTTCACATATCAGCCTATGTTGGCGGATGCCGTTTTGCCGCTGCAGCTCCAGGAGGGTGTGCTTTGCAATGTACGAGTGGCTGCAGTGCATGCAAAGTTTCCTAGCTATTTTTTTAATGTCTTGCAGATGGGTGGAAGACTTCAGGAACCGCCTAACAACCAGATTCAACATGTGAGCCATGCAGAGCGCACGGCTCAGCCCTCCTTGATGCAGCGCCGACATCATATTCTTCCCGTTGTCGTTCACCATGGGTCAGATTTTGATTTGTTGCAGAGAAAGTCAGGATTCAATTTCTTGATGAGGGACACAGAGCAGTTCCTCCTTCCTTGCCCAGAAAAACGAGGTGCAGAACAGTGTGACACCGGCCTGCCCTGCACATGTGGTATGCTGGAGGGGCACTGTGAATTGTCCCTGCAGTGGAGGCTGAGAACACGGTGGAGAATGAAAAGGCAGAGGCAGACATTGTTGCAGGACCAATGGCGTGAAAATGTGGAGGCGGAAGCGGAGTCACCTGGCCAAGTTGCTGGTGTGGCTGTGCAGGAACCACGTTCACCCAGTGGGCCATAAAAGACATTTATTGTCCCTGACCATAGTTACAGCTCCATACGTCTGCGCTGCCGTGCACTTTGGCAGACACTGACAGGCTTAACGAATGGCCCACCTTCTGTTCTACATGTGTGTGCAGGGCTGGTACTGCCTTTTTTGCAAAGAAATGGCACTCCACTTCAGCTCGGCACAAGCCATCAATTCTCTGAAAGGTGCAGAGTCCACCACTTGGAAAGGGAGGGACTGCAGCACCAGCAACTTGGACAGGACCACATTCAGCTTCTGCGCCATTGGATGAGTGCACGCATACTGTTGTCTCTTGGCAATCGCTTCGGTGATCGATTGCTGATGGAATGACTGATGAGGAGTAGGAGGGTGAGGAGCAGGAGCATCAGGACCAGCAGATGATGGTAAGGACAGACAGCTCCCTTCGGCTGAGGTGGTGGAGCCTTGACTGCCTGAAATCGGGTGTGTGCCACTGGGTGATGCAGCGGTTGCTGTTGCAGGCTGGACCACCACATCGAAGCCACAGTTCTCCCAGGCCACTTTATGGTGACGCTGCATATGTTGACACAGGGCCTTGGTGCCAACCTTGACACCCTGGCCACACTTCACCTTCTGCCCACAGATTCTAAATGTGGCCATGTTGATCTCCGGCGGCTTAACAAAAAACTGCCACACTGCCGAGTAGGTGATTTTACCCCCAACACTATGGACTGACTGCTATCGCCGCTGCGTTCGTGAGCCCGTACACCGCAACTTCCAAGGCAGATAGCTTCCTGCGAAGCGGGTGGTCTACCCTGGGCACATTTGGCTCCCGACCTCCCACTGCTGCCACCCTGATGACTCCAGGCCACACTAGCGATTTTCAGGCTATGCCGCTGCCTCACGGGCAAGCTGCCACCCTCTTCTTTCGATAATGATGAAGCCCCTTTGTCACCCGGCTCCCAAGTCCTCACGGTATAGTGGAGTTAAGCCTGCAGCATACAATACTTCTCTGGCTGAGGGAGCAGAAAAAGACAGAGGGAGGTTGAGGACAGTTGAGGGCACAGGGCCGGCTCCCAGGCCATGCCAACTAAGGGTTGTGTTTGGCGAACCCACTGACTCTTGGCTGGGGGTGTCTGATGTCAATTGCGAGAAAGTCAAAGATCGATTCAACTATTCAAGAACCACTGGGTTGCTGGTCAAGACACGACCGCTGGCTGACAATGGGAGCTCAGGCCTCTGGAAGTGACCCCTGCTGCCACAGCCCCTTACTCTGCTGCAACCTCTGTCTGTGCCAGAAACAGTGCCTCTGCCACTCCCCTGTGCAGGGCCTGGCACTTCTCTGTCTGACATACTGTTAGATCAAATAAATAAAAAAAAAAGAAAATTAAAACACCTAAAAAAAGTCAGCAATTTTCTCACTTCACCACACAACGGCTTTTTTCCCACTAATGCACACAAAAAAGGGCACTTATACACATCACAAAATGTTTTATAACATAACGGTTATGGTGATTGGTGAATGGCTAATATGTTAGGTTTTTTTGCCACTAATACATGCTACAAAAGGCTTTAGATCATATAATTGCACTGCAGAATGGCAAATATGTTTTTCTTTTTCCACTCATGCACACCACAAAAGGCTTTATAACATATAACTGCACCGCTGAAAGGCAAATATATTTTTCTTTTGCCACTAATACACAACAAAAAAGACTGTAATTTTAGCACTACACCACACAACGGCCAATAAGCCAGTTTTTTTTTCCATTAATACAAGTAAAAAAATACTTTAGAACATATAAACTGCACCGCACAAGGGCAAATAAGACATAGAAATATTTCCCTGTAATGAACTCCCCAATAACAAGAACGGTTTGCTGGAATTACAGAGCTGTATAATGGCAATTTGGGTGTCCAGTCAGTGCAGCAAGGTGTAATAGGAATGTTCATATTACCCAGGTTGTAACCTCCCCTACTGAACCCTGTTCAACATAAATGCTGGGGAATGATTCCTCCCTTACCTTTCCCTACACCTTAAATAATCTTTCCCTTTAATTGTAAATCGTTTTTTAAGCACAATTAAGTTTTTTCTAGCACTATCCCTAGTGCCTGCTGACATCTCTCTCCGCATGAAGTACACTGGTAAATGACAGAATCCAAGATGGCTGACGCTATTTATAAGGCTGTGACATCACAGGGCTGGCTGGCTGCTGATTGGATGCATGCATGGCATTGTGGGTGATCCCGCCAACCCAGAGTTTCTTGCTCCATGTCCTCACACGTGCAGCAGCCATTTTAGGAAAAATTGTGATTCGTTACCACAAATCGTGAGGAAATTCTGATTCGTTGCGAATAAAACCTAAAATTCGGATCGAATTCCACTTCGTCAACTTTGATTCGCTCATCTCTAGTGGACACCGAAATTATTGTTCTGGGCAGGTCGTGTTGGGTAAACAGAGGTCTTCTGCCCAAAGAAAACAATTCTCCATGGGGACGAGTCATTGCAGCACCAATCCCTCGTTCCTATAGAAAAGCGATGGTTGCTGCACCTCATTTGCATATATTAAACTTAATTCTTCTCAGCAATGTGGACACATATGAACATGGAACCAACACAGATGCCTTCAGCTGCCAAGCGCACATGTAACAGGTCAGCCAGTTTTGTAGGCAAAATCTGCTGACAGATGCCCTTTTAGGTCTAAGCCCCATACAAATATTCTTGTTTCCATCTTCTATTTTTATAGACCACATAAAGCCATGTAACTTTTGTGACCTGATTCTAAAAGAAGAAAAAACTAATAATAAACTTACAATAAAGTAAAGTTGGTGCCATCTGAAGCTCAATGATGAAATTCAGAAATAATGAGGGGCGCACTTTGTATGCAGCCCTCGTATCACAACAGCATGTTTAAATTTGTTCTGATTCATTGAAATACATTAGTTACTGCTGATTTACAATCATTATCTTTGATAAATACAAATGACATTAAAAGTAATGACGTTATATAGGCAGAATGTCTTCTGGGAATCACTACGTTTCCTTTGATCAGCGAGAGGCTGTGGGAATACAATTTGAAAAAATGAAGTTCCCTAGGGATACAATATTTATTAGAAAATGCCGCTGTGTATGAAAAAACTTTCCTGCTTCATGCTGCTACTACAGTTATTGTGGAATATATTTGTATGGAGAAAGACATGTATGTGCTGTGTTTATATATTTGAATTTTAGGTGTTTTCTAAGGTTAATGATTTTACTGCAATTTTGCTGCAGAATCTGCAACAAATGGTCAGCAAAATCAATGTGTGTTAAATCACTATTTACAGCGAGTTTCACCCTATGCATAGCAAAAAGTGAAACCTGTCCACAGTGAAAAAAGTGAAAAAATCCACAGCATAAGGCCTCTTTCACACGAACGTGTGCGCTCCGTGGCCATATTGCGGACCGCATTTGCGGATCCTCAATACACGGGCACCGTTCCGTGGGCATTCCGCATCATGGATGCAGACCCATTCACGTAAATGGATCTGCAAATCCAGAGATGCGAAGCGGAAGTACGGAACAGAACCCTACGGAAGCACTACGCAGTGCATCCATGGGGTTTCGCCACATACTTCCATTCCGCAAAAAGATAGAACATGTCCTATCTTTTTGCGGAACGGGCGGATTGCGGACCCATTAAAGTAAATAGGTCCGCGATCCGCTGTGGCTGCCCCACGGTTGGTGTTCGTGCATTGCGGCCCGCAATTTGAGGGCCGCAGCACGGCCACGGGGCGCACAGGTTCGTGTGCAAGTGACCTAAACATGTTGAGGATTTAAAATTACAGGCCAATGTCCACTGTAGATTTTTTACATAGTGTGCAGGTAAGATTTTTTAAAATCTCATTCACTTTGCAGGTATAGTAGAATGCAGTATCCAACCACAGTTCTACCATGTGTGAATATAATTTTATTTATTTTCTCATTTTAGAATAATTTTTTACTTTATATGATCCATATGTAATCCATGTCTAAATCCTTTGTCAGTATAAATCTTGGCCCTCCGTTCATTCCCTCGCTCCGTTCTCATTGTAGGTGCAGGTCCCAGTGGTGGGGCCCGCACCTATCAGACAATGGGGGCATATCCTAGCTATATTCCACCTATTGTCTGAGATGGGAAAACACCTTTAACAATTGACCCACCAACTAGGAACCAGCAACAGCCACACATGACCACTAGCTAAACCTAACAACTAGAGATGAGCAAATTTTTCCGGTTTGCCGAATTTTCTGAAAAGATTTGGTTCGATTTGAATTTATTTGCGCCGAATCGCATAAAAAATGGCTATTTCCTGGCTGAAGAGAGCCTTTATAGTGGTGTAGAACACTGTGGGAGTCTGCTGTGGAAGTGAAATAATACTGTGAGTCAGTATGACATGCAGATGACAGGCGTCGCTCTTAGAATCACTGCACACTTCACTTATTTGGGCAGTCACGGGGCCAAAACTGGCCAAATAACTCAAGTATGAACTCAGCCTTAGGGCTGTTTCACACGAGCGGATGGCGTGCGTGACATCCGCTCCGTGAAAGAGTGCCAAGACCCGATGCAGACTGCAGAGGCACGGAGCATTATCAGTCATGTTAATGCTCCGTGCCTCTGCAGTCTGCATCGGGTCTTGGCACTCTTTCACTGAGCGGATGTCACGCACGGTATCCGCTCGTGTGAAACAGCCCTTACAGGTCGATGTTAGCGTCACAGAGGAAGAGCACTCCTTTCTCACCGTCATCGGCTGATTCCAAATAGTGGTCTACAGAACCTGTTTTATTAAATGCTTATACAAATAGAGCCGCCAGACCAAATGGAGAGGGTGTCAGCAGTAAGTTTGTGTTGACGTCACTTATTATTTTGCCCTTCCCCTGGTCCGTCAGAACAATAAACCCCAAAAAACGGATCCTGTCTGTTAAGCATCTGCCTTTAGAATATATAATTGTACCACTGAACTGCAAATATATATTTCTTTTTCCACTTATACATGCCACAAAAGGATTTAGAACAAATAACTGCACCGCTGAACGGCAAATATATTTGACTTTTGGCACTAATATACACCACAAATGGCTTTAGAACATATAACTGCACCGCTATACGGCAAATATAGTTTAATGTTTCCACTATTACACGACAAAAAAGGGCTTTAGAACATATAACTGCACCGATGAACGGCAAATATATATTTTCTTTTTCCACTAATACAAACCGAATTCCAAAAAAGTTGGGACACCAAACAAATTGTGAATAAAAACTGAATGCAATGATGTGGAGATGGCAAATGTCAATATTTTATTTGTAATAGAAAGTAGATGACAGATCAAACGTTTAATCCGAGTAAATGTAAAAGAAAAATACGTTGATTCAAATTTTCACGGTGTCAACAAATCCCCAAAAAGTTGGGACAAGTAGCAATAAGAGGCTGGAAAAAGTAAATTTGAGCATAATGAAGAGCTGGAAGACCAATTAACACTAATTAGGTCAATTGGCAACATGATTGGGTATAAAAAGAGCTTCTCAGAGTGGCAGTGTCTCTCAGAAGCCAAGATGGGTAGACGATCACCAATTCCCACAATGTTGCGCAGAATGATAGTGGAGCAATATCAGAAAGGTGTTACCCAGCGAAAAATTGCAAAGACTTTGCATCTATCATCATCAACTGTGCATAACATCATCCGAAGATTCAGAGAATCTGGAACAATCTCTGTGCGTAAGGGTCAAGGCCGTAAAACCATACTGGATGCCCGTGATCTCCGGGCCCTTAAACGATACTGCACCACAAACAGGAATGCTACTGTAAAGGAAATCACAGAATGGGCTCAGGAATACTTCCAGAAACCATTGTCAGTGAACACAATCCACCGTGCCATCCGCCGTTGCCAGCTGAAACTCTACAGTGCAAAGAAGAAGCCATTTCTAAGCAAGATCCACAAGCTCAGGCGTTTTCACTGGGCCAGGGATCATTTAAAATGGAGTGTGGCAAAATGGAAGACTGTTCTGTGGTCAGACGAGTCACGATTCGAAGTTCTTTTTGGAAATCTGGGACGCCATGTCATCCGGACCAAAGAGGACAAGGACAACCCAAGTTGTTATCAACGCTCAGTTCAGAAGCCTGCATCTCTGATGGTATGGGGTTGCATGAGTGCGTGTGGCATGGGCAGCTTGCATGTCTGGAAAGGCACCATCAATGCAGAAAAATATATTCAGGTTCTAGAACAACATATGCTCTCATCCAGACGTCATCTCTTTCAGGGAAGACCCTGCATTTTTAAACAAGATAATGCCAGACCACATTCTGCATCAATCACAACATCATGGCTGCGTAGGAGAAGGATCCGGGTACTGAAATGGCCAGTCTGCAGTCCAGATCTTTCACCTATATAGAACATTTGGCGCATCATAAAGAGGAAGGTGCAACAAAGAAGGCCCAAGACGATTGAACAGTTAGAGGCCTGTATTAGACAAGAATGGGAGAGCATTCCTATTTCTAAACTTGAGAAACTGGTCTCCTCAGTCCCCAGACGTCTGTTGAGTGTTGTAAGAAGAAGGGGAGATGCCACACAGTGGTGAAAATGGCCTCGTCCCAACTTTTTGGGGATTTGTTGACACCATGAAATTCTGATTCAACATTTTTTTCCCTTAAAATGGTACATTTTCTCAGTTTAAACTATTGTTCCGTGATTTATGTTCTATTCTGACAAAAAAAATTGAAGTTCGCACCTCCACATCATTGCATTCAGTTTTTATTCACGATTTGTATAGTGTCCCAACTTTTTTGGAATCCGGTTTGTACATGCCAATAAAGGCTTTAGAACATATAACTGCACCGCTGAACAGCAAATATTTTTTATTTTGCCACTATTACACAATAAAAAGGGCTTTAGAATATATAACTGCACCGCTGAACAGCAAATATTTTTTTCTTTTGCCACTAATACATGCCACAAAAGGCTTTACAACATAACTGCACTGCTGAATGGCAAATATATTTTACTTTTACCACTAATACATTCCAAAGAAGGCTTTGGAACATATAACTGAACTGCTGAACGGCAAATATATTTTTCTTTTGCCACTAATACAGAACAAAAAGGGCTGTAATTTTCTCACTTCACCACACAACAGCTAATAAGTCCTTTTTTTCCCACTAATACAAGCCAAAAAATACTTTAGAACATATAACTGCACCGCACAAGGGCAAATAAGACATAGAAATATTTCCTTGTAATAAACCCTGGTAATGCCTGTTTCAAACAGCACTTGCACCTTAATAACAAGAACGGTTTGCTGGATTTACAGAGCTGTATAAAGGCAATTTGTGTCTCCAGTCAGTGCAGCAAGGTGTAATAGGATTGTTCCTATTATCCAGACTGTTACCTCCCCCACTGAACCCTTTTTCACTATAAATGCTGTGGAATGATTCCTCCCTATCATTTCCCTACACCTTGAATAATCTTTCCCTGCACTGTTTTCTAAAACTGTCCCTAGCACCTGCTGATGTCTTTACTTTCACTAAGTACACTGGAAAATGGCAGAATTAAAGATGTCTGAGGCTATTTATAGTGCTGTGACATCACAGGACTGGCTGGCTGCTGATTGGCTGCATGCATGGCATTATGGGTGATCCCACCTTTCCAGAGTTTCTTGCTCGCATGCTGCGGTATTTTCTCCATCCAAAATTCCGGAACACTTGCCAGAATGCCGGATTTCCATTTAAATATATTAGTGGCGGATCCAGCATTAAAATTGTCGCATTGACGGATCTTGTCTTACGGTCTGCGCATGCGCAGACCTTTAAAAATGTGAAAATAATAAATACCGGATCCGTTTTTCCAGATAACACCGGAGAGACAGATCCGGTATTTCAATGCATTTGTCAGACAGATTCGCATCTGGATCTGTCTACAAATGATATCTGTTTGAATACGAATCCTCACAACGCAAGTGTGAAAGTACCCTTAATCTGAAATGTAGAAGCAATATTTGTCTGCCATCCCTGACCTGTAGTGATGAGCGCCAGGGGTCATATTCAAATTTGCGATATTTTGCAAATATTTAGTAGAATATTCGTTGAATATTTGCAAATTCGAATATTCGTTATAGTCTACAATTTTTTTACTCAAAAAATCGGCAAGGTAATGATCGCGTAATATGCAAAAATGCAAATTTTTGTAATGGCAATTTTTATCGCAAATTTTTCAATTGCCGATTAAAAACTTGATTCCTCCCTGCTTGTTGCTTGTAGGCCAATGAGTCATTGGCCCACAAGCAACTTAAGCAGGGAGGAATCATGACTTTAGATGGGAAAAATGACGAATATTTTAAAAAACTAATATATAGCACTATATTGAATATATTTGTTTTTTTTAATATACGTAATATTCTAAAACAAGAATATATAGCAATATAACGAATATTCGAAAAAAAAAACGAATGTAAAGCAATTTAACCAATATAGTGCTATAATCTTTTTTTTATAGTTGTCATTTTTTTTACAATATGAACTTCAGATGAGAAAAAATTTCCAACTATTAGACAAAGAAGATTATACCACTATACTAGCTAAATTGCTTTATATTCGTTTTTTTTTCGAATATTCGCTATATTGCTATATATTCTTGTTTTAGAATATTACGAATATTCGAAAAAATTAATATATTTGTTTTTTCAAATATTCGTAATATTCTAAAACAAGAATATATAGCAATATAGCGAATATTAAAAAAACTAATGTAAAGCAATTTAGCTAATATAGTGCTATAAATTTTTTTTATATTTGTAATTTTTTTCCAATCTGAACTTCAAATGAGAAAAAAATTACAACTATTAGACAAAGAAAATTATAGCACTATATTAGCTAAATTGCTCTACATTTGTTTTTCTTTTTCGAATATTCGCTATATTGCTATATATTCTTGTTTTAGAATATTACAACTATTCAAAAAATGAATGTATACATTTTTTAGAATATTCGTCATTTTTCCCATCTAAAGTCATGATTCCTCCCTGCTTAAGTTGCTTGTGGGCCAATGACTCATGCAGGGAGGAATCATGTTTTTACTCAGCAATTAAAAATTCACATTACGAAAATTTGCATTATGAAAATTCGCAATCAACACTACTCTTAAAGTCAAATATACTGCAGCCTTCTCATTGGCCCACAAGCTAGAAGCAGGGAGGGATCATGTGTACTGATTTAAAAAAAATCTTGAATATTCAAAATTACAAATATATATCACCATATACTAAATATTCGCAAATTCTCGAAGTGCCTATATTCGCAATAAAAATTTGCAATTAGAATATTTGTGATCAACACTACTGACCTGCTCTGTCTAACATTTCCTAAACATTACTCCGTCTCTAATCAGCTCTTGAATTACCTTTCCGCCCGTCTTCCATCCAAATAACCACCCACAATTGTTCTTTTATCTCCCGACTAGTGTCAGAAGTTTACGGTACGTATTCAAAATTCTGTGCATGCCTGTGCTGTGAGCGTAGTAATGCTGACCACTTAAGCCCAGTCTGACTTATCAGTGAGATTGGAAGTTTTTTTCGGCTACAGTAAGTGTCTAATCGTAGTGCTAGGCAGGGTATTTAAGTTTACTACTGTGCCATTGCTGGATGCTGATGATTGTGTATATAGTATCCTGGCTCAGTTTGTACCTCAGAACTCAAGATCCACTTGTTCTTTCTCTGTGTATCGATCATGGCTAGTTTCTGGATTAACCCTTCATCTACTGTATTGGATTCTTATAAGTTGTATGATATTCTGACCAAGCTAGGTTCTGGATTAGCCCCTCAATTTGTGTTATGTTCTCCTCATTGTAACCTGCACCCTGGTCATTCTGATCTGCTTCTAGCAAGCTTCAACCAGCTTCTTGACGGGCTCTGGTGAAGAAACTATGGTTTAACTTCCTACTAACTAGAGTGGTTAAGGAAGACTGGTAGCAGTTTCTGAGTATTCTGGCTGTGATTCAAGATGGTGACAATAGTATTTCCTTACACCTAGATTTCCTGATCACAACAACTATGTGACCATCTCCATTCTTAACAAAAAGGCCCCTCTCTCATTATTTCTCGGTTTTCCCTCTACTACCCTTTCTATCTGGCAGCTACATAGTCATCCTTATGGTTCCTTACAGGCAATTTGGCTGTTTGTTACTCTATAGTTGTAGTGTAGTGTATATTCAAGGATTCGCTGTTTGTTAGATCAGTCATTTCTAGTTTGAACAGGTGATGTAATTTAATTAATTTCTATTATTGGTGTATATGTCTTGTATTTTTGTCTTCTCTTCACTCACTTTTATGATTTTTGAAAGGTTGAAGCTTGACCTCTTATTTTTACTGTACCAATTAAGGCTTTAAAGCTTGAGACTTGTGAATCACAGCTTTGAGGTCTCTCATGTATTATATTTATATTCTATTTTTCTGCAGGCTTCTTAAGCAACACTTTTCTGCCTCAGAGATGATTACTATGGGAACATCATGTGCAGTATAATTTTTTTTTATATAATAATTCACTAATTATGGAGACTACAAAAAAGACTGACACCTCTATATATTGTTCAAATTCTATAAATTAACTGCACATTCAACAAACAAATTTCTAGCTATTATAAAAACTTTGTGTAGACCGATAAGGAAGAAGAAATATTGCCATAAAATGCAGTGCAATTTGCATGCAGAATGCCATAGAGCAGGAGTAGCTGACCAGATTGATATATATTTTTGTGGGAAAGGATTCAGTAAAATGTATTATTTGTTCAATTGAATATCTTTGCTTTCGGACTTCATTGTTCAAGTGGACTAGGTGTTCAGGAGCAATTATGGGTTTGCGTTTGGTGTCCTATGTAGATAAAGTGAAGCTTTCTAAGAAATGGAGTGTTTTTGGTCATGTGCAGGAAGATTGCTCACAGAGATGTATGTAGAAATTGTGGGACGACTGGACAGAAAGGAGTGGTTTGCATTGAAATAAAGGTTTGTGACTTATGTAGTGCGAGCAGACACCTTGTAAAAATGTCCAATGTGGAATGACAAACAAATCTTTTATGCAGATATAGCTGGAGGGAGAGAAAGTGGGCAGACATTTTTGAGGGAATATGGAGAGGCTGGGTAATGCAAATGCAGAACAAGAGGGGGGGGGGAGTATGGTGGAGGAGGATGTGGCAAGCAGAAGTGGAGGTTGCAGGTGCTAGGGAGGAGGGACAGTGACAAAAGCCTAGAATGGAACAAAGGGTGAAAGATGTCACCCTGCTGAGTCTCTGATTGTAACTGGGGCAAGTGGAGCTATGAGCCCCAGTCAGGAAGTTGAGAGGGATTCTCCATCAGTGATAGAGACAGTGTTTGGAGACATTATCATTGGTGAATTGGCGGGAGAGGAGATGAGTGATGCATGTCCTAATCCAGTGGTAGTTGATGGTGAGGAGATGGAATGTCAGGAGGAAAGCAGTGATAAGGGAATTACACCAGGCCAAAAGGTTAAGGAGTCTGAGGAGAATTGTGATGAATTTGTTGACGTAGAAGAGGGAATGTTTTCTTCTACAAATAAACGTGCAAGGATTGTGATTGGGTGGGCTGGGGACCGGGAGGACCCGCGAACACCAGGTCTTGTAATTATTGACAGGGACTCAGAACCTGAGTCGCTGATGCTAGAGAAAGTGTGTAGAAGAGTTTTTTATTTATTTTTTACTCATAATGAGTAATTTTTGCATCGTTAAATGTGAGAGGAATTGGTACTGCGATTAGGAGAGCTGCAACTTTGGAGTATTTGGAGACTGTCAATGCTGATGCTATATGTCAGTGAATGGAAGACAGGACCTTTATTATGGTCAGTGTGTACGGAAAATAAAAATTTAGTTATGGGGATTAATTACAAATCAGAATCTTTCTGTATTGGATTATTCTATTGTGGTTCCATGATGATGGTAAATTTTGAATTTTTTGATCATCGTTTGCTAAATGTGTATGCTCCAGCGGATAAAAAGGAAGGGATTGTTTTCTTTGAGTCATTAAAGGTAGTAAAGTTGGTAAGAGAGGTGACAATTGTGGCAGAGAAAGAAGAAGATGATTGTGAAAGCCCAGGGGAGGTTATGAGCGATATCACTTCTACCTTGTTGAATCAGATAGTAGATTTGCATTATAATGATGCAGGATTGAAGATGGACACAGCTGTAGATCTAGAATTGATTATGTTTTTTTTTTATCTCAGGGAGTTGAAGTAACTACATATGAATGTATAGGAACAGTTTTTTTTAAAGATTGTCTTAGTTGAATTGGCTATAACTGAATCAAATGTATTTGGAAACTGAATGTTACGTTATTGCAGGAGGAGTATGTAATTGATAGCTTTGAGAGGGTGTTGTCTTATTTTGTGACAAGCGAGCAGAATTTTGGTAATATATTGGAGCTGTGGGATTGTGCAAAAGGTATATTTTCTAATTATTTGAAAACAGGAGGTTTCAGGAGGTCTCAAGAACAGTATGGGAGGAATGCAGAACTGACGGCCAGATTGGAGGCTTTGTAGAAGTTCAAAAATGCAGGTTGAAATGTAGATATGGAGCTAGGTGAAGTGAAGCAGAAAATAAAGGAATTTGGGAGAGAGAGGGGAATATAGTGCACCATGGAAAAGTGCAACATTTGGAGGAGAAAGGTTTTTAAAGGGCTTCTGTCACCCCACTAAACGCATTTTTTTTTTTGTCTACTTATAATCCCTCTCCTGCCATATTGCCATACATTATATTATTCATAATTTTCGTTCAGTAGATTTAGCCAAAAACTTACTTTTATGATATGCTAATTACCTTTCTACCAGCAAGTAGGGCATCTACTTGCTGGTAGCAGCCGCAGAAAACCGCCCCCTCCTTGTGTTAATTGACAGGGCCAGCCGCGATCTCCTCCTCCGGCCGGGCCTGTCAGCATTTCAAAAATCGCGTGCCTGTGTTGATTTGGCGCAGGCGCTCTGAGATAAGGAGGCTCGTCTCCTCAGCACTCCCTCAATGCATCTGCGCCGATGACGTCACCGAAAGAGAAGACGTCATCGGCGCAGGCGCACTGAGGGAGGACTGAGGAGGCGAGCCACCTGATCTCAGAGCGCCTGCGTCGAATCAACACAGGCACGCGATTTTTGAAATGCTGACAGGGCCGGCTGGAGGAAGTGATCGCGGCTGGCCCTGTCAATCAACACAAGGAGGGGGCGGTTTTCTGCGGCTGCTACCAGCAAGTAGATGCCCTACTTGCTGGTAGAAAGGTAATTAGCATATCATAAAAGTAAGTTTTTGGCTAAATCTACTGAACGAAAATTATTAATAACATAATGTATGGCAATATGGCAGGAGAGGGATTATAAGTAGACAAAAAAAAATGCGTTTAGTGGGGTGACAAAAGCTCTTTAAGCCTGTGTTAGCAGCTACAGGGAAGGAAGTGACTTGGGAGAAAATGACGGAGGAGGTGTGTCAGTTTTACAAAACACTTTTTAGTGATGAGACAAAGGTGAGTGATCAAGAGATTTGGGATTATTTTAAGGTGTTGGACAACAATATTCCAGATGAGAAGGTTGTTTTATTAACAGACAATATAAGTGAGGAGGAAGTTAAAGGTGGCAAGTTAGAAGATGGCAAAATGGAAGACTCCTGGTATTGATGGGTTGCCAGTGGAATTTTATGTAAGTGCGTGGCCAATTATTCCTAAGGAGTATTTTTTTTTTTTATTGGTGCAATATGTGTTTGATTCAGGTCAGATATCATTGTCAATGAAGAGAGGTATTGTGACTATGAATTATAAAAACGGAGATGTAAAGGATATAAAAAAATTGGAGGCTTATCTTTTTAATGAATTGTGATTACAAAATATTTTCTAAGATTGTGGTTACTAGATTATCTGAAGTAATTGGTTTGAAGGTTGGGGAGTATCAACCTTGTGAAAGTTTTCTCAATGAAAGAATATTTGTAAATAATTCAGTTTTTCATTTTTTAGGGAGTGGGATATATTTCTATGATGGTTTTTAAGACTGCCTTTTAGAGAAGTCACAGTTAATGAGATTATAACAGACTAAACATAGATCTTGTAAACTGAAAAATAGAAAGAACTAGTTGTAGATGTGAGGCTGGCTTAGCTATTTTTCTAGCTTTGCTAAATATGCCTGCTTAAAAGGCAGGGACGCATTTCTTCCAATATGCTGTGTGAAAATAATGCTGCACTCATTGCTGCTGCTGATTTCTCCCTACTGTTTAACTGCTTGATCTGCAGCAGCAAGTAAGTATAATTATAGCTCTCGCTGTCTAACTTCAATAGGACAGACCCTTCCTATTCACCCGAGGATACATAATCAGCATATCAAACACAGAAAACACCTTCAGCAAATTAATTTCACAATTTTGGATCAAATTCAGACAAAGACACCTCCAAAGTAACCTTCAGCTGAAAGCAAGACAAGAGTATTACAACATCCTACAAAGCTTACATCTGTCTCAATGAAACCTGCAAGCTAGCTCCCTTTTTAGAAGGACAGGAGAACCAGAATGTCTTTAGAGAGACTTATCTTCCTTGGATGACTTGCCTTGTGGGGTTCTCTTTAGGGTTCTCTTTATCATTAGCAGATGAAAAGATAAGCATGAGTATTGTATGCCAGGTGATATAACGCTTGGTTTCTAGGAAGAGTATATACAAATTATATATCTTAATTTGACTGCCATGAGAAAAGATTACCATTCTTTTCTGTTTTGGAAGAAAAGCTAATTTGAATATCCCTACCAGAAAGCCAAAGGTATACAAATTAGCTTGCCTGCCAAAAAAACTAAGTAAAATAGGGTATACCCTATCTAACGTTAGAAGAATTCAGATACGCCATTTGCTGTATGGATATTAGCTGACACCACTTGTCATATTAGACGGAAAAAACACCTTGAACTAGGTAACTCACAATTGCCCACTCAAATCCACTATGCTCTCTAGTATTCACAGGGTTAATGCACAAATATATGTAACGCTTCTTCTAAGGTCAGGGAATTCTTTAGAACACAAAAAGGCTTCTATTAAAATGAAACTTTAATATCCACAGGATTGTGCATACAAAAATGTGGTTATCAGAGTGTAAAACTACAATGACACACACAATGCAAAAAAATTACAGTTTGCAAATAAAAAGTATAAAAGAAACAAAATGTAATATGTTACGAGAAGTAGAAGTCCGGTTGCCTGGGGAAAGCATAAAAGTCGGCCAGATCATCAAACGAATTGTTTCCTAAAGAAATGAATATTTGCTAAAGGGACACACGCTGTAAGAAGGTCTGCAGATTCCACCACTAGCCCCCCTTCCTTTGATGTCATGGAGATGCTTGTGTGCATTCTAATAGCATTTTCCAACAGAGTTTATGAAGTCAGCTTAAGGGCGAATGCTCTGTTTTGCAGCACGCAAATTGTGTATCCGCAAAACATGGACACCGGTTGTGTGCGTTCCGCATTTTGTGGAACAGAACAGCAGGCCCCTAATAAAACAGACATGTTCTATTTTTTTGCGGAACAGACATGTGGACATACAGACAGAATGCATGCTGAGTCATTTCAGATTTTTTTGTGGCCACATTGAAGCGAATGGTTCCGCATACCGCCCACAAAAAAAATAAAAAGGAACGGTCACGGACAAAAAATTTGTTTGTGTGCACGAGCCCTAACAAAAATTTTGATTCATAATCTCTTCACTAAGATACATTTTTCTTCATCCAACCCATCATAATGTTCCGCACACATGCATATCAAACATGGATGGATTAGAGGCAGTATTTGATGAGTTCCTTAATTATTACATCTTGCAGAGACCTGTTTGTGGTGACTTTAGCACATGTAAGGGTGCATTCACATGATCTAATGCTAGTAAATGGCCAAGAGTCCAACATGATGGAGCACACTGCCCAAATATAGATTTGGCCACCAGTGATATAAATACAATAGAGGGTAGGAGGGGGGGCCAGAGGGCGCGCACACTTGCCACCAATGTTATAAATACAATAGAGGGAGGGAAGGGGGGGGCCGCACTGGCCACCATTGAAATTGAAACTGGGGAGGGAGGGGGGTCTGCCCCCTGCTGCCTGGCAGCCCCGGATCTCTTACAGGGGGCTATGATACGCACAATTAACCCCTTCAGGTGCGGCACCTGAGGGGTTAATTGTACGGATCACAGCCCCCTGTAAGAGATTGGGTGCTGCCAGGCAGCAGGGGGCAGTCATGTACACAGTTTGTCGTATATTCTAACTAGAAGCGTCCCCATCACTATGGGAACGCCTCTATGTTAGAATATACTGTCGGATCTGAGTTTTCACGAAGTGAAAACTCAGCTCTGAAAAAGCTTTTATGCAGACGGATCTTCGGATCCGTCTGTATGAAAGTAACCTACGGCCACGGACACAGATGCCAATCTTGTGTGCATCCGTGTTTTTTCACGGACCCTTTGACTTGAATGGGTCCGTGAACCGTTGTCCGTCAAAAAAATAGGACAGGTATATTTTTTTGACGGACAGGATACACGGATCACGGATGCGGCTGCAAAACTGTGCATTTTCCATTTGAAAGTCAATGGGTCAGCGAAAAAAAAACGGAAAACGGCACAACGGCCTCGTGTGCATGAGGCCTCAATGGCAGGCAAACCTGAAAAACCTTCAGGTCATATTTGCAGCCAGCAAACACTTACTAGAAGTACACAAATAGTCACACAACATGGACAGTGATATACTAGAGGGGATCATTGGCAAAAATTCCCACCAAAAATATGTATTTTAATCAGGGCCATTTGTATGCATCTTAAAGGAAAACTCTCAAAAATGTGCCATGCTGGAGCCTAGAATTTTATTTTTTCCTATTGGTTTGATGCATACAAATGTGCAGCACTCCATGTTTTTGTATCCTGCAGAGTCCATAAAAAAAATGCATACATTAACGTACATTTTTTTTTCTACCATGGAACTCTATAAAGAACGGACGCCACTGTACGACATCAGTCTAAGGCATCTGTTAACGCATATATTTTTGGTATGCATTAAATGGATGGCAAAAATAGGATGTGAACCCAGACCTAGTGCCAGAATAAGCACCAGTACACAGTGGAGCAGCGTGGCGGAGAGGGGAGACTGCCATGTACTGACATTTTCTACTGGGAAATACAGTATACAGTACAGTATAATACACTAGAATCTATATAATATAAAGATATTAGCCCTACCCCTGAATAACAATACAATTAGGTGGTCATTTAATGTATAGAAATACGTCTATGTAAGGCGTGTTTCTGACACAGATTGTGACGCAAAGGTCCTTAGCACAGCAATCTTCATATTTTTCCCGTTCATGCCAGGTCTAAAAAAGGATGTCATGGGCAGGGAAAGGGATACAGTTATGGCCATCCAGTTATTGGATACCACCACCATACATTGACCACCTCTGTATAGTGACCGGATAATGCCGCCATACTGTGACCGGATAAAAGGGTATAATAGGGCCTAGTACAGGGAAATACTAGGGGCACTGCACATGGTGTGGTAAGGGGGCACAATGCAGGGTATAAGGGGGCACATTATGGGGTGGGGGGCAAAGTCACATGACCCTATGACTGTCAAAGGGCGCCGACTTCGCCGGCGCCCTGCGATATGTTCGGAGCGAGGACGTCCGCTGTGTCTTCGTCTCCAGAGCAACAGGGGGCGGGGAGGACCTGGCCGTGCATGCCTCCTTAGAGTGACCGAGGTCCTCCACTCCCATAGTGACTGCGAAGTGTCTGAGTGCCGAACCAGGCACTCAGCACTCAGCTATATGCAGGGGGATAAGTCATGTGATGCTGGCCACGTCACATGACTCCTGCTCTCCCCTATTTAACAGGCAGCCTGCTGGCCACAGGTTACCTGAGATTTAGGTCCTATACCTAGTGTATACTCCATTGGCATTTCACCTTGTATTGAACTTAGGCTTGTTATTTGACTTTGGATTTGCTTGCTCCTTTTGTACTTTAGTATCTCCTGGCATTTGACTTCCGCTTGACTTTGACCCTGACTTCCCTCACTTGCTTCATTTGTCCTGTTTTAGCTTCTGCTGGTATTGACTTTGTTTGTTCTTTGACGCTGCTTCTGCTTGTTCCCTGGTACCGCTGTGATATCCTGGTTTTGACCTTGCTTGTTTGACCTCCCGGTATTTGTCTTTTTGTCCTTACCTCCGCACTTACGCAGGTTATGGATCGCCGCCCTGTTGCGCTCCGTTGCCTAGGATGGATAGTGCAAGTAGGCAGGGACAGAGGAGTGGGTGGAGTCAGGGGTGCACGCTTCCTTACCCCCTCATGACAGTGACATTAGAAGGTCCTTATGGTGAATGTGGTTCATACGCCAGCATAATGAGAGGCAGAGGAGTGAGACAAGGGTGTGATTATGTGGCTAGAGATAAAAAAAATGTAACAGTCGGCCAGTACAGGCCCCAAAAATTAGGCAATAGGCATTCAAAAATTAGGCAAAAATTAGGCAATAGGCTTTCACCTGACAGCAGAGAACTTTGGATTCTGTGGCTGGAGGTACATTAGGTTGTTACTGGATAAAAATGTAACTGTCGGCCAGTATAGGCACCAAAAATTTGGCAATAGGCATTCACCTGACAGCAAAAAACCTTGGATTCTGTGGCTGGAGGTACATTAGGCGGTCACTGGATAAATATTTAACTGTCAGACAGTACAGGCCCCAAAAATTAGGCATTCATCTGACATAAAAGGCCTTTTATGTCGCTGTATATACATAGGGCAAGGACCATTCTTTGTTCAGGATGGTGGCAGATATGTGTGGGCTGGCATGAGGAACTTCAATTACACGTGGTCATCACAGGTGTTGAATTCATTGTGGCATAAAAGGTCCTTAGCACCGCAATCTGCATATTTTTCCTGCTCATGCTAGGTCTAAAAAAGGATGGCGTGAGCAAGGAAAGGGATACAGTTATGGACATCCAGCAATGGGATAACTCCGCCATACATTGACCGGATAACACCTCTGTACAGTGACCGGATAACACCGCCATACCGTGACCGAATAAAAGGGTATAACAGGGCACAGTACAGGGAAAGACTAGTGACACTGCACAGGGTGTGGTAAGAGGGCACAATTAAGGTATAAGGGGACACAGTCACATAACCCTGAATGCAGTTCATACACCACCATAATGAGAGGCATAGGAGCGAGACAAGGGTGTGATTATGTGGCTAGAGATAAAAAATTTAACTGTCCGCCAGTACAGGCCCCAATAATTAGCCAATAGACATTCACCTGACAGCAAAGAACTTTTATGTTGCTGTATATATATAGGGCAAGGACCATTCTTTGTTCAGGGTGGTGGCGGATATGTGTGGGCTGGCATGAGGAACTTCAATTACACGTGGTCATCATAGGTGTTGAATTCATTTGAGATCTATGCCTTATTAATAAAAAAAATTTGAGGTAGTACACACTGTAGTGAGCTAGGCGAGTGTGCTTATCAGACATGATCCCCCTGCTGTGCTGAACGTCCTTTTGGTCAGGACACTCGACGAGGGGAAAACCAAGAGTTCCATGGCACATTGTGCCAGCTCTGGCCACAGGTCAAGCCTGCACACCCAGTAGTCAAGGGGTTCCTCGCTTCTCAGAGCATCCTCATTGGCCGTTAACCCAAGGTAGTCCGACACCTGTCGGTCTAGGCGTTCCCTGAGGCTGGATCCGGAGGGCAGCTGTCGATGGGTTGGCTGCAAGAATGATCTCGTATCCAAAGAGACCAACACATCTTCAAACCGCCCTCTTCTTGCAGGTGTGGTAGGATTGGTACCTGCACTAGTTTCGCTGTGGGTGGAAATTCCTCTGCCAGCGCCCACAACAGCAGAATGCAACATCTCTCACAGCAAGGCCTGGAAATGCTGCATTCTGATAGCCCTCTGTGATGGTGGTAACATTTCCGCCATTTTTTGTTTGTACCGGGGGTCTAAGTACGTTGCCACCCAGTACTGGTCCTTGCCCTTTATGCTTTTTATACGAGGGTCACTCTTAAAACACTGGAGCATGAAGGCCCATTTGCACTAAACTGGAAGCGGTGTAGTGGCCTGGCTCCTGCTCATCATCCTGGATAATGTCGTCCTTGTTCTTCTCTTCCCATCCACGGACAACAACAGGGGTCCCAGAAAGGTTTAAAGCATGCTCTTCTTGCTCCTCCTCATCCGCCCTGGCACCATCCTCCTCTGACTCCTCTTCAGACTCATGTTGTTGACTTGTCTCAGATGGAGTAGCCCTCTGGGAATTCATCCAGCATTGCGACTTCCTCATCTTCCTGCTCCTCGACGGCTTGATCAATGACACAACGCAATGCACGCTCCAATAAGAAGGCATAAGGTACGATGTCACTGATGGCGCCCTGGCTGCGACTGACCAGTTTGGTAGTCATCAAATGGCCGCATAAGTCTGCATGCGTCGTGCATGAGCAGCCACTGGCGCGGTGAAAAAAAAACAAGCTCCCCATAACCTGTCCTGCCGCAGAGTTCGTACAGGTAGTTGTTAACTGCACGTTTCTGCTGGAGCAGCCTATAAAGCATATACAAGGTTGAGTTCCATCGCGTTGGGCAGTCACAAATAAGACGTCTGACGGTCAGGTTGTGTCGCCGCTGAATGTCAGCAAGGCGAGCCATGGCCATGTAAGATCTTCTGATATGGCCCGAGATTTTCCTGGCCTGCCGCTGTCCTGGTCCCCAGGGTATTTGACAACGAATCGCTGCACGACCAAGTTCAGGACGTGTGCCATGCACGGCACGTGTGTCATTTTGCCCTGTTTCAGTGAGCTCAGCAGATTGGCAACGTTGTTGCACACCACTTTACAAACTGTCAAATTGAGCGGTGTTAGCCACTGATCTGCCTGTGAACGCAAAGCTGAAAGGAGTGCAGGACCAGTGTGGTTCTTGGCTTCCAGGCAGAACAGACGCAGCACAGCATGGCAACGTCTCAACTGGCATGTCGAATAGGTTCTGGAGATCTTGGGTGGCGCAGCGGAAGAGACAGTAGCAGCGGAAAAGGAGGAGTCAACTGAGGAGGAGAGGGAGGATGGAGTAGGAGGAGGAGAAGAAGAGGCAGGCCTGCATGCAATCCGTGGCGGTAAAACCAAATCTACACGGGTGCCACCGGTTACATGCTTGACGGCCATCAGAAGGTTCACCCAGTGGGTAGTAAAAGTTATATACCATACCGTGTTTGCTAGACCACATGTCTGTGATCAGATGTATCTTGGCACTGACACTGTGTGCCAGAGATACATTAACTTGCCGCTGAAAATGCCCATATAGCCCTGGGATAACCTTCTGCGAGAAATATTTCCTTCCTGGGACCTTTCATTGCGGTGTTCCAATGGCCACAAATATTCGAAAGGACTCAGAGTCCACCAGTTTATATGGCAGTAGTTGGCGGGCTATCAGTTCTTACAAGCCATCAGTCAACAGTTGGGCAAGAGGGTTATCCAGCATTTTTTTACACTCAAATATTTGGGCCACAGAAGCCTGCCTTTTTCCAGAAAAACGTGAGGACAGCATGATGGAAGGTGGAGTGGAGGACAATTGTGAGGAGAGAGAAAAAGGAGAAGAGGCTGGACGGTGAGAGCCTGGAGTGTGGCTTTGTGGGTTCTGATGGCGTTGCTCCCACTGGGCCCGGTGATGGGAGGCCAGGTGCCTTCCTAAGGCGGTCGTCTCTAGGTGAGTGTTGGGCTTACCACAACTTATGCGTTAACTGCAAAGGCTGCATATGGCAACACTATTGTCAGCAGCAGACACGTTAAAAAAAGCCCACACTGCAGAGCCATGTGTCGGCGTCCTGGGATCGCCAGATGTGACCGTACATGGTTGATGGCTCGCTCCTGATACATTAGCAATCTGGTTTGTCCCTCCTGTGCAATGTAAGTTCTGCCTGCTTCTCCTCCCTATCTGCTGGTCCATCTCTCCCTCTGAACTCCCCTCCTCTTCCTCTCTTGTGGGCACCCACGTGACGTCCATAGACACGTCATCATTGACGTCACCTTCCCCACTACTAACATTAGAGATCTCGGTGTAGGCAGCAACAGCGGGGACCAAAAATAATACTTGTTTTCCTGTAACGTTTGTCACCGTGTGTAGCAGAGGGAACGCAGCAAAACAGAAAGAACAATTCTGCAGCACCCAAATACACTATTATGAAAGTATATTGGTATATAACACCCCACTTCAATCTGTCGTTTTGGGGGCCACTGGTATATCACACCAATTATAATACTTTTTTCTAATTGCGTTTGTCAATCTTTGTAGTTGTAGTATCGCTGCAGAACCGCTCACCAGTCACAATGCTGCACAATACAAATCCACTATAATATGCTTTCTATATTAGAAAGTATATTATAAGTGTATTACACCCCTATATACTGCACACCAAACAATAGTACACCTATACCAGTCCTTAAAAGGACTTTTTGGACCTATTAGCTAGCGATTTATGTCACTAATAGAGTTGAGCGAACACCTGGATGTTCGGGTTCGAGAAGTTCGGCCGAACATCCCGGAAATGTTCGGGTTCGGGATCCGAACCCGATCCGAACTTCGTCCCGAACCCGAACCCCATTGAAGTCAATGGGGACCCGAACTTTTCGGCACTAAAACGGCTGTAAAACAGCCCAGGAAAGGGCTAGAGGGCTGCAAAAGGCAGCAACATGTAGGTAAATCCCCTGCAAACAAATGTGGATAGGGAAATTAATTAAAATAAAAATTAAATAAATAAAAATTAACCAAAATCAATTGGAGAGAGGTTCCATAGCAGAGAATCTGGCTTCCCGTCACCCACCACTGGAACAGTCCATTCTCAGATATTTAGGCCCCGGCACCCAGGCAGAGGAGAGAGGTCCCGTAACAGACAATCTGGCTTCATGTCAGCAGAGAATCAGTCTTCATGTCATAGCAGAGAATCAGGCTTCACGTCACCCACCACTGTAAGAGTCCATTTTCATAAATTTAGGCCCAGCACCCAGGCAGAGGAGAGAGATCCCGTAACAGACAATCTGGCTTCATGTCAGCAGAGAATCAGTCTTCATATCATAGCAGAGAATCTGGCTTCCCGTTACCCACCACTGGAACAGTCCATTCTCAGATATTTAGGCCCCGGCACCCAGGCAGAGGAGAGAGGTCCCGTAACAGACAATCTGGCTTCATGTCAGCAGAGAATCAGTCTTCATATCATAGCAGAGAATCAGGCTTCACGTCAGCCACCACTACAACAGTCCATTGTCATAAATTCAGGCCCAGCACCCAGGCAGAGGAGAGAGGTCCCGTAACAGACAATCTGGCTTCATGTCAGCAGAGAATCAGTCTGCATGTCATAGCAGAGAATGAGGCTTCACGTCACCCACCACTGCAACAGTCCATTTTCATAAATTTAGGCCCAGCACCCAGGCAGAGGAGAGAGGTCCCGTAACAGAGGATCTGGCTTCATGTCAGCAGAGAATCAGTCTGCATGTCATAGCAGAGAATCAGGCTTCACGTCAGCCACCACTGCAACAGTCCATTGTCATAAATTTAGGCCCAGCACCCAGGCAGAGGAGAGAGGTCCCGTAACAGACAATCTGGCTTCATGTCAGCAGAGAATTAGTCTGCATGTCATAGCAGAGAATCAGGCTTCACGTCAGCCACCACTGCAACAATCCATTGGCATATATTTAGGCCTAGCACACAGGCAGAGGAGAGAGGTCCCGTAACAGACAATCTGGCTTCATGTCAGCAGAGAATCAGTCTTCATATCATAGCAGAGAATCAGGCTTCACGTCAGCCACCAATGCAACAGTCCATTGTCAGATATTTAGGCCCAGCACCCAGGCAGAGGAGAGAGGTCCCGTAACAGACAATCTGGCTTCATGTCAGCAGAGAATCAGTCTGCATGTCATAGCAGAGAATGAGGCTTCACGTCACCCACCACTGCAACAGTCCATTTTCATAAATTTAGGCCCAGCACCCAGGCAGAGGAGAGAGGTCCCGTAACAGAGGATCTGGCTTCATGTCAGCAGAGAATCAGTCTGCATGTCATAGCAGAGAATCAGGCTTCACGTCAGCCACCACTGCAACAGTCCATTGTCATAAATTCAGGCCCAGCACCCAGGCAGAGGAGAGAGGTCCCGTAACAGACAATCTGGCTTCATGTCACCAGAGAATCAGTCTGCATGTCATAGCAGAGAATGAGGCTTCACGTCAGCCACCACTGCAACAATCCATTGGCATATATTTAGGCCTAGCACACAGGCAGAGGAGAGGTTCATTCAACTTTGGGTAGCCTTGCAATATAATGGTAAAATGAAAATAAAAATAGGATTGAATGAGGAAGTGCCCTGGAGTCCAATATATATGGTTATGGGGAGGTAGTTAATGTCTAATCTGGACAAGGGACGGACAGGTCCTGTGGGATCCATGCCTGGTTCATTTTTATGAACGTCAGCTTGTCCACATTGGCTGTAGACAGGCGGCTGCGTTTGTCTGTAATGACGCCCCCTGCCGTGCTGAATACACGTTCAGACAAAACGCTGGCTGCCGGGCAGGCCAGCACCTCCAAGGCATAAAAGGCTAGCTCTGGCCACGTGGACAATTTAGAGACCCAGAAGTTGAATGGGGCCGAACCATCAGTCAGTACGTGGAGGGGTGTGCACACGTACTGTTCCACCATGTTAGTGAAATGTTGCCTCCTGCTAACACGTTGCGTATCAGGTGGTGGTGCAGTTAGCTGTGGCGTGTTGACAAAAGTTTTCCACATCTCTGCCATGCTAACCCTGCCCTCAGAGGAGCTGGCCGTTACACAGCTGCCTTGGCGACCTCTTGCTCCTCCTCTGCCTTGGCCTTGGGCTTCCACTTGTTCCCCTGTGACATTTGGGAATGCTCTCAGTAGCGCGTCTACCAACGTGCGCTTGTACTCGCGCATCTTCCTATCACGCTCCAGTGCAGGAAGTAAGGTGGGCACATTGTCTTTGTAGCGTGGATCCAGCAGGGTGGCAACCCAGTAGTCCGCACAGGTTAAAATGTGGGCAACTCTGCTGTCGTTGCGCAGGCACTGCAGCATGTAGTCGCTCATGTGTGCCAGGCTGCCCAGGGGTAAGGACAAGCTGTCCTCTGTGGGAGGCGTATCGTCATCGTCCTGCCTTTCCCCCCAGCCACGCACCAGTGATGGACCCGAGCTGCGTTGGGTGCCACCCCGCTGTGACCATGCTTCATCCTCATCCTCCTCCACCTCCTCCTCATCCTCGTCCTCCTCGTCCTCCAGTAGTGGGCCCTGGCTGGCCACATTTGTACCTGGCCTCTGCTGTTGCCAAAAACCTCCCTCTGAGTCACTTCGAAGAGACTGGCCTGAAAGTGCTAAAAATGACCCCTCTTCCTCCTCCTCCTCCTCCTGGGCCACCTCCTCTTCCATCATCGCCCTAAGTGTTTTCTCAAGGAGACATAGAAGTGGTATTGTAACGCTGATAACGGTGTCATCGCCACTGGCCATGTTGGTGGAGTACTCGAAACAGCGCAACAGGGCACACAGGTCTCGCATGGAGGCCCAGTCATTGGTGGTGAAGTGGTGCTGTTCTGTAGTGCGACTGACCCGTGCGTGCTGCAGCTGAAACTCCACTATGGCCTGCTGCTGCTCGCACAGTCTGTCCAGCATGTGCAAGGTGGAGTTCCACCTGGTGGGCACGTCGCATATGAGGCGGTGAGCGGGAAGGCCGAAGTTACGCTGTAGCGCAGACAGGCGAGCAGCGGCAGGATGTGAACGCCGGAAGCGCGAACAGACGGCCCGCACTTTATGCAGCAGCTCTGACATGTCGGGGTAGTTGTGAATGAACTTCTGCACCACCAAATTCAGCACATGCGCCAAGCAAGGGATGTGCGTCAAATTGGCTAGTCCCAGAGCTGCAACGAGATTTCGCCCATTATCACACACCACCAGGCCGGGCTTGAGGCTCACCGGCAGCAACCACTCGTCGGTCTGTTGTTCAATACCCCGCCACAACTCCTGTGCGGTGTGGGGCCTGTCCCCCAAACATATGAGTTTCAGAATGGCCTGCTGACGTTTACCCCGGGCTGTGCTGAAGTTGGTGGTGAAGGTGTGTGGCTGACTGGATGAGCAGGTGGAAGAAGAGGAGGAGGAAGCCGAGAAGGAGGAGGTGGCAACAGGAGGCAAAGAATGTTGCCCTGCGATCCTTGGCGGCGGAAGGACGTGCGCCAAACAGCTCTCCGCCTGGGGCCCAGCTGCCACTACATTTACCCAGTGTGCAGTTAGGGAGATATAGCGTCCCTGGCCGTGCTTACTGGTCCACGTATCTGTGGTTAGGTGGACCTTGCTACAGATGGCGTTGCGCAGTGCACACTTGATTTTATCGGATACTTGGTTGTGCAGGGAAGGCACGGCTCTCTTGGAGAAGTAGTGCCGGCTGGGAACAACATACTGTGGGACAGCAAGCGACATGAGCTGTTTGAAGCTGTCTGTGTCCACCAGCCTAAATGACAGCATTTCATAGGCCAGTAGTTTAGAAATGCTGGCATTCAGGGCCAGGGATCGAGGGTGGCTAGGTGGGAATTTACGCTTTCTATCAAATGTTTGTGAGATGGAGAGCTGAACGCTGGCGTGTGACATGGTTGAGACGCTTGGTGACGGAGGTGGTGGTGGTGGTGTTGGTGGTACATCCCCTGTTTGCTGGGCGGCAGGTGCCAACGTTCCTCCAGAGGCGGAGGAAGAGGCCGAGGCGGCAGCAGCAGAATAGGCCGAGGCGGCAGCAGCAGAAGAGGTAGCAGGGGGAGCCTGAGTGACTTCCTTGGTTTTAAGGTGTTTACTCCACTGCAGTTCATGCTTTGCATGCAGGTGCCTGGTCATGCAGGTTGTGCTCAGGTTCAGAACGTTAATGCCTCGCTTCAGGCTCTGATGGCACAGCGTGCAAACCACTCGGGTCTTGTCGTCAGCACATTGTTTGAAGAAGTGCCATGCCAGGGAACTCCTTGAAGCTGCCTTTGGGGTGCTCGGTCCCAGATGGCGGCGGTCAGTAGCAGGCGGAGTCTCTTGGCGGCGGGTGTTCTGCTTTTGCCCACTGCTCCCTCTTTTGCTACGCTGTTGGCTCGGTCTCACCACTGCCTCTTCCTCCGAACTGTGAAAGTCAGTGGCACGACCTTCATTCCATGTGGGGTCTAGGACCTCATCGTCCCCTGCATCGTCTTCCACCCAGTCTTGATCCCTGACCTCCTGTTCAGTCTGCACACTGCAGAAAGACGCAGCAGTTGGCACCTGTGTTTCGTCATCATCAGAGACATGCTGAGGTGGTATTCCCATGTCCTCATCATCAGGAAACATAAGTGGTTGTGCGTCAGTGCATTCTATGTCTTTCACCGCTGGGGAAGGGCTAGGTGGATGCCCTTGGGAAACCCTGCCAGCGGAGTCTTCAAACAGCATAAGAGACTGCTGCATAACTTGAGGCTGAGACAGTTTCCCTGGTATGCATGGGGGTGATGTGACAGACTGATGGGGTTGGTTTTCAGGCGCCATCTGTGCGCTTTCTGCAGAAGACTGGGTGGGAGATAATGTGAACGTGCTGGATCCACTGTCGGCCACCCAATTGACTAATGCCTGTACCTGCTCAGGCCTTACCATCCTTAGAACGGCATTGGGCCCCACCATATATCGCTGTAAATTCTGGCGGCTACTGGGACCTGAGGTAGTTGGTACACTAGGACGTGTGGATGTGGCAGAACGGCCACGTCCTCTCCCAGCACCAGAGGGTCCACTAACACCACCACGACCATGTCCACGTCCGCGTCCCTTACTAGATGTTTTTCTCATTGTTATGGTTCACCACAACAACAAATATATTATTTGGCCCAATGTATTGTATTCAAATTCAGCGGGATATAAATTTGAGGCCTAGTATTTAGGCGCTGGGTGACCGGTATGGATTTAGTGACAGAATTAGACTTGGAAATGCACAGAAGCGTGTGTGTGAAGTTATTCTGAATGACCCTATGTGCACCTTGAATATTATATACCCTTTTTGGGATAGATTTCAAATAGCTCTGATATAGCAGGAACCACTAAATTATGAAATTGCTAAATTGGGAATTGTATTTCAACCCAGAACAAAAAATGTGCTTTGACGGACACTAAATATCTTGCCCAGCAACAACAGTACAGCGGTAACGAGAGATTTAGCAGGATATAAATTTGAGGCCTAGTATTTAGGCGCTGGGTGACAGGTATGGGTTTAGTGACAGAATTAGACTTGGAAATACACAGTAGCGGGTGTGTGTGAAGTTATTCTGAATGACCCAATGTGCACCTTGAATATTATATACCCTTTTAGGGATAGATTTCAAATAGCTCTGATATAGCAGAAACCACTAAATTATGAAATTGCTAAATTGGGAATTGTATTTCAACCCAGAACAAAAAATGTGCTTTGACGGACACTAAATATCTTGCCCAGCAACAACAGTACAGCGGTAACGAGAGATTTAGCAGGATATAAATTTGAGGCCTAGTATTTAGGCGCTGGGTGACAGGTATGGGTTTAGTGACAGAATTAGACTTGGAAATACACAGTAGAGGGTGTGTGTGAAGTTATTCTGAATGACCCTATGTGCACCTTGAATATTATATACCCTTTTTGGGATAGATTTCAAATAGCTCTGATATAGCAGGAACCACTAAATTATGAAATTGCTAAATTGGGAATTGTATTTCAACCCAGAACAAAAAATGTGCTTTGACGGACACTAAATATCTTTCCAAGCAACAACAGTACAGCGGTAACGAGAGATTTAGCAGGATATAAATTTGAGGCCTAGTATTTAGGCGCTGGGTGACAGGTATGGGTTTAGTGACAGAATTAGACTTGGAAATACACAGTAGAGGGTGTGTGTGAAGTTATTCTGAATGACCCTATGTGCACCTTGAATATTATATACCCTTTTTGGGATAGATTTCAAATAGCTCTGATATAGCAGGAACCACTAAATTATGAAATTGCTAAATTGGGAATTGTATTTCAACCCAGAACAAAAAATGTGCTTTGACGGACACTAAATATCTTTCCAAGCAACAACAGTACAGCGGTAACGAGAGATTTAGCAGGATATAAATTTGAGGCCTAGTATTTAGGCGCTGGGTGACAGGTATGGGTTTAGTGACAGAATTAGACTTGGAAATACACAGTAGCGGGTGTGTGTGAAGTTATTCTGAATGACCCAATGTGCACCTTGAATATTATATACCCTTTTAGGGATAGATTTCAAATAGCTCTGATATAGCAGAAACCACTAAATTATGAAATTGCTAAATTGGGAATTGTATTTCAACCCAGAACAAAAAATGTGCTTTGACGGACACTAAATATCTTGCCCAGCAACAACAGTACAGCGGTAACGAGAGATTTAGCAGGATATAAATTTGAGGCCTAGTATTTAGGCGCTGGGTGACAGGTATGGGTTTAGTGACAGAATTAGACTTGGAAATACACAGTAGCGGGTGTGTGTGAAGTTATTCTGAATGACCCAATGTGCACCTTGAATATTATATACCCTTTTAGGGATAGATTTCAAATAGCTCTGATATAGCAGAAACCACTAAATTATGAAATTGCTAAATTGGGAATTGTATTTCAACCCAGAACAAAAAATGTGCTTTGACGGACACTAAATATCTTGCCCAGCAACAACAGTACAGCGGTAACGAGAGATTTAGCAGGATATAAATTTGAGGCCTAGTATTTAGGCGCTGGGTGACAGGTATGGGTTTAGTGACAGAATTAGACTTGGAAATACACAGTAGAGGGTGTGTGTGAAGTTATTCTGAATGACCCTATGTGCACCTTGAATATTATATACCCTTTTTGGGATAGATTTCAAATAGCTCTGATATAGCAGGAACCACTAAATTATGAAATTGCTAAATTGGGAATTGTATTTCAACCCAGAACAAAAAATGTGCTTTGACGGACACTAAATATCTTGCCCAGCAACAACAGTACAGCGGTAACGAGAGATTTAGCAGGATATAAATTTGAGGCCTAGTATTTAGGCGCTGGGTGACAGGTATGGGTTTAGTGACAGAATTAGACTTGGAAATACACAGTAGCGGGTGTGTGTGAAGTTATTCTGAATGACCCAATGTGCACCTTGAATATTATATACCCTTTTAGGGATAGATTTCAAATAGCTCTGATATAGCAGAAACCACTAAATTATGAAATTGCTAAATTGGGAATTGTACTTCAACCCAGAACAAAAAATGTGCTTTGACGGACACTAAATAACTTTCCCAGCTACAACAGGACAGCGGTAACGAGAGATTTAGCGGGATATAAATTTGAGGCCTAGTATTTAGGCGCTGGGTGACAGGTATGGGTTTAGTGACAGAATTAGACTTGGAAATACACAGTAGCGGGTGTGTGTGAAGTTATTCTGAATGACCCTATGTGCACCTTCAATATGATCTACCCTTTTAGGGATAGATTTCAAATAGCTCTGATATAGCAGAAACCACTAAATTATGAAATTGCTAAATTGGGAATTGTATTTCAACCCAGAACAAAAAATGTGCTTTGACGGACACTAAATAACTTTCCCAGCTACAACAGGACAGCGGTAACGAGAGATTTAGCAGGATATAAATTTGAGGCCTAGTATTTAGGCGCTGGGTGACAGGTATGGGTTTAGTGACAGAATTAGACTTGAAAATACACAGTAGCGGGTGTGTGTGAAGTTATTCTGAATGACCCAATGTGCACCTTGAATATTATATACCCTTTTAGGGATAGATTTCAAATAGCTCTGATATAGCAGAAACCACTAAATTATGAAATTGCTAAATTGGGAATTGTACTTCAACCCAGAACAAAAAAATGTGCTTTGACGGACACTAAATAACTTTCCCAGCTACAACAGGACAGCGGTAACGAGAGATTTAGCAGGATATAAATTTGAGGCCTAGTATTTAGGCGCTGGGTGACAGGTATGGGTTTAGTGACAGAATTAGACTTGAAAATACACAGTAGCGGGTGTGTGTGAAGTTATTCTGAATGACCCAATGTGCACCTTGAATATTATATACCCTTTTAGGGATAGATTTCAAATAGCTCTGATATAGCAGAAACCACTAAATTATGAAATTGCTAAATTGGGAATTGTACTTCAACCCAGAACAAAAAATGTGCTTTGACGGACACTAAATAACTTTCCCAGCTACAACAGGACAGCGGTAACGAGAGATTTAGCGGGATATAAATTTGAGGCCTAGTATTTAGGCGCTGGGTGACCGGTATGGATTTAGTGACAGAATTAGACTGGGATATGGCCAAAAAATAACCACACTATTGCTGGTTAAATGCACTTGGTGACGGGCGCAGCTTGCCCCTGATGTAGTATATGGCCAAAAAATGAACAGACTATTGCTGGTTAAATGCACTTGGTGTCACAGCTTGACCAACCACACTACTGAGGGTTAAATGCACTTGGTGACGGGCGCAGCTTGCCCCTGATGTAGTATATGGCCAAAAAATAAACAGACTATTGCTGGTTAAATGCACTTGGTGTGACAGCTTCACCCTGATGTAGGCTTTAGCCAGAAAACAACCACACCATTGAGGGTTAAATGCACTTGGTGACAGGCGCAGCTTGCCCCTGATTTTGTATATGGCCAAAAAATGAACAGACTATTGCTGGTTAAATGCACTTGGTGTGACAGCTTCACCCTGATGTAGGCTTTAGCCAAAAAACAACCACACCATTGAGGGTTAAATGCACTTGGTGACAGGCGCAGCTTGCCCCTGATTTTGTATATGGCCAAAAAATGAACAGACTATTGCTGGTTAAATGCACTTGGTGTGACAGCTTCACCCTGATGTAGGCTTTAGCCAAAAAACAACCACACCATTGAGGGTTAAATGCACTTGGTGACAGGCGCAGCTTGCCCCTGATTTTGTATATGGCCAAAAAATGAACAGACTATTGCTGGTTAAATGCACTTGGTGTGACAGCTTCACCCTGATGTAGGCTTTAGCCAAAAAACAACCACACCATTGAGGGTTAAATGCACTTGGTGACAGGCGCAGCTTGCCCCTGATTTTGTATATGGCCAAAAAATGAACAGACTATTGCTGGTTAAATGCACTTGGTGTGACAGCTTCACCCTGATGTAGGCTTTAGCCAAAAAACAACCACACCATTGAGGGTTAAATGCACTTGGTCGCAGCTTGTGCTGGCGCACCACAAGACACAAAATGGCCGCCGATCACCCCAGAAAAATGTGACTGACAAACGGTCTGGGCAGCCTAAAAACAGTGAGCAATTGAGGATCAGCAGCTCAATGATCCACAGCTGCAGATCGATCAGTTAATCAAGTCCTTTGGAGGAGTTAATCTGCCTAATCTCGCCCTACTGTCGCAGCCGCAACCTCTCCCTACGCTAATCAGAGCAGAGTGACGGGCGGCGCTATGTGACTCCAGCTTAAATAGAGGCTGGGTCACATGGTGCTCTGGCCAATCACAGCCATGCCAATAGTAGGCATGGCTGTGATGGCCTCTTGGGGCAAGTAGTATGACGCTTGTTGATTGGCTGCTTTGCAGCCTTTCAAAAAGCGCCAAGAAAGCGTCACAAAAGCGCCAAGAAAGCGACGAACACCGAACCCGAACCCGGACTTTTACGAAAATGTCCGGGTTCGGGTCCGTGTCACGGACACCCCAAAATTCGGTACGAACCCGAACTATACAGTTCGAGTTCGCTCATCCCTAGTCACTAACAGTCTGTCCCTGCTCCACACAGCAACCTCTCCCTACACTGACAAAAGACAGAATGTAAGATGGCAGCCAGATTAGGTCTATTTATAAGGTAGGGGGTATGTCCATGTGCTGAAATATCTCAATTGGCTGTCCTGTACCACCTGATGGATGTGTCATGGGTCAAAGTTCTTCACAATGTAAAAGAATATGGCGGTCGCGAATATTGCCATATGTTCGCATGTTTGGCGAACAGCGAACAAGCAAAGTTCGCCGCGAACCAACCGCTGGGTGAACTGCAAGGCCATCTCTACTATTAACTACATTAAAAACAACATATGTAAAGTGCCTTTATGTTCATCAGCCTTCCTGTGGTGGAGTCGAGAAGTCATGGTCAATACAGGCCTTTTTCATTTTTATATGAGTCAACCTGTCAGGATTTTCAGTTGACAGGCAGATACGCTTATCTTTTATAATGCCACCAGCAGAACTAAATACACGCTTAAACAAAATGCTGGCGGCAGGGCAGGCCAGCACTTCCAAAGTGTAGAGTGCAAGGCACTGAAGGATCATTGAGGACGCTGACACGGTCTGCTATGTACTCTTCACCAACTTTCCAAATTTTTCTCTCTTTGTGGCAGTAGGCCGCACATCAGGGTGATGATGCTTGCGGGGTGTCATGAAACTTCACCAGGCTTTGGAGAGTGTTGCCCTGCCTCTGTTGGAACTGCTGTGTGTTCCCCTTGTCTCCCTCCTCGGTTGGCCAAGGAAGTATGGACTCTGCCGCCAGCATTTTCAGATTAAAAATTTTGGAGCAGTTTTCCAACAAGGATCTTCTGGTATTGCACCATTTTGCTCATCCTCTCTACCAGAGGAATGAGAGATGAGAAGTTCTCTTTGTAACGGGGGTTGAGAAGGGTGAACAACCAGTAATCCGTGTTGTTTAAAATGCATATAACGTGTGGGTCGTGGGAAAGGCAACCTAACATGTAGTCAGCCATGTGTGCCAGAGTACCAACAGGCGAGACTTCGCTGTCATCATCAGGAGGATCACTCCCAATCTCCTCATTCTCTTCCTCCTCTACTGCCCTCCCATGCAGAACAGATGGAATTAAATTTCCATAGGTACTACCCTCTGTAGCTGAGGCAACCGTCTCTTGCTCCTCCTCCTCTTCAGCCTCCAATTTGTGCTGAGAAGGCTAACTGAGGGTGGTCTGGCTATCATTAACCTGTGTAATGTCTACCTCATTTCCACATCTTCCACATGCACAGCATTGTCATTAATTGTGAGTAGCGAGCATTTGAGAAAACACAGAAGTGGGATGATGATGCTGATAATAACGTTATCGCCGCTCACCATCTGTGTTGCTTCCTCAAAGTTGCGTAAAACCTCACAGAGGTCAGACGTCCATGCCCACTCCTCGCTTGTGAATAGCGGAAGATGACTGGAAAAGTGACGACCATGTTGCAGCTGGTATTCCACAACTGCCCTCTGCTGCTCAGAAACCCTGGCCAACATGTGGAACGTGGAGTTCCAGCAGGTGCTCACGTTGCACAACAGCTGGTGAGCTGGCAATTTCAAGAGCTGCTGCAGCGTTGACAGACCGGCTGAAGGTGTCGGTGACTTGCAGAAATGTGCACAGACGCGGTGCACCTTCACCAGTAGATCAGGCAAATTGGGGTAGATTTTTAGAAACCGCTAAACAACAAGGTTAAATACGTGGGCTAGGCATGTGATGTATCTAAGGTTGCCCAGCTCCAAAGCTGCCACCAAGTTACGGACATTATCAGACACAACCATGCCTGAATCCAGGTTGAGTAGCAAGAGCCACAGCTCAGTCTGGTCTCTAATGCCCTGCCACAGCTCTGTGGCAGAGTGATGTTTGGCACCTAGGCAGATCAGCTTCATCACAGCCTGTTGCCGCTTCCCCACTGCAGTGCTACACTGCTTCCAGCTACCGACTGATGACTGAGTGGTGCTGCACGCGGATAATTTGGAGGTGGAAGTGGAGGAGGAGGCGGAGGAGTAGTGGAGGTTGGAGCCACTAATGTAGGTGCTGACGGAATGCCTGATGGAAGTAGGGCCCGCAATCCTTGGCGTCGGTAGCACCTGTGCCATTCCAGGGTATGAGTCGCTCCCGGCCTCCACAACATTTACCCAGTGTGCATCAGGGAAATGTAGTGCCCCTGGCTGAAAGCACTTGTCCATGTGTCTAGGGTTAAGTGGACCTTCCCAGTAACTGCGTTGGTCAGGGCAGTGTAATGTTAAGGGACACATATTGTTAGGCTGGCACGGCACACCTTGAAAAATAGTAGCGGCTGGGGCTGGTAACGAGGGACGGCCACCGACATCATGCTGCAGAAGGCCTCAGTGTCCACAAGCCTAAATGGCAAAATTTTAAGGGGCCAGTAATTTGGAAATCTGCACATTTAGTGCCTGTGGGTGGCTAGGTATTTGCTCTTGCGTTTAAATGACTGGGGTAATGACATTTGGACGCTGCCCTGGGACATGGAAGTGGATGGGGTCGCTAATGGTGCTTGCAAAGGTCCAGGTGTAGGGTGGAAGGTGGGTGGCATCTGGGCCTGCGTCTTGGACAAGGGATTGGCCAGAACGTAACACAAGGGAAGAAAATGCAGTGGCATGACCCGCAGACACAGATTGTGGACCCAGGAGTTCGGCCCACCTTTTAGGGTGCTTTGATGCCACCTTTTAGGGTGCTTTGATTTTAAAAATTCCCCCCCCCCTTGCCCCCTCTTTGCAATGGCAGACCTGGTTCTGTGCAGGAATTGTTGTGCTTTTATTTCAGGTTCCACTCTTCAGAGGTTTGGATACTGTCTGATCTGTAGACAGCTCTCCATAATGCAACAGGAAATTACCTTTTTGAAATATGAGATTTGTAAATTAACCATTAAGCAAACTCAGACTGAGAACATTGCAACGCCACTGCCACAGAGGCCCCCTAGAAATGGAAGATGGGTTACTGTAGGTCCTGGTAGACTGAGAGTTGTGGATAGAAGACATGTCCCACAGTCTGTGGCTCTCCATAAGTCATTTGCAGCACTTTCAGAGTGCAAGAGCAACATGGCGGATGGCTCAAGCACAGTGGGTGAGAAACAAACATCTCCCATGCCTAAAGTATGCAAGACTGCAGCCAAAGACAAAAAGGAGAAGGTGAGGACTGATAGTAAGCAACTGTTGGTGGGCGATTCCATCATAAGAGGTGTGAAGTTTGAGGAGAATTTTGTTGTAAGATGTCTCCCTGGTGCTACCGCTAGCAGGGATAGACGACGGATCCTTAATATTGTTAGGCCAGCAAAACAGGAAAGGGAAGTGGATATTATTGTCCATCTGGGGACAAACGATCTGGCTTGCAATGAGGTTTCAAAGGTGAAAGAAGCTTTTCACACACTTGGAAAGGATATACGGGAGGTTGCATCAACTGTTTCATTCTCTGCAGTTTTGCCTGTGCATAACCTTCAGCATGACAGGAAGATGCGCATTAAGGGATTCAATGTATGGCTTGGTGAATGGTGTCGGAACCAAGGGTTTGGTTTTGTGTCTCATGTTAGCTCTTGTTGGAATGGAAAAGAACTGTACAAGAAAGATGGTTTGCATCTTTCTCTCAAAGGAACGAATGTCCTCGGTGAACAGTTCCAAGTATTTGCAAAGGAGCATTTAAACTAGGAAAGGGGGGCAAAAAAGTGATAATCCAGCAGTCCGACTGCCCCCCGGAACAATGCCAGAAGATGCCAGTAGCACAAAGGTGAAGAAATGACAAGCTCAGATTCTTATCTACAAATGCTCGCAGTTTAGGGAATAAGATCAATGAACTTGAGGCTATAATGGCATCTGAGAATATAGATGTAGTGGCTGTTACTGAGACTTGGTTCAAGGGGAGTAATGACTGGGATATATCAATACCAGGGTTCTCTTTATACAGGAAAGACAAAGAAGGCAAGAAGGGGGGAGGGGTGGCCCTGTATGCGAAAGACAGCATAAAATCTAATTTGATACAAGTTAGCGAGAACAATTTAGAGTCAGTTTGGGTTACCTTGCAGCTTGATAATCATAAGGTAACTCGTGTAGGTGTGATATATAGACCACCTAGCCAAGTCAAAGAATTAGATGATCTACTAGTTGAGGAAATAGCTAAAATGACATTGAAGGGGGAAGTTATCATTATGGAAGACTTCAATCTTCCTGATGTAAACTGGAAAACCAAAATAGCTAGTTCTGCCAGGAGTACAGATATTCTAAATTCCCTACAACAAGTAGTTGAGGAGCCAACCCGGAAGGAGGCCATTTTAGATTTAGTATTCACAAATGGGAATTTGGTATATGATATTACTGTAGGGGAAAGCTTGGGATCTAGTGATCACCAGTCAGTGTGGTTTGCTATAAGAACAGTGACTGAGTCACACCACACAAAAACAAAAGTTTTAGATTTTAGAAAAACTGACTTTTCTAAAAATAGATTAGTGGCATACGAATCCCTATCAGATTGGAACAGTTTCATTGGAGTCCAGGAGAAATGGGACTACTTAAAAGAGGCACTATTGAAGGAAACAGAAAATTGCATTCAGCTTGTCAGTAAAAGCAAAAAAAGGAAAAGACCACTGTGGTACTCAGCAGAAGTGGCCAAAATCATTAAAAACAAAAAGATAGCATTTAGGAATTATAAAAAAAACGAGGATGACAGGCTAATTTACAAGATTAGGCAGAGAGAGGCCAAACAAGTTATAAGAGCTTCTAAAGCACAGGCAGAAGAGAAATTAGCTTAGTCAGGGAAAAAAGGCGATAAGGCATTCTTCAGATACATAAATGAAAAAAGGAAACTAAAACAAGGAATTACAAAATTAAAAACAAAAGAAGGAAGGTATATGGAAGAAGATAAAGAACTAGCTGACTGCCTCAATGAATACTTCTGTTCAGTCTTTACGAAGGAAAATTAAGGAAAAGGACCTCAGTTAGGAAAGAAGACTAATGAATCTTTTGATGCATGTGTCTTTACAGAGGAAGAGGTTCTAAGTCAGCTGTCTAAAATCAATACAAATAAATCACATGGGCCTGATGGGATACACCCAAAGCTATTCAAAGAGCTCAGCAGAGAACTAGCAAAACCATTAACAGATTTATTAAACCAATCACTGGCAAGAGGAGTCGTCTCAGAAGATTGGAAATTAGCAAATGTTGTGCCGATTCACAAGAAAGGTAGTAGGGAGGAATCGGGCAACTATAGGCCAGTAAGCCTGACATCAATAGTGGGGAAATTAATGGAAACCATACTTAAGGAGAGGATTGTGGAACATCTAAAATCCCATGGATTGAAAGATGAAAAACAGCATGGGTTTACTTCAGGGAGATCATGTCAAACTAATCTTATAGATTTTTTTGATTGGGTGACTAAAACAATAGATGGCGGAGGTGCAGTAGACATCGCTTATCTAGACTTCAGTAAGGCTTTCGATACTGTCCCACACAGAAGGCTTATCAATAAATTGCAGTCTTTGGGCTTGGACTCCCACATTGTTGAATGGATTAGGCAGTGGCGGAGGGACAGGCAACAGAGGGTTGTAGTCAATGGAGTATATTCAGACCAAGGTCGTGTTACCAGTGGGGTACCTCAGGGATCTGTTCTGGGACCCATATTGTTTAATATCTTTATCAGCGAAATTGCAGAAGGCCTCGATGAAAAGGTGTGTCTTTTTGCTGATGACACAAAGATTTGTAACAGGGTTGATGTTCCTGGAGGGATACACCAAATGGAAAAGGATTTAGGAATACTAGAGGAATGGTAAAAAATCTGGCAACTAAAATTTAATGTGGATAAGTGCAAAATAATGCACCTGGGGCGTAAAAACCCAAGAGCAGAATATAAAATCAGTGATACAGTCCTAACCTCAGTATCTGAGGAAAGGGATTTAGAGGTCATTATTTCAGAAGACTTAAAGGTAGGCAGACAATGTCATAGAGCAGCAGGAAATGCTAGCAGAATGCTTGGGTGTATAGGGAGAGGCATTACTAGTAGAAAGAGGGAGGTGCTCATGCACTCATGCATTCAGGTAATGAAGCCAAAGAGCGTTTATTTCACACTTGCTCAAACAGAAAAGCAGAACAGTCACTTGGTGTTAGCTCTGTACGCCTATGTCGGGGTCCAGGCCTCATCTCCACACACTGCAAAAACCACCCAGACTTACAGTCATTTTCCTTCCTTCTCCTCCCAGCTGAGGTTGCTGCCTGGAATTTAAATCCCAACTCCAAAACCTGGTTCTGGAACGGGGGGAGTAGGCACCCGCCCAACTCTTTACCTACTCCCAATAAAAGCTGGCCCGGATTGGCTTTGCAGCCATACTAAGTATATAAGTATTAAAGGTGTCAACAGCTTCTGCTGTTAACACACAAAATCCGGCTCTTACCTCACAGAGGCCAGGAACCTCGGTGACACGTATCTGCCATCCATTACAGTACCCTGCACCTTACCACGATACATGCATTTATATGCCATAAATGTCTAAAAAGGTAAACCCCTTTGAGCTGCAATACCACAAAGAACACGCAGACAGGTGTTGCACACTTTTTGAAAGAAACAAGCCATGTTTTTCTTAACTTTAACAACTCCTTTAATAGAGATTTCAGGTTCATAAGTTCCAACCAGTGAGTTTCAGGATTATCCAGTAGCTAGAGGGCTAACCATTTTCTTCCCTTAACCGATAATCATGTGTTAGGAGATATATCCAGAAGGAGCCTCATTCTTTGGCACGAAGTTGAGCAGAGGGCTTAGGGTAGGGCCACACGGTCAGGTTTCTGCAGGCATATCTGGAAGCCAAAAACAAATTGTGCATTCAAAAAAGAGAAGTCATATCTAGGGTTGAGCGAGCCAAACTTTAGGATTTTTGGACCCCGGACCTGAACCTGAACATTTCAGTAAAAGTTTGGGTTCGAGTTTGGTGTTCGGCGATTTAATGGCGCTTGTTGAAAGGCTGCAGAACAGCCAATCAACAAGTGTTTAACTCGTGTGCTTTTATAAGGCATCACAGCCATGCCTACTATTGGCATGGCTGTGATTGGCCAGTGCAGCATGTGACCCAGCCTCTATATAAGCTGGAGTCACATAGCGCGGCAGGTCACTCTGCTCTTACTAGTGTAGAGAGAGGATGCTGCTGAGGGGGAGAGAATAGGAAAGAATTTTTTTTTACCCGGCCCTGAGCCCAGTGACACAGCGGCCATTTTGTGCAAGTTCACTGCACCAGCACTGCATATGTGCCTGGGACAATAATTTAACCTAGTTCTTTCAGTTCAATGGGCAACATATACCCATTTTTTAAGTGCACCTGTACTGCATATGTGCTAGGGGAAGGCAAAATAATATAGGGAATCGGTCTGTGAGTTCAGGGACCCAGGGGGTGACATATTACATTTTTTTTCTGTAAAGTACAATCCTGGACTGCATTTAATCAGTTGGAGCATCAGAGCACAGCGATTGAGCTAACGGCTATTGAGCCAAACCTACATCTTTTCTTCATCCCCTGATGAATCTGACAATAAACAGTACAGACCAAAAGTTTGGACACACCTTCTCATTCAAAGGGTTTTCTTTATTTTCATGACTATGAAAATTGTAGATTCACAATGAAGGCATCAAAACTATCAATTAACACATGTGGAATTATATACATAACAAAAAAGTGTGAAACAACTGAAAATATGTCATATTCTAGGTTCTTCAAAGTAGCCACCTTTTGCTTTGATTACTGCTTTGCACACTCTTGGCATTCTCTTGATGAGCTTCAAGAGGTAGTCACCTGAAATGGTCTTCCAACAGTCTTGAAGGAGTTCCCAGAGATGCTTAGCACTTGTTGGCCCTTTTGCCTTCACTCTGCAGTCCAGCTCACCCCAAACCATCTTGATTGGGTTCAGGTCCTGTGACTGTGGAGGCCAGTTCATCTGGCGCAGCACCCCATCACTCTCCTTCATGGTCAAATAGCCCTTACACAGCCTGGAGGTGTGTTTGGGGTCATTGTCCTGTTGAAAAATAAATGATGGTCCAACTAAACGCAAACCGGATGGAATAGCATGCTGCTGCAAGATGCTGTGGTAGCTATGCTGGTTCAGTATGCCTTCAATTTTGAATAAATCCCCAACAGTGTCACCAGCAAAGCACCCCCACACCATCACACCTCCTCCTCCATGCTTCATGGTGGGAACCAGGCATGTGGAGTCCATCCGTTCACCTTTTCTGCGTCGCACAAAGACACGGTGTTTGGAACCAAAGATCTCAAATTTGGACTCATCAGACCAAAGCACAGATTTCCACTGGTCTAATGTCCATTCCTTGTGTTCTTTAGCCCAAACAAGTCTCTTCTGCTTGTTGCCTGTCCTTAGCAGTGGTTTCCTAGCAGATATTCTACCATGAAGGCCTGATTCACACAGTCTCCTCTTAACAGTTGTTCTAGAGATGTGTCTGCTGCTAGAACTCTGTGTGGCATTGACCTGGTCTCTAATCTGAGCTGCTGTTAACCTGTAATTTCTGAGGATGGTGACTCGGATGAACTTATCCTCAGCAGCAGAGGTGACTCTTGGTCTTCCTTTCCTGGGGCGGTCCGCATGTGAGCCAGTTTCTTTGTAGCGCTTGATGGTTTTTGTGACTGCACTTGGGGACACTTTCAACGTTTTCCCAAACCTAGAATATGACATATTTTCAGTTGTTTCACACTTTTTTGTTATGTATATAATTCCACATGTGTTAATTCATAGTTTTGATGCCTTCAGTGTGAATCTACAATTTTCATAGTCATGAAAATAAAGAAAACTCTTTCAATGAGAAGGTGTGTCCAAACTTTTGGTCTGTACTGTACCTTGACAGAGGAAACGCGTCGGGAAAAGTATTGAATATCTGGCTATGCAGGCACTGGGAGACACCAATGTAGGGTGAGAATAACAGGGTCAACCACCTATAAGTGGGGTCGCTCCCTAGGGGGTGATTTTTCCGCAGTTAGGCGGGAGACCTCTCCGCTTTCAGGCAGGGCTTTAACAGACTATTAGGGATATATCTCCCAGTATCATACCCTATCTTGCTAAAGAGAGTCAGGAATTGAATAACCCGTTGTTTGGACCATATTGAAAGTGGACAAAGCAGCAAAATAACATCTACGGATCCAAAAGACCACCTCTCAGAAAATACGTCTACCTGCCTGGGACCAAAAACCTCCACAATATCGTGTACATGGTATACATCAAGCCGTGAGTGGTGATTAAAAATATAAGTTTTTTATCAAACTGTATTTTTATCTGTTGATTTGGTGCACTGTGCCTTTAGATACATGCTCATATGCCAGAATAATCATATGCAGTTATCCACTACAATTTTGTGGGACTTATTTTAGTAAATGATTATTATAAAAGTTAAGTTTTAAGTAGGTTAATTATTCAGTGATATACAGTTGTTATATACCTACCACACACGTATTCTATTACCTCTGTGAATTAAAGTACAATCCAAGTAAATCCATCTGTTAGTTCCGTGGGGAACAAATTATTTATTTTTTCCTAAAAGGTACATTTGCGCCCTGCACTGCATTTTTGACAGTCCAATACAAGCGTTAAATACCGCTGTTATATTCTGGTTTAAAAAAAAAACACAGATTTTGTGCAAGACCCTACATTTGGGGCCTTTGCTGCATTTGTGACAGTCCAAGCATTAAATACAGCTGTTATATTCTGGTTTGAAAAAAAACACCCATTTTGCGCAAGACACTACATTTGAGGCCTTTGCTGCATTTCTGACAGTCCAATAAAACCAGTCAATACTACATTGTTGGTTGACAAATTAAATTTTTTTGTGACAGTGAAGTAATTGTATAAAATTTGCCTGTAACACTGTTGTTGTGACCTCAAGAAATATTTTCTCTTTATGACACCGGCACTGCCTTACTGTCAGTGAACTTAAGTGTTAACTATTGGCAGTTACATAGTCGCCTGACATAAACCATCTGTTAGTTTGGTTGGTGAACACAAAGAAAATGAGGAGAGCGTAAAATAAGGGACGTGGCCCCGGTCGTGGTGCTTCTGGTGCTGGTGGAGCTCCTGTTGCAGGAAGAGGACGTGGTCGATCTGTGCCAGCTACACGCTCAAGTGAAACACCTTTCTCAGGTGCTAGTAGGCGACAGAACCTTCAGCGTTATTTGGTCAAGCCTAATGCGGCTCTACGAATGGTGAGGCCAGAACAAGTACAGGCGATAGTAGATTGGGTTGCTGACAGTGCTTCCAGTTCCTTCACATTGTCTCCCACCCAGTTTCCTGCTAAAAGATCAGAGTTGGCACCTACAGCCCATGGCCATCAGTCTTTCACCTCACCCCCTTGCAAATCAGCCAAGAAGTCTGAGCCCCAAGTCAGGGAGCAGTCTCTTCTGCTTTTTGATGACTCTGCTAGCAGGGTTTCCCAGGGCCATCCACATAGCCCTTCCCCAGAAGTGGAAGAGATTGAGTGCACCAATGCCCAACCACTTATGTTTTAGGATGAGTACATGGGAGGACTTCCGCTGCACGTCTCGGATGATGATAAAACACAGGTGCCAACTGCTGTGGATTTCTGCAGTGTGCAGACTGACAAGGAGGGCAGGGGTGAAGACTGGATAGAAGATGATGTGGAGGACGATGAGGTCCTCGACTTCACCTGGAATCAAGGGCATGCGAGTGACCGGTCTTATTCAGAGGAAGAGGCGGTGGTCGCACAGAGCCACCATCACAGCAGAAGAGGGAGCAGGCTGCAAAAGCGGAGCGGCCTTCCCCTAGACAGTACTCCTGCTACATACCACCGCAGCAACTCCAAGGAGTTCCCTGTCATGGCAGTTCTTCAGACAATGTGCTGATGACAAGACACGAGTGGTTTAAACGCTGTGCAATCAGAGCCTGAAGTGAGGCATAAACGTTCTAAACCTGAGCACAACCTGCATGACCAGGCATCTAAGTGCAAAGCACAAGCTGCAGTGGAGTAGACACCTCAAAAACCAAGAAAGATATCTGGCTTCTCCTGCTTCTTCTTCTGCTGCAGTCTCGGCCTCTTCATCCCCGCACCCCGCAAACAGAGGATGTGCCAGCAACACCACCAGCTGGGTCAACAAGCTTCTCCACAATGTCCCATGGAAGCGTTCAGCTGTCTATCTCCCAAACACTGGAGCGAAAGAGGAAGTACCCCCCTACCCACCCGCGATCCCTGGCCCTGAATGCCAGCATTTAAAAATTTATGGCCTTTTAAATGCTGGCATTCCGTCTGGTGGAGTGGCAGAGTTTTAAAAGCCTTATTGCAGTGGCTGTCCCACAGTACATCGTTCCCAACCGCCACTACTTTTCCAGATGAGCCATCCCTTCCCTGCACAACCAAGTGGGGGACAAAATCAGGTGTGCACTGCGCAACTCCATCTGTGGCAAGGTCCACATAACTACGGATATGTTTACCAGTAAGCACGGTCAGGGACATTATATCTCCCTAACAGCACACTGAGTAAATGCAGTGGCGGCTGGGCCTGAGGTGGATAGCAGTTTGGCGCATGTCCTTCCACCACCGAGGATTGCAGGGCGTTTCTCTTTGCCTCCTGTTGCTTCCTCCTCCTTATCCGCTTCCTCATTCTCTACTGCCTCCTCATCCGGTCAGTGTAACACCTTTACCACAAACTTCAGCACAGCCAGGGGTAAATGGCAGCAGGCAATTAAAACGTATCTGTTTGGGGGACAAACCCCACACCGCTCATGGAACAACAGACCGATGAGTGGTTGGTGCCAGTGAGCCTTAAGCCTGACTTGGTGGTGTCCAATAATGGTCAAAATCTCGTAGCAGCTCTGGGCCAAGCCGGTTTGACACACATCCCTTGCCTGGCACATGTGCTGAATTTGGTGGTGCAGAAATTCCTTAAAAACGACCCCAATATGTCAGAGCTGCTGCAAAAAAATATGCGGGCCATCTATGCGCGCTTTCGGCGTTCTCACCCTGCTGCTGCTCGCTTGTCAGCACTGCAGCGTAAATTCGGCCTTCCCGCTCACCCCCTCATATGCAACATGCCCACAAGGTGGAACTCCGCTTTGCACATGCTCGCCAGACTGTGCGAGAAGCAGCAGGCGATAGTGGAGTTTCAGCTGCAGCACGCACGGGTCAGTCGCTCTGCGGAACAGCACCACTTCACCACCAATGACTGGGCTTCCATGCTAGACCTTTGTGCCTTGTTGCACTGTTTCAAGTACTTCACCAACATGGCCAGTGCCGATGACGCCATTCTCAGCGTTACTATCCCACTTCTATTCCTCCTTGAAAAAATGCTTTGGGCAATGATGAAAAAGGATGTGGCACAGGAGGAGGAAGAGGGATCATTTACAAAGGTTTCAGGCCAGTCATTCACAAGTGGCTCCAAGGGTGAGTTCCTGCACCAACATACGCAAGGCACACAATTGTTCAGCCAGGGCACAGTTCTGGAGGATGACGAGGTGGTGGAGGAGGAGGAGGAACAGTGTTCACAGCAGGGTGGCACTCAAACCAGCTCAGGGCCATCACAGGTGCATGGCTGGGGGGATACAGAGGACACAGACGATACATCTCCCACAGAGGACAGCTTGTCGTTGCCTCTAGGCAGCCTGGCACACATGAGCGATTACATTCTTTAGTGTCTCCACATCGACTGCCGAGTTGGCCACATTCTAACTGTGCTGATTACTGGGTGGCCACGCTGCTGGATCCCTGTTATAAGGACAACGTACCGTCCTTAATTCTGTCACTGGAGTTTGATCGTAAGATGCGCGAGTACAAGCGCACGCTGGTAGACGCGCTGCTGATGGCATTCCGAGCTGACAGCGAGGGCACAGTGGAAGCACAAGGCAAAGGCAGAGGAGGGGGAAGAAGTCGCCAATGCAGCTGGGGAACCTCCAGCACCTCAGAAGGCAGAGTTAGCATGGCCGAAATGTGGAAAAGCTTTGTCATCATGCCACAACAACCAGCACCACCAGCTGACATGGAACGTCTTAGCAGGAGGCAGCATTTCAGCACCATGGTGGAGCAGTATGTGTGCACACATCTACACGTACCGAATGACGGGTCTGCCCCCTTCAACTTCTAGGTCTCTAAATTGGGCACATGGCCTGAGCTTGCCCTTTATGCCTTGGAGGTGCTGGTCTGTCCTGCAGCCAGTGTATTGTCTGAACGTGCGTAATCACAGACAAGTGCAGCCGCATGTCCACAGCCAATGTGGACAAGCTTACATTCATCAAAATGAGCCAGGTATGGATCCCACAGGACTTGTCCGTACCTTGTGCAAAATAGACATGTATACCGGCCTTACTCAGCCATTGTTATACTCCAGCGCACTTTCTTATTGTTGTATTTTTTATATTTCCCAAAGTTTTGGGGTGTACCCTAATTTAAACAACAACAAAAAAGAAAAAAAAACTGTGTTGGCTATCTCCTCCTCTCCTTCACCGCCGCTTCCAACTACACCGCTACGTCCAGCGCCTCCTCAACCTCCCACTCCATATGGATCTCCACCTCCTAGATCAAGATTAGAATTTTTTTATTTTTAAGTATTTTATGTTATTTTAAAGGTACTTTCACACTAGCGTTTTTCTTTTCCGGCATAGAGTTCCGTCCTAGCGGATCTATACCGGAAAATAACTGATCAGGCATATCTCCATGCATTCTGAATGGAGAGTAATCCGTTCAGGATGCATCAGGATTTCTTCAGTTCAGTCATTTTGACTGATCAGGCAAAAGAGAAACCCGCAGCATGCTACGGTTTTTTTTCCTGGCGAAAGAAAAACTGAAGACTTGCCGAATGCCGACATTTTTTCTATAGGAATGTATTAGTGCCGGATGCAAAATACCAGAATGCCGGATCCGTCCTGCACATGCACAGACCTTTAAAAATGAGAAAAAAATAAATACAGGATACGTTTTGCCTGATGACACCGGAAATACGGATCCGGTATTGCAATGCATTTTTCAGACTGATCAGGCAACAGATCTGCCTCCTGGAATCAAACAATGCAAGTGTGAAAGTACCCTTAGTCATTGCACTAATTTGTCTGATACATTGTTTGGTGACATATCCCAAATTTTTGCCTGTGATATACCCCTGCTCTACCTAGTGGACAGGGAAATACATTTCACTAATTCGTCTGTTACATTGTTGGGTGACACTCACCAATTTGTGGCTGTGATGTATCCCTGCTCTACCTAGTGGACAGGGAAATACATTTAACTAATTTAACTGTTACATTGTTGGGTGACATTCACCAATTTTTGGCTGTGATATACCCCTGCTCCATGTAGTGGACAGGGAAATACATTTCACTAATTTATCTGTTACATTGTCGGATGAAATTCACCAATTTTTGGCTGTGATATACCCCTGCTCCACGTAGTGGACAGGGAAATACATTTCACTAATTCGTCTGTTACATTGTTGGGTGACATTCACCAATTTTTGGCTGTGATATACCCCTGCTCTACATAGTAGACAGGGAAATAAATTTCACAAATTTGCCTGTTACATTGTCGGATGAAATTCACCAATTTTTGGTTGTGATATACCCCTGCTCTACATTGTGGACAGGGAAATACATTTCACTAATTTGTCTGTTACATTGTGACAAATGCTCATCTTTTGCAGTAGAAAGTACATGGCCATCTGTCTTTCAACTCACCCCCTTGCAAATCAGGCACCAGTCTGAGCTCCAAGTCACGCAGTAGTCTCTTTTTGATGACTCTGCTGGCAGGGTTTAGGTGGGTTATCCACCTAGCCCTGCACCAGAAGTGGAAGAGATTGAGTGCACTGATGCCCAACCACTTATGTTTCAGGATGAAGACATGGGAAGACCACTGCAGCACATCTCTGATGATGATGAATCACAGGTGCCAACTGCTGCGGCTTTCTGCAATCTGCAGACCGATAAGGAGGGCAGGGGTAAAGAGTGGGTGGAAGATGATGTGGAGGATGATGAGGTACTAGACCCCACATGGAATTAAGGTCATGCGAGTGACATGTGCAGTTTGGAGGAAGAGGCGGTGGTCGCACAGAGGCACCAGTACAGCAAAAGAGGGAGCAGGGTGCAAAAGCGTCTGTTACATTCTTGGGTGATATTTTAAAAGTTTTGCCGTATACAAACCTCTGCTCTGCATAGGTGACAGGGAACAAATTTTTGTAAAATCGTCTGTTCAATTGGTGGGTGACATGAACCCAGTTTTGCCGTGATTAAACCCCTGCTCTGCATAGTTGACAGGGACCGAAATTTTTAAAAATCATCTGTTCCATTGGTGTGTGACATTAACCAATTTTTGCAAGAGTAATAGTGGCTCATCCAGATCACTCCCTGGGGTGGTGTTCTTGTCTAAAGTTGTTCACCCAACCACTGATAGGTATATGAATAGTCAAAGTAAAGAAATAGGCAGGCACTCTATATCTGGTCTTTATAGGATATTTATTGTTGGTTATTTTACAAAGGTTTATTATTAAAAAAAAAAATCGGGTTTATTAGGGTTGTCACATTGGTTGTTTTCTTGTTGGTTTATAATGTGAGTTAGGGCATTATAGTGTGAACTAAGTAGGTTTAAAAGTATTTTTTTAAATATTAGTTCATAGGAAAATGGACACAGTGATTGTGTGTAGTGCTGGGAGAAAAAATATATAAAAAAATAGAACCCAGATTATTTTCATCGATTATTCTCATCAATTATATCCTTTATATTTTTCACTGAATATTTATGCTCATCGATTATTTATTCTCATCGATTATTTATTCCCATTGATTATATATATTCATAGATTTTTTTTCATAGATTTTACATATTTTTATCTAATACACTTATACTTCACCATCCCCCCGATGGAGAAGTATAAGTGTATTAGATAAAAATATGTAAAATCTATGAAAATATATAATCGATGAGGATAAATAATCAATGGGAATAAATAATCGATGAGAATAAATAATCGATGAGCATAAATATTCAGTGAAAAATATAAAGGATATAATTAATGAGAATAATCGATGAAAATAATCGAAAAAATTAATCAATGAAAATAATAAAGATATCGAAAACAATAGTCCAAGAATGTCCAAGAAATACAACGATCATTGTCCCAAAACATTTAAAATAAAGATATATAATAAATAAAAAAAACGTGTAGATAAAATATATGTCCAACGTTTCCAAATCCAAAATACCCCAGTGACATTCCCTGTAATTTTTTATTAATCATTACAATAACAGGGCATCTTAAGAGTCCTGTATTGTTATTTATCGTCACCACCTCCCCGAGTCGGGAGTGGGCAATTGCTATGCGACCTCTCCTTTACTTTGATGCTTCTGCTTCAATAATTTGTCCCACATTTCCGCTCGATCACATTTCATTTTATCCATTGGCCTCCCTTGGATGTGGTATCTCTTTCTTAGGCTCCCTCTCCGCCATGGAACCATGATTCCCCGTTACCCGTGATCACCATAGTAGGCGCATAAAAGAACATCGAAAGTTGATAGAAAAGATATCCAATTGGATGAAGGCCGCCACAGGGATGTGTGACATGGTTGAGCAGTATGTGTGCACACGCCTACACGTACTGACTAATGGGTCTGCCCCTACAACCTTTGGGTCTCCAAATTGGGCACATGGCCTGAGCTTGCCCTTTACTCCTTGGAGGTGCTGGCCTGCCCTGCAGCCAGTGTATTGCCTGAACGTTTGTTTAGCATGGCAGAAGGGGGTTATCAAAGTTAAGCGCAGCTGCCTGTCCACCTTGTGCAGAATAGACATGTATACCAGCCTTATCCAGCCATTGTTGCACTCCAGGGCACTTTCTCTTTGTTTTATTTTAAATATTTCCCAATGTTTTGGGGTCTACCCAAATTTGAACAAAAATAAATAAATTAAATAATACAATTAAAAACAAAAAACAGTGTTGGCTACCTCCTCCTCCACCGCTGCTTCCACCTACACCGCCACATCTATCGCCTCCTCAACCTCCTTCTCCATATGGACCTCCTCCTCGTAGATCAAGATTATAATTTTTTATGTTTACATATTTTATGATATTTTAAGTCATTTCCCTATCCACATTTCTTTGCAGAGCACTTGCAATGCTCTTAACCACATTTTGCTGCTTTTGCAGCCCTCTAGCCCGTTCCATGACTTTTTTACTGCCATTTTAGTGCTCCAAAGTTCGGGTCCCCATTGACTTCAATGGGGTTCAGGTTCAAGTTCGGGTCAAGTTCAGGTCCCGAACTCAAACTTTTTTGCAAAGTTCGGCCAAACCTGTCGAACCCGAATATCCAGGTGTCCGCTCAACTCTAGTCATATCTGTCCTTTATACTTTGTCTCATTTTATGATCGACTCCTGATTTTTTATTCCAAAACTGCATCTGGAAACTGGACCGTTTGGTCTTACCTTATAAAAAGATTTGTGAAAGAAAAGGGCTAGCATTCTGATGTAAATTGCAGGAAAAAAATGAGTCAAATCATTTGTTCAGATATTTTTATTCCAAAGTTCACAGTTTTTAAAAAGAGTTGAGAAAGGAGAGTTTTCTTCAGAGAAGGTGTAAACAGGCATACACCTTTTTCCACTGTGTGTAGTAATGTTTCATATGTATGACAGCCATGAAGTGGATTTAAAAAGAAAACTATATCTGACAGGTTTACTGAATTGTGCATAATTTGTCTTACCGTGTGGCATTTTCATCAATTTTGTAATGACTACCATATTTTTGAAATTTGATACATATTATGAAGCTTTTGATAGATCTTCCCTGGTGTGTTCCAACAATGTGAAGATCCTCTATAAATGGATTCTTAGTAATGTGTTAGCAGCTGCCCATCATCAGAGTATAAATTACAACAGTATAATTTGTAATATATAGAAATTCTTGGTTGTTAGTAAATTGTTGCTTTAAAAATTAACATTTCTAATAATATAGAATCTTTTAAAATCATTTTTTTAAGCAAAAATAACATTTTGCTTGATAAGGTTATCATTTACATAGAAGAAAGAGAGGCCAAAAGCAAAGGTCAAAATCAGCCCTCTATCATGGTGCTGGGTTTGCCACCCAAGACAGTCTCTGTTTCATCTTCAACACAGTTTTTATTAACTATGGGCTTATTCACAACTTCCTCCACTAGTGAGGGCAGTCCCATGCATGTTCCCATGGTATAATGGGAACGTAACAGCCACTAATCACATTGGGTAGCTACAAGAAAGAATAATCACCAAGGTCTGGCCATATTTTGTTCTGCATGGAGTAGACCTGCTGCCATTATTGTGTTGTCCTAAACTTTGGCCCTCTTACTATCTACTGCAAGGATTTCTATAGATCAGCTGTTATATCCATAGCCACAGATGAGTTTCTAGTAGCTACTGCAAATCTAGTAGAGACTGTAAATCAGTCCCTGCATAGATATAATATAATAATATATTGAAGACAAAGTCAACAATTAGGTAGACAGAGGAAATTTGATGAATAATCATGTGGACATGACAAAATAGGACATTCATGAGATCACAGTGATTGTAAAGAATCCAGATGTCAGGACTGGACAAAGGTTTCTGGCAGGTCTTACAGACTGCCCATGGAAATCAGCCAGGTGATGAGGCGTTCTAAAACTTGCCAGACTAGAAGACAGACAAGCAGAGCAATGGACCTGACGTAGGCAAGAGGATCATCTTATGGAGTGGATGGGGTCATGTATCCGGTGTAGTGGTCTAGCAATATAGACAACCCAAGTACACTACATGAATTATTTTACAAACTGAAACGCATATACAAAGTAAAATGAATGATGCATGCTTAGACAACTCTTTTAATGTAGAACACAAAAATAGGACGAAAAAGGGAGAAGCCAAAGATATAGGCGGCAGACTAGAAAGATGTCAGAAAAATGTGGTCATGGAGGTCCGGGGAGGAAAGAGAAGAAAATGAAGAAGAATAACTCCAGTCAAAGAAGATGTCAGTCCCTGCGTATAAATGTTTATTCTGCCACTGACTGCATTGAATCTGTACTGGATTCACTGTAATGTCTGAAGAGTAGAGATGGACGAACATCGGCCGGGACGTTTCACGAACGCATGTTCTCGATCAAATGTTCACGAACCGAGCATTTGCGGCGGACCCCATTCACTTTAAAAGCAGGAGAACCTGAAAAACCTTCAGGTCATATTTGCAGCCACCAAATACTTACTAGAAGTGCACAAGCAGTCCCACAACATGGACAGTGACATACCAGAGGGAGATCAATAGCAAAATTTCCCACAATAAATATGTATCAGGGGCCATTTTTATGCATCTTAAAGGGAAACTCTCAAAAATGTGCCCTGCAGGAGCCTAGAAAAAATGTATTTTAGGCCACGTGAGTACAGGCCCAAAAAATTGGGCATTCACCTGACAGAAAAGAACAAGTGATTATGTGGCTGGAGGTATATTAGACAGTCAGTGGAAAACAATTTTACTGTAGGCCAGTACAGGCCCCAAAAATTAGGCATTTGCCTGACAGAAAAGAACTAGTGATTATGTGTCTGTGGAGGTACATTAGGCAATCACTGGATAACAATTTTACTGTTGGCCACTGGAGTAGAGGCCCCAAAAATTAGGCATTCACCTCACAAAAAAGGCCTTTTATGCCGCTGTTTATGCATAAGACAAGGACCATTTTTTTGTTCTGGGTGGTGGCGGATATGTGTAAGCTGACATGAGGAAATCCAATTACACGTGGTCATCACAGGTGTTTAATTCCACCGAGATCCATGCCTCATTAATTTTTTGAAATGTAAGGTAGTCCACATCGTGAGTAGTGATGAGCGGGAGGTGCCATATTCGATTTTGCCAAAATTTGCGAATATTCGCTAGAATATTTGTTTCATATTCGTCGAAATCGAATATTCGTCATTATTCTAGTTATCGCGATTAATATGGGATTTAAATAATCGCGTATTGCGATTGTAACTTAAGGCTACTTTCCTATTGGTTTGATATCTAGAATTAGCAAAGATGACGAATATGACGAATGTTTTCGTCTTATTCCTCAAAACGAAGATAACAAAGTATTCTCCATCTTCGTTTTAGCTACCTATTCGTCAACTTCGCTAATTCTAGCAATTAAATAGCAAAGTTGACTATAGAGACAGCTAAGTTTAATTTGCTATGCGATTATATATATATATTTTTATAAATAGAATAATTATAATAATTATCAAGTATTATAATTATTCTATTTATTTTTTAAAAAAAAGCTAAGTAATATAATCACATAGCGAATTAAACACAGCTGTCTCTATAGTAAACTTTAGTATTTGATTGCTAGAATTAGCGAAGTTGACGGATAGGTAGCTAAAACGAAGATGGAGAATATTTTGTTATCTTCATTTTGAGGAATAGGACGAATACATTAGTCATATCCGTCAACTTCGCTAATTCTAGCAATCAAATAAGAAAGTTGACTATAGAGACAGCTGTGATTAATTTGCTATGCGATTATATTACTTTGCTTTTTTTTTATAAATAGAATAATTATAATACTTGATAATTATTATAATTATTCTATTTATAAAAAAAGGAATATAATCGCATAGCGAATTAAACACAGCTGTCTCTATAGTCAACTTTCCTATTTGATTGCTAGAATTAGAAAAGTTGACTGTTATGGAGCTAAAACGAAGATGCAGAATACTTTGTTATCTTCGTTTTGAGGAATATGACGAATACATTCGTCATATTTGCTAATTCTACCAAGCCAACCATAGTAAACCGGGTCTAAGTTGAAATCGCAATGCGATTAATTCAAGTTATATTAATCGCATTGCGATTACAACTTAGCACTGCTATATTCCATATTAGGCTAGAATTAACGAATATGGAATATAGCAGTGCTAAGTTGAAATCGCAATGCGATTTAGCGAAGTGCCGATATTCGCAAAAAAAATTTGATATTCGAATATTCGCCCTCAACACTAATCGTGAGCAAGGCGAGTGCGCTTATTGGTCACAATCCCCCCTGTTGCGCTGAACATCCTTTCGGACAGGGCACTCAATGAGGGGCAAGCCAAGAGTTCCATGGCAAATAGTGCCAGCTCTGGTAACAGGTCAAGCCTGCACACTCAGTAGTTCAGGGGTTCCTCGCTTCTTAGAGCGTCCACATCTGTCGTTAATGCAATGTAATCGGACACCTGTCGATCTAAGCATTCCCTGATGCTGGATCTGGAGGGCAGCTGTCGATGAATTGATGAGTGTAATATCAGATGGGACCAACACATCTTCAAACTGCCCTCTTTTTGCAGACGAGGTAGGATTGGTGCCTGTTTCGCTGTGGGTGGAAATTCTTCTACCAGCGCCTGTAACAGCCGAATGCAGCATCTCTCATAGCAAGGCCTGCAAATGCTGCATTCTGACAGCCCTCTGTGATGCTGGTAGCAAGTCCGCCATTTTGTGTTTGTACCAGGGGTCTAAGTACGTTGCCACCCAGTACTGGTCCTTGCCCTTTAAGCTTTTTATACGGGGGTCCCTCTTCAAACACTGGAGCATGAAGGCCCCCATTTGCACTAAATTGGAAGTGGTCGAGCGGTCTAGCTCCTGCTCATTGCCCAGGAGAATGTCGTCCTCGGTCTCCTCCCCCATCCACGGACAACACCGGGGATCCCAGAAAAGTTTAAAGCATGCTCTTCTTGCTCCTCCTCCTCCCCCTAGGCACCATCCTCCTCTGACTCCTCTTCAGACTCCTGCTGACTTGTGTCAGATGGAGTAGCCCCCCTGGGAATTTATTCAGCATTGCGACTTACTCATCTTCCAGCTCCTGCTCCTCGACGGCTTGATCAATGACACGACACAATGCACGCTCCAAAAAGAAGGCGTAAGGTACGATGTCACTGATGGTGACCTGGCTGCGACTGACCAGTTTGATGATCTCATCAAATGGCCGCAGAAGTCTGCATGTGTCGCGCATGAGCATCCACTGGCGCGGTGAAAAGAAACCAAGCTCCCCAGAACCTGTCCTGCCACAGAGTTCGTACAGGTAGTCGTACACAGGTATATGCTTAACTATCAAGCATATACAAGGTGGAGTTTCAGCAAGTTGGGCTGTCACAAATCAAACGTCTGACGGGTAGGCAAGGCGAGCCATGGCCGTGTAAGATCTTCTAAAATGGCCAGAGACGTCCTGCACCACGGGGTATTTGGCATCGAATTGCTGCACGACAAAGTTCAGGACGTGTGCCATGCACGACATGTGTGTCATTTTGCCCTGTTTCAGCGTGCTCAGCAGATTGGCACTGTTGGTGCACACCACTTTACCAACTGTCAAATTGAGTGGGGTTAGCCACTGATCGGCCTGTGACCACAGAGCTGAAAGCAGTGCAGGACCAGTGTGGCTCTTGGCTTTCAGGCACAACAGCCGCACCACAGCATGGCAACATCTCAGCTGGCACGTCTAATAGGTTCTGGGGAGCTTAAAGGGTCCAGCAGAAGAGGCGGTAGCAGTGAAAAAGGAGGAGTCAGCCAAAGAGGAGATGGAGAATGGAGTAGGAGAGGGAGAATAAAAGGCAGGCCTGCATGCAATCCGTGGCGGTAATACCAAATCCACACAGGTGCCACGGGTTACATGCTTCATTGTCGTCAGAAGGTTCACCCAGTGGGCAGTAAAAGTTATTTAACTTTACTGCCCGTGTTTGCTAGACCACGTGTCTGTGGTCAGATGTATCTTGGCACCGACACTGTGTGCCAGAGATATATTAAATTGCCGCTGAACGTGGCCATATAGGTCTTGGCTGCCCTTCTGGGAGAAATATTTCCTTCCGGGGACTTTCCATTGTGGTGTGCCAATGGCCACACATTTTCTATAAGCCTCTGAGTCCGCCAGTTTATATGGCAGTAGTTGGTGGGCTAACAGTTCCGACAAGCCAGCTGTCAGCCGTTGTGCAAGAAGGTTATCTGGCGTCATCAACTTTTTACGCTCAAACATTTGGGCCACGAAAGCTTGCCTTCTGCCAGATGAAGTTGACGATGGCACTGTGACTTATGCATTGACAGCACAGGCTGCAGATGGCAACACTATTATCAGCAGCTGACATGTTAAAAAAAGCCCACACCATGTGCCGGTGTCCTGGGAGCTCAAGATGTGACCGTGCATAGTGGATGGCTCGCTCCATATACATTTGCAGTCTGCTTTTTGACTCTGGTGCACTGCGAGTTCTGTCTGCTTCTCCTGCTTCTCCTCCCTATCTGCCATTGACACGTCATCATTGTCACCTTCACTACCACTGACATTAGAGATCTCGGAGTATGCAGCAACAGCGGGGACCACCCTCCTTGGGCTGATATGGGTACTGTCGTCAGACTGCTGGGTGGTGGCCGTTGCTACCTCCTCTTCCTCATCCGATGCCAAGAATAGCTGTGCATCGGTTAGGTCTGGGAATGGATGGGGAAATAATTCCTCTGACTCAAGTGGAGGGGCTAATGTGGTGGTGGTGATGGTGGTGGTGTCTTTGGGGGTGCACACAGCAGAGAGTAAAGAGGGTGCAGATACAGAGGATGAGGAGGGTGCAGAAGTGGAATGCTTAGTGAGCCACTCAACCAACTCTGGTGCGTCCTTTGACATAATAGCACGCACCTTCTCCAATTTCCCATGAAGACTCCGGCCTGGTGCACCTGCCCGACCCCTTCCTCCCCTCCGGAACGTCCTGCCTCTTCCTCTGCCTGTCATTTTCAAAAGGTCCCTGTGCCAAAGTCCCTAGAAAAGAGCAGTATTTGTGAAAGCAGGTATATCGCAGGCCTCAATCAGTATTTGGTGAAAGCTGGTGTATTAAACCCCTTAATCTGTATTTTGTGGAAGCAGGTGTATCGCAGGCCTCAGGCCTCACTCAATATTTGGTGGAAGCAGGTATATCAATCCCCTTAATCAGTATTTTGTGGAAGCAGGTGTATCGCAGGCCTCAATCAATATTTGGTGGAAGTAGGTATATCAATCCCCTTAATCAGTATTTTGTGGAAATAGGTATATCGCACCCCTAAATGAGTATTTTGTGGAAACAGGTATATAGAACCCCTTAATCAATATGTGATGGAAGCAGGTATATCACACCCCTCAATCAGTATTTTGTGGAAGCAGGTGTATCGCAGGCCTCAATCAATATTTGGTGAAAGTAGGTATATCGCACCCCTCAATCAATATTTTATAGAGGCAGGTATATAAAAAACCCTTAATCAGTATTTTCTGGAAGCAGGTATATCTTACCCCTCAATCTGTATTTTTTTGAAGCAGGTGTATCGCAGGCCTCAATCTATATTTGGTGGAAGCAGGTATAACAATCGCCTTTATTAAGATTTAGTGGAAGCAGGTATATCAAACCCCTTATTCAGTATTTTCTGGAAGCAGGTATATTGTACTCCTCAATCAGTATTTTGTGGAAGCAGGTATTTCAAACCCCTTAATCAGTATTTTGTGGAAGCAGGTATATCATCCCCTTAATCTGTATTTTGTGGAAGCAGGTATATAGAACCCCATAATCAATATTTGGTGGAAGCAGGTATATCAAACCCCTTAATCAGTATTTGGTAGAAACAGGTGTATCGCACCCCTCAATCAGTATTTTGTGGAAGCAGGTATATAGTGCTCCTTAATCAATATTTGGTGGAAGCAGGTATATCAAACCCCTTAATCAGTATTTGGTGGAAGCAGGTGTATCGCACCCCTCAATCAGTATTTTGTGGAAGCAGGTATATAGAGCTTCTTAATCTATATTTTGTGGAACCAGGTATATCAAAACCCTTATTCAATATTTTGTGTAAGCAGGTATATAGCACCCCTCAATTATTATTTTGTGGAAGCAGGTATATCACACCCCTTAATCAGTATTTTGTGGAAGCAGGTATATGGCACCCCTCAATCTGTTTTTTGTGGAAGCAGGTATATAGCACCCTTTAATCAGTATTTTGTTGAAGCAGGTATAAAGAACCCCTTAATCAATATTTGGTGAAAGCAGGTATATCAAACCCCTTAATCAGTATTTGGTGGAAGCAGGTGTATCGCACCCCTCAATCAGTATTTTGTGGAAGCAGGTATATAGAGCTCCTTAATCAATATTTGGTGGAAGCAGGTATATCAATCCCTGTAATCTATATTTTGTGGATCCAGGTATATCAAAACCCTTATTCAGTATTTTGTGTAAGCAGGTATATAGCACCCCTCAATTATTATTTTGTGGAAGCAGGTATATCACACCCCTTAATCAGTATTTTGTGGAAGCAGGTATATCAATACCCTTAATCAGTATTTTGTGTAAACAGGTTTATAGAGCTCCTTAATCAATATTTGGTGGAAGCAGGTATATCGCACCCCTCAATCAGTATTTTGTGGAAGCAGGTATATCACAGGCCTCAATCAATATTTGGTGAAAGCAGGCATATCGCACACCTCAATCAGTATTTTGTGAAAGCAGGTATATCAAACTCCTTAATCAGTATTTTGTGGAAGAAGGTATATCACATCCCTCAATCAGTTTTTTTTGGGAGCAACAGTTATACCACACCCATTGCAAATAGTTGTTCCAATTGCACTTTTCTCTCTATATACGTCTGTATCGCAGCAGAAGCGCACACAACTTCTGCACAATACAAATGCACTATAATATACTTTCTATGTTAAAAAGTATATTATAAATATAGCACACCCCTCAGTATATCACACCTATCGATAGAACACCTATACCAGTCCTTAAATTATCTTTTGTGGCCCTATTGGCTAGCGTTTGGTGTCCCTAACAGTCTGTCCCTGCTCAACAAAGCAACCTCTCCCTACACTGGCAAAACACATAATGTAAAATGACTGCAAGATTGGGTTCTATTATAGAGTGGGATGTGTCAATGTGCTGAAACGTCTCAATTGGCTGTCCTGTCCCACCTGATGGATGTGTCATGGGTCAAAGTTTGGCGCAATGCAAATGAATATGATGCATGTGAACATCGCCATATGTTTGCATGTTCGGCGAATCGCGACTGAGCAAAGTTTGCTGTGAAACGACCGCTGGGCAAACCGCAAGGCTATCTCTACTGAAGAGCGATGATGTGTGTGGGCTACTAATCTAGTTTGCAAAACGACAATTCTGATTATACCTCACAACTAAGGTTGAGCGAACACGAACTGAAGTTTGGGTTCGGGGTCGGTGTTCAGGTGATTTTATTATTTTCCGTTATAACATGGTTATAATGGAAAATGATAGCATTCTTAAGACAGAATGCTAAATAAAATGGCCATGAAGGGGTTAAAAATTATTTTAAAAAACTCACCTCATCCACTTGATCGCACATGATTCTTTCTGTGCCGTAACCTGCAGCCTGTATCGCACAGGTCTTCTTTCTTCAGGACCTGCGAAAGGACCTGCAATGACGTCACCCCACTCACCACGTGGTGAACGCGGTGACGTCACCGCAGGTCCTGTTAAATGACGTCATCGCATGTACTTTTGCAGGTACTGAAGAAAGAAGACCTGCGCGATCAAGGCTGCGCGATCAAGTGGATGAGGTGAGTTTTTTTATTATTTTTAAACCCTCCATGGCCATTCCATTTAGCATTCTGTCTTAAGAATGCTATTATTTTCCGTTATAACCATGTTATAACGGAAAATAAAAAGTGAAGTTCGGGTCCACATTGACTTTAATGGGGTCTGGGTTCGGGGTCAAGTTCGGGTCCTGAACCGGAACTTTCACCTGAAGTTCGGCAGAACTTCCACGGGTTCACTCATCCCTACTCACCACTTTTGAGGTTACTGTATGACATAGGTGGGTTAACCTGGCTTTGCATTTGATCTTTGTACTGAGCTTGGTTCTAGTAATGCATATATAAAATGAGCAGATAATTTTCAGCCACCTGACACTTTGGGCAATCCGCATGCAAACTAGGGAAACTCTTGTTAAAAATTTGAATCCTACTCCTGGTCTCAGTGGTACAGTTGGTACACTGTTGGCAAATGTTCAGTTTCAAAAGAAATGTGGTACTTGACTAATTCGTAAACTAGCCTTTTACCTTAGCATAGCTAGCAGAATGACAACTGCAAAGACACATGATTCTTTCTGTGCCGTAACCTGCAGCTGTATCGAACATATGCCTACAAAAGAAATACAACGCACTAATCCATACCAAAGCATTTTCACATCTCGGCTATAAATAATTTATATTGTTGACAATGTAACCGTCTCTGGCAATCTTGTATAACTTTATATCAAGTGCATTTACACTACGTCTTACATACATACTGCTTATGTCACACAAAGTGACTTGTAAGAAGGGGGCTGGGATTTCTTCTCCCTTGACTTTCTACTGATCCTATTACGGACCTGTGTGTACCTATACCCTTCATATTAATATAGTATATCATATTCAGGGTTTATTTAATTTATTTTCACAGTCTTCTTCTTGATAAGATGAATTGTCTAGAATATAATAGGTGCCGCCAAACTATATCATTATGAATGACCTTAATAAAATAGGGGAGGATTAGAATCCTGTCACTTCGGACAGCGCCTGATAAATCCTAGAGTGGTGTAAATCTAATCCTTCTGTGACATTGCAATAGAGTTTGACAAAACTGTCTGCCATCAATAATCTTAGGTACGGGCTATCTACGGTAAAAGCAGATGGATAACAACTGTCGTCCATCAGTCACCCAGCCATTTATTTATCTTTTTCCATGTCCCACGTCCTAAAGCATTTGTCAGCAAATTACAATACAATTGTGAAAGCTTATATCTAATATATCTCATCTTCATGTGGGGTTGAGGGTGTTTGTTTAGAAGCAGGGATAGATCATGGAAAGACTAGCAATAGGATTGTTGTAATTTAGGAATCCTCCGGTGTAAGACTCTCATTGTCCTAAATGCAGCAATGTAGCAATTTAAGAAATTTAGCCAGGGGCCAAGCTAAGGCTACATTCACATGACAAATGATGGGAGCATGTGGTGACATCATCATTAGGGATAAGCTGACCCGTTGATGTTCGGGTTCACCGGGTTCAGCCGAACTTCGGGTGAAAGTTCGGGACTCGAACTTGATCCAAACTCGAACCCGGAGCTGAACTTTGGTGCACTAAAATGACTGCAAAATAGTCTTAGTAAGGGCTAGAGGGCTGCAAAAGGAAGCAAAATGGGAGTGAGAGCAGGACAGTTGCCCTGCAAACAAATGTGGATAGGGAAATTACTCAAAATAACATAGAATATAAAATAATAAAAAATAATAATCTTGAACTAGGAGGAGGAGGTCAAAGTGAAGTAGAAGGTTGAGGTGGATGTGGTGGTGTAGGTGGAAGCGGCGGTAGAGGAGGAGGAGGTAGTCAACACTGTTTTTGTTGGGAAAGCCCCAAAACATTGGGAAATAGAAAACAGAATGCAAAGAGAAAGTGCGCTGGCGTAAAAAAAAAAAAAATTGCTGGGTGCAGCCGGTATACTTGTCTACTCAGCTCCAGGTACGGACAAGTCCTGTGGGATCCATGCCTCGTTAATTTTAATGAACGTGAGCTTGTCCACGTTGGCTGTGGACAAGCGGCTGTATTTGTCTATTTGTCCCGCCGTGCTAAACACACATTCGGACTATACTCTTGCTGCAGGGCAGGCCAGCACCTCCAAGGCCTCCAAGGTGCCCAATTAGGAGACCCATAAGTTGAATAGGGCAGACCCATCAGTCAGTATCTGCAATGGTTAGAATGTGGGCAACTTGGCGGTCATTGTGCAGGCACTGCAGCATGTAGTTGCTCATGTGTGCCAGGCTGCCCAGAGGCAACGACAAGTTGTCCTCTGTAGGAGGTGTATAATCTGCATCTTCTGTATTCCCCCAGCCACGCTCAATTAATGCCCATAAGCTGCTTTGGGTGCCACCCTGCTGTGAACATTGTTCCTCCTTTTCATACTCCTCCTCATCCTGAGGACTGTGCCATGGCTGGACAGTTGTGTACCTGGCCTCTGTTGGTGCAGGAACTAGTGTTGATCACGAATATTCGAATTGCTAATTTTTATTGCGAATATTGGCACTTCGAGAATTTTTGTAATATAATAATTCGCTATATTGTTATATATTCTTGTTTTAGAATATTATAAATATTTAAAAAAACGAATATATAGCAATATAGCGAATATTCTGAAAAAAAAAACGAATATAGAGCAATTTAGCTATTATAGTGCTATAATCTTCTTTGTCTAATAGTTGTAATTTTTTTCTCATCTGAAGTTCAGATTGGAAAAAATTACAACTATTAAAAAAAAGATTATAGCACAATTTTTTTTCGAATACTCGCTATATTGCTACTGTATATATTCTTGTTTTAGAATATTACGAATATTCGAAAAACAAATATATAGCACTATTTCAAATACATTTGTTTTTTAGAATATTCGTCTTTTTTTCCATTCAAAGTCATGATTCCTCCCTGCCTAAGTAACAGTGACTTCAGATGGAAAAAAAGACAAATATATTTGATATAGTGCTATATATTCGTTTTTTACATATACCTAATATTCTAAAACAAGACTATATAGCAATATAGCGAATATTCGAAAAAAAATTATGTAGAACAATTTAGGCCTCTTTCACACTTGCGTTGTCCGGATCCGGCGTGTACTCCACTTGCCGGAATTACACGCCGGATCCGGAAAAACGCAAGTGTACTGAAAGCATTTGAAGACGGATCCGTCTTCAAAATGCTTTCAGTGTTACTATGGCAGCCAGGACGCTATTAAAGTCCTGGTTGCCATAGTAGTAGTGGGGAGCGGGGGAGCGGTATACTTACCATCCGTGCGGCTCCCGGGGCGCACCAGAGTGACGTCAGATGGATGACGTGTCCATGCGATCGCGCTTGGGGCGCCCTGACGTCACTCTGGAGCGCCCCGGGAGCCGCACGGATGGTAAGTATGCTGCTCCCCACTCCCTACTGCACTTTACCATGGCTGCCAGGACTTTAGCGTCCCGGCAGCCATGGTAACCATTGAGAAAAAGCTAAACGTCGCATCCGGCAATGTGCCGAAACGACGTTTAGCTTAAGGCCGGATCCGGATCAATGCCTTTCAATGGGCATTCATTCCGGATCCGGCCTTGCGGCAAGTGTTCCGGATTTTTGGCAGGAGCAAAAAGCGCAGCATGCTGCGCTATTTGCTGCGGCCAAAAAACGTTCCGTTCCGGAACGGAAGACATCCTGATGCATCCTGAAGGACGGACTGTCCATTCAGAATGCATTAGGAAAATCCTGATCAGTATTCTTCCGGCATAGAGCCCCGACGACGGAACTCTATGCCGGAAGACTATAACGCAGATGTGAAAGAGCCCTAAGCTAATATAGTGGTATATTTTTTTTTATAGTTGTCATTTTTTTTCCAATCTGAACTTCAGATGAGACAAAAATTACAGCTATTAGATAAAGAAGATTATAGCACTATATTAGCTAAATTGCTCTATATTCATTTTTTTAGAATATTCGCTATATAGCTATATATTCTTGTTTTTTTAATATCATGAATATTCTAAAATACGAATATATTCATTTTCTAGAATATTCGTCTTTTTTAAAAAATCTGTACAGTTGTACCACTTTAGCATACACCTCCCCGACAAGCATCCCCGTCACCACGGGAACGCCTAGGGGTTAGAATATACCATCGGATCTGAGTTTTCACGATCTCACTGATTCTCATTGCGAAAATTCACATCACGAAAATTCGCAACCAACACTACTCCTAACGAATATTCGAATTTGCAAATATTTAACAAATATTCTACGAAATATTCGTGAAATTTTGCGAATTCGAATATGACCCCTGCTGCTCATCACTAATTGCCATTATGTACATTACACTATGAAACGGCCATATGCATTATACGACATTGAATGTGATTGTCTATTTGTATAAGAAGGCATAAAAATTACAAGCAGATTCAGAACCCCGGAGTCTAGACGTAAGAATGTTCTGTTATATTTCGAGTCACTTCTTTCAGCTAATTGGGTAGAAATTGTGGTTAATTGTTTTGCACAAATTGTTATCACCCAGCAGTTCAGAGTAAAATAGTTACTAGCAGGTATTAACCTTAGTTCAGTCTGCAACTTAGTATCATAGTTACCATCATTTTCCATCAGTTTCCAGGGACACTTGGCTGATTTTCGCACCTGGGAATGCTTTAATTAGAAATATATCAGATGGTTTAAGAGTCCTAAAATCTAAAGAAAAAAAGAAAAGTCATGAAAAAAATGAAACAACAATGAAAGGGAAGCAGCAGTTACAGAGACAACCCTGCAGAGAACAGAAATAGGCCCTGGTAAATTCATACCATTGGTAATTGTGTAACACTGCGTATGTCAGGTCTGTAATTAGAGATGGTAAAGTCGTAAAGATAAGACCACACGATACATCAGCCTTCCCACAGTGACCATTAGCTGTATCATATGTTCTTTGGCCACCATGGTTGGGCTGGATTTTGGTCACATGCAGCACCCTGATCATATAGTCTTAAACCTGCCATACACATGAGAAATCCGTTGGTCAAATCACGACCGATCAGTGGTCAGTGGGATCGTTCATGCGAATGATCCCACCAGCAGCAAGCCAGACTAGCTTGGATGAAAATGGAGTTTGTTTTTTTAATTCTTAAAGATTTTAAAGCGGACCTTTCATCTATTTAGCCCTTGTCTAATTAGGGTATTACCTTATAGGGCGGCCCCCCTGATGTCATTACACTTTTTTTTTCCCAAAGATCCCCCCCCCCTCATTCTCCCTGGCTATGAGCGGTACGCTCTGATTGGATGCGCTCACAGCCAGGGAGAAGAGAACCGCTCAGTCTCTGCCTAGTATAACCAAGTCGGCTAACTAGAATATAAGGTGCCGTATTCAATGGGGGACAACAGCGGTCTTTGGGGAAAAAAAGTGCAATTACATCATTGGGGGCCGCCCTATAAGGTAAGATCCTAATTAGACTAGGGTTAAACAGATAAAAGGTCCTCTTTAAGCAGACTTAATGGACATCTGTCAGTATTGTAACTATGTAACTGGCTGATCTGTTACATGTGCTCTTGGCAGCTGAAGGTATTTGTGTTAGTCCCATGTTAATATATGTCCTCATTGCTGAGAAAAATGATATCTTAATATATATATATATATATAACTTAGCCTCTAGGAGCAACTGGGGCATTGCCTTTACTGCTAGAGGCTTTGCTTTTTCTGTAACTGCCACGTCTTCTCCTCTTTAGGCCTCTTGCACACGAACGTGTGCGCCCCATGGCAGTGCTGCGGCCCGTAAAAACACCAACTGTGGGGCAGGCGCAGCTGATCGCTGACCCATTCACTTTTATGAACCCGCCGTTCTGCAAAAAGATAGGACATGTTCTATCGGAGCACACACGTTCGGCCACGGAGCACACACGTTCGTGTGAAGGAGGCCTTAGGAGAAGTCAGGGTCAGGCGTGATGACATTTTCACTGCATGGCCCAAACTTCTAAAGTCAATCAAAGTGCAGAGAGAGTTTCCCTGCTGATCACCCCTCACAGGTCCTCAAGGTGCGTTCGAGTACAGGAGAATGGTTACAAACTTCTGTCCAGATGGTAGAGAACCCCTGACAAAGTGGCCCTCATGTACCCTGACGTCCCAGATTCGTGCTGGAGATGTGGTTTAGATAAAGGCACTTTCATCCACATTTGGTGGAACTGCCCGCCCTTATTTAGTTGGTGGAATCAGATATTCCGCGTTAGTAACTCTATATGTGGTTCCTCCGCCCCATGCACACCTGAAATTGCCCTCCTATCTCTAGGTATATCCAAATATGATAAAAGTCCTGGGCTACTTTTACACCTTCTATCTGCAGCCCGTCTCCTAATTCCTACAAAATGGCGCTCCGACTAAATCCCTTCAGTTGAACAATGGACAAACAAGGTTGATCAAATTTATCGCCTTGAGGAGCTATCTAATTGGGAGTTAGGTACTAGAAAGAAATTCCTCACGACTTGGTCAGCTTGGAGGAGACACAGAAACTTCTCTTAATGCTTCCCTCCTTACATAGAAATGGGTTGCTAGCTCTTGGCCCAATGGGTTTCATACCACCTTGACTAATATTAATCTATGGATTTGCAGTTATACTAACACTGGCTGACATCCGAAATCCCGCTCATTCTCTCTGTATAACGATTACACTGATTGTACATGCATCTCTCCTGCTGCGTCAGGATATGTCTGCTGCTTCTAGTACTGTGATATGTCTCTTTTTTCTTGTCTCTTTGTTTTGAAAACAAAAAATCAATAAAAATGTTGATTAAAAAAAAAAAAGTGCAGAAAGAGTGGCAGTTACAGAGAGAGCTGAGTCTCTAGGTGTAATGGCGACACCACCATTGATCCTAGAGCCTCATTTGGAAATAATAAAACTACATTTTTCTCAGCAATGAGGGCACATATGAACATGGGACCAACACAGATGTCTTCAGCCGCCAAGCGCACATGTAACATGTCAGCCAGTTTCATAGGTACAGATCTGCTGACAGATACCCTTTATGTCGGCTGTCGGCCATCACAAATGATCATTTTCTCAAATCGTCCATTTCAGCTGACTTTAATCTCATGTGTATGACTATCTTTTCACTAAGTAGCTTGATAGAGAAAACTCTCATTTATATAAGTAATGAGTGTCAGGGGCTATATTCGAATTTGTGATATTTCGCGAATATTTGGGCGAATATTCGACATATATTCGCAAATTCTAGACTATTTCCTTGATTTAAAAAAATCTGCAATGTAATATTCACGTAATGCGCGTGAAATACAGGCGTGAGTCACTTTTGCTACATTTTCCAAGCTGCTAGAAGTCTCCTGAGACTGGAGAGAATAGTTGGCACGGCAGAACATTAAAAATGGCTTTATATGCAGTTAGAGTGCTCCAATATATTTGTGATTGTGCTAATCAGCACTAATGATGCAAATATTTTGGCGCAATACGTGAAACTTCACATTTTAGAAGGTCTGCATGTATGTATGGACAGCAGAACCTATCGGCTACACTATATCAGGATATAACCTACACCGACTATCTCCCACTAACTATCTGTATTATATAGAAGTAGAGATGGCCTTGCGGTTCGCCCGGCGGGCGTTTTGCAATGAACTTTGCTCGTTCGCGGTTCACCGAACATACGAACATATGGCGAAGTCCGCCGGCACCATATTCTTTTGCATTGTGTCAAACTTTGACCCATGACACATCCATAAGATGGGACAGGACAGCCAATTGAGATGTTTCAGCACATGGACATACCCCCTACCCTATAAATAAACCCGATCTGGCAGCCATTTTACATTCAGTTTTTTGCCAGTGTAGGGAGAGAGACAGACTGTTAGGGACACCAAATGCTCCTTTTAAGGACTGGTATAGGTGTGCTATCGATATGTGTGACATACTGAGGGGTGTGATATACTTATAATTAACATTTTAACATAGAAAGTATATTATAGTGCATTTGTATTGTGCAGCGGTTGTGTGCGGTTCTGCTGCAATCCTGCAGCTAGATAGAGGGACAAACGCTACTGGAATAACTAATTGCAACTGGTGTTATTTACCTGTTGCCCCCCAAATAAAAACTGATTGAGGGGTGTGATATACCTATAATATACCTTCTAACATAGAAAGTACATTACAGTGCATTTGTATTGTGCAGTAGTTGTGTGCGGTTCTGCTGAGATCCTGCAGCTAGATAGAGGGACAAACGCTATTGGAATAACTTATTGCAACTAGTGTGATATACCTGTTGCCCCCCCCCAACAAAAAAAAAACTGATTGAGGGGTGTGATATACCTATAATATACCTTCTAACATAGAAAGTATATTATAGTGCATTTGCATTGTGCAGCAGTTGTGTGCGGTTCTGCTGAGATACCGCAGACAGATAGCGGGACAAACGCCATTGGAATAACTAATTGCAACTGGTGTGATATACCTTTTGCCCCCCAAAAAAACTGATTGAGGGGTGTGATATACCTATAATATACCTTCTAACATAAAAAGTATATTATAATGCATTTTTATTGTGCAGCAGTTGTGTGCGCTTCTGCTGAGATACCACAGCTAGATGGAGGGACAAATTCTATTGGAATAATTAATTTCAACTGGTGTGATATACCTGTTGCCCCCCCCAAAAAAACATATTAAGAGGTGTGATATATCTATAATATACCTTCTAACATAGAAAGTACATTACAGTGAATTTGTATTGTACAGTAGTTGTGTGTGGTTCTGCTGAGATACCGCAGCTAGATAGAGGGACAAACGCTATTGAAATAACTAATTGCAACTGGTGTGATATACAGGTCCTTCTCAAAAAATTAGCATATTGTGATAAAGTTCATTATTTTCTGTAATGTACTGATAAACATTAGACTTTCATATATTTTAGATTCATTACACACCAACTGAAGTAGTTCAAGCCTTTTATTGTTTTAATATTGATGATTTTGGCATACAGCTCATGAAAACCCAAAATTCCTATCTCAAAAACTTAGCATATTTCATCCGACCAATAAAAGAATAGTGTTTTTAATACCAAAAAAGTCAACCTTCAAATAATTATGTTCAGTTATGCACTCAATACTTGGTGGGGAATCCTTTTGCAGAAATGACTGCTTCAATGCGGCGTGGCATGGAGGCAATCAGCCTGTGGCACTGCTGAGGTGTTATGGAGGCCCAGGATGCTTCGATAGCGGCCTTAAGCTCATCCAGAGTGCTGGGTCTTGCGTCTCTCAACTTTCTCTTCCCAATATCCCACAGATTCTCTATGGGGTTCAGGTCAGGAGAGTTGGCAGGCCAATTGAGCACAGTAATACCATGGTCAGTAAACCATTTACCAGTGGTTTTGGCACTGTGAGCAGGTGCCAGGTCGTGCTGAAAAATGAAATCTTCATCTCCATAAAGCTTTTCAGCAGATGGAAGCATGAAGTGCTCCAAAATCTCCTGATAGCTAGCTGCATTGACCCTGCCCTTGATAAAACACAGTGAACCAACACCAGCAGCTGACATGGCACCCCAGACCATCACTGACTGTGGGTACTTGACACTGGACTTCAGGCATTTTGGCATTTCCCTCTCCCCAGTCTTCCTCCAGACTCTGGCACTTTGATTTTCGAATGACATGCAACAGTCCAGTGCTGCTTCTCTGTAGCCCAGGTCAGGCGCTTCTGCCGCTGTTTCTGGTTCAAAAGTGGCTTGACCTGGGGAATGCGGCACCTGTAGCCCATTTCCTGCACACGCCTGTACACGGTGGCTCTGGATGTTTCTACTCCAGACTCAGTCCACTGCTTCCGCAGGTCCCCCAAGGTCTGGAATCGGTCCTTCTCCACAATCTTCCTCAGGGTCCGGTCACCTTTTCTCGTTGTGCAGCGTTTTCTGCCACACTTTTTCCTTCCCACAGACTTCCCACTGAGGTGCCTTGATACAGCACTCTGGGAACAGCCTATTCGTTCAGAAATTTCTTTCTGTGTCTTACCCTCTTGCTTGAGGGTGTCAATGATGGCCTTCTGGACAGCAGTCAGGTCGGCAGTCTTACCCATGATTGCGGTTTTGAGTAATGAACCAGGCTGGGAGTTTTTAAAAGCCTCAGGAATCTTTTGCAGGTGTTTAGAGTTAATTAGTTGATTCAGATGATTAGGTTAATAGCTCGTTTAGAGAACCTTTTCATGATATGCTAATTTTTTTAGATAGGAATTTGGGGTTTTCATGAGCTGTATGCCAAAATCATCAATATTAAAACAATAAAAGGCTTGAACTACTTCAGTTGGTGTGTAATGAATCTAAAATATATGAAAGTCTAATGTTTATCAGTACATTACAGAAAATAAGGAACTTTATCACAATTTGCTAATTTTTTGAGAAGGACCTGTACGTACCTGTTGCCCCCCCAAAAAAAAAAAAACTGATTGAGGGGTGTAATATACCTATAATATACCTTCTAACATAGAAAGTATATTATAGTGCATTTGTATTGTGCAGCAGTTGTGTGCGGTTCTGCTGAGATACCGCAGCTAGATAAAGAGACAAACGCTATTGGAATAACTAATTGCAACTGGTGTGATATACCTTTTGCCCCCAAAAAACTGATTAAGGGGTGAGATATACCTGCTTCCACAAAATACTGATTAAGAAGTTTGATATACCAGCTTCCACAAAATATTGATTGAGGAGTGTAATACACCGGCTTCCACAAAATATTGATTAAGGGGTTTGATATACCAGCTTCCAGCAAATACTTGTCACGGACGGTGTACAGGAAACAAGACAAAGCAACATGCATATATGACTCACTGGATCCAAAGCTAAGAAACCAAAAGGGAGACCCCTGCACAAGACCTGAGACTTTCCCTGGCTGCTCAGCCTATGCAAAGATCCCAGAGGTGGATGGTTGCATATCCACGTACCTCGACTATATAACCCCTGAACACCCTACAATAGTGAGGGGACACGACCACCGGCTCCCTACACCAGACACGGAGGGAGTCAGGGTCACCTGGGATCCAGCAAACAGAAAATAACAGATAAATGTTCAGCACTTAACTTTGTAGCAGACTGGAAAACAAGATCAGCATGCACACACACTCCAGGAAGTAGTATAAGCCGCCCAGTAATGCATTATGGGGCGGAATTTAAAGGGATGCAATCAGTCACACTACATGACAGCTGAGAGAGGCTAACGAGATGAGGAACTGAACATCACAACAAAGAAACTCAAAGAGGAGGTTCTGAAAGGCTTCTGTCAGAGCTTCTCAGCTGTCTGGTTGTGACAATACTCATTAAGGGGTTCAATATATCTGTTTCCAAAAAATAGTGATAAAGGGGAATTATATACCAGCTTCCACCAAATATTGATTGAGGCCTGCGATACACCAGCTTCAACCAAATATTGATTAAGGGGTTTGATATACCAGCTTCCAGAAAATACTCATTAAGGGGTTCTATATACCTGTTTCCACAAAATACTGATAGAGGGGATTCATATACTGGCTTCCACCAAATATAGATTGAGGCCTGCGATACTCTGACTTCCACCAAATGTTGTTTAAGTGGTTTGATATACCAGCTTCCACCAAATATTGATTGAGGCCTGTGACGATGGTACCCCAAGTAGAGTCCTCTTTTTAAATACACACACACTCACAGGCCTAGAGGTCCCCTTTATTCGGCTTTAAAAGAGATATAATCTCTTGCTTGCAGCTGTGTCCTAGTAAGCCATCCTGGAGAACCACAAGCGACAGCAGAGTCAAGTTTGATCTTGTTAGACTCGTAAAAGCATAAGGGTCATTAATACCTGAATGGTGGGATCCTGGACATTAGGGAAGGATCCACATGGGATTAAGGTCATCCCTAGGTGGTTTATGCTATTAGTTTTGGCTGGAATTTTTCCCGCCTTTTTTACTGTTGCCATGTCCAGGCAGATTGCCTGGGATGGCAACATAGTTTTAATTGGGTCGCCACCGTTTGGGTAATTCTGCCCTGCGGTGGCAACCATTATTTTATTGGCTGATATTTTAGCCAATGGATTACTTTGTTTATGTTGTCAAGGCTGTGATTGGCTAGTCGGGTTGAGCTGGTGCGGATAAATATGTGGGCGCAGGTGAAGTTGGGGTCCGTTACCTCATCTGTGAAGGAAGAAGCATCGCTACTGAAGATCGTCCCCCTGTCTGATGGATGTGCTGATTGCTGAGCTGAGGAGAAGAGCGGGCGTCGCAGAGTGTGAATGGCTGGAGTCTTGCCTGAGGAAGCTGTCTACGCCTGGCCCTGGGCTGCCTGAAACAGTTAATGTGGAAGTGAGGACTGTGGCATCTCTTTTAGGTGAGAGGTGCTCTGTGCACCAGAAGAGACGTCACCAAGTTTTTTCTCCCTCCCCTCCTAGGCATCTGCAGTCATTGGAGCCGCGTGTGACACCTTCCTCCAGGCGCACGGATGCTAGAGGTTTCCGTGATACATCTTGTCCACAGCAAGTATGCAGGGAGGCAGTGCAGGCTGGCTTACCCGTGGTAGCTCCTGGAGATGTCCCCCGGTCTTCTTCTATTCCGGATCATCTTTCTCGGGAGCCGGAAGCTGTTTGTGTTCATGTGCTTGCATCATCTTCGCAGGCTGTGTCTTCAGTGCCATCTGGTGGTCAAAGGAAGCAACTGCATCTAGAGGAAAATTTACTATTAATGAATCAGTGTTTAGCAGGTCCTTCCTTTAACCCTATAGCTTCTGGTGTTTTTTCTCAAGTGGAGCCTTTGAATGCCGTGCAATCGTCAGGTCCGGTGATCAATCTACAGCGGGGGGTAATGGTGAATAATAATGCTATGCTATGCATGCTATGCATGTTGTTCCTATGCCCCTAGCCCCTGCACCGGTCTCTGCCACGGATGCTGGCCCCGTCATCATGGACGTCGCCTCCAGAATTCCGTCATCGAGTCAAGCTGGTTCGTCAACGGCGGTTGCATCCAACTCTGCAGGAGGGACGGCATCATTGCAGCAGGGTGAGTTGCCAGCTGTTTCTTCGCTTGTACCTTTGTTATCGCAGGTTTTAAATGCCCTACAAGGTTTGCCTACGGCTCCTCAGTCGGTATCTGCCCCCCTCCCTCTCATCGATTCTGCTGGTTCTGCTCTGTATCCGCAGCCGATTGATGTATCTGCGGCATGGCATTCAGCGGGTTCGAGTGGACAGGGATTTGATGTTGCAGGGACACACGAGCCTATTTCTACTCCACCTGTTAGGGCGAAGGGAGTTCCAGAGACGCGTTACAAGGAAGCTGTGACATGTACCTTGTCTCCGTTGGGTCCATTTAGCTGCATCTGTTAAGGAGAAGATTTATAATAATGAATATGTCGATATCTTGTCCCTTTTGCCGGCTTCAAAGGATTTTGTTGTGAAGCTGGAGAAGGGAGAAGATAAGCTGGGTTTGGATGACCACAAGCGGCCTGTGGCGCGGTCATTCAATAACTGGCTGCAAGCATTTAGTATATTCGCTAGTGTTCTAGGTGAGTGTAGGCCCGAATTTTGTTCAGGGCTGTTTCAGCATCTTGAAATTGTTTTGGAGGCATATAAAAACTTTTCCGGTTTAAGTTGATATTATTATGATGAGGGTTTCCGTCAGAAACTGGCTGTGTATCCGTCTGTGCGCTGGGGAGTTAAGGATGTAGGCCTTTGGCTGAATTTGATGTTGCCGCAGCGTTTCTCCCCAGCGCATAGACCGATTGCTAAACAAAGTTTAGGCCTATTGCCTAAGGGTACCCGTTTTGCATTCAATGATACTCAGTGTCGATGGCCCGCCACGTGTAAATAGAAGCATGAATGCTCTTTTTGTGGGGGGGGCACCCAAGAATTGTTGGAAAAAAGCTTGGAGTCCAGTAAGGTTGTCGATCATGCTGCCTTGACTAAGGTGCTATCCAAATAAGCAGATGGCTGAATTGTGAAAGGGTTTCTACCACTTAGGTGTCACATATTTAGCTGTCAGACACTAGCGATCCGCTAGTGTCTGCTCTGGCCAACCATCCTAATATAATTGCTTTTGGGGCGGTGGTTTGGCTAAAAAAACTACTTTTATTAATATGCTAATGAGCCTCTAGGTGCTATGGGGGCGTCATTAGCACCTAGAGGCTCCGTCTACCTTCAGAAACTGCCGCCGCCCAGCGCGTCCCTCCAGCCCGCCCATCTCCTCCTGAATGCGATCCTCCTTGTGAGCGCCTGTATTCTGCGCATGCGCAGTGAATGTCTGACAGCTTCCCTGCTCAGACATCTCCACTGCGCCTGTTCCTCGGAGCACTATGGCGTCATCGCGCAGGCGCAGTGGAGATGTCTGAGCAAGGAAGCGGTCAGACATTCACTGCGCATGCGCAGAATACATACGATCGCATTCAGGAGGAGATGGGCGGGCTGGAGGGACGCGCTGGGCGGCGGCAGTTTCTGAAGGTAGACGGAGCCTCTAGGTGCTAATGACGCCCCCATAGCACCTAGAGGCTCATTAGCATATTAATAAAAGTAGTTTTTTTAGCCAAACCACCGCCCCAAAAGCAATTATATTAGGATGGTTGGCCAGAGCAGACACTAGCGGATCGCTAGTGTCTGACAGCTAAATATGTGACACCTAAGTGGTAGAAACCCTTTAATTAATGGTTTTCAGGATGGGTTTGTAATACCAGGTTGTTCAGGTTCAGGTTGTTCGGTGGTTAGAAATCTTTTAGGCTTAGTCACCATTTGTCGTTTCTGCTTGGTTCGTCTTTGAATGACGAGATTGATAAGAGTTTGGCATCAGTGTCATATGCTTCTTTTGATTACGCCATTAGCTTGATTAAAGATTTTGGGTCTGGCTCTTTGTTAGCGTAGGCGGACATAAAATCAGCTTTTTGTTTTTTGCCGTTTCATCCACTCAGTTTTAACTCGCTAGGTTTTTGTCTTTTTGTTTTTTTCTTTTTTCACCAGTGTCTACCTATGGGCTGCTCGTTGTCTTGCTTTTATTTTTAAGCTTTTTCATGTTTTCTGGAATGGGTTGTGGCTGTTGGGTTCATTGACGCACTATCTGGATGATTTTTTGCTTATTGGTCCTGGTTCCTCTCCAGTTTGTGCACGGCTCCTTGATTGTTTTATAAACGTTTATACTGAGTTTGGGATTCCTTTGGCTTTATATAAAACAGTTTTTCCGTGTACATGTTTAGAGTATTTAGGGATTGTAATTGACACAGTTGCTGGTGAATTCAGAATACCTTCTGAGAAAATAGCTAAAGCTATCTCTGCGTTATCAGTGTTATTTCGTAGGTCAAGGGCCACGGTAAAAGAAATTCAATCTCTTTTGGGTTTATTGGTATTTTTTTCCAAGGTTATGCCATTAGCACGTATTTTTTTTCCGCTGTTTATCTTTGCCTATTGCTGGGTTGAGGAATCCTGCCCTTCATATCTGGATCTCAAGGGAGGTTCAGGATGATTAATTAGTCTGGTTGGGATTTATTTCAGGATTTTAATGGTCATCTGATTTGGTAGTCTGATTTTATTTATGCTGCTGATCTACAGCTGTTTACAGATGGTTCTGGTTCAGTAGGTTTTGGTGCTTTTTTTCAAGGTAAATGGTGTGCTGAGCGTTGGCCCCAGTTGTGGTTTGATAAAGGATTAGTGAAGAATTTAGTATTGTTGGAATTATTCCCGGTTATTGTTGCTGTTACACTATGGGGTTCTCAGTTCAGGAATAGGAAGTTGATTCTGAACACGGATTATAAGGGTTTTGTCTTTGCCATAAATTGTTTATCATCTAAGTGTAGTATGGTGATTAATTTATTAAGGCATTTAGTTTTGCTATGCTTGAGTTGGAATATCTTACTTAGGGCAGTGCATATTCCTGGTAGATCGAATGAGGTTGCTGATGCATTTCAGTTTTGCAGATTCCATCAGTTGGTTCCTTATGCAGAGCGGGAGGGAGAACAGTACTAGTGTTGAGCGCGAATATTCGAATAGCGAATTTTTTTCGCGAATATCGGCACTTCGCTAATTCGCAAATATTTCGAATATAGTGCTATAAATTCGATATTTCGAATATTCGTTTTTTTTTTTTTTTTATTGTTATATTTTTTCCTTTCCCACTTCCCTAAAGTTGCTCTTACCTGTCCTTTGGATTCCTGGCTTCCTGGCTGCTCCAGTCAGTGCCCGTTGCCGCTTCTGCCGCCTTCCGTGCTCATGGAGCGTCCCCATCTCCATGGGAACGTCTCCATATACTAGAATGTACTGTCGGATTTGAGAATTACGTTGAAATCGCAATTGCGATTAATATAACACGAAATAATCGCATTTGCGATTTCAACGTAATTCTCAAATCCGACAGTACATTCTAGTATATGGAGACGTTCCCATGAGCATGGAATATAGCATTACTAAGTTAAAATCGCAAATGCGATTATTTCGTGTTATATTAATCGCATTTGCGATTTTTTTTTTTTTTTTTTTTTTTTTTTACTATGGTTGGCTTCAATGGTAGAATTAGCGAATATGACGAATATATTCGTTATATTCCACAAAACGAATATACGAATGTATTCGTCATATTCCACAAAACGAAGATAACGAAGTATTCTGCATCTCAGTTATATCTACCTATTCATCAACTTCGCTAATTCTAGCAATCATATAGGAAAGTTGACTATAGAGACAGCTAAGTTTAATTCGCTATGCGATTATATGACTGCTTTTTTTAAATATAAATAGAATAATTATAATACCTGATAATTATTATAATCTATTTATATAAAAAAGCAAAGTAATATAATCGCATAGCGAATTATACTTATCTGTCTCTATAGTAAACTTTCCTATATGATTGCTAGAATTAGCGAAGTTGATGAATAGGTAGCTAAAACGAAGATGCAGAATACTTCGTTATCTTCGTTTTGTGGAATATAACGAATATATTCGTATATTCGTTTTGTGGAATATAACGAATATATTCGTCATATTCGCTAATTCTACCATTGAAGCCAACCATAGTAAAAAAAAAAAAAATATATATATATATATATCGCAAATGCGATTAATATAACACGAAATAATCGCATTTGCGATTTCAACGTAATTCTCAAATCCGACAGTACATTCTAGTATATGGAGACGTTCCCATGGAAATGGGGACGCTCCATGAGCATGGAATATAGCAGGGATCAGCAACCTTCGGCACTCCAGCTGTGGTGCAACTACAACTCCCAGCATGCACACCTCCATGGCTGTTCTCAGGACTCCCAAAGAAGTGAATGGAGCATGCTGGGAGTCGTAGTTTGACAACAGCTGGAGTGCCGGAGGTTGCTGATCCCTGGAATATAGCATTACTAAGTTAAAATCACAAATGCGATTATTTCGTGTTATATTAATCGCATTTGCGATTTTATTTTTATTTTTTATTTTATTTTTTTACTATGGTTGGCTTCAATGGTAGAATTAGCGAATATGACGAATATATTCGTTATATTCCACAAAACGAATATACGAATATATTCGTCATATTCCACAAAACGAAGATAACGAAGTATTCTGCGTCTCAGTTATATCTACCTATTCATCAACTTCGCTAATTCTAGCAATCATATAGGAAAGTTTACTATAGAGACAGCTAAGTTTAATTCGCTATGCGATTATATTACTTTGCTTTTTTATATAAATAGATTATAATAATTATCAGGTATTATAATTATTCTATTTATATAAAAAAAAGCAGTCATATAATCGCATAGCGAATTATACTTAGCTGTCTCTATAGTAAACTGTCCTATATGATTGCTAGAATTAGCGAAGTTGATGAATAGGTAGATATAACTGAGACGCAGAATACTTCGTTATCTTCGTTTTGTGGAATATGACGAATATATTCGTCATATTCGCTAATTCTACCATTGAAGCCAACCATAGTAAAAAAAAAATAAAAAAAAAAAATAAAATTGCAAATGCGATTAATATAACACGAAATCACATTTGCGATTTTAACTTAGTAATGCTATATTCCAGGGATCAGCAACCTCCGGCACTCCAGCTGTTGTCAAACTACGACTCCCAGCATGCTCCATTCACTTCTTTGGGAGTCCTGAGAACAGCCATGGAGGTGTGCATGCTGGGAGTTGTAGTTGCACCACAGCTGGAGTGCCGAAGGTTGCTGATCCCTGCTATATTCCGTGCTCATGGAGCGTCCCGATCACCATGGTAACGTCTCCATATACTAGAATGTACTGTCGGATTTGAGAATTACGTTGAAATCGCAAATGCGATTATTTCGTGTTATATTAATCACATTTGCGATTTCAATAGGAGAGTAGCCTTTAAGTTTAAAAAATAAAAAATGAAAAAATTAAAAATTAAAAAAATCGCATATGCAATTTTTTAAATCGCATATTATTCGCGATAACTAGAATAATGACGAATATTCGATTTCGACGAATATAAAACGAATATTCTATCGAATATTCGCGAATTTCGTCGAAATCGAATATGGCACCTGCCGCTCATCACTAAACAGTACCCACTTCACCTGTGGACTGTGATATGGTCATGATTATGCGGCTTTTGTTGCAATCGTTTGCCCCATCTACATGGTCAAGTTATGTAAGCACTTGGTCCAAATGGTCTAGTTTTATGTCTGAATTATCATTGTCTCCCTTGATACTGTCGGAGCAGTCGGCTGTTGCCTTTTGCTTATCTTTGCTTCGTAAGCATTTGGCCTATTCGACGGTATGTCGGATTCTTGCAGGGGTTTCGTTTTTTATGAGATTGTTTGGCAATAGGCCTTTTTGTGAAATTTTCATTATTAATTGGCTTCTACCTCACAGTTTTTTTTCCTTCCTCTGGATCAACTTGCAGGATCACAGGCCGAACTGGATGGACAAATGTCTTTTTTCGGCCTTATGTACTATGTTACTATGTTACTACTATGTTAAGCATCTGTTGAAGGGGGTATACGAAGGGTAATTGTGTTTTGGACGGGTGTTGTCCTATTACTTCTGATATACTGTTATCTTTGGTGTCAGTTAATAGTTCAGTTTGTTTTTCGGATTTTGAAGCATGTTTGTTTTCCACAGCCTATGTTCTTATGTTCTTCGGTGCATTGCGCATTAGTGAGCTCCTTCCAAGATCTAAGTTTCAGTTGACGGGATTACTTAGTTCCTCGGTTTTGTGTTTTTCGGACTGTGTTAAGATATTCATTAGTCGTTCCAAGACATATCAAGGTGGTAGAGGTTGTTGGATTGGTATTGGGAGCATCCCCCCCAGTCCAGTATGCCCTGTTCGCCTAAGTTTTAAATATTTGTCTGTACGCCCCCATGGTTCGGTAAATTTTTGGGTTCATATGGATGGTTCCCCATTGACTCCATTTCAGTTTCGTGTTGTGTTTTCACGTGGACTTTCAGTTTTGGGTTTGACTGATCGTAACTTTTCTTCCCATTCCTTTAGTGTCGGGGCTGCAACTGAGGCTTTTCGTCTTGGTCTTGATGAGTCCACAATTCAAGGGATTGGTCGTTGGTCATCTAGCTGTTATACTTCTTATGTCCATCCAGATTTAATTGATTGATGTATCATTTATTTCAGGTAAGGTTGTATGGATCATTGGTCACTCCTTTATCCACTGGGCAAAGATGAGAGCCAGTGTACGACCATATGGACTTAATTTATCTATGTCATGAGAAGCTGTACAGATTTATTGGAATGGTGTAAGAGGTCTGAGGTGGCTTGATTTATGGAATCAGATATTGATATTGGCTGCGGAGTATCCGGACCCAGATTTAATTGTTATTCATCTTGGGGATAATGATATTGGGAAGCTGGATACTATGGATCTAGTTTTCCAGATGAAGTCTAGTTTAATGACAGTGCGTCGTTGTTTTCCACATGCCAGAATTGTATTTTCTGAAATTGTTCCATGTCTAATTTGGCTCCACTCGCCTGACATAAAGCACCTGGACAGAATTTGTTGCAGGATTAACAGATTCATGTCAAAATTCCTCCCTATGCTATGGGGTTTTGTTTTTTGCCATATCGATTTAGAAGCTCGTGTGCCCCAGCCTTTATTTTTTGGATGGGGTACATTTATCTGACATTGGCTTGGATATATTTAATTTGGATTTACAAGCCATTGTTGAGCTTAGTTTTGGTGGGGTGGGGCCTGCTGCGCTTTTATAGGCTGCAGGCTAGTGGGGTATGGAGTTGTTTGATAAGCTGCAATTTTTGAGCTTGAGCTTATGGCTGAGCTCGTTCTTTGTTGTATATAAGTTCAAATGAATGTTTAAAGTTGGTAATGTTAAATTATTAATTTATAATGAGCTTGAGCTTATGGCTGAGCTCGTGTTTTGAGTTCAATGGAATTTTTAAATTGAGTTGTTAATGTTAAATTATTAATTTAGTAAAAAATATTTTCCAATCAAATTGGCTGGTTTCAGTGTTTTATTGATATGATTAGGAATATGTTAAGTGGGGTATGACCTTTCATCCCATGGTGGGATCCTGAACATTAGGGAAGGATCCAAATGGGATTAAGGTCATCCCTAGGTGGTTTATACTATTAGTTTTGGCAGGAATTTTTCCCGTCTTTTTTACTGTTGCCATGTCCAGACAGATTGCCTGGGATGGCAACATAGTTTTGATTGTGTCGCCACAGTTTGGGTAATTCTGCCCTGTATTTTATTGGCTGATATTTTAGCCAATGGATATCTTTGTTTATATTGTCAAGGTGAAGCTGGGGTCCGTTACCTCATCTGTGAAGGAAGAAGCATCGCTGCCTCGCCCGCCCTTCCCGATAGGCTGTCGTTTTTAATTTTTATTTTAAACTGGGGTATGAGTTATTTGATAAGCTGCAAATTTGGAGCTTGAGCTTATGGCTGAGCTCGTGCTTTGTTGTATATGAGTTCAAATGAATGTTTAAATTGAGTTGGTAATGTTAAATTATAAATTTTATAATGAGCTTGAGCTTATGGCTGAGCCCATGTTTTGAGTGCAATGGAATTTTTGAATTGAGTTGTTAATGTTAAATTATTAATTTAGTAAAAAATATTTTTCAATCAAATTTGATGGTTTCAGTGTTTTTATTGATGTGATTAGGAATATGTTAAGTGGGGTATGACCTTTCATCCCATGTCATAGTTGTATTTAGTGGTTCCACAGAACTGTGGGGGCATTCTGGGCTAACCTTATCTGGGTCATAAACCTTGCTGACACCTCCTCGACCCTGCCCATGCGTTCGTACCATTGGTGGGCAAAACTGCTGGCACCTCCTGTTTTAGAACTGTTATAAGATGCTGTCAGTGCATTGTATGACAACCCTGCCTTGCCTTAACACCTGGATTTGTATTGCCTTCTGAATGTGAGTGCTCAGGGTTCACTGATATTATATCAATCGTATTGCACAACTGCTTCAAACAGATCAACTTAAGTATACTTTCCATCCATTATCCCTTTTATTTTAACTATATTTTACCTTGAATTATTATTATCTAGAATAGTCATGTTTCTGTAAATGTATATATGCACTGTTTTTCCTTTCACCTTTTATTAAAAGATTGAAAAATCTTATTTGCTAAGTATTCCGTGTTCTAAGCAAAGGAATTAACGAATCCTGTCTCTGAAGAGAGTAATGTGACCATTTTGTGTGAGAAAGGTAATTTTCATAGTTGCTTGGCTGAACAATTGTGATCCGTCAGCAAGCAGTTGCTGGCTCATTCCCTGCTCTGCGTGAGGATGAGTGACCAGTAGTCGGTTCGTGTGCTGTTAAAACAAGTGGTGACAGTATACCGAATTGTATCTATAAAGGGTTAACCGGAAGTTAACCACCCCTTGTAACGTGCGGTATCCGTCTGCGCACAGGTATGTTTCGAGACAAGGCCTGCAATATACTTGCTTCCACAATTACTGCTCTTCTATAGGGACTTTGTCACAGGGACATTTTAAAAATAATAGGAAGAGGAAAAGGGCAGGCCATTCCGCAGGGTGGTAGAGATTGGGCAGGTGCACCAGGCTGGAACCTAAGTGGGAAGTTGGAGAAGGTGCGTTGGTTGAGTTGGTTGATTGGCTCACTCAGCCATCCTATTCTGCACCCTCCTCACTCTCTGCTGTGTGCACCCCCAAAGGCACCACTACCACCACCATAACACCTCCACTCAAGTCAAAGGAATAATTTTCCCATCCATTCCCAGACCTTACCGATGCGCAGCCATTCTTGGTATCGGATCAGGAAGAGGAGGTAGCAACAGCCACCACCCAGCGGTTTGACGACAGTACCCAGATCAGCCCAAGGACGGAGGTCCCCGCTGTTGCTGCCTACTCCAAGATCTCTAATGTCAGTGGTGGTGAAGGTGACGATGATGACGTGTCGATGGATGTCACATGGATGCCCACAAGAGAGGAAGAGGAGGGGAGTTCAGAGGGAGAGACAGAGCAGCAGATAGGGGGTAGAAGGAGGAGAAGCAAGCAGAACTCGCAGTGCACAGAAGGCAAAAAGCAGACTGTAAATGTATCTGGGGCTAGCCATTCATCATGCACTGTCACATCTCACACTCCCAGGACGCCATTACATGGCTCCGCAGTATGGGCTATTTTAACGTGTCTGCTGATGACAATAGTGTTGCCATCTGCAGCCTGTGTTGTCAACCCATAAGTAGCGGTAAGCCCAACACTCACCTAGTGATGATTAATTTGGTGTTACCGCTACGGATTGCATGCATGCCTGCCTCTTCTCCTCCTACTCCATACTCCGTCTTCTACTCGACTGACTCCTTCTTTTCCACTGCTACCGCCTCTTCCGCTGCACCCCCCCAATTTTTTTCCTAGAACCTATTTGATGTACCAGGTGAGACAATGCCATAATGCCATGCTGTGCTGTGGCTGTTGTGCCTGGAAGCCAAGATCCACACTGGTCCTGGACTGCTTTCAGTTCTGCGGTCACAAGCCGATAAGTGGCTGACCCCACTCAATTTGACAGTTGGTAAAGTGGTGTGCAACAACGGTGCCAATCTGCTGAGTGTGATGAAACAAGACAAAATGACACACATACCGTGCATGGCACACGTCCTGAACTTCGATTCGTTGCCAAATAGCCCGGGGACCAGGACATCTTGCGGCAGGCCAGGAAGATCTCTGGCCATTTTAGAAGATCTTACACGCCCATGGCTCGCATTCCTGAGGTACAGCGGCGACACCACTGGCCCCTCAGACGTCTGATTTGTGACAGCCCGACGCACTGGAACTCCACCTTGTATATGCTTGATAGGCTCCAGCAGCAACGTGCCGTTAACGACTACCTGTACGAACTCTGCAGCAGGACAGGTTCTAGGGAGCTTGGTTTATTTTCACCATGCCAGTGGCTGCTCATGCGCGACACATGGAGACTTCTGCGGCCATTTGATGAGATTACCAAACTGGTCAGTCGCAGCCAGGGCACCATTAGTGACATCGTACCTTACGCCTTCTTTCTGGAGTGTGCATTGCTGGCGCAATTTGCCATGGAACTTCTGGCTTGCCTCTCGTCGAGTGTCCTGTCCGAAAGTACGTTCAGCGCAGCAGGGGGAATTGTGACCGATAAGTGCACTCGCCTAGCTCATGACTGTTTGGACAACCTCACATTTCTAAAAATGAATGAGGCATGGATCTCGTTCAATTTCAACACCTGTCATCTCCACATTTAATTGAATTTCCTCATGCCAGCCCACACATATCCGCCAACACCCAGAACAAAGAATGGTTCCTGTCTTATGTAAATACAGCGGCATAAAAGGCCTTTTCTGTCCAGTGAATGCCTAATGTTTGGGGCCTGTACTCCACTGGCCTGCAGTAAAATTGCTATCCAATGACCATCTAATATACCTCTAGCCACATAATCACTTGATCTTTTCTGTACGGTAAATGCCTAATTGTTGGGGACTCGGAGGAATGTGATAACCACGTGTTATCGATTTTAACCTATTATCATTTAGGGTTTATTCAAGAGGGGGAATTTTTTCGTTAGCCATGTTTTTAATCCAATTTTCTATTTTTAGTTCTTTTAAATATATGTATTTGACATGTATTTGTACTGGACTACAGTAAAATCGTTATCCAATGACCATCTAATATAACTCCAGCCACATAATCACTTGATCTTTTCTGTCCGGTGAATGCCTAATGTTTGGGCTTGCACTCTACTGGCCTGCAGTAAAATTGATATCCAATGAACGTCTAATATACCTCCAGCCACATAATCACTTGATCTTTTCTGTACAGTGAATGAATAATTTTTGTGGCCTGTAATCTAACTGGCCAACAGAAAAATTGTTATACGGTGACCGCCTAATGTACCTCCAGCCACATAATCACTTGTTCTTTTCTGTCTGGTAAATGCTTAATGTTTGTGTCCTGTACTCCACTGGCCTGCAGTAAAATTGTTATCCACTGACCGTCTAATATACCTCCAGCCACATAATCACTTGATCTTTTTTGTCCGGTGAATGCCTAATGTTTGAAGCCTGTACTCCACTGGCTTGCAGTAAAATTGATATCCAATGGCCGTCTAATATACCTCCAGTCACATAATTATTTTATCTTTTCTGTACGGTGAATGCATAATTTTTGGGGCCTGTAATCTAACTGGCAAACAGAAAAATTGGTATACGGTGATCACGTAATATATCTCCAGCTACATAATCACTTGTTTTTTTCTGTACGGTAACTGCCTTATGTTTGGGGCCTGTACTCCACTGGCCTGCAGAAAAATTCATATCCAATGACCGTCTAAGATACCTCCATACACATAATCACTTGATCTTTTCTTTACTGTGAATGCATGATTTTGGGGGCCTGTAATCTAATTGGCCAACAGAAAAATTGTTAAACGGTGACCGCCTAATGTACCTCCAGCCACATTATCACTTGATCTTTTCTGTCCAGTGAATGCCTAATGTTTGGGGCCTGTACTCCACTGGCCTGCAGTAAAATTGATATCCAATGGCCGTCTAATATACCTCCAGACACATAATCATTTGATCTTTTCTGTACGGTGAATGCATAATTTTTGGGGCCTGTTATCCTACTGGCCAACAGTAAAATTGTTACACGGTGACCGCCTAATGTACGTCCAGCCACATAATCACTTGTTCTTTTCTGTACAGTGAATGCCAAATTGTTGTGGCCTCGGAGGAATTCAACTCCTGTGATGACGACGTGCTATCGAATTTCACCTATTATCATTTGGGGTTTATTCAAGAGGGAGCATTTTGTTAGCCATGTTTTTAATCCAATTTTATATTATTAGTTCTTTTAAATATATGTATTTGACATGTTTTTGTACTGGCCTACAGTAAAATTGTTATCCAATGACCGTCTAATATACCTCCAGACACATAATCACTTGATCTTTTCTGTACGGTGAATGCATAATTTTTGGGGCCTGTAATCTAACTGGCCAACAGTAAAATTGTTATACGCTGACTGCCTAATGTACCTCCAGCCTAATGTTTGGGGCTTTTACTCCATTGGCCTGCATCAAAATGTTTAGCCATTGACTGCATAATGTACCTCGAGCCACATAATCACTTGTTCTTTTATATCAGATGAATGCCTAATTTTTAGGGTCCGTACTCCCGTGGCCTAAAAAAAATAAAATATTTTTTAGGAAGCATAAAAATGGCCCCTGATTAAAATCTTTTTTATTGGAATTTTTGTCATTGATTCCCCTCTAGTGTGTCACTGTCCATGTTTTGGGACTATTTGTGCACTTTTAGTAAGTATTTGGTGGGTGCAAATATGACCGGAAAGGTTTCCCAGGTTCACCTGCCATTAAAGTAAATAGGGTCCGCAGTGAACTTGCTGTTCGCAAACATTTGATCTCGTTCGCGCACTGTCCCGGCCGATGTTCGTCCATCACTATATATAAGTTAACTAACTATCTATCTAATGTAGCGTGGAAAGCACAGAGCACAGCAATGACACTGCTCTCTCTCTCTCAGAACTTAAAAAAAAACTACAGAAAATGGCTGCTGGGGAGTTTCCTATATAGTAAGGGGTAGGCAACTTTCCTATTGGTTGCTAGGGATGTTGCTAAGTTCAGACAAAGACATTGCAGCCTTCTCATTGGCAAGAAGCGAGGTTACTGATGAAAAAAAAATCTAGAATATTTTAAATTATGAATATATATCACTATATTCTAAATATTCTTGAATTCTCGAAGTGCTGATATTCGTGATTAATATTCGCATTTCGAATATTCGCGCCCAACACTAATATATATATATGTGGTGGTGACAGAGCTATTTTTATTACAAAAATAGTACTTAGAAAAGTCCCTAGAATCCGTTCTTTAGAAGCACAGGATTTACATATTAATCAGTTGAATTTCACTGGCTTGTTTTTCAACCTGTGACACAGTAAGGTGTTGTGGCTTGCAAGACAGGTATTTTCCTCCCAGCATGTGCGGCTGGGCTGGTTTCCAGCCAGGTGAGGTCAAATACCGGACCAGAGTTTAAGTGCTAGTCCGGGTTTTGGCAGCACCTGGCTGTCCTTAAATAGGCATCTGGGCTTAGCAGAAATGACTCTGCTTTTGGGATCTGAGGCTTTGTGCCGTGCTGGAGGGCTGAGAGGCGCACGCTGGGGAAACAGGCCCCCTAAAGCCTGTTGTGGACTACTGGAGGAAGAACTGCCAGCAAGTGTATTGCACTTCTATTATATATACTTTCCATTGTGTTTGACTTAACACCAAGACGTGCTGTTTTGTGCACTTGCCTCAAGTGTGAATAAACACTGACGTTTTGAGTTAATAATTTGTATTTTGCCCCTGTACTGCACCTGCTTACCCTATCTGCCAGAGAGAAACCCCGGCCACAAACCTTACAAATTATAATACAGTGCTACATCACTAGGGGTTGCAGCCATTGGCCTCATGCACACAGCTGTACTAGAGCTCCAAAGAAAAGGGGGGTTAGTCAGCACATCCCAATGCGCATGTGCACACTGCATGGCTAAAAACATAGAGAAAAAAGACAATGCAACAGCACTCTGCAAACCAGATAAAATACAATAATGCTGTAGTCACAAAAAATATTATAGTGCTAATGCTACGCCTATTTATAAAGTGAGATGCTTAGCAAATGCATTTTGTACAAAACCATTTGAGCCCGTCTGCCAAATGTCACGGCAATCTCTGTCAGACGGGAACCTACTGTAACACTAAATACTACCTGTTATGCGTCATAATGGCCGCTATAGGTTCAGGAAGTGTTGGTTCCACATGCATGCTGGGTCCATTCTGCCTTTTACCATTTTTGGTGGCATAAAGGCCTCCATTACTTCCAGGGGATGCAGGTACCAACATGCATGCCGAGCCCACCCCATACCTTTCCTTGTGCCGGACGGCTTCCAATGAATGTAGTGAGAGCAGGCCACAGCTTTATACTGAAACTAATTAAAATCTACCTATGGGCAGACAGGCTAATCAGGAGTGCACGAATCGCTGGAGTGCCACACCTCCAGCGCTTTAAATCTGCAAAGAAAAGGGGGGTTAGTCAGCACATCCCAATGCGCAGGTGCACCCTGCCATGGCTAAAAACATAGAGAAAAAAAGACAATGCAACAGCACCTTGCAAACCAGATATTGCAAGTACAATAATGCCATAGTCACAAAAATATTATAGTGCTAATGCTACGCTTATTTATATTTAATAAATTATTTATATTAATTCTAAACTATAAATTATATTTAAGTGAGATACTTGGCAAATGCATTTTGTACAAAACTATTTGAGCCCGTCTGCCAAACATCGAGGCGATCTCTGTAAGACGGGGAACTTAACACTAAATACTACCTGTTATGCGCCATAATGGCCACCATAAAGTTCAGGAAGTGTTTATTCCATATGCATGCTGGGTCAGCTGTACTAGAGGTAGGTGTTGTACCAAGCTGTATTATGATGCCCAGATTACTATGGGCCATACCGTTCTTCTGCATATATTTAGTATTTACTTAAAAACGCATCCACATGGACCCAAGGATGCCCAAATGTCTATACTTACATCAATATTCTGTTTCTGGGGGGGGGGGTTAGACAACTCTGACTGCATATTTCTAGAAATGCAGAATACATCATAGTTGTGTACAATAATTTTACATAGTCCTAAAGGTCCCCATAAGATCCAGATAAATGAACCATGCATGAAAAGAGTAAACTGCTAGTTTCACTCCTGAAGAGCACCTGCCAAATTGTGCCTATTTTTCCCACTGATGGTGTATCTCCCCACATCATACACTATAGATTCTAGATGTGCGCAAAGGGTCATTTAGAATATTTTATCCATTTATTGCCATCATGACAAAAACACAGTAGAATGTATATATAGAAAAGTCATTTCTCATTGAATCTAGTCATTGATAATACCTGGAAAGTTGTTTCTGCCAAGCACTACTTGTGCCCCCTATTAATAGAAACTCAGACCAAGTCACAGTTCAAGGAACAGATGGATTGAAAAGTCATCTGCCTATATATCATTTTAACATGTGGTGACAACCTTCAAAGACCAACCAGGAAATGACAAGTTGTTCAAAAAGTGGCTGAAATCATACCTCCTGTGCAACATGCCAGCTGTCTCGGGGCCACATTTGACTCCAATCTTTCCATTGTTCCCCATATTTAATCACTTACACGTTTTTGTCGTCTGCACCTCAAGAATATCGCCAGAATCTGCCCTTTTCTTACGGTGGAAACTGCAAAAACTCTTGTTATTGCCTTGATTCATTCTCGTCTTGACTGCTGCAACGTATTACTAATCGGTCTCCCTTTTACTAAACTCTCCCCCCTTCAGTCTGTTCAAAATGCTGCAGCCAGGCTCATCCATCCATCCAACCGCTACACTGATGCTACTAGTCTGTGCCAGTCACTTCACTGGTTGCCCATCCACTACAGAATACAGTTCAAACTTCTCACCCTAACCCACAAAGCTCTGCACAGTGCTGCACCTCCATACATCTCCTCCGTCATCTCCATCTACCACCCTACTCGTGCTCTCCGTTCTGTTAGAGACCTAAGATTAATAACCTCCATAATTCGTACCTCTCACTCCCGTCTTCCAACTTCTCCACCTTCAAATGTGCCTTAAAGGGTTTCTACCACTTCAGTGTCACATATTTAGCTGTCAGACACTAGCGATCCGCTAGTGTCTGCTCTGCCCAACCATCCTAATATAATTGCTTTTGGGGCAGCCGTTTTGATAAAAAAAGAACTTTTATTAATATGCTAATGAGCCTCTAGGTGCTATGGGGGCGTCATTAGCACCTAGAGGCTCCGTCTACCTTCAGAAACTGCCGCCGCCCAGCGCGTCCCTCCAGCCCGCCCATCTCCTCCTGAATGCGATCCTCCTTGTGAGCGTATGTATTCTGCGCATGCGCAGTGAATGTCTGACCGCTTCCTTGCTGAGACATCTCCACTGCGCCTGCGCGATGACGCCATAGTGCTCCGAGGAACAGGCGCAGTGGAGATGTCTGAGCAGGGAAGCTGTCAGACATTCACTGCGCATGCGCGGAATACAGGCGCTCACAAGGAGGATCGCATTCAGGAGGAGATGGGCGGGCTGGAGTGACGCGCTGGGCGGCGGCAGTTTCTGAAGGTAGACGGAGCCTCTAGGTGCTAATGACGCCCCCATAGCACCTAGAGGCTCATTAGCATATTAATAAAAGTTCTTTTTTTATCAAAACGGCTGCCCCAAAAGCAATTATATTAGGATGGTTGGGCAGAGCAGACACTAGCGGATCGCTAGTGTCTGACAGCTAAATATGTGACACCGAAGTGGTAGAAACCCTTTAAAAACACATCTTTTTAGGCAGGCTTATCAAGCAACGTAAACTGACTATTCCCAGACTAAACCTCTCCCCCACCAACTCCTCTGGCCTGAACTCGATCCTCTAGTAGTCCTAAACCCGAAGCAGATCGGCCGGCACCACTCCTGTCAGTTCAACAATGGCTCAAATCCTACTTATCACAATCAACTACCTTATGTGTCACCCCAATTCCTCATTAATTGTAAGCTTTTGCGAGCAGGGCCCTGACTTCTAGTGTTTCAGTTGCATATTATCCGGTTATTTTTGTTTTGTATATGAACCCTATGAACTTTGTAAAACGCTGAGGAATATTGTGGCGCTATATAAATACATTTTATTATTATATTATTATTATTATTTTTTATTAAGGTATGGGACTTTTCAATTAATCCATAGGGGTAGTCCAGTGGAATACATTTTTGAAAGCTTGCATTACTAATTTCATGGATCCCCAAAAGTGCTGTCTTGATGTTTACTGGCTCAGTGGCTTAGGTGGTTCACCAAAGTGGCCAGTTTGGTTGAGCAGACATCTACTGTCATTTCTTGCATGTCGAGCCTGGACATGGAAGTGAAAACCAGCAGGGACCCAGTAAGTGTTGGAACAGCATTGGCAGCGAATCAGTGCCCACTCTGTATCTTGCTGGACAACCCCTTTAATAGCTTTCCAGTGTGCCTCATATCTTCACCCTCTGTCAAACGCCTAACTCCATTCCTCACAGTATCAACAACTGAATATTGCATTCTCCATAGTTACAAAAACAACAACCATGACATAGGTATGATTTATTTTTCCTTTTTTATCCTTTTTTCAAGTTTTAATGGAAAATGTAAACTGACAGTCACCCAACATTGGAATGGCACAAATGCAATGCAGATACCTTTCTTTGCTGTCTACCCAATGCAGTTAAATCTAGTTCAATACATTGTCTATTCCACTGCACGCCTTTGCTCCTCAACGTTTTTGAAAATCAGGTATTTCTAAAATAGAGCTTTATTGCAAGACTATAGCTGAAAGGGCTGACCTAATTTACATGTGACAACTCGACTTTAGATGTGTCATGTGACTTGAGGAAAAAGCACCTTAAAATTATCCATCACCACTGAAAATATATTTAGATCAGTTTCTTTGCAAGAGCTGAAAAGTTTTAAGCACCATAGTAAATAATTTGTGATATGTCTTGAGTAGACAGGCACATGAAGGAGATAAAAGGCTGCAGAGTGAAAATCAACAGTGCTTGATAATTTGGAGAAGAAAAGAGATGTAGCATGAAACTCTTGCATAAAACATGCAAAAAATAAATAAATAAATAAAAAATCCACAGCTGTCCATTTTTTTTACACCATATCATTAAGTTCAGCATTCTGTGCAATATTCCTGATACAGAGCTAAAAAAAATTCCCTGAAACAACATGGAATAAAATTTTAAAAAATCTGTCTGTCTTGAGCCATCACTAGGGGGAGCTTAAAAGCATACTGCATACTGTTTTGTGCTCAAATCAACTGTTTGATTCAACAAATCAGTAGCATACTGCAAGCTCCCCCCAATGGTGGCAGCATTTAGGCAAAATAATAGACTGGCCATCTACAACCCAATCACCTAGACCTGGCTAAAGAAGCCACTTAGCAATTTACAGATTGTATATGTGCTTCCAAAGTCAGATTGCATCGTGGGTCATATGATTCTGTCCCAAAATTATTTCCTGGCTTCCACTGATGTTATGTACAAAAGCTTTGTTCTCCTCCCTTTTGGCCTTTTCTCATTATGACATCGCTTACATTGGAAAGTAGGGTCGTATTAGCTCAGACATACACTGAGCATGTGCAATAAAAATACATGGATTTGCTCCATTCAGCTCATGGCATTAGAAATCTCAATAAGACTCCAACTTCTGGAAAATGTAGAATTTGGAGAAAGGAAACAACAGAAAGTACAGCTTGTAAATAATTAGGTGTGAACCAGGAATTCTTCGATCGGTATAAAAAAGCATTGAAATCATAAAAAAAAAGTATCTAGGGTGGGGTTTTATTGCACTGTCCATTTTCAAAATGGCCAAAACAGTTTTTTTTTTTTTTGGGGGGGGGGGGGGGGGGGCCTATTAGAATAAAAACAAAAAAACTATGATCACCCTCTTTGTTGAAGTGATGCCAGTCTGTCCACCCTGCCAACCTGCCGCAGTGATGTACCCATATACCACAAGTGACTGCTACAGCCAATCACTGGTCTCAGTGCCCTATACCCATGAGATCAATGATTGGTTGCTATATACAGACTGTAAGGGATCGCTTTCTTAAGCAGGGAGGTGATGACAGACTCCTTCTCTGACAACGGGGATAAAGTCAAAGTGGTGCTTTACAATAAAGTTTGGCACTTCCGCACCAGCACAAACGCAAATATAAACCAAAATAAACACCTGCCCATCTGGGCTCGAACCTAATACATAGGTCTTGTCCCTAACTCACCTATAGAGTGCAGTTTAATCACAGGGTATCCGGGTCTGACACTCAGTAGATCAGCTTCACCAGGCATAAGTCCCACACCAGGGGAGAGATCTGGCTTCACTCAGCCTTGTGGTTCCCCTAGCCCTCCTCCTGGCTGGGACCACACCAAGTCTCACAGGCTTCCCCCTCTCTAGGGTCACTTCCTCTCCCCCAGACTCATACACTGAGGGTTGGTATAACCCTTATTGATTACAGCCCAGCTGGCAGTGGCGTACACACAATCCATGGGGCCCCGGTGCGAAACTGACCCATGGGCCCACCCCCCACTACCTCCCCTACCAGTGGTGTAACTAGAGTGTTATGGGCCACAGTGCAAACATTTTTACAAAGAAGCGGCAGATTTTCTTACTAAGGGCTCTTTCCATGCGGCTAATCCGCTGAGTGAATGAGTGCCAAGCCCCATTCTGGACAGCAGAGACACGGAGCAGTAACATGATTGACTGTAATCTTTTTACTACAAAATCACGGTGACAACTTTATCTCACTGTGATTTTGTAGTAAAAAGATCACAGAGAGGCACGGAGCATTATCAATCATGTTAATGCTCTGTGTCTCTGCTGTCCGGAACGGGGCTTGGCACTCTTACACGCAGCAGATTCCACGCACGGGATCTGCTCGTGTGAAAGAGCCCTAAGCCCAATGCATGGATACACTCACCCAGTCATAATAAAATCTGGTCCTACCTCATCCAGGGTGGCACTGGCGTTGGCGTGATGTCCGCTGGATCCAAAACAAGGCCCTTGTGGTGAGAAAAAACAATAATCACATAAGGAAGGGATGCTGACTGCCCCTGTGAAATCACCAGCAGTGGGCGCTGTGCTGGCCTGTAAGACTGAGCCATACCAATGTATAGCAGGGTAATTTATGGCATTTCCCCTAAGTGCAACCACACAGTACTAATGCCCACCTTGTGGCCCCTCACAGTAGTTATGTCCAGATATGTGCCCCATCATAGTAGTTATGCCAAATATGTGTCCCCTTACAGTAGTTATGCCCAGATATGTGCCTCCCTCACAGTAGTAATGCCAGATTATGTGTCCCCTCACAGTAGTAATGCCCAGTTATGTCCCCACTTACAGTAGTAATGCCAAATATTTGCCCCCTCACAGTAGTAATGCCCAGATTATGTGCCCCCTCACAGTAGTAATGTCAGATTATGTGCCCCTCACAGTAGTAATGCCAGATTATGTGCCCCTCACAGTAGTTATGCCAGATCGTGTGCCACCTCACAGAAGTAATGCCAGATTATGTGTCCCCTCACAGTAGTAATGCCAGATTGTGTGCCCCTTCACAGTATTTATGCCCGGTTATGTGCCCCCTCAAAGTAGATATGCCCAGATATGTGCCCCCTCAATTATGTGTCCCCTCACGGTAGTAATGCCAGATTATATGGCCCTCACAGTAGTTATGGCAGATTATGTGCCCCTTCACAGTATTTATGCCCAGTTATGTGCCCCCACAGAGTGGTTGTGCTAGATTATGTGCCCCTCACATTAGATAGGGGCACATATGTGGGCATATCTAATGTGAGGGGCACATAATCTAGCACAACCACTCTGAGGGGGCACATAACTGGGCATAAATACTGTGAAGGGGCACATAATCTGCCATAACTACTGTGGTTATGCCAGGTTACGTGCCCCCTCACAGTAGCTGTGCCTTCATATGTGCCCTCCTCAAAGTAGTTATGCCAGATTAGGTGCCTCCTCAAATTAGGTATGGCAGATTAGGTGCCATCAGTAGAGATGCCCACTTTTGTGATCCCCTCACTCTAGTTGTGCCCATCAACCCCCCCCCCCTGCCCCCTGCCCCCAGTCTGCAGCGTTAGAAAAAAAACACATACCTTCTTCCCTGATGACAGGAGGCAGATTGCCGGTCTTTCAGGTCTCCTCTCACAGCCAGCAGCACGATGTGGGGCCAGCAGGGGGAGCTCCTGAGCTCTGAAGATCAGTGAAGCAGGGAGGAAAGAGGTTTCCCTGCTTCACTATGGAAACGGAACTGCCTGGCCGGGAGTGAGTAAGTGCGCTGTCCCCCCCCCCCCCCCCATATTATACATGTAATGGAGGCATGGAGTGCTCTGATGGGGCCCGAAATTGCCACTGTAATTTATGTTGGGCCACATCAGAGCGCTCCACAGGCGGCCGGGCCCTCTGGAGTGCCAGGCCCGGTCGCAACTGTTACCCTGCGACCCCTGTATGTACGCCACTGCCAGCTGGCCTCACCTTTGATCTCCTCAGGTAAAGAAAATACAGATTTAGCAGGGGTAACATACACTCATCGCATTATCTTTAAACAAAAGCCATTGAAAAGCAATTGCTTAACGCATTTAGTTGCACTTAGTTTAGATAACATGTCTCATAAAGCATGTTTGTTAACCCTGCTACATCCGTAAGTGTACTGGAAGGGTGTGGACTGTCAGACCTACCTTTCAGTCCAAATAAAATCCAGCCTAGAACAGAATCTAGACAAACCTGTCTCAGCAAACTACACTTTGCTGAAACCACTGCAGCTTTCTGGATTTAAGTTATCTCACCCAGCTGAGGTATCTGGGTGGGATATACATGCCTTCCAGCACTATACTGTACACATTACAACAAGACTCTTTGCAATTAGAGATGCGCGAATCCAAGCTGACAGTGGAATTCAATCAGAATTTCAGGAAAATTTTGATTCTCACCGAAGCCGAATTTCCTTGCGCTTCGTGGTAAAGAATCACATTTTTTCCCAAAATGGCTGCTGCATGTGTGAGGACATGGAGAAAGGAACTCTAGGAAGACAGGATCTCCCATAATGCCATGCATGCAGCCAATCAGCAGCCAGCCAGCCCTGTTGTCACGGCGCGATGTGGGTGGTAAACCCCACACTGAACACAGGAGGGAAGGGAAAAGGTACTAGGCCTGAAAACTAGGGAAAGGGGAAAGGTCACCACCTAGTAAATTCCTAAACCGAGCCCTGAATACTATCAGTATGAACAGACCTCGATGGTAGGAATGTTCTTACGCAGCAACCTAGAGCCCTATCTGACCCTAAAGGGCCCTAGAAATAGTGTCAGGGCAAAAGGTGATCTGTTCCTTCCCAGCTGAAAGATATTCTACCATGAAGGCCTGATTCACACAGTCTCCTCTTAACAGTTGTTCTAGAGATGTATCTGCTGCTAGAACTCTGTGTGGCATTGACCTGGTCTCTAATCTGAGCTGCTGTTAACCTGCGATTTCTGAGGTTGGTGACTCGGATGAACTTATCATCCGCAGCAGATGTGACTCTTGGTCTTCCTTTCCTGGGGCGGTCCGCATGTGAGCCAGTTTCTTTGTAGTGCTTGATGGTTTTTGTGACTGCACTTGGGACACTTTTAAATTTTTCCCAATTTTTCGGACTGACTGACCTTCATTTCTTAAAGTAATGATGGCCACTCATTTTTCTTTACATAGCTGTTTTTTTCTTGCCATAATACAAATTCTAACAGTCTATTCAGTAGGACTATCAGCTGTGTATCCACCTGACTTCTCCACAACGCAACGGATGGTCCCAACCCCATTTATAAGGCAAGAAATCCCACTTATTAAACCTGACAGGGCACATCTGTGAAGTGAAAACCATTTCAGGTGACTACCTCTTGAAGCTCATCAAGAGAATGCCAAGAGTGTGCAAAGCAGTAATCAAAGCAAAAGGTGGCAACTTTGAAGAACCTAGAATATGACATATTTTCAGTTGTTTCACACTTTTTTGTTATGTATATAATTCCACATGTGTTAATTCATAGTTTTGATGCTTTCAGTGTGAATCTACAATTTTCATAGTCATGAAAATAAATAAAACTCTTTGAATGAGAAGGTGTGTCCAAACTTTTGGTCTGTACTGTATATATTTTAGGCTAGTTTCTTGCGGCAGGACGTGTAGTCACCTGAAATGGTTTTCACTTCATAGGTGTGCCCTGTCAGGTTTAATAAGTGGGATTTCTTGCCTTATAAATGGGGTTGGGACCATCAGTTGCATTGTGGAGAAGTCAGGTGGATACACAGTTGATAGTCCTACTGAATAGACTGTTAGAATTTGTATTATGGCAAGAAAAAAGCAGCTATGTAAATAAAAATGAGTGGCCATCATTACTTTAAGAAATGAAGGTCAGTCAGTCCGAAAAATTGGGAAAAATTAAAAAGTGCAGTAATTTTAGTCCGGCGGCCTTTCTCCGTGCACCGCCGTGCTGCGCCGAAGCTCCGCCCCCGTCCCCATTATAGTCAATGGGGACGGAGCGGCGGTCCGCGGGCACGGCGAAATAGCCGCAGGACGGATCCGACATGGTGAACAGCCTGTCGGATCCGTCCTGCCGCAAGTGTGAAAGTACCCTTAGATAGATAGATATTATGCTTTTGAGATATAAAAGAGCTTTCATATTAAATAGTTCTATTACATTCCAATCAGACATGTTAAAGGGGTTGAACCTGGACAACCCTCCATTTTCACCCCGGCAGCCCCCCTGACAGGAGCATCGGAGCAGTTCATGCTCCGATGCTCTCCTTTGCCCTGCGCTTAATTGCACAGGGCAAAGGCATTTTTCTGAGTTCCGGTGACGTACCGGGCTCTCTATGGGGCTGACAGGAACCCCGGTGACGTCACCGGCACTGATGGGCGGGATTTGGCTCTGCCCTAGCCAGTAAAACGGCTAGGGCAGAGCTAAAGCCCGCCCCTCAGAGCCGGTGACGTCACCGAACACACAAGAGCCCGTGCCCTGCGCGATCTAGCGCAGGGCACTGGAGCGCATCGGAGCATGAGATGCTCCGATGCTAGGCTCAGGGGGGCTGCCGGGGTGAAAATAAGGGTATGTCCGGGTTCAGCTCTGAACCTGGACAACCCCTTTAAGCAATCAGACTGGTGGAATCCGGCAGCTAGGACCTCTGGTGACCTCCACAAATATATGTATGTTACCACCTGTTTTGTATGCTGCAAATAATCAAATATTGTTTTCTATGTTTTTTGTATACAATATTTCCACAGTAGGAAAAAAAATTAAACTGCTGGATGGATATAAAACGGACTCTTGTAATAGATGGTAATGTAAAATGCTGCAATTTACTGGAAAAATCCAATCTCAATGGAAATGTACTCTTCAATGCGTTAGAGCTGTAATATTCTATAGGAAATTGGGATACCTCTATCTGTTTTCTTAAAATATGAAGCAACTTTCTAAGGTTCCAATTTTTCTACAATTTGTTACAGGCAAGCAATCATAAGGTAGATTGGTTAAAAATAAATATGTTATTATTACCACAATCTTTTTTTTTTTTTAAGTGGAAAATGCAGCTGTTTTTGAGGTTAGAAATGACCGTGGCACGTGCAATCATGTAAAGAGGGACAATATGAAAGAAAATCATTTTGAGATCGTTTGTAAGGAGAAAAATTACCTAGAGCACTTCTCTCAGAATGTAAAAAGATTACAATGCAATGAATAGGACATTACAAATGAGTAATTATTGCAATATGTATGCAATAAAATATTGTACGCTTTTTTTATGCACATTGTATTTTACACTCTAGTAGCACTTCTTGCTGTTTATCCTTCTGGTCCATCTTATCCTGCATTCATGGTGGACTAACCTGCTAAGTAGATTCCCTGCTTCCTTTCTGTACCGTAAGAGCCGGCGTAGTGATTTCATAGAGAAGCATGATTCATTCAATCATTCATTTTTTTTTACTTCTAACTTAATGGAATGATATAGTTATATCTCTATCTAGACAGTGCAGAAGAATGCTGTGGAGACATTACATGGGCTTCATTTCTTTGCAGGCAAGGAAGGGATTAACAAGAGCTAATTGCAATACATCCTGGTAGATGCACAAGCTTAATTGTCTCAAATGAGCTGTTTCTCACCCAGAGAAAAAGAAGAAAGTCCTCCAGATAAGCAGATAAGTAATTTAAAAAAAAATTCACAAAATTTGTGAGGTACAACCACAAAAGGACATCCATCAGCAGATTTGTACCTATGACACTGGTTGACCTATTAAATGTGCACTCGGCAGCTGTAGGCATCTGTGTTGGTCTCATTGCTGTGCCCCCAATCTAGAAAAATAGAGTGATTTTAAAGAGAATTTTAAAAATCTATTTTTTAGGGAGGAATTTAGTTGTGAAGGGGCCTATATATGACAATACTCCATAATCCCCCAATTTTAAGTATTCACAACCACATTTAGGTAGTTTCTTAATGTTTTAGGTGTTTCACAGGAATTAAAACAGAATAGAAGATTAATAAAAAAAATTCAAAGGACATTTATTAAGGCCTGTGTTTTATGCTCCAGTCTTTAATCCATTTGTGGTGCCGGAGGATGCGACTAATTTATGTTGAGGCGCAGACCTTTAATTTGTTGCATCCTCCGACAGGCTGTGCCACACACTTAACTCTATGACAGCCTCCTAGCTGCCATAGGTTTAGATATTTATTCACACCAGAAAACGTAATTAATAAACTAACAGGGTAGAAAAAAAAACATTTCTGGAGCCTTTTTTCCATAGCCCTCTGTGTCATGGCGTTCCTTTGTTATTCCTCCCAGAAATGTATGCATCAATTGACAAATGGGTGTTACCATTCTTCTTGTCAAAGAAGAGCATTCCTATGGTACGGTAAGCACTAAGAGGACAGTATCAGTGTATGTAGGGGCTACAACCCCAAGTGCTAACACTTAGTTGTTGATTTAATTATACAATTCTAGGTGGATTAACAGAGACACAGTACAACACAGGGTTCTTAGAAAAGATGCTCTAGTGTTGAGCAAAGAAAAGCAGAATTCAGTCCAAATCCTCTTTGCGTTTCGTGATAACAAATCAGTTTTTCCTAAAATGGCGGCTGCACATGTTACAATGTGAAACTAAGAAGCCCGTGAACGCAAGATCACCTATACTGCAGTGAGGCCAGCCAATCCTCAGTGATGTCACAGCTCTCTAAAACCCTGATCCTCCGCTGTGTCCGCCATTCACTTTGAGCTGAGCATAGGGAGAGACGTGGCAAGTGCTCATGCGCTAGGGACAGTGTTGCTGCAATAATCCAGTGGCCATGTTTGATCCATCCACCATGTTCAGCCTCTAGTTTTAACCCTACTAATTTTAAAAAGCAAAATGACATTAGTCTCATAGTAGAGAGAGATCACGGACCTTATGGAGGGATCCACATGGTATTATGACCATCCCTGTTGTGGATCCCTCAATTTTATTGCTGTGAGGAAAGTTTTCCTGCCTCAATGCTGTGTACCATCTCTGGTACCCAAAAAATGGAATAGGACAGCACCACTTACTGGGACTAATGGTACATGGTATGGCGGCGGTGCTCGTGGTGTCAGGTCCCGGGTCCAGGGACTCCTCAAATGTAGACAAAACTTCAGGAAAGTCATGTCACTCTTGATCTTGAATCAAGGCTTAGTGTTTAATGACACAGAAAAAACAGCAAAACAGCAACGTTTCGACACACAGGTCTTTCTCAAGCTACATATGGTTTACAAGTGAACTTCAATACCTATAAAGGTGTGACATCCAATCCAAATTGATCAAGTGGGTTGTCCCACAAAAAGGTCAAACCTCCCCTTACATATTCACCCAATCGTATTCTGTAATCATAACATTCGATAGACAAATCATAAAACAATCTCAGCTGTGTATTCTTATTAAAACCTACCATACACCTGAGCCGAGTATCCTATCAGCAATATACGTGTGGTGAGTGGCGTCCCCCGTCCGCTTCTGCGCATGTGCGAGTTCTGAAACGAGATTCACGGAAATCACGTGCTCGTCACAGCGGTCACACGATCGGGAGTCCCGAAGCCGTGTCAACACCCTCAATCACATGAGAAGTCATGTGATGGGGTGTTTCAGCCGTATCCTGGCAACCCAAGGTCCTGAACCAAAGCTAAATTCATTATACAGGGCTGAGGATAAAAATCATCATATAAGCGAGATGCGGTGATCCCGGTCATTCCACTCATCACACCCATAATAGAGTCCAGAATATAGACTTAAACTAAATACAAATAATAGCCCACATGTCAGCAACAATCGAACCAGCCAATAGTGGATACCCCATACCTAGTATGGCGCTGCAATGGCAGTAATTGTAACCTAGCTGGACTGTGTTCCGGCAGAAGTGTGAAATGGACCATAGTTAGTTACAGATCCCCTTCCAAGCTGACGGAGCACCACTATAGCTGTGGGTGGAGGTATATCTAGTATATCTTATAAGAAAAGGGGCAATAATGGGCTAAATTGAATCACTAGGATCAAACTGAACTGCCCCACAGCAAAAAGCCTAATAGTCGTGAGCTTCACCCCACACAACTCCCTATGGTGTCAACCAGTTTTGTCCATCTTTGGTACCATCACACAGGAGGACAGGGCCTGCTGCATTCGGCCTCCCAATCCCCTCTGGGGGGGAGCCGGAGCACACCCGGATGACCACAGCATCCGAAGGATTAAAAGTGATGCTGGTTGCAGACATTAGTGCCGGGTGTCTGCTCTTTAAAACAGCAGAAACCCTGTGGCCATGGTGCCCGCTGCATGTGCCAGCAGGCACCATTTCTAAGTGCACACCAACGTAAATTTACTGTCAGTGGTCGGGAAAGGGTTGACTTCCAAACCTTCACACTGAGATTGGGCCACCAAGTGGGAAGAATATGATTAGGCAGAGTGGCCTGGGTATACCTGATCTATAGCGATTTGTGATGAAGTCATTTGGAACAAATCCAATTTCTTGGTGAACTTCAGCGAATCGGCCAAATTGAATTTTTTAAAACTTCGATCATCTCTAATTACAACAGACAGGTCCAAGGAGCTTTAAAATTAAGATCCCCTAATGGGACTAAAAATATGCAAAATATGTTATAAATATCTGCGTAGGTAATAATAAAGAATGCTTCAATAAAAATAGAATAAACGCAAATGATTATTTCTTAAATACATTTTATGAAATGAAACCTACAGGTAATTATATACATAGCAGTTTGGATGTGTAGGGGAAGGACTTTTCGTCTCTCTACAGAGATCATAAGTACTATACAAGCTCCACACAGATGAATTACTAATATACTCCAGACACTTGGAACAGTTCAAGTACAATAGTTTGCATATCTCATTAAAATTTTAGCATAAAGGAATTAAACATGAGCCACAAATTTCAAAACATACTTCACAAAGCAGATCAGCGTGACTCTTCTATACAAGCCGACGTTCTGTCTGCGGTGCTCTTTAATTAGAAGACATTGTGAAAAATTCTGAATTAATGACCCTGACAAAACCTGAGCAGCAATAAGTAAATAAAAGGGAAATAAAAGAAATAGTGAAAATAAATGGAGGTACGGTAAACAATTACAGCTTGAAAATAAATCCTAAAATGACATCACTGAGGCCATGTGATGGTGCTCTCTTTTGTAATCCACCAGAGTTATTAAATATCTACTGTAATTTAATATGCAGATTTGTACAGTCGTGTTTAAGTTAAATTTTTAGACTTCATTGGCTCTATTGGTATTTCAGCTGGACACCATTCACTTGAACACAGAATGAACCGTATGGAAGAGATTTATCAATAGGTTTGTAAAATGAATAATTTTTTGATACTATATAAATACAGCAAATTGCCCCAATTTTATCAAAGTGATACCCTTGGAACAATTTTTTTTCTTCCTCATATAACCCCTTGGCTAGCATTCTCCCTGCTAATAATTTGCAAAAAAAAGGGGGTCACACTATTAATACATTTTTTTTTTTTTTTTACATTTACATTCACTTTTCATAACTTTGCAATTCTATACAGAATTAGAATGAAAGGTATCACTGACTGTATATATAGAGAAAGCAGGATTCACAATAGGTGATATCACAGCTTATCTACACCCCCTCCCTGTGCAATGAGCAAAGAGCATGTCTAGAAAAACTCCCCCATAAAAGTCAATAAGTCCCCTCCAACCTATTGTCTATGGCCCATGGTCCATTGTGGCTGCTGTAAGGCGTATATCTAAGTGCTGTTGACAACTGCTCAGGCAAGATGTCGGCCACATAATCATTTACAATGAAAAACATAGAATTAACTTTACAATCAGAAAATAAAAACACATTAGAAAAAAAGATATGTGTCACTACCTCATTTTAACTGGCTGAAAAAAATATAGGTGACACACATACTAAATTTGGCACTCCTGGATCCCAGCACACTTTGCTTAAAGGGGTTGTCTCACGAAAAATATTCTACAGTTTTCGAACCAGCACCTGGATCTGAATACTTATGTAACTGCATGCAGTTAAAAATGTAGTGTAGCCACTGAGATTATTCAATATAATGTATCTGTATAGCGCCATCTGCTGTTTACGTTTTTCTTATTTTTTTGTCCGACTCACTGAGAAGGCTGCACATGCTCAGTTTCATCCTTCAACTGACTCCTGAGCCATAATAGGTAGAGAGCTGCAGCAAAAGGGACATGCCCCTTAAGCTGCAGCAAAAAGTTCTCACGCCCTGAGCTGACAACTTGATATAAATCTAGAGCAATTAGAGCAATGGAGAGCTCTGGATCCTTGTGAGGTACGGGGCTGGTTCTAGCTTTGCTAGAAAGACATTGTCATGTGCTATATAACGCCTGATTTTCATTTTTTAGGCTGGGTTCACATCATATTTTTCCCATCCGTTTAACGGATACAAAAAACGTATACATTAAACGTATGCCTCAGACGGATGCCATATAGTGGCATCCATTCACCGTAGAGTTTTATTGTAAAAAAAAAAATACAAAAACAAAAAAATTATGTATATATATATATATACCGTATTTTTCACCCCATGAGACACAGTTTTTCTCCCCCAAAGTTGGTATGCGGCTTGTGGGACGAATACTATGAAGCGCTTCCATTTTGGAAGCACTTCATTAGTACCGGAGGACCAGGAAGCGGTGAAGGATCGGTACTCACTGCTTCCTGGTCCTCCGCTCCACAGCTGACAGCCGAGAACCACGTAGAAGAGAGAGAGCCCTGGTGGTGAGAAGCGGCGGCGTGCAGGAGAGGTAAGTTATTTTCTTTAATTTTATTTGCGCTGATGGCTGACATGGGGGGCATGATGGCTGACATGAGGGGCTGATGGATGGGGGCTGATAGCTGACATGGGGGGGCTGGTGGGTGACATGGGGGTTGATGGCTGACATGGGGGTCTGATCTGAGGCATTGGGGGTCTGATCTGATGTCTGATTAACATTGGGGGTCCGATTGGGGCTGTAAGCTTAGGTCTGATTAACATTGGGGGTCTGATTGCTGGTCTGACCTGAGGTGTAATGGAAAATATTTTTTTCTTATTATCGTCCTCTAGAACCTAGGTGCGTCTTATGGGCCGGTGCATCTTTTAGGGCAAAAAATACGGTATATATATATATATTATTATTATTTTATTTTTATTTTTTTACCGGACTGTGCAGGATATAAGAACGTCGTGTGTTTGCTGCTTTTGTGTATCCTTTTTTTCTAATGTATACGTCAAATAGAGGCATAAAACGTGATGTGAACCCACCCTTACATTAGTCATGGGATAACCCCTTTCTCTATTTTAGAAAACATGTACAATGCAACAAATTTGCGTTTGTAACACACAGAAGTAGCCCAGTAAAGCAGAAACAACATCCCTGTCTGAAGACGCAAAGGCTGGTTTCAGTGCAAAGTCCGCTGGCTTACAATGCGCCAAATTTTTTAAGAGGTGCACGCATCTTAACAACTTTGGTTCATTTTGTGAGGTCCATGCACTAGATGCTGAAATAAAGATTTAAGCTGTAATTTATGCCAGTTTTCTATTCTAATGTTGAAAAGGTTTTCTGGAAGTAAACAATGTATGACCTATGCTTAATACATGACTGGTGGGGCTCCGACTCCCAGCCCCCCTTGTCAATCAGAAGTTTGAAGAGGCGACAATGCTCCGGTGAGTGCTGCAACCTTCTTCTAGACCAGTGACGTCACATTCATCAGTCACATATGGTAGTCTATGTACAGCTCAGTACCAAGCACAGCCGCTATTCAATGTATGGCGCTGTGCTTGGTAAACTGTGAGGAGACAGCAGCATTCACCGGACCACCACAGCCTCTTCAAACAGCTGATTGCATCGGACCCCTAAGATAAGATATTAATGATGACCTATCCTGAGGTTACGTCATCAATATTTAAGTCCCGGAAAAACCCTTTAAAGGGGTTATCGAACCCCTATAATCACGGATGCACCTAGCCTTTCTGCTGCCGGAGGTGAAAACTGAAACAGTGCCCACCCCCCCATGCCAATTTCTTAACCAAAGCCCTTTGCCATAATGAAAGTGCTCATTGCCCATGGCCCTTCTGCTGCACCCCCCCTCTTGCCCCTTCCTGGTGCTGCCTGAGGCGATCGTCTAACCTGGCCTCATTGGTGGTGCATCCCTGCCTATAATGACCCCCCCAATGCCTAGGCCCCTCATATAGATTATACGTTCCCTGGCACCCATGTCGCTCCTGATGTCCGCACAGCCACCTCTGCATCTCCCTAGGGAAAACCTCACTAGCATCGTGGGTAATGCAGAGGCGATCGTGCAGGGATTAAAAGTAATGCGGGTGTTGGGGAGCGGGGTAAGTATAATCTATATGAAGAGCCCGGGCATTGAGGGTGTCATTATAGAGGTTGGATAACCCCTTTAAGTCTGTTGGACCACTTAGGTGTCACCCACACCGACGTATCCCCTGACCACTTTCATATTTACCGTTTAATACTTTTTTATTAATTTTAAGAAAGGACATACATTGTTGTTCTTAAAAAGAAAACAAAAAAACACAAAACACAGGTGGCTACATAGTTAGCACCATACATAATCACATTAGCAACACTGGTAGCCAATATACATACCACATTAAGGTACAAAACAACAGAAATGAGTAACAGTACATCATAAGGAGAATATAAGACATAAAGAAAAAAAAAACAAAAAAAAAAACTGACAAACATACAGTGCAGTCGTTGGGGTACATTTGTGTAGGCATAGTTTTATCAAATATAGACTCGTATACAGAACCTTAACTATACAGATCAATTATACTTAAGTATATCAAACAGGGGATGGTGCAGCGAGCGGTGAAGCTCTCCATATGCTCCATTCCCTCTCGAATCTCATGGCCGCGTCGTCAGCTCCCGCCAACACACGCTCATATACACTCACCTAAAGAATTATTAGGAACACCTGTTCTATTTCACATTAATGCGATTATCTACTCAACCAAACACATGGCAGTTGCTTCAATGCATGTAGGGTTGTGGTCCTGGTCAAGACAATCTCCTGAACTCCAAACTGAATGTCAGAATGGGAAAGAAAGGTGATTTAAGCAATTTTGAGCGTGGCATTGTTGTTGGTGCCAGACGGACTGGTCTGAGTATTTCACAATCTGCTCAGTTACTGCGATTTTCACGCACAACCCTTTCTAGGGTTTACAAAGAATGGTCTGAAAAGGGAAAAACATCCAGTATGCGGCAGTCCTGTGGGCAAAAATGCCTTGTTGATGCTAGAGGTCAGAGGAGAATGGGCCGACTGATTCAAGCTGATAGAAGAGCAACTTTGACTGAAATAACCACTCGTTACAACCGAGGTATGCAGCAAATCATTTGTGAAGCCACAACACGCACAACCTTGAGGCAGATGGGCTAAAACATCAGAAGACCCCACCGAGTACCACTCATCTCCACTACAAATAGGAAAAAGAGGCTACAATTTGCACAAGCTCACCAAAATTGGACTGTTGAAGACTGGAAAAATGTTGCCTGGTCTTATGAGTCTCGATTTCTGTTGAGACGTTCAAATGGTAGAGTCCGAATTTGGCGTAAACAGAATGAGAACATGTATCCATCATGCCTTGTTACCACTGTGCAGGCTGGTGGTGGTGGTGTAATGGTGTGGGGGATGTTTTCTGGGCACACTTTAGGCCCCTTAATGCCAATTGGCCATCGTTTAAATGCCACGGGCTACCTGAGCATTGTTTCTGACCATGTCCGTCCCTTCATGACCACCATGTACCCATCCTCTGATGGCTACTTCCAGCAGGATAATGCACCATGTCACAAAGCTCGAATCATTTCAAATTGGTTTCTTGAACATGACAATGAGTTCACTGTACTAAAATGGCCGCCAAAGTCACCAGATCTCAACCCAATAGAGCATCTTTGGGATGTGGTGGAACGGGAGCTTCGTGCCCTGGATGTGCATCCCTCAAATCTCTATCAACTGCAAGATGCTATACTATCAATATGGGCCAACATTTCTAAAGAATGCTATCAGCACCTTGTTGAATCAATGCCACGTAGAATTAAGGCAGTTCTGAAGGCAAAAGGGGGTCCAACACCGTATTAGTATGGTGTTCCTAATAATTCTTTAGGTGAGTGTATATAAGTAGAATTTAGCCTTCGGATAACCTCCGTTAGGCAAGGGACGTACTGTGATTTCCAATTTTTGACTATGGCCAATTTGGTTGAAAGAAAAAGGTGTCCCAGTACCACCCTCCTCTCGCATGGTATCCCAGCCAGGTCAATCCATAGAAGGGCCAGTGAGGGGGATGGCGGGAGCTGGGAACCCAGTAAATCCGAGGCAAGAGAGAATGTAGCCCTCCAAATATCTTGCAGCCTCGGACAAGACCATAAAATGTGATACAATGTGCCTCTATTGCCACATCCCCGCCAACATAAACACGAAAGGTCCGGAAATATATGACTCAGGCGATCTGGTGTATAGTACCACCTTAGTATGGTCTTCATCAAGGACTCATAGTGCGAAGCACATCTAATATTTTTTTTTATACAAGAAAAGGCTGCCGACCACTGTTCATCCGTGAACACCAACCCCAAATTCCTTTCCCATGTAAGCAGCGGAGTCGTTTTAACAAATAATCCCTTATCCCCCATCATCATATACAAAGGCCGCAGTCGTGTGCACTGTGGCGGAGCCAATAACCACAGACTAAACACCTCCCGATTGCACACCAGATTAAACGGACTATTAGCTGTAAAAAAGTGTCTAATACACAAATATTTATAAAAATCTGTGTGTGGAATCAGGAACTGCTCATGAAGGTGTTCAAAGGGGCGGAGGGTGTCCGAAATAAATAATTTGGAGAGAAGGTCCAGTCCGCCCCGCGCCCAGGACAACACTGAAATATTCGGGATAAGAAAATTAAGAATAGTTACTGGGGCGCTGGGCGGAAAGGATCCAGACTCCAAAGTACACAATCCATGGAATCGGACCCAACTTTTCAAAGCCATGTGTACTAACGTCGGAAGAGGTGGCCAATTAAATGCCGGGTGAAGAGCTGCGAGCAAAAGAGTTTTTAAATTGTTACCAGGTGATAATGTTGTTTCTATATGTACCCACTGTTTCGCATAATTACCTACCCACCATTCCCTTAACTGTGATACTGTCACGACCCTTGGTCATGGTCGTGACTCCTTGGGTGCCGCATGCTGTTGCCCGCGGTTTTCCGTTGTCAACCGCAGCTGGGAGCACTTCGCTGTTGCCTCAGGTGCGGTTGCCGCGGACAATAGGCATGCGTGCGGTTGCCCTTGGCAACGTGTGATATTGTGCACTCCCTTTGTGTGTTTGTTGTGCACGAGGTTGTGTTGGTTGTATGCACTTGGACACCTCCCTTCACCTGCGGTGGTCCGCGGCAACGTCTGGTGTTGTGTGCATGTGGTGGCAGGGTCTCGGCCTGCTGGTTGTTCTTCAGGACACGGCTGCCACGCATGCCGTTGCCAGCGGTAACAGGTGAGTGAGTGTGTGTGCTATTTCCCTTTAAGTTGGTGTTTTCCCTTCTCTTCTGTGGTGTAGGAAGGGTTAACTCCCTTCCCAGTGTGTGTGAGTCACTGGGTGGGTCTGACCGTTGGGTGTGGCCACTTGGCCTATAAAGCCTCAGTCCCTGGCTGGGTTCAGTAGGTTGCTCTCAGCCATGCTGGCTGGAGCAGCCTCTTGTCTCCTCCATCTGCCTGGTGGGGACCATCCTTCTGGTCATAAACCTTTGTTACCTTGTCTGATGTTATGTTTATGTGTATGTGGTTGCTGGTTTGTTGCACCTTATGGTTCCCTGGTTCCCCGTGTGATGTATGGTGTGTGCTGTTGTCTTTTCTGTTGTTGTAGACAGACAGCACTTTTGCATGGGTTCCGGGCTGTGTGTTTGTGGCAGGTAGGTGAGGTTGTAGTTCCACATACCTGCCACTGCCATAAGTTGTATTGGATTCCCCTTAATTACAGCTTGGCCATTCTAGGCTCCTGTTCCTCCGTGTTCAGGAAGAACAGGTAGTCTATCCAGCTCCTAGCTTAGGGACCTGCGGAGGGATAGTAGGGACCCGAGGTTCCGGCGCATGGGTCCTCCTACCTTTAAGGTCGGCCCATGCAGGTTAGGAGTTAGGGTCAGATCAGGGAGGCTTTAGGAGGTGACCTGCTCCCTGATCCTGTGGTCCTGGCCTTGCAGCGACCAAACATCTACGGGTACCGCACGGCTGGGGGTTTCCCCCACCGCCAGCCGTGACAGATACATGTGAGGACAAAAAATACTCATGAATATTCGGAAGACCCAATCCCCCCCGAAGTTTAGGTCTCTGCATTATTGAAGTTGCTATTCTCGGTTTATGTTGTTTCCAGATTAAAGCATTAATCAGTTTGGAGCACTTCTGAAAAAAACTGCTTTGGGGGATAATAGGTAATGTCTTAAATATATACAGGAGTTTTGGGAGGATAAACATCTGAAATGATGCAATACGACCTACCCAAGACACCTCATATTTAGTCAGACTATCGAGCTCCTTCTCCAAAAGCTTCAATAATGGGACATAATTTACTACAAATAACTTCTTGAATGATGCTGTAAGCTTTATCCCCAGATAATCAATTTGGTTGTTTTGCCAATCTAAATCAAAGGTATCCTTCAACTTCTTTATCTGTACAGAAGGGATATTTATTGGGAGAGCCTGAGATTTAAGAGCATTCAATTTATAGGACGAGACATCTCCGAATCGGGTTATGACATCAATGGCAGTTATTAAAGAGATTTTGACAACGTCAGAATGATGTCGTCTGCATATAAACTGATTTTATATTCCGTACCCCCTATATCAACTCCCTTCACATCAGGACATTGGCGAAGGGCCTGAGCCAGAGGTTCTATAGTCAGAACAAATATCAGGGGAGACAGGGGGCAGCCCTGGCGGGTACCATTACTAATATTAAAGGGGTCGGAGAGTGCCCCATTGACCCACACTCTGGCACTTGGTTGAGTATAAAGTGCCCTGATAGCCGCCAGGATTGCCCCCGTAAATCCCATCTTCCCCAGCACCGAGAAGGCGAACTGCCAATTAATGCGGTCAAACGCCTTCTCGGCATCTAGGGTAACCAAAAGCGTTGGAATTTTTCCTCTCTGGACATAGTCCATAATATTTAATGTCCGCCTAGTATTATCCTGCAGCTGCCTACCTCTTACGAATCCAACCTGGTCCGTATGAACAAGAGTAGTAATACAGGGAGCCAGACGACTTGCCAACACTTTTGCATAGATTTTTGCATCTGTATTTAACAGTGATATCGGACGATAATCCCTTACGTCATCCGAAGGAAGGTCAGTTTTTGGAATGGTGACTATCCTCGCCTCCAGCATCTCTTTTGGAGGACGACCGGTACTCACCATTTCCCTAAAAATCTGACATAAATAAGGGGAAAGTTCTTTTTGGAATAACTTATAATATGTGTTTGAAAAGCCGTCTGGCCCTGGTGCTTTATTATTCGGTAATGTTGTAATAATGTCTAGGATTTCCTGCTCTGTCATTGGGGAGTTTAATTTCCCTAACTGGGCCTCAGTAAGATTCGGAAGGTCAATGGAATCTAGAAACTGATCTATGGCCACCGAGTTTACAGAAGACATATCCGGAAGGGATTCTAAATTATAGAGGGTTTTATAGAAACTCCGAAAGGAATTCGCTATGCCCTGTGGATCAATGATCTTTTTATTTGTAATTTTTGATGTTATATATGGGATCTTGTTTTTAGTAGTTCTCTCCTTCAATCTATGTGCTAATAATTTCCCTGATTTATTATCCTATGCATAATATAGTGCACGGGTCTTTTTTAGATCGTTCTCATATCTATAAAGTAAATGCTCCTTCAATTGGAGACGTAGATTCTGCAACCTAGTTCCTATAATGGCGGTGGGATTGCTTTTGTTACTAGACTCCAGGGACCTAATCTGCAGGGTCAAGGCGGTTGTCCGTTCCTCTCTCTCCTTCTTTGCTATACATCCAATTTTTATATGCAGACCTCTCATATAGGCCTTGTGGGCATTCCAGAGAGAGAAAGGGTTAGACACTGATCCCTCATTAATGCGATAAAATTCCTTTAAACCCTCCTGTAATGTTGATCTATGTTTAGGGTGCTCTAGTAAGTGGATATTATCACGCCAAAGAAAGCCTAGAGGTCTATTAGAGTCCTCACCAATTGTTAAAGTAACAGGCGCATGGTCAGACCATGTAATCATCCCTATGGATGAACCTACTGCTATGTTTAACAAGTGGCGATCTACCAGGAAGAAGTCAATCCTAGAATATGTTTGATGGACATTTGAAAAAAAGGAAAAATCCTTTTCTCCCTCATGATGAAACCTCCAGACATCATAAAGATCCTCTCTCAATAAGAGGGAGTTGAGACCCCGAATGGACCCACCAAACCCTGTTGACGAATCCATAGCTGGATCCAATATAGAGTTGAAGTCTCCACCCCAGAGGATCAAACCCCTCCTAATCATATTCACCTTAGTCACTAAATTACGTAAGAAGCGCAGCTGGTGTCTATTCGGAGCGTATACGAATACCATGGTGAAAATCACGCTATTTACGGATGCCACCATGATAATGTATCGCCCATTTTGGTCAACCATGGATTCAAGCGGTTGGAATACAACCGAATCCCTAATTGCTACCATCACACCTCTCTGTTTTTTCGTATAATGAGAATGGAAAACATGTGGAAAGTGAGCACTTTTAAGTCTAAATGCATCCTCCTTCAGGAGATGTGTCTCGGTTGCGCAGACTATGTCCCCTTTCATGGTCTCTACATCCCTCCACAGCATGGACCTCTTGAACGGGCTATTTAAACCCTTCACATTTATTGCAACGATTTTATAAACCATCTGTCCATGGGTCCATGCTGTGGAGGGATTGAACCCCCACCGGATCAGGTCTCCACCATATTAAGGCCTGTAAACAATGTATCTCATCTTTGCACTGCGAAACAATACATAAATCACAGACAATTCTACATAAAAAAGAAAAAAAAAGGAGAACAACAACATAAAACACAATTATTTTAAGACAAACAAAAACCCGGCATATAATGCCGTTAATCCTTTGAAGGGACATATATTTCGGCTCATGGCCGGAAGAGGCTGCTCGGCGTTGCCCCCACACCCTCTACCCTGCTAAATTCCCCTCAACTATGGGGCCTTTTCTCCTGGGTCACTAAATGCCATTCAGGGTCCAGGGGAATAGGTGGGCTTTTATCCGGGATTTCCATCTTGATATTCCAAGAGTCTAACAATTGCTTCCCGGACTTCATGGAAATTACAACATGTACAGTTCCCTGGTGATGGATCAAGACTCTGGTCGGAAATCCCCATCTATAAGGAATATTATTCCGTCGCAACGCAGAGGTGAACGCACCCAGCTGACGACGCTGTTGCAAGGTGGTAGCAGATACGTCCGCAAAAATCTTAATCTGATGGTACGGGGAAGGCAAAGTACCAAATTTTCTGGATGCTGCTAATAGCACTTCTTTAACATGAAAAAAGTAAATCCGTACCACAGTATCCCTCGGTAATGAGCTAGGGAGATGCTTAGGTCTCATCACCCTATGTGCTCTATCTAGGGTCAAGTCCTGTGGGGTGAGGTCAGGAGTCAAGATTTTCATTATGTTTTGTAGGTAGGGAGTCAGATCTTTTAATGCGATTTCTTCAGGGATCCCTCGGAATTTGAGGTTATTACGGCGTGATCTATCTTCTAGATCAACTACCTTAGCCTTAAGCCACGCTATTTCCCCCTTCATATCGCTGTGAGCCTCTTTAAGTTGGTTATAAGATACAGCGTAATCCTCCATCCTCAATTCGATAGAATCCACCCTGCTCCCCACCTCTACCACCGCCATCTGCAACGGGCGAACCAGGGAACTTAAATCTTTATGCCTAGAGTTGCTAAAGAGGACCAGCATGTCTTTTAGAAGGTTACCTGATGCAGGTTTATCATCAGTAGGGATCGCCTGGATTGTTGGGGTAGTAGAATCAATCACCTCGCTCACCTCATGCATTGGGGTTAGAGTTTCCCCTTCAAGCTGTACTCTTGCTTGTATCCGTCCCGCTCCAAGCGGCTCTGACGGTAAAGTCAGACAGCTGACATACCTCTGGGAGCTCTCCGTCTCCATCTGCAGACCACGAGGTTCTCCTGACCTTTCACACCTGGTTTTAGAGCGTGCCGCTCCAGATGGATGTGCCGCTTCAGATGGATGTGCCGCTCCAGATGGATGTAACCCCGATAGTGAGTTTACCACCGACTCACGTCTGGTCATATTCCGGGCCTCTACCTCTTCCGGATTGCGATCTTGGGGTGATAAAGGCAACAGTGGAGATGAGGGAATATCTCCAGGTGGGGTTCCCTTTTCCATGAAGGCGTCCAGCTTCCCCTGTTTCTTCGCTGACCTCATGCCCCTGGTCATTTCCGCTTTTCACTTTCAGCCGTAGCATAGACTTAGTCGCGGAATGTAAAGTCCGTTATATCGCTATCGCTGGGTAGTTATACCGCTGTCGCTGGGTAGTTGAGCAGGAGCACGCCGGAGCTCTCACCTCACGCAGCCATCTTACTCAGCCAGCAAACCACGCCCAGTCATTTAACCCTTTCCATCACTTTCATATTTAAAAAAAAATATTACAAACACATATTTAAGTGCAAAATCAGGCTTGCACAAAAAATTGACATTTTTCCACACAGGCTTTAAGAAATTCCCCTCCGAAGTTTAGAAACATCTGTTTTTGAAACCATCTTGCTTTTTATTGTTAGTGCATCGGGTGTTTATAGAGTCTAACTTTTTCCAAGGGAAAAAAAAAAAAAACAACCTCGGCCATGAGTGCACACTGTCTGCCGTCAACCTTTTTCTATAATTAGCCACATCCAGCCTTTTATATCAGAAACGGATACTGGTTTTCAGAGTTTTTAATCAAGCAGACATGGACCTCTCTCTGTAACATCAGTGCCACCATCTGGCCTGTTCTGCAGTGAAAGGATAAGGCAGAAAATATAAGAAATGTAGATGTTGTATTCAGTATAATGTAAAGTGCAGGTGCATGTGGATTGGTTTGGGATGCCTGCGATGGAGATAAATAATACTTTATATATCTTTATAGCAAATTTAAATAAAAATGATTAAAAAAAGAAAGTATTAATGCATTATTACAGAGCTGCTATGTACAAAGCCCAGACATACTGCTGCATGTACAATGCGTTCATATCTGAACATGGTGCAAATGGACAGAAAAAAATCTAGTTTATGTTATGTATAGTGTTGAGTGAGCACCAAAGTGCTCGTGTGCTCGAGTAAAACACTTCGTTATGCTTGGGTGTTCTACCGAGTACCCGAGCACAATGGAGGTCAATAGGAGAACCAGGCACCCCCTGCTCTGAAGAGGGGAGGGTGTCGGGACACTAGTTTGGCTTAGGAGTCCCTGCTCGGACTCCATATATAGCTATGTTCATATATGGAGTCAGTGCTTGGGGACACCCCAGTGTATTTAAATCTAATTTAGCCTATATTTCAGAAAAGTTTCTGCTGGGATTTGAACTTACAACCTTCTGTATTAGAGGCAAGGCACTTAACCACTCAGCTGTAATAGCTGCATAACCAGTTACTTAAAAAAATATGAGACTTCTACTGTACTGTACTTCTACTGAGACCTATACAGTAGAAGTCTCATATATATATATATATATATATATATATATACATATATATATATATATATATATATATATAATTTTCTTTTTTTCTTTTAAAGGGAACCTATCCCCGGGATTTTGTGTATAGAGCTGAGGACATGGGTTGCTAGATGGCCGCTAGCACATCCGCAATACCCAGTCCCCATAGCTCTGTGTGCTTTTTATTGTTTAAAAAACCTGATTTGATACATATGCAAATTAATCTGAGATGAGTCTTGTCCATGAGATGAGTCAGGGACAGGACACATCTGAGGTTAATTTTCATATGTATCAAATGTTTTTTTTTCACACAATAAAAGCACACAGAGCTATGGGGACTGGGTGTTGCAGATGTGCTAGCAGCCATCTAGCAACCCATGTCCTCAGCTCTATACACAAAATCCCGGAGACAGGTTCCCTTTAAAATAAAAAAATTAAATTATATATATATATATATATATATATATATATACACTCACCTAAAGAATTATTAGGAACACCTGTTCTATTTCTCATTAATGCGATTATCTATTCAACCAATCACATGGCAGTTGCTTCAATGCATGTAGGGTTGTGGTCCTGGTCAAGACAATCTCCTGAACTCCAAACTGAATGTCAGAATGGGAAATAAAGGTTATTTAAGCAATTTTGAGCGTGGCATGGTTGTTGGGGCCAGACGGGCCGGTCTGAGTATTTCACAATCTGCTCAGTTACTGGGATATTCACGCACAACCATTTCTAGGGTTTACAAAGAATGGTGGGAAAAGGGAAAAACATCCAGTATGAGGCAGTCCTGTGGGCGAAAATGCCTTGTTGATGCTAGAGGTCAGAGGAGAATTGGCCGACTGATTCAAGCTGATAGAAGAGCAATGTTGACTGAAATAATCACTCGTTACAACCGAGGTATGCAGCAAAGCATTTGTGAAGCCACAACACGCACAACCTTGAGGCGGATGGGCTACAACAGCAGAAGACCCCACCAGGTACCACTCATCTCCACTACAAATAGGAAAAAGAGGCTACAATTTGCACGAGCTCACCACAAAATTGAACTGTTGAAAACTGGAAAAATGTTGCCTGGTCTGATGAGTCTCGATTTCTGTTGAGACATTCAAATAGTAGAGTCCGAATTTGGCGTAAACAGAATGAGAACATGTATCCATCATGCCTTGTTACCACTGTGCAGGCTGGTGGTGGTGGTGTAATGATGTGGGGGATGTTTTCTAGGCACACTTTAGGCCCCTTAGCGCCAATTGGCCATCGTTTAAATGCCACGGCCTACCTGAGCATTGTTTCTGACCATGTCCATCCCTTCATGACCACCATGTACCCATCCTCTGATGGTTACTTCCAGCAGGATAATGCACCATGTCACAAAGCTCGAATCATTTCAAATTAATTTCTTGAACATGACAATGGGTTCACTGTACTAAAATGGCCCCCACAGTCACCAGATCTCAACCCAATAGAGCATCTTTGGGATGTGGTGGAACGGGAGCTTCGTGCCCTGGATGTGCATCCCTCAAATCTCCATCAACTGCAAGATGCTATCCTATCAATATGGGCCAACATTCCTAAAGAATGCTATCAGCACCTTGTTGAATCAATGCCACATAGAATTAAGGCAGTTCTGAAGGCAAAAGGGGGTCCAACACCATATTAGTATGGTGTTCCTAATAATTCTTTAGGTGAGTGTATATATATATATATATATATTATATATATGAGACTTTTACTGTATAGGTCTCATACTAACATAGAAAGTATATTATAGTGTATTTGAATGCTTCCAGAAAATACTGATTAAGGGTGGCGATATATCATATTCCACAAAATAGTTATAGAGGTTTTCCATATAGCTGCGTCCACAAAATTACTGCTTGAGGGTGATATACCAGCTTTAACTAACAACTGATTGAGGCCTGCCATATATCAGCTTCCACAAATATTGCTCTTCTCTAGAAACTTTGTCACAGGGTCATTTTGAAAATGACAGGCAGAGGAAGAGGCAGGCCATTCCGCAGGGGTGGTAATGGTCGGGCAGGTGCACCAGACCGGAACCTAAGTGGGAAACTGGAGAAGGTGCATGTGATTATGTCAAAGGACACACCAGAGTTGGTTGAGTGACTCACTCAGCCTTCCGCTTCTGCATCCTCCTCATAATCTGTATCTGCACCCTCTTCACTCTCAGCTGTGTGCACCCCCCAAAGACAACACCACAACCACCACCACCATAGCCCATCCACTCGAGTAAGAGGAATTATTTTCCCATCCATTACAAGACCTTACTGATGCGGAGACATTCTTGGCATCGGATGAGGAAGAGGAGGTAGCAACGTCCGCCACCCGGCGGTCTGACGACAATACCCAGATCAGCCCAAGGAGTGTGGTCCCCATTGTTGCTCCCTACCCTGAGATCTCTAATATCAGTGGTGGTGAAGGTGACCATGATGACATGTCGATGGACGTCACGTGGGTGCCCACAAGAGAGGAAAAGGAGGGGAATTCAGAGGGAGAGGTGGGGCAGCAGATAGGGAGGAGAAGGATGAGAAGCAGGCAGAACTCTCAGTGCACAGGAGGCAAAAAGCAGACTGCAAATGTATCTGGAGCGAAATATCCACCATGCACGGTCACATCTTGCGCACCCAGGACGCCGGCACATAACTCCGCAGTGTGAGCTTTTTTTAACGTGTCAGCTGCTGACAATAGTGTTGCCATCTGCAGCTTGTGCTGTCAACCCATAAGTCGCTGTAAGCCCAACACTCACCTAGGGATGACTGCCTTAAAAAGGCACCTGGCCTCCCACCACCGAGCCCAGTGGGAGCAATGGTGTCAGAACCCACAAAGCCACACTCCCAGCGCTCCACGTCATGCCTCTTCTCCTACTCCTTCTCCTGTCTCCTCCCATTTGTCCTCCACTCCACATCTGGCACAAGGCAGGCTTCCATGGCCCAAATGTTCGAGCATAAAAAAATGATGACGCCGGATAATTCTCTTGCCCGACGGCTGACCGCTGGTTGTCGGTACTGCTAGCCTGCCAACTACTGCCACATAAATTGGTGGACTCGGATGCCTTTAGAAAATTTGTGGCCATGGGCACACCGCAATGGAAGGTCCCCGGATGGAAATGTTTCTCCCAGAAGGGCATCCCTGAACTATATGGCCACATTCAGTCAATGTATCTCTGGCACACGTGGTCGGAGCCAAGATACATCTGACCACAGACACGTGGTTGAGCAAACACGGGCAGGTAAGGTACATAACTTTTACTACCCACTGGGTGAACCTTCTAATGGCCATCAAGCATGTAACCCGTGGCACCCCTGTGGATTTGGTGTTACCACCACGGATTGCATGCAAGCTTGCCTCTTCTTCTCCTCTTACTCCTCCTCGGCTGACTCCTCCTCTTCCGCTGCACCCCCCAAGCTCCTCAGAACCTATTCAACATGTCAGGTGAGATGTTGCCATGCTGTGCTGCGGCTGTTGTACCTGGAAGACAAGAGCCACACCTGTCCTGCACTGCTTCAGCTCTGTGGTCACAGGCCGATCAGTGGCTAATCCCGCTCAATTTGACAGTTGATAAAGTGGTGTGCGACAATGGTGCCAATCTGCTGAGCGTGCTGAAAAAGGGCAAAATGACACAGGTGCCATGCATGGCAAATGTCATGAACTTAATCGTGCAGCGATTGCCAAATACCCTGGGTTCCAGGATGTCTTGCGGCAGGCCAGGAAAATCTCTGGCCATTTTAGAAGATCTTACACGGCCATGGCTCACCTTGCTGATGTTCAGTAGTAATGACCGGCAGGGGCAATATTCGAATTCGCAATATTTCACAAATATTTGGTAGAATATTTGTCATATATTTGCGAATTTGCAAATTCAAGATTATTTTCTTGATCGTGAAAAATCGGCAATGTAATATTCGCATAATGTGCGCGAAAAACAGGCATGGGTCACTATAACTGCATTTTTCAAGCTGCTTATTAGTGATTGGTGCACTAAGTATTGTTGTGAACTTGTGACATCACAGCACTATGTATGTAGTATGTAGGTTCTGCTGTCCATACATATAAGCTACACTATATCACTATCTAACCTACACTGACTATCTCCCACTAACTGTCTGTAATATATATGAATATATATATATATATATATATATATATATATGCTAACTAACTAACTAACTAATAGACAAGAAAATCACAGAAAAAACTAAGATAAAAACATCCTGCACGGTATGATAAATAAATAAATATGCGGATGTCCCTAGCCACATTCACAAAAAAAATCACAGAAAAAAATATAATAATGCTTTAACAAAATAGATTCAAGCATTGTATATGGACCAAGCCCTCACTCTGATGTAATAAAATCTGAGACTCTGCAAATATGGTGTGCTGCTCCTAGTCACCTCCATGTGCATCAAGTAACCAATGAGAGGAGGAGCAAGCACACCTATATGTACAAGCTAATCAAGGCGGTCTGTTTGATAGGAAGGGCAAAAGTGCACAGGAATGCTACTCCCAAAATTAAATAGGAGCGCATTCACACTTGAAGGTGTCACTCCCTCAAGCATATACTACATAATAGACAAAAAAATCACAGAAAAAAACAAGGATAAAAACATCCTGCACAGTATGATAAATATATATGCAGATGTCCCTGGCCACATTCAGGAAAAATTCACAGAAAAAAAGATAATAATGCATTAACAAAATAGATGCAAGCATTATATATGGACCAAGCCCTCACACTGATGTAATAAAATCTGAGACTCTTAGCCAATAACTAACTATGCAATGTAATGACACAGGAAAGCAGAGAGCACAGCAATAACACTGCTGTCTCTCTCAGAGCTGCAAAATACTGCATATAAGGACTGCTGGGGAGGTTCTTATATAGTAAGGGGAAGGCAACTTTCCTATTGGTTCCTAGGGATGTTGCTAAGCTCAGACAAAGACATTTCAGCCTTCTTATTGGCCCACAAGCAAGAAGGGAGGTTACTGTTACTATTCGAAATGATGAATATATATCACTATATTCTAAATATTTGTGAATTGTCAGTGTCGACATTCGCGATTAATATTTGCAATACTAACATTGAGCAGTGACAACACTTGCCCGTCAGACATCTGATTTGCGACTGCCCGTACATTGCGTCATGTCATTGATCAAGCCATCGAGGAGCAGGAGCAGGAAGATGAGGAAGTCGCAATGCTGAATGAAGTCCCACAGGGGGCTACTCCATCTGAGACAAGTCAGCAGGAGTCTGAAGAGGAGTCAGAGGAGAATGGTGGCTGGGGGGAGGAGGAGGAACAAGAAGAGCATGCTTTAAACTTTTCTGGGATCCCTGGTGTTGTCGGTGGTTGGGGGGAGGAGATCGAGGACGACATTCTCCTGGGCAATGAGCAGGAGTCGGGGGCTCCACCGCTTCCGATTTAGTGCAAATGGGGGCCTTCATGCTCCAGTGTTTGAAGAGGGACCTCCGTATAAAAAGCATAAATGTCAATGACCTGTACTGGGTGGCAACATACTTAGACCCCCGGTACAAACACTAAATTGCGGACATGTTACCAGCATCACAGAGGGCTGTTAGAAGGCAGCATTTCCTGGCCTTGCTGCAACGGATGCTGCATTCTGCTGTTGTGGCGCACTGGCAGAGGAATTTCCACCCACAGCGAAACAGGTGTGGGTACCAATCTAACCGCGCCTAAAAGAAGAGGGAGGTTTGAAGATATGTGGGTCACTTCGGATATGAGATCATTCTTGCAAACAACCCATCGACAGCCGCCCTCCGGATCCAGCCTTAGGCAAAGCCTAGACCGGCAGGTTTCCGACTACATCGCGTTAATAGCCGATGTGGACGCTCTGAGAAGGGAGGAATCCCTGGACTAATGGGTGTGCAGGCTTGACCTGTGGCCAGAGCTGGCACAATTTGCCATGGAACTCTTGGCTTGCCCCTCATCGAGTGTCCTTTCCGAAAGGACGTTCGGCGCAGCAGGGGAAATTGTGACCAAAATGCGCACTCACTAGCTCACAACAGTGTGTGGACTACCTCCCATTTTTAAAAATGAATGAGGCATGGATCTCAGAGGAATTCAACACCTGTGATGACCACATATAATTGAATTTCCTCATGCCAGCCTACACATATCCGCCACCACCCAGAACAAAGAATGGTCCCTGCCTTATGTATATACAGCGGCATAAAAGGCCTTTAATGTCAGGTGAATGCCTAATTTTTGGGGCCTGTACTGGCCGACAGTTACATATTTTTCCTGTGACCGCCTAATGTAACTGTAACCAAAGAATCCAAAGTTCTTTGATGTCAGGTAAATGCCTATTGCCTAATTTTTGGGGCCTGTACTTATACCCTTATACCCTAATTCTGCCCTCTTACCATACCCTGTCCAGTTTTCCTAGTCTTTCCCTGTACTGTGCCCTCTTATACTCTTTTATCCAGTCACGGTATGGCAGTGTTATCCGGTCACTGTACAGAGGTGTTATCTGGTCAATGTATGGCAGTGTTATCCAATAACTGGATGGCCATAACTGTATCCCTTTCCCTGCCCACACCATCCTTTTTTAGACCTGGCATGAGCAGGAAAAATATGCAGATTGCGGTGGTAAGGACCTTTGTGCCACAATCTCGTGTCAGAAATACGCCTAATATATGTCAAGGAACCATGAACCAGACGTACAACAAGAGATACGTGGAAATAAGAAGGCTTTATTGCAAATCAAGCTGTAAGCAAAAGTCCAAACGGATGGCTAAACCGGAGCAGGGTCTTGCGAAGCCAGGGGTCAGGAACCAGAGGGGTAGTCAGACGAAGCCAGGATCAGGAACCAGAAGGGTAGTCAGACGAAGCCAGGATCAGGAACCAGCGGGGTAGTCAGACGAGGCCAGGATCAGGAACCAGAAGCAGCAGCAGTCTTAGAAGCATGTGCACACAGGAGGACCAAGCAAGGAACTGAAGCCACAGACCTCCTATATATATGAGCTAGGCATCCAGCTCCTCCCAGTGGGAAGGAGAAACCGCAGGGTGGGAGGCTACAAGAAACCCAGAAACCAAGATGGCCGCCAGCACATGTCAAACGAAGGAGAACAGCAGAAGGTAAGACCATGACAGTACCTCCCCCTCAAGGGCCCCTCCTCCGCGGAGTAAGGAACGGTTTCTGAGGGAAGCGTGCGTGGAAGGTTCGGAGCAAGGCAGGAGCATGGACATCTGCGGAGGGAACCCAGGAACGCTCCTCTGGACCATAACCACGCCAATGGACCAAAAACTGCAACCGACCGCGGACCAGGCGTGAGTCCAGGATATTGCTCACCTCATACTCCTCACGATTGCCCACTTGGACCGGACGAGGCCGAGGAACCGAGGAAGTGAAACGATTACACACCAATGGCTTCAACAGGGAGACATGAAACACGTTGGAGATCCGCATGCCAGGAGGAAGCGCAAGGGCATAGGCTACCGGGTTTACCCTGCGAAGCACTCGGAAGGGACCAACAAAGCGAGGCGCCAGCTTGGGAATGGGCACTCGAAGGTTGAGGTTGCGGGTGGACAACCATACACGGTCTCCGACCTGGTAGGAAGGAGCGGGCGCTCGTCTGCGATCAGCCTGGAGTCTCTGGCGCTGCGCAGATACCTCAAGGGACCTCTGGATCTGTACCCAAGAAGCACGTAGGACGGAAAGGTGATCCTCCACCGCCGGAATATCCTGGGGAGAGAATACCTCCGGTAACACGGCAGGTTGGAACCCATAATTGGCCATGAAGGGAGACGTCCCAGAGGAAGAGTTCACCGCCGTGTTCCTGGCAAACTCAGCCCAAGGCAGGAGGTCAACCCAATTGTCTTGGTGATCGGAGACATAGCAACGAAGGAATTGCTCCAAGGCCTGATTGGATCGTTCTGCGGCCCCATTGGACTGAGGGTGGTAGGCCGAGGAGAAAGAGAGATGAATCCCCAACTGGGAGCAAAAGGCGCGCCAGAACCTGGACACAAACTGACTCCCCCGATCCGACACAATCTCCTTGGGCAAACCGTGCAACCGGAAGACCTCCCTGGCGAAAATCGTGGCCAACTCTTGTGCAGAGGGTAACTTCTTGAGAGGAACACAGTGGCACATTTTGGAAAACCGATCCACAATCATGAGAATCACCGTATGGCCTCGGGATGCAGGGAGGTCCACAATGAAATCCATCCCCAGGTGTGACCATGGGCGCTCCCCGGTGGCTATGGGTTGCAAAAGGCCCAACGGAAGGTGCCGAGGGGACTTACTCTGGGCAAAAACGGAGCATGCCGCTACATATGCGGCGATGTCGGAACGTAGAGAAGGCCACCAGAACAGACGTGAAACAGCACAGGACAGCTGATTCTTTCCAGGATGCTCAGCGGCCTTGGAGTTATGGTAGGTTCGCAACAACCGAGTGCGCAACTCCTCAGGCACAAAACATCTGCCGTTGGGTCTCCCAGAGGGAGCACCAGATTGAGCCGCCAAAATCTGCTCACCCAGGGGAGAGGTCAGGCTGGTGCGAATGGCGGCCAGGATCTGATTCGGAGGTATGACCGAAGTCGGAATCGACTCCTCCCCAGACAGCTCGGAGTACTGCCGTGATAAGGCATCCGCTCTGATGTTCTTGGAACCGGGTAGGTAGGAGACCACGTAATTAAAACGTGACAAGAACAGAGCCCATCTGGCCTGACGTGGTGTCAATCTCTTGGCCTCAGAAAAGTAGGTCAGATTCTTGTGGTCCGTCAGGATGAGAACCGGAACCACCGAACCCTCGAGCAAGTGCCTCCATTCTTTAAGGGCCTGCACGATGGCCAATAACTCCTTGTCACCAATCTGATAGTTGCACTCCGCGGAAGACAGTTTCCGGGAGTAAAACCCACGAGGAAGCAGAGGACCCTCTGGTGTTCTACGCTGAGACAGAAGGGCGCCTACTCCCGTCTCAGACGCGTCCACCTCGAGGACAAAGGGCAACCCAGGGTTGGGATGCGACAGAATCGGAGCCGACACAAAGGCGGACTTTAGAGCCTCAAAAGCTCGGATGGCCTCGAGCGGCCAGACCTGGAAATTACTGCCCTTCCTGGTCAGATCCGTGAGAGGCTTGGCTAGCATAGAAAAGTCCCTGATGAACTTCCGATAATAATTGGCGAAGCCCAAAAAGCGCTGCAGGGCACGAAGACCACTGGGCTGGGGCCACTGTAAGACAGCCGAAACCTTCTCAGGATCCATGGAGAACCCCTCAGCGGAAATGATGTAACCTAAGAAGGTTACCTGGGATCGGTGAAATTCGCATTTCTCAAGCTTACCGAACAGCCTGTTCTCTCGTAACCGTTGCAACACTCGTCTGACATCTCCATGGATTCAGAATATACCAAGATGTCATCCAAATAGACCACCACACACTGCTGCAACAGGTCACGGAAAACATCGTTGATGAATTCCTGGAAGACTGCGGGCGCATTGCACAACCCAAAGGGCATAACCAAGGATTCATAATGACCGGTCCTGGTGTTAAACGCGGTCTTCCACTCATCGCCCGCCTTGATCCTTACCAGGTTATATGCCGCCCTCAGGTCGAGTTTGGTAAAGACCGTGGCCCCTTTGAGGCGATCGAACAGCTCGGAAATCAAGGGTATCGGGTAAGCGTTCTTGATCGTGATGCGATTGAGACCCCTGTAATCGATGCAAGGCCTCAACTCACCGCCCTTCTTTTTCACAAAGAAAAATCCAGCCCCTGCCGGGGACGAGGATTTGCGAATGTGTCCGCGTGAAAGCGCCTCCCTCACGTACTCCTCCATGGCCTCATTCTCCGCTACCGACAGTGGATAGACCTTGCCACGAGGAGGAACGGCACCAGATTGTAACTCTATGGCACAATCGTATGGGCGGTGCGGAGGTAGGGCAACCGCGCGCACCTTATCGAATACATCCCGGTACTCTTCGTATTCAGGAGGCAACAGAGAGTTCGAGGAAGTACACAGCAACTTGACAGGCCCATGGATGCAACTAGCCCCACACTGCGGTGACCACGAGAGGATCTCGGCCGATCTCCAATCGAAAGTCGGATTATGCTTCTGGAGCCAGGGGTACCCCAAGACCACCGAGTAGTGTGGAGACGAAATAACCTGGAGACAGACTGACTCTCTGTGAACGGCACCAATGGCTATCCCCACTGGAAGGGTCTCATGAGTCACGTGTGGCGGCAGAAGGGGTCTGCCGTCTATCGCCTCAAGAGCCAGTGGGGAACCTCGAGGGTGCAGAGGAATGGAATTGGCGGCAGCGAACACACTATCAATGAACAAACCACCAGCACCAGAGTCCACCAACGCCTGGGTCGTCACCGAGCCCCCGACCCAGGAGAGGACAACAGTGATCAGTGGTTTGTCAACACGGGAAACCGGGGACGAGGAGACTCCACCCAAGATCTGCCCCCGACAGGATCTCAGGTGCGAGCGTTTCCCGGACGGTTCGGACATGCCAACCGAAAATGCCCACCGAGACCACAGTACATGCATCGGCCCTCGCGTCTCCGGAGTACCCTCTCCCCCTCGGACAGGCGAGCAAACCCCAGCTGCATGGGTTCACCCCCAGACAAGTCATCCCCAGGAGGCGTGGGAGGAGAGGGAGGCACGGGTGGGACAGCAAACGTAGGCGCCAATCTGTTAGAAGACCTCCGCAGGCTCTCCTTAAAGGAAGGTCTCTCCCTGAGTCTGGTGTCAATCAAAATCAGGAAAGAAATAAGAGACTCGAGCTCCACTGGTAGGTCCTTAGCTGCAACCTCATCCTTCAAGGCATCCGAGAGACCATGAGAGAAAGCAGCGACCAGAGCCTCATTATTCCAGCCCACCTCTGCTGCCAGGGTACGAAACTCAATGGCGTATTCAGCTACGGATCGTGAACCCTGTCTGATGGACATAAGGAGCTTCGCAGCAGAGGCAGCACGAGCCGGCACATCGAATACCTTCCGAAGAGAAGCAACAAAACCGGAAAACTCGGCAACCACCGGATTGTTGTTCTCCCATAAAGGGCTGGCCCAGGCCAAGGCCTTGTCCGAGAGCAGCGAGATCAAGAAGCCCACCTTTGATCTCTCAGTAGGAAAGGCATGTGGCAGCAACTCGAAATAAATGCCCACCTGGTTAAGGAAACCTCGGCACTGAGTTGGCTCTCCCCCAAAGCGCTGTGGAAGGGGGGCAGAACCGGTCATACCCCGAAACACCGCAGGCGCAGCAACAGGTGTCGGGGTAGACTCTGGCGCAACAACAGGAGCGGCAGTAGGAGCGGGCCCAGGAGCGACAACCGACCCATCGGCAACGGAAGCGAAATGAGCCGTGCGTTCAAGCAGGGTTTGCAACGCCACAGCGAACCGACCCAACAGGTGATCCTGCTGATCAAGTCTGGCAACCAGCGTAGGTAGCGAGGATGGCCCTGTACCGTCAGAATTCAGGGCTTGGTCCTAATGTCAAGGAACCATGAACCAGACGTACAACAAGAGATACGTGGAAATAAGAAGGCTTTATTGCAAATCAAGCTGTAAGCAAAAGTCCAAACGGATGGCTAAACCGGAGCAGGGTCTTGCGAAGCCAGGGGTCAGGAACCAGAGGGGTAGTCAGACGAAGCCAGGATCAGGAACCAGAAGGGTAGTCAGACGAAGCCAGGATCAGGAACCAGCGGGGTAGTCAGACGAGGCCAGGATCAGGAACCAGAAGCAGCAGCAGTCTTAGAAGCATGTGCACACAGGAGGACCAAGCAAGGAACTGAAGCCACAGACCTCCTATATATATGAGCTAGGCATCCAGCTCCTCCCAGTGGGAAGGAGAAGCCGCAGGGTGGGAGGCTACAAGAAACCCAGAAACCAAGATGGCCGCCAGCACATGTCAAACGAAGGAGAACAGCAGAAGGTAAGACCATGACAATATAGATGTATTTCTATAAATTAAATGACCACCTAATTGTATTATTATTTGGGGGTAGGGCTAATATATTTATATTACATAGATTCTAGTGTATTATACTGTGCCTTGTATTTCCCAGTAGAAAATGATCCTTGGGAAACACAGTCCTCATTCCTGACCACCAGGACCAGGTAGCGCTCTGTCAGTAGTGATGAGCAGCAGGGGAAATATTTAAATTCACGATATATCACGAATATTTTGGAAAATTTTTGAGATATATTCGTGAATTCACATTTTCGTTATATTCGACGTCCCAATTTTTAAGCTAAAATCGGGAACATAATGATTAAGTAGTACGCGAGCGCATTACGTAATTTACTTCATTCGATACTGTAGAGAGTCTGCCCAATAAGAAGAAATGGTGCACAACTATGTGAAAGCTGAGGAAGAAATCATGTTAACTGTAAGTAATATAACATATTATTACTTTTGGTTTTTACATATTGCATGCATGCCAGAACAGTTTTTATATGTAGATCGAGTCTTTTCAAATATTAGTACATACGAATATTAGCAATATTGATACAAATTTTTATTTTTCGTAATACAAACAAATGGTAAGAGTAGATATTACTGATTGGTGCACTAAGTATTCTTGTTACTTCTCAGCAATATGTCTGTAGCATGTATGTATGGACAACAAAAAAAAATCTCTCACATGCACATAGCACATCCATTTTCCTGCCACTTAATATATACCACACACTATATACTACACACTATATACCACACACTATATACCATACACAAACAATATATTTATGGGCAGGGCTGCATACGTTTTGGTCGTTGGTAAGGCATGCCAAACCTGAACTATATGGCTGAGTTGTGCCTGGAGCCACGGGCGTGGGTAGGCCTGGAGAGGGCATACCCTATTGGAGTGTATGAAAAAAAGGGATGGGAGGGAGGGGTGAGTAAGACGCACCACCAGTGGATAGGAGTAGCGGGTATATATAGGGAACTTACGCCCTGCCCACAAATACAGGCTGAAATCAGCCTTAATACTTATGGGCAGGGCTGCATACGTTTTGGTCGTGGGTAAGGCATGCCAAACCAAAACTATATGGCTGAGTTGTGCCTGGAGCCACGGGCGTGGGTAGGCCTAGAGAGGGCAAAAAGTCAAGGACACTATGTTGACTAGATCAATTATTTGTATTTCCCCAACACGCATGACCTATAACGCCAATAACTGAAAAGCCTGGGAGATCTCCCTGTGTGGACTGGGAACGTACCTGCCGAATCAAGATGATCTCCAGCGCCCCATTGATCGGATAACATGAGCGGGGACCTGGGGTTTGAAGCTGACGATGCTGCCCCGATGTGGCATGAATGGCCCGAAATGACTCTTGGGTCGTACCAAGAGCTGCTAGTGAACTCTCCTAACCGGAGGAAGCCATAGGAACATGGCCTCTTGAATTACCGCTGGTAAAAGGCCAAAAAAGGGTTGCCGTCCAGTGCAGACGACAAATCCCTGAACGCTCGCTGGACACTGGCTGTGTGTAGGTGGAAGCCTGCTCTGCTTTTTTATTTTTTTTATTCCCTGAGAGCCGCCTTGATGGCCTGGTTGGACAAAAAAGGAAGAGCGACCTGGGTTATTTAGTATGAAGTGGTGTTGGAGGCCTGGTAGGCACAATCCGGTGGCATTGTACGAAGCTTCTGTTGGGAGAGACAGAAAGCTGTGAACGCCAATATGTAAGATATTTTGTCCCAGCCACCCTGAGTGTAGAGAAGTCTAAACTATTGAATGCTTTCCACCCAGCTCTGTAATTCCTGGTCGTATTTGGAGCTAACGACTGTCTTATGGGGTGTTTCGCTGCTGGAACCGCCTTTACCCTTGTTGCGCATTTCTTACCTTGTGGAGGCCTTGTCTGATTTGAGAACGATAGTGGCCGGAAGACACTTCTAGGAATCTGAGGGGAACATTAAGTTGATTAAATAACGTAACCGTGAAAATCGGATGAGGACCACGAGACCACTTGACCTTCCAGGAGCCCCCTAACTAAAGGCCGAGCCTGGATAGACTGAAGTGGGATGTGGCAGCTTTAACATGACATATAGCGTGATAACAGCAGCGGCTGGGCCTGACGGTCCAGTTGTCACCCAAACATTTAGCTTGTCCTGGGGAATCCAGGAGACGAGACAAATGGCATGGTCCAGGTGACATACAACATTAAACTCAGCCTGGACGATCCAGGTGACATACAACATTAAACTCAGCCTGGACGATCTAGGTGACATACAACATTTTAACTCGGCCTGGACAATCCAGGTAACAGACAAAGACTTAGCTGGTAACGGCAGCGGCTGAACCTGCGCTATCCGGGTGACATGAAACATTGAACTCAGCCTGGACGATCCAGGTGACATACAACATTGAACTCGGCCTGGACGATCCAGGTGACATATGACATTTAATCTGGCCTGGGCTATCCAGGTAACAGACAAAGACATAGCTGGAACGGCAGCGGCTGAACCTGGGCAATCCAGGTAAAATACAACATTTTAAATATGGCCTGGACGATCCAGGTAACATACAACATTGAACTCGGCCTGGACGATCCAGGTAACATACAACATTGAACTCGGCCTGGACGATCCAGGTAACGTACAACATTGAACTCGGCCTGGACGATCCAGGTGACATACAACATTGAACTCGGCCTGGACGATCCAGGTAACATACAACATTGAACTCAGCCTGGACGATCCAGGTAACAGACAAAGACTTAGGCAATGGCAGCGGCTGAACCTGGGCGATCCAGGTGACATACAACATTTTTAATATGGCCTGGACGATCCAGGTAACATACAACATTAAACTCGGCCTGGACGATCCAGGTAACATACAACATTGAACTCGGCCTGGACGATCCAGGCGACAGACAAATGACATAGCCGGTATTTGCAGTGGCTGAACTCGGACGGACCGGATAACATACGGGCCTGTTTGAGACTGTTCGCTCGTCACTGACAAATCCTCCCAGCTAGGACATGTGTTGGAAGCGATGAGCCTATTACGCGCAATCATAGACACCTGGTACCTGCTAGCATCGTGAGGCCCCGCCTCCATAATATGAAGCAACCCCGGCCTGCCTATTCCAAATAAACCTTAACTGACCTGTTTGTCAAGATAATATGTATATATTTTGCAATATATCCCCCGACACAGGCTGGGTGCCGAGCTACTACTGCCCGACTTGCTGCCGGCACTCGATGTGCCCACTGCTTCTTACCTGTGCTGTCTCTGCTGCATTGCGCTTCTCTGTTGGGGTTTTTTTTTTTATGTTTTTTTTTTTTATAAATAGACTCAATATTGTAACCGTGGACATAGGATGAGGACCGCGTGCTCTCCTGACGATCCTTTGGAGACTCCTAACTAAAGACTGAGCCTGAATAAACTGAAGGGACGTGTGAAAAGACTTAGCCTAGATAAACCTGATAACAAAACCATGACATATAGCGTAGAATGAGCAGCGGCTGAACCTGGGCGATCCAGGTGACTCGTAACATTTGACTCGTCCTGGGCGATCCAGGTAACATACAACATTCAATTCGACCTGGCGACCCAGGTGACGAGACAAATGACATCTTGCATGGCAACTGAAATGGCTGAACCTGGGCGAACCAGGTGACGTACAACATTTAACTCCTCCTGGGCGACCCAGGTAACATATGAATGACATGCTAACTGCAGTGGCAGAACCTGGGCAATCCAGGCGACCTGCAACATTTGACTCAAACATGTAACTTGGCCTGGATTGTCCAGGTAACACACAACTTTTAATTCGGCCTGGGCGATCCAGGTGACAAAACAGTGGCCTAGAGTAGCATCAAGAGCGAGCTGAACCTGGGCGATCCAGGTGACATACGATACTTCACTTGGCCTGGTCGATCCAGGTGACAATACAAGTGGCATATAGCAATTTAACTTCCTTCACTCTTCACTGTTGACTCATGTTTCGCAAGCCACATGCCGCAGAAAAAACGCTGGAGCAAGTCACGTGCAAGTGGAGCCCTGAACCTGTTGATACTGCGACCCCCCTAACAACCACCAGATCCAGCGTGGCACAGCCTCCATGTCACAGCGCAGCCCAAAAACAACCCGAATAAGCCCTTAATTCTTGCCACCAACACAGGCTGAGCTCCGGGCTGCAACCGCACGGCTCACTGCTGGCACCCGGCTCACACACTGCTTCCCCCTGTGACGCCTCCCAAGATAATGATGGGGAAAGTCTGGACATGCTGTATTGATGAGTGTTCTGCGCCCCTGGCCGCCTTTCAAGGGGAACCTGGAATTGGACTCTACCCTAACTGAACGTGCTGCCCCCGACTGCCCGTTTCGTCCCAGCGTATACGGCGCGCTCCACTGGATAGGTACCCACCTGGTGACGGACCAGAAAAACACTTTAAGTATCGCACTATACCGTGTAGCGAACCGAAAACTTTGAAACAACCACGATGCTTGTGCGTGCCGGCAGCTAGATGTGGCTCCTCCTACGAAAGTGAGTAAGACGCACCACCAGTGGATAGAAGTAGCGGGTATATATAGGGAACTTACGCCCTGCCCACAAATACAGGCTGAAATCAGCCTTAATACATAGATTATATTTTATGTCCATGAGCTTTCTTTGTCTGACTGTAAGTATTTTTTTTTTCATTTAGCGTTACCCAGGGTGCACCATGGGGAGGCGAACGAGCAGTGCACCCTATACCGTACCGTCACTTCATTATACAGCTACATCTCAGCTTAGCTGGCCAATATCTCATTGCTCAGACCCCACACACATACAATCACAATGCAATCCGATTTTCTAACAGTAACATTAAATCTAATATTTCCCCTTCAAAGACGTTACTACTTTTTACAGGTTTTTTTAGGACTTTTTTTTTAAAACTTGTATAAAAAAAAATTGTCATTATATGCTTGCATCTTTATCCTACAGCGAATGTTGGTGCGGGGCTATGACAGGACCTGGAAAAGAGAGGACAAGTGGGCCATCATCAGGGCTCTCCGGCTTAAATGCAATATGAAAGGTAAGATTGTAATAGGGGGAAGGTAAGGGAGATCATGATGTTAGTGGTGTAAAATAATGATTTTAAGTGAAAGACTCCCTTTACCACTGAATAGACTAGCGATAAACTCTGCCTAAATAGCATATAAAAATCTAGTCAGCTCGCCACCTATCGGCAAGCGACTTTACCCCTCCTTCTAATAAAAAAGTGAACGTGACAACTAAATCAACAAGGAGGGAGGGCGGTCTGGCAGCAGATCTTCAAAATGCGGCTTGGCAGACAGTATAACATTGCAAATTCGAATATTGCCCCTGCCACTCATTAATAGACACCTTTATTATAGAAAGTGTATGTTGGCCCATTTACATATCTGACTGGATGGAAGGTCAAGAATTTGGCATGGGATGATGCTGTTTAAATTTTTGCCTCAAGCAGCACAGAGGCTATGTGCTTCCCTGCCCTTGGCCGCAAAGCACTGATTGAAGGAGGGTCCAAGCTGAACTCTTGCTCTAGGGCCCATGAGCCTTTAGCTACACCCCTGTGTACAGGTACAGATTAATGCATATAGGGCATACATTCTGTGGTACGCCCGAGGGAAAAATGTGACAAAATAGAAAGAAAAAGTTGAAGGTAATTTCATATATATATATATATATATATATATACAGTACAGACCAAAAGCTTGGACACACTTTCTCATTCAAAGAGTTTTCTTTATTTTCATGACTATGAAAATTGTAGATTCACACTGAAGGCATCAAAACTATGAATTAACACCTGTGGAATTATATGCATAACAAAAAAGTGTGAAACAACTGAAAATATGTCATATTCTAGGTTCTTCAAAATAGCCATTTTTCTTTGATTACTGCTTTGCACACTCTTGGCATTCTCTTGATGAGCTTCAAGAGGTAGTCACCTGAAATGGTCTTCTAACAGTCTTGAAGGAGTTCCCAGAGATGCTTAGCACTTGTTGGCCCTTTTGCCTTCACTCTGCGGTCCAGCTCACCCCAAACCATCTCGATAGGGTTCAGGTCTGGTGACTGTGGAGGCCAAGTCATCTGGCGCAGCACCCCATCACTCTCCTTCATGGTCAAATAGTCCTTACACAGCCTGGAGGTGTGTTTGGGGTCATTGTCCTGTTGAAAAATAAATGATGGTCCAACTAAACGCAAACCGGATGGAATAGCATGCCGCTGCAAGATGCTGTGGTAGCCATGCTGGTACAGTATGCCTTAAATTTTGAATAAATCCCCAACAGTGTCACCAGCAAAGCACCCCACACCATCACACCCCCTCCTCCATGCTTCACGGTGGGAACCAGGCATGTAGAGTCCATCCGTTCACCTTTTCTGCGTCGCACAAAGACACGGTGGTTGGAATCAAAGATCTCAAATTTGGACTCATCAGACCAAAGCACAGATTTCCACTGGTCTAATGTCCATTCCTTGTGTTCTTTAGCCCAAACAAGTCTCTTCTGCTTGTTGCCTGTCCTTAGCAGTGGTTTCCTAGCAGATATTCTACCATGAAGGCCTGATTCACACAGTCTCCTCTTAACAGTTGTTCTAGAGATGTGTCTGCTGCTAGAACTCTGTGTGGCATTGACCTGGTCTCTAATCTGAGCTGCTGTTAACCTGCGATTTCTGAGGATGGTGACTCGGATGAACTTATCCTCCGCAGCAGAGGTGACTCTTGGTCTTCCTTTCCTGGGGTGGTCCGCATGTAGTCACCTGAAATGGTCTTCCAACAGTCTTGAAAGACTTCCCAGAGATGCTTAGCACTTGTTGGCCCTTTAGCCTTCACTCTGCGGTCCAGCTCACCCCAAACCATCTCGATTGGGTTCAGGTCCGGTTACTGTGGAGGCCAAGTCATCTGGCGCAGCACCCCATCACTCTCCTTCATGGTCCAATAGCCCTTACACAGCCTGGAGGTGTGTTTGGGGTCATTGTCCTGTTGAAAAATAAATGATGGTCCAACTAAACGCAAACCGGATGGAATAGCATGCCGCTGCAAGATGCTGTGGTAGCCATGCTGGTTCAGTATGCCTTCAATTTTGAATAAATCCCCAACAGTGTCACCAGCAAAGCACCCCCACACCATCACACCTCCTCCTCAATGCTTCACAGGTGTGCCCTGTCAGGTTTAATAAGTGGGATTTCTTGCCTTATAAATGGGGTTGGGACCATCAGTTGCGTTGTGGAGAAGTCAGGTGGATACAAAGTTGATAGTCCTACTGAATAGAGTGTTAGAATTTGTATTATGGCAAGAAAAAAGCAGCTAAGTAAAGAAAAACGAGTGGCCATCATTACTTTAAGAAACCTTTTACACCTCCAGGCTGTGTAAGGGCTATTTGACCATGAAGGAGAGTGATGGGGTGCTGCGCCAGATGACCTGGCCTCCACAGTCACCGGACCTGAACCCAATTGAGATGGTTTGGGGTGAGCTGGACCGCAGAGTGAAGGCAAAACGGCCAACAAGTGCTAAGCATCTCTGGGAACTCCTTCAAGACTGTTGGAAGACCATTTCAGGTGACTACCTCTTGAAGCTCATCAAGAGAATGCCAAGAGTGTGCAAAGCAGTAATCAAAGCAAAAGGTGGCTACTTTGAAGAACCTAGAATATGACATATTTTCAGTTGTTTCACAATTTTTTGTTATGTATATAATTCCACATGTGTTAATTCATAGTTTTGATGCCTTCAGTGTGTATCTACAATTTGCATAGTCATGAAAATAAAGAAAACTCTTTGAATGAGAAAGTGTGTCCAAACTTTTGGTCTGTACTGTATATATATACAGTTGCAAGAAAAAGTATGTGAACCCTTTAGAATGATATGGATTTCTGCACAAATTGGTCATTAAATGTGATCTGATCTTCATCTAAGTCACAACAGTAGACAATCACAGTCTGCTTAAACAAATAACTCACAAATAAATAAATGTTACCATGTTTTTATTGAACACACCATGTAAACATTCACAGTGCAAGTGGAAAAAGTATGTGAACCTTTGGATTTAATATCTGGTTGCACCTCCTTTAGCAGCAATAACTTCAACCAAATGTTTCCTGTAGTTGCAGATCAGATGTGCACAATGGTCAGGAGTAATTCTTGACCATTTCTCTTTACAGAACTGTTTCAGTTCAGCAATATTCTTGGGATGTCTGGTGTGAATCGCTTTCTTGAGGTCATGCCACAGCATCTCAATCAGGTTGAGGTCAGGACTCTCTGACTGGGCCACTCCAGAAGGTGTATTTTCTTCTGTTAAAGCCATTCTGTTGTTGATTTACTTCTATTGAGCTTCTGCTGTGGACAGATGGCCTTAAGTTCTCCTGCTAAATGTCTTGATAAACTTGGGAATTCATTTTTCCTTCGACGATAGCAATCTGTTCAGGCCCTGATGCAGCAAAGCAGCCCCAAACCATGATGCCCCCACCACCATACTTCACAGCTGGGATGAGGTTTTGATGTTGGTGTGCTGTGCCTCATCTTTTTCTCCACACATAGTGTTGTGTGTTTCTTCCAAACAACTCAACTTTGGTTTCATCTGTCTACAGAATATTTTGCCAGTACTGCTGTGGAACATCCAGGTGCTCTTGTGCAAACTGTAAACATGCAGCAATGTGTTTTTTTTTGGACAGCAGTGGCTTCCTCTGTGATATCCTCCCATGAAATCCATTTTTGTTTAGTGTTTTACGTATCGTAGATTCACTAACAGGGATGTTAGCCTATGCCAGAGACTTTTTAAGTCTTTAGCTGACACTCTAGGCTTCTTCTTCACCTCATTGATCAGTATGCGCTGTGCTCTTGCAGTCATCTTTACAGGGCGGCCACTCCTAGGAGAGTAGCAGCAGTGCTGAACTTTCTCCATTAATAGACAATTTGTCTTACCTGGGACTGAAGAACAGCAAGGCTTTTGGAGATACTTTTATAACCCTTACCAGCTTTATGCAAGTCAACAATTCCTAATCGTAGGTCTTCTGAGAGATCTTTTGTGTGAGCCATCATTCACATCAGGCAATGCTTCTTGTGAAAAGCAAACCCAGAACTCGTGTGTGTTTTTTATAGGGCAGGGCAGCTGTAACCAACACCTCCAATCTCATCTCATTGATTGGACTCCAGTTGGCTGACACCTCCCTCCAATTAGCTCTTGGATATGTCATTATTCTAGGGGTTCACATATTTTTTTACACCTACATTTTGAATGTTTCCATGGTGTGTTCAATAAAAACATGGTAACATTTAATTATTTGTGTATTATTAGTTTAAGCAGACTGTGATTGTCTATTGTTGTGACTTAGATGAAGATCAGATCACATTTTCACATTTTATGACCAATTTGTGCAGAAATCCATATCATTCCAAAGGGTTCACATACTTTTTCTTGCAACTGTATATATATATATATATATATATATATATATATATGTATATATATTTCTGTCATCCTTCTTCCACAACTTCTGAATCTGAATCTTCATATTCACATAAACTTTGAAATTTGTTGTGTATAAATTAAATAAATGTCTCGTTGACATAAATTATCAGTTCTAAAAATAATGAAAAATATAAGAACATTTTCAATAATTATCAGCAGTTGGCTGGATGCTAAAACAAGCACACCATATGTTTCACAATAACAGAGAAGAAGAATGCACAGGGAACACATGGCAGCATAGTATATTCAATCTTTCATCTACGTACTTAATTAACATCATTTTCAATGAAATGTGATGTGATTGATCGAGGTTATGTAATTATAGGGGAAATAAAATAAAATGATCAGTATTAAAGTAACAGTTGCTTTGCATTAGCATCTTTTCAAAAGTAAAATGCTAGTAATTGCGACAGCCATGAGATCTTAAAATGTAATTAAAAGGTGTTGTCTGGCTTAAGAAATCCATTTCCATAAACTTTGTTACGGAATTGCAAGTAAATATGCAGCAAGCCCTGCTGAAGCTGTTGCAGAGGATGGGAGTGGTAGTGCCCCTGATGAGATGTTGTGTCACAGTGTACAGTCGTGGCCAAATGTTTTGAGAATTACATAAATATTGGAAATTGAAAAAGTTGCTGCTTAAGTTTTTATAAAAGCAATTTGCATATACTCCAGAATGTTATGAAGAGTGATCAGATGGATTGCATAGTCCTTCTTTGCCATGAAAATTAACTTAATCCACTGCATTTCATTGCTGTCATTAAAGGACCTGCTGAGATCATTTCAGTAATCGTCTTGTTAACATATAGTCTTGTGAGAATGTTGACGAGCACAAGGCTGGAGATCATTATGTCAGGCTGATTGGGTTAAAATGGCAGACTTGACCTGTTAAAAGGAGGATGATGCTTGAAATCATTGTTCTTCCATTGTTAACCATGGTGACCTGCAAAGAAACGCGTGCAGCCATCATTGCGTTGCATAAAAATGGCTTCACAGGCAATGATATTGTGGCTACTAAGATTGCACCTCAATCAACAATGTATAGGATCATCAAGAACTTCAAGGAAGAGGTTCAATTCTTGTTAAGAAGGCTTCATGGCGTCCAAGAAAGTCCAGCAAGCGCCAGGATCGTCTCCTAAAGACGATTCAGCTGCGGGAGCGGAGTGCCACCAGTGCAGAGCTTGCTCAGGAATGGCAGCAGGCAGGTGTGAGCACATCTGCACGCACAGTGAGGCGAAGACTTTTGGAAGATGGCCTAGTGTCAAGAAGGGCAGCAAAGAAGCCACTTCTCTCCAAAAAAAACATCAGCGACAGATTGATCTTCTGCAGAAAAGTGAATAGTGAATGGACTGCTGAGGACTGGGGCAAAGTCATATTCACAGATGAAGCCTCTTTCTGATTGTTTGGGGCATCAGGAAAAAGGCTTGTCTGGAGAAGAAAAGGTGAGCGCTACCATCAGTCCTGTGTCATGCCAACAGTAAAGCATCCTGAGACCATTCATGTGTGGGGTTTCTTCTCATCCAAGGGAGTGGGCTCACTCACAATTTTGCCCAAAAACACAGCCATGAATAAAGAATGGTACCAAAACACCCTCCAACAGCAACTTCTTCCAACAATCCAACAACAGTTTGGTGAAGAACAATGCATTTTCCAGCACGATGGAGCACCGTGCCATAAGGGGACCAAAACGTTGACATTTTGGGTCCATGGCCTGGAAACTCACCAGATCTTAATCCCATTGAGAACTTGTGGTCAATCCTCAAGAGGTGGGTGGACAAACAAAAACCCACTAATTCTGACAAACTCCAAGAAGTGATTATGAAAGAATGGGTTGCTATCAGTCAGGAATTGGCTCAGAAGTTGATTGAGAACATGCCCAGTCGAATTGCAGAGGTCCTGAAAAAGAAGGGCCAACACTGCAAATACTGACTTTTTGCATAAATGTCATGTAATTGTCGATAAAAGCCTTTGAAACATATGAAGTGCGTGTAATTATATTTCACTACATCACAGAAACAACTGAAACAAAGATCTAAAAGCAGTTTAGCAGCAAACTTTGTGAAAACTAATATTTGTGTCATTCTCAAAACTTTTGGCCACGACTGTACTCCCTCAGGCTGTTGCCTCCAAGGGAAATGTAGTTTGAACAATCAGGCCAGAAATTAACGCACAGCCTCTTTTTACTGAGTGCAAAATATAACTTGTGGTACATTCCACAGCAGCAAATTCAAAGTAACAAGAAAACAATTAGCAGTAAACAATTTTCAGATACTTACAGGTCTGGGATACCGCACAAAGAGGGTGGTTCAGGGTCGTCATTTCTTAGTCATAGGGGAGAGCAGTTAAAAAGAACATCTCTTATCCTGGAAGACCTGTTCTGTCCTGCATTATACAGAAAATCCAATGATTTCTCATATGATGGCACTGCAGGGAAATTGCACAGAAAAGATTTAGTCACAGATTACAAATGATTACTACGAGTTCCAGTGGGAAGACAAGAAGACAGAGACAAGTAGGATTAAAAAAAGTGGACATGCTCTCTGTCCATTTAGGATAGATTATTTAGAAGGAGCCTCCAATGATAAGCTGACCACAGGGTAACAAACTGTTCTGACCCCCTAGAAGACAGAGAAGAAGACGTCTTCTAAGAAACATATATATGTAAGCACTGTATATGGCCAGACTCCCTTTAAATTCATATTAAGTAAATAAGTTATCAGGTGATCATACTGAATACAATAATGTGCAGGTGATAATAAAATAAGGATTAGAAAAAGCTCACATGAATTGTTTGTATCCAATAAGGATCCGTCCGTTCCATGAGGTTTTCAGCCTGGCATACATTTGAATGCGCACGTGCGATGTGCGTCATCACTTCCGTTCTCGATGGAACGCATGTGAGATGCACATATGACTTCTCATTTCCTTGTTGGTGATGCATAAGTGGAGCGCACATGTGATCCGGAATCCTAGTCACATGACACAATCCACAGGCTGCATAAATGTGATCAAGTATTCAAGTATATTTCATTAAAGGCACAACTTTTGTTAATTATATATTGGCTACCTAATAGAAAATGATTTCCTCTCTTCCTGAAGGGGTCAATTCAGCAATTGCCCAATGAAAACAAGTATAAAAATTATACTAAAGGGATTATTTTGATGAGCCATAAGCAATTTTAAAGTGTACAATGTGTGTCAAACGGTTTACTATGTATATCTTATGAGATGTCCAATGGTGAAGATGGAGCCTTACACATCTCGCCACAATTTTTCATGCGATCAGGATGTGTCCAGAGGCAACACACATGACTCCATACCTGTGCCCAGACATGGAATCAAACTGTGTGCGCCATACTTCCAACCATGACCTTAAATTGAAGAAAGAGTGCCTATTTCTCTAAAGAGCTAATACAGACGATCATATTCCATATCTATTCTTGTTAACCCCTTAAGGACTCAGCCCTATTTCACCTTAAGGACTTTTGAAAATCTGACCACTTTAAGTGCTCATAACTTTAAAACACTTTGATTTATCCAGGCCATTCTGAGATTGTTTTTTCAACACATATTGTACTTCATGACACTGGTAAAATGAAGTATAAAAAATAAAAAATTTTGCATAAAAAAATTTACCCACAATTTTGAAAAATTAGCAAATTTCAAAGTTTCAGTTTCTCTACTTCTGTAATACATAGTAATACCCCCAAAAATATTGATGACTATACATTCCCCATATGTCTACTTCATGTTTGAATTATTTTGGGAATTATATTTTATTTTTTGCGGATGTTACAAGGCTTAGAAGTTTAGAAGCAAATCTTGAAATTTTTCCGAAATTTACAAAAACCCAATTTTTAGGGACCACTACAGGTCTGAAGTCACTTTGCGAGGCTTAGATAATAGAAACCGCCCAAAAATGACCCCATTTTATAAACTACACCCCTCAAGGTATTCAGAATGATTTGACTAACTTTGTTAACCCTTTAGGTGTTGAACAAGAGTTATTGGCAAATGGGGATGAAATTTGAGAATTTCATTTTTTTGCATAATTTTCCATTTTAACCCATTTTTTCTACTAACAAAGCAAGGGTTAACAGCCAAACAAGACTGTATCTTTATTGCCCTGACTCTGCCGTTTACAGAAACACCCCATATGTGGCCGTAAAATACTGTACGGCCACACAGCGGGGCGTAGAGTGAAAGGTGCACCGCATGGTTTTTGGAAGCCAGATTTTGCTGGACTGGTTTTTTGACACCATGTCCCATTTGAAGCCCCCTGATGCACCCCTAGAGTAGAAACTCCATAAAAGTGACCCATCTAAGAAACTACACCCCTCAAGGTATTCAAAACTGATTTTACAAACTTTGTTAACCCTTTAGGTGTTGCACAAGATTTAATGGAAAATAGAGATACAATTTCAAAATTTCACTTTTTTGGCAGATTTTACATTTTAATATTTTATTCCAGTTACAAAGCAAGGGTTAACAGCCAAACAAAACTCATTATTTATGGCCCTGATTCTTCAGTTTACAGAAACATGCCATATGTGGTCGTAAACCGCTGTACGGGCACACGGCAGGGCGCAGAAGGAAAGAAATACCATACGGTTTTTTGAAGGCAGATTTTGCTGGACTGTTTTTTTTGACACCATGTCCCATTTAAAGCCCCCCTGATGCACCCCTAGAGTAGAAACTCCAAAAAAGTGACCCCATTTTAGAAACTACGGTATAGGGTGGCAGTTTTGTTGGTACTAGTTTAGGGTACATATGATTTTCGGTTGCTCTATATTACACTTTTAGTGCGGCAAGGTAACAAGAAATAGCTTTTCTGGCACGTTTTTTGTTGTTGTTATTTACAACATTCATCTGACAGGTTAGATCATGTGGTAATTTTATAGAGCAGGTTGTCACGGACGCGGTGATACCTAATATGTATACAATTTTTTTTATTTATGTACGTTTTATACAATGACTATGTTTTAGTGTCTCCATAGTCTAAGAGCCATAGTTTGTTCAGTTTTTGGGTGATTATCTTAAAAAGGGTCTCATTTTTTGCGGGATGAGATGATGGTTTGATTGGCACTATTTTGGGGTGCATATACATTTTTGATCACTTGCTATTACACTTTTTGTGACGTAAGATGACAAAAAATTGCTTTTTTGACACAGTTTTTTTTTTTTTTTTTACGGTGGTCACCTGAGGGGTTAGGTCATGTGATAATTTTATAGAGCCAGTCAATACGGACGCGGCGATACCTAATATGCATACTTTATTTTTATTTATGTAAGTTTTACACAATGATTTCATTTTTGAAACAAAAAAAAATCATGTTTTAGTGTTTCCATAGTCTAAGAGCCATAGTTTTTTCAGTTTTTCGGCGATTATCTTGGGTAGGGTATGATTTATGCGGGATGAGATGACAGTTTAATTGGTACTATTTTGGCGTACATGCGACTTTTTTATCACTTTTATTACCTTTTTTGGGAAGTAAGGTGGGCAAAATTTCAATTTTCTCAAAGTTTTTATTTTTTTATTTTTATGGCGTTCACCGTGCGGGGAAAGTAACATGACCGTTTTATAGATCAGGTCGTTACGGACGCGGCAATACCTAATATGTGTAGTGTATTTTATTTTTTTAATTTTTATTCAGTGATAAATGTGTTTTTTTTTTCTTTACTTTTTTCACTTTTTTTTACATTTTTTTTTACCCAGACCCACTTGGTTCTTGAAGATCCAGTGGGTCTGATGTCTGTATAATACAGTACAGTACACCATATAGGGTTCTGTACTGTATTTTACTTACACTGAACAGATCTGTGCTTTTAGCATAGATCTGTTCAGCACCATGGACAGCAGGACTCCTGAGAAGGCGTCCTGTTGCCATGGGAACCTTCCCCGTCTGCCACAACTTCGCAGACGGGGAAGGGTGAGCACGGGGCTGCGGGGGGGCTGTCGGGGGGCTCTTTCCCTCTCCATCGGGGGGCTGCAAAGGCACAGCAGCCCCCCGATGGGAGAGGGAGGGAGCTCCCTGACCAATGACAGTTAACCTTTTCCATACAGCGGTCCGTACGGACCTCGGTATGGAAAGGGTTAAACGGCTGACATCTGCACAGATGTCAGCCATTTATACCAGGGTGTCAGCAATGTGCTGACACCCTGGTATACCCACTAGACGCTGACGAATTTTCAAGGGGAGGCGGGCGGGGGATCGCGATCCCGCCTGCCGCACCGCCCGCCTCCTGTAACGCCCCCACCGCCTGCGACACCACCCTGCACCACCCGCCGGCATAAAATCATGCAAGGGGGGTTCAAAATCTTTATTTTAGGCACACGGCTTCAATTATGAGCTGAAGATTTTTCAGGTTCGCCTGCCATTAAAATAATTGGGACCCGCCGCGAACGTGCGGTTCACGAACATTTGTTCGCGAGCCGTCCTGGCAGATGTTCGTCCATCACTAGCAATAACAACTGATCACAGGTTTTAGCAGTACGCAGGTCCTTAAATATTCAGTCATATGACATATGACAGCACAACTACACTGATCCATGCATGGAGCAGGGGCCACTATTAAACAGACAGGCACTGTGGAGTTCACTGTTAAAGGGGTGGGCACTCTGGAGGTCAATGTTAAAGGGGCAGGCACTGGGGAGGTATCTGTTAAAGGAGCAGGCACTGTGGAAGTCACTGTTAAAGGGACGGGCACTTTGAAGGTCACTGTTATAGGGGCGGTCACTATGAAGATCACTGTTAAAGGGGTGGTCAATGCATAAAGGGGGGTTACTTTTAAAGGGGCGGGCACTGTGGAGGTCACTGTTAAAGGGGCAGGCACTGTTAAAGGGGCAGACACTGTGGATGTCACTGTTAAAGGGGCAGGCACTGTTAAAGGGGCAGACACTGTGGTGGTCAACGTTAAAGGGGCGGCCACTGTGGACGTCAATGCTAAAGGGGCAGGCACTGTGGAGGTCATTGTTAAAGTGGCGGGTACTGTAGAGGTCACTGTTATGGGGGAAATTTTATGACACACGAAACATAAAATGAAATATACCCATGCGAAGTCCTTTTGCTAGTTACATATGATTTTAACACATAACCCCAACATATTTTCACTGACTTACCCTAATAATGGTATTAAATCAAATATATATATATCTATATTCATCCCATTTGGTTGCAAGGTATTGAACTTATAAATCCATTCCACCTCGAGCTTATTAATTTGGGCCACAGGGTCCCCTCCTCACCGATAGGTTTTAACCAGTGCCATCCCCATGAATTTTAAATCCTCATGATTTTTCTCATGGAATTGTTTAAAATTCAGGGAAACGCTATGTGTAGCCAAGCCCTTCTTTATATTTCCTATATGTTCTTGTATCCTTACTTTTAGTTTTCTTAACGTCCTTCCTAAATATTGATATCCACAAGGGCATTCCAGGAGGTATATAACCCCCTCTTTCTCACAAGATCGAGCTCCTTTCACTTTAAACACCTGACCTTTAGCCATTGACTCTACTTTCTCCTCATGGCTACGTCTATCACCTGCCATCCTATTTTTGCATCCACAGCAAAAGCCGCACCAAGTGAACCTATGTGTATTCTTCTTATACTGTTTTATCGGAATGGAACTACATTCAGGTCCATAAATATTGGGACATCGACACAATTCTAACATTTTTGGCTCTATACAAAACCACAATGGATTTGAAATAAAACGAACAAGATGTGCTTTCGCTGCAGATTGTCAGCTTTAATTTGAGGGTATTTACATCCACATCAGGTAAACGGTGTAGGAATTACAACAGTTTGCATATGTGCCTCCCACTTGTTTAGGGACTAAAAGTATTGGGACATAATAATCATAAATTAAACTTTCACTTTTTAATACTTGGTTGCAAATCCTTTGGAGTCAATTACAGCCTGAAGTCTGGAACGCATAGACATCACCAGACGCTGGGTTTCATCCCTGGTGACGCTCTGCCAGGCCTCTACTGCAACTGTCTTCAGTTCCTGCTTGTTCTTGGGGCATTTTCCCTTCAGTTTTATCTTCAGCAAGTGAAATGCATGCTCAATCGGATTCAGGTCAGGTGATTGACTTGGCCATTGCATAACATTCCACTTATTTCCCTCAAAAAACTCTTTGGTTGCTTTTGCAGTATGCTTTGGGTCATTGTCCATCTGCACTGTGAAGCGCCGTCCAATGAGTTCTGAAGCATTTGGCTAAATATGAGCAGATAATATTGCCCAAAGCACTTCAGAATTCATCCTGCTGCTTTTGTCAGCAGTTATATCATCAATAAATACAAGAGAACCAGTTCCATTGGCAGCCATACATGCCCACGCCATGACACTACCAGCACTATGCTTCACTGATGAGGTGGTCTGCTTAGGATCACGAGCAGTTCCTTTCCTTCTCCATACTCTTCTCTTACCATCACTCTGGTACAAGTTGATCTTGGTCTCATCTGTCCAAAGGATGTTGTTCCAGAACTGTTAAGGCTTTTTTTTATGTTGTTTGGGAAACTCTAATCTGGCCTTCCTGTTTTTGAGGCTCACCAATGGTTTATATCTTGTGGTGAACCCTCTGTATTCACTCTGGTGAAGTCTTCTCTTGATTGTTGACTTTGACACATACACCTACCTCCTGGAGAGTGTTCTTGATCTGGCCAACTGTTGTGAAGAGTGTGTTCTTCACCAGGGAAAGAATTCTTAGGTCGTCCACTACAGTTGTTTTCCATGGTCTTCCGGATCTTTTGGTGTTGCTGAGCTCACCGGTGCATTCCTATTTTTTAAGAATGTTCCAAACAGTTGTTTTGGCCACACCTAATTTTTTAGCTATCTCTCTGATGGGTTTGTTTTGTTTTTTCATCCTAATGATGGCTTGCTTCACTGATAGTGACAGCTCTTTGGATCTCATCTTGAGAGTTGACAGCAACAGATTCCAAATGCAAATGGCGCACTTGAAATGAACTTTGGACCTTTTATCTGCTCTCTGTAATTTGGATAATGAGGGAATAACACACACCTGGCCATGGAACAGCTGAGAAGCCAATTGTCCCATTACTTTTTGTCCCTTAACAAGTGGGAGGCACATATGCAAACTGTTGTAATTCCTACACCGTTCACCTGATTTGGATGTAAATGCCCTCAAATTAAAGCTGACAGTCTGCAGTTAAAGCACATCTTGTTAGTTTCATTTCAAATCCATTGTGGTGATGTATAGAGCCAAAAATGTTAGAATTGTGTCTATGTCTCAATATTTATGGACCTGAGTGTATGTGATAAATTCAGTACACAATATCTGGCCGGTCAGGAATTACACTCCCTAATACCAGGTGATTGTTTAAAACAGACCAGTTCCTCCTAATTGCATTTTTGAGAAAGCCCACATCAGTATTATACTGTGTCATAAATGTAAAATGAAAATCCCTTTCCTTCTTCAATTTGCCAACCTCCACTTTATCCCTATTTTTTCCATAGGTTTTATACATAAATCCAGGCTTCCTCCTCATATCCTTTTTCTAAAAACCTCTCCTGTATTACCTTACCCTGCTTCCTATAAACTGTTGTTTCTGTACAGTTCTGTGATAATCTTTTAACCAGTTCCCGTCACACTAACGCCGAAAGGCGTCAGGACCGCGGCGCTCTCAGGTCTCAGCGACGCCTATTGGCGTCATCTCATGAGACCCGAGATTTCCTGTGAACGTGCGCTCACAGATGCGCGTGTTCACAGGATTGCGCAGTTCACAAGTTGAACTACAGCCTGCCAGCGCTGATCATTGGCTGGCAGGCCGTAGATTTCTAAAATAACAAATCAAAGAGGTATATCAGATGCTATTTTGTAAATAGCGTCTGATATACCTGCTTCCTGCTCCTCTGGTGGTCCCTTTTGCTTGGATCGACCACCAGAGGACACAGGCAGCTCTGTAAGTAGCACCAAACACCACACACACATTACACCCCCCCCGTCACTTATTAACCCCTGATCACCCCATATAGACTCCCTGATCACCCCCCTGTCACCCCCCTGTCATTGATCACCCCCCTGTAAGGGTCCCCTATCACCTCCAGTTACTTAGCTACTTGTTAGGTAGTTAGCTCAGACCGCACCGCAGTCACTGATTAGTCGCTGATTAGCGTCATTGCTGTCGCTAATCAGCACTAGTACTATATAGTATCTGTAAGTGATCAAGACTGATCGCAATCAGATCTATATCAGTACATTAGGGTCACCTTAGGCTCTACAAAAAACGCAGTGTTCGCCCGATCAGGCCTGATCTTGTGTGCACACTTGTGTTCAGTCCGCCCCACCGCAGTGACAGAATATATATTTTTCTGATCACTGCAAAAACACCGTAAAATCACTGCGCCGCTATAAAGATCACTTTTGAGCTTTCTGGATCTTTATTAGCGATCGCAGCTTTACTTCGCAAGCACTCCTTTTTACTAGGTAGGTTTGCTCTTTTTCCTGGGTAGTCTCAGAGGAATACCTCCTAAATATAGTTAGCCCAAAATGTCAAAGGGGTATTCCGCTGAAGAGGCCTACAGGATTCTGGCCCTGATGGATGAAAGCGATGGGGACGCCTCACCCGCTGAATCCAGTGGTTCAGAATATGAACCTGTAGACAGCAGTGGCACTGTAACCGCTAGTGAAGATGACGAGGTTGAGGTCCCTGCTATGGTCAGGCGTACCCGACCCCATGTCAGTGTTCGGCATATCCCGCGTGATGAGCCTCATTTGCAGCAGAGTGGTGCTAGCGCTGATCTTTTTTATGGTGCGGCATACACCAGCAGCGTAGCACATCCTGGACCTTCTACCAGCACTGCCGTAATCCCTGGTGAAGTTGGGAGCACCAGAAGGGCAGTTCAAGCTGGTACGGTGGCACGTGCAGTAACTCCCACCACGTTCACAGGCCCGTAGAGCCCTTAGTCTCCCAGAGGTGCTAGCAAACCAAAATTGGCAATCCCCTGCTTCTGCCACACCCGTATTGCCCCTTTCACCGCCCAGTCTGGAGTTTGCGTGGAGACAGCTCATTTAGGATCAGCCCTTGAGTTTTTTTGAGCTGTTCTTCACTGCGGATCTCTATGACTTAGTTGTGGCAGAAACCAACCGCTACGTTACACAGTATATAACCGCCAAATCGGAAAGCTTCTATGCCCAGCCTTTCCGGTGGAAACCAGTCACAGTTTCCGAATTTAAAATATTTTTGGGCCTTATCCTCAGCATGGGTCTAACTAAAAAAAATGTATTGTGGTCCTATTGGTCTAAAGACCCAATACATTACATGCCCATGTTCTCTGCTGCTATGTCCAGGGCACGTTTTGAGGTCATCATATGCTTTATGCATTTCACTGACAATAAAACCTGTCATCCAAGAGGCCACCCTGCTTATTACCGGCTCCACAAAATTTGGCCCCTAATAGACCATTTGTCATCCAGGTTTGCAGATGTGTATACCCCCAATCAGAACATCTACATAGAAGAGTCCCTTGTACATTTTACCGGGCGCCTTGGCATCAAACAGTACATCCCCAGCAAGCGCGCCCGGTATGGGGTCAAACTGTATAAGCTCTGTGAAAGGGCCACAGGCTATACATATCGTTTTAGGGTCTATGAGGGAAAAGACTCAAAACTGGAGCCGGTTGAATGCCCTGACTACCTGGGGAGCAGTGGCAAGATTGTCTGGGACTTGGTTTCACCCTTACTCCACAAGAGGTACCACTTATACGTGGACAATTTTTACACAAGCGTGGCCCTCTTTCGGCACTTACATCTAGTCAGAATTCAATGCTGTGGCACCGCGTGACCTAGTCGCCCGGGCTTCCCCCGATACCCGACTTGCACGGTGGGAGAGGGCTGCCTTGTGTGACCAAGAACTGCTTGCGGTGAAGTGGAGGGACAAGAGGGACGTTTACCTTCTGTCCACTATTCACGCAGACACGACAGTACAAATTGAAAGGGCAACTGGAGTCATTGAGAAACCCCTCTCTGTCCACGACTATAATCTTCACATGGGAGGGATGGACTTCAATGACCAGATGTTGGCTCCATATTTAGTGTCCCGCCGCACTAGACGCTGGCATAAGAAGGTGTCTGTTTATTTAATTCAATTGGCTGTCTATAATAGTTTTGTTCTCTACAGTAAGGCTGGGAGAACGGGCTCCTTTCTAAAATTCCAGGAAGAGATAATTTTGGAACTCCTGTATCCAGGAGGGTCTGTGCCCCAAGTCCCTGATGTAGTTAGCCGGCTACATGACAGACACTTCCCGAGTGTCTATCCTGGTACCCAAACTCAGCGTTCCCCAAGAAAAAGATGTTGTGTCTGTAACAGGGCTGGAATAAGGCGTGACACCACAGTTTTTTGTCCTGACTGTCCTAACCAGCCTTCCCTATGCATAGGGGAGTGTTTCCGCAAGTACCACACGCAGGTACCCTATTAGTGTAGGGATCGCGTGACACAGGACAGGCACACAGGGGTCTTAGGGCCCTTTCACACAGAGCTGCTACAAACCTCTCCTTTCACCTGGGACAAAGTGCATAATGTACTTCGCCACATCTCTGGGCGATTTGCGCTTTGCACATTGTCCCATGGGGAAGGAGAGGTTTGTCCTCTAAAGGTAAAAAATAAATAAAAAATCACAGGTAAGCAAAAAAGTTAATGTTCTGTCTCAAATGTTATATAAAGTTTATAAAAGTTGATGTTAATAAATTTATTGCGTTGCTGCCTGTTTTTTTTTTTCTTTTTTAGCTTCTAGGTGGACCAAGTGATCAACCAGCTGCAGCACCGATGTGCATTCTGACAGAAGCATTGCACTGCTGTCAGATTACACAAAGTCGGTGTATGCGGCGCTGCAAGACGGGATTTTCTCCTCTGCAGTAAAAATGATACGTTTGCCGAGGCTTATGAGCTGACGGGTGGTGTTCATAAGCAAACACTTTGGCAAACACTTTGTAAAAAAAAAAAAAAAAATTCAGGCAATGATTTATTCATCCACATCGATTAATGTGAATGGAGGAATAGGGTTTGCCAGGGCATACAAGCTGAAGTGGGTTTGGATGTTGGGCGGAGCTCCTATGTCCTGGCAGACGCCTTTCCCCTCTTTTTTTTTTTGCACATTTTTGGGCAGAGATTTTTTCATCCACATTGATCGATGCGAATGAAAAAATCTGTGCCATTCATTTTTTCTTTCAGCCCAGAGGCTGAACGAAAAAAAAAAAAAGCTCATTACCCGTATTCTCAATATAATAGAATAGCAGAAACTCCTAATGCTGTCCATACATGTAATGGTTGTGGAGACACTCAAATGCCAGGGCAGTAGAAACACCCCACAAATGACCCCATTTTGGAAAGAAGACACCCCAAGGTATTCACTGAGGGGCATATTGAGTCCATGAAAGATTAAACTTTTTGTCACAAGTTAGCGGAAAGGGAGACTTTGTGATAAAAAAAGAAATAAAATCAATTTCTGCTAACTTGTGCCAAAGAAAAATCTTCTATGAACTCGCCATGCCCTCACGGAATACCTTGGGGTGTCTTCTTTCCAAAATAGGGTCACATGTGGGGTATTTATACTGCCGTTGCATTTTAGGGACCCTAAAGCGTGAGAAGAAGTCTGGAATCCAAATGTCTAAAAATGCCCTCCTAAAAGGTACTCATTGAATGTTGGGCCCCTTTGCGCACCTAGGCTGCAAAAAAGTGTCACACATGTGGTATCGCCGTACTCAGAAGAAGTAGGGCAATGTGTTTTGGGGTGTATTTTTACATATACTCATAGTGGGTGAGAGAAATATACTTCTGTAAATGACAACTTTTAAAAACATTTTATACAAAGTTGTCATATTACAGAGATATTTACATCTCACCCAGCATGGGTATATGTAAAAATACACCCCAAAACACATTGCCCTATATCTCCTGACTACGGCACTACCACATGAGTGACACTTTTTTGCAGCCTAGGTGTGCAAAGGGGTCCAAATTCGAATGAGTACTTTTAGGATTTCACAGGGCATTTTTACGCATTTGGATTCCAAACTACTTTTCACGCTTTAGGGCTCCTAAAATGCCAGGGGAGTTTAAATACCCCACAAGTGACCGCATTTTAGAAAGAAGACACCCCAAGGTATTCTGTGAGGGGTATGGTGAGTTCACGTAAGATTTATTTTTTTGTCACAAGTTAGTGGAATATGAGACTTTGTAAGAAAATTTAAAATTAAAAAAATAATCAATTTCCGCTAACTTGTGCCAAAAAAAAAAAACTTTTATGAACTCGCCATGCCCCTCACGGAATACCTTGGGGTGTCTTCTTTCCAAAATGGGGTCACTTGTGGGGTATTTATACTGCCCTGGCATTTTAGAGGCCCTAAAGCATGAGAAGTAGTTTGGAATCCAAATGCGTAAAAATGCCCTGTGAAATCCTAAAGGTACTCATTGGATTTGGGCCCCTTTGTGCACCTAGGCTGCAAAAAAGTGTCACACATGTGGTATCGCCGTACTCAGAAGAAGTAGGGAAATGTGTTTTGGGGTGTATTTTTACATATACCCATACTTGGTGTGAGAAATATCTCTGTAAATGCCAACTTTTACATTTTTTTTTTATACAAAGTTGTCAATTTACAGAGATATTTCTTTCACCCAGCATGGGTATATGTAAAAATACACCCCAAAACACATTGCCCTACTTCTTCTGAGTACGGCGATACCACATGTGTGACACTTTTTTGCAGCCTCGGTGTGTAAAGGGGCCGAAAGTCCAACGAGTACCTTTAGGCTTTACAGAGTTGCTCACAATTTAGCCCGGTCCAAAATGCCAGAACAGTAAACACACCCCACAAATGACCCCATTTCGGAAAGTAGACACCCCAAGGTATTCACTGAGGGGCATAGTGAGTCCGTGAGAGATTTTTATTTATTTATTTTTTCCTCAGAAAGTGTCATTTTCAGCTAACTTGTGAAAAAAAATTTAATCATGCATGAACTCAGCATGCCCCTCCACAAATACTTTGGGGTGTCTTCTTTCTAAAATGTGGTCATTTAGGGGGTATTTATACTATCCTGGCATTCTAGCACCTCAAGAAACATGACAGGTGCTCAGAAAGTCAGAGCTGCTTCAAAATGCGGAATTTCACATTTTTGTACCATAGTTTGTAAACGCTATAACTTTTGCGCAAACCAATAAATATACACTTATTGGAATTTTTTTTATCAACGACATGTAGCACAATAAATCCTGACACAAACTTGTATAGAAATCTAATTATATTTGAACAATTTTACCAGAAAAAGTTAAAAATACACTTTTTTTGAGAAAATTGCGGTCTATTTTAATTAATATCAGAAAAACGAAAAATCTCAGCAGCAATAAAATAGCACCAAAAGAAAGCTGTATTTGTGAGAAGAAAAGGAGGCAAAATTCATTTGGGTGCCAAGTTGCATGACCGAGCATTAAACCGTTAAATTTGTGAAGTGCCGATTTGTAAAAAAGGACCTGGTCACTAGGGGGGTATAAACCTGTGGTCCTTAATAGTGATGAGCGGCAGGGGTCATATTCGAATTCGCGATATTTCGCGAATATTTTTAGAATATTCGTCGAATATTCGAAAATTCGAAAAATTCGCAAAAAAAATTTCTTGCTAAAAATCGGCAAGGTAATGATTGTGTAATATGCGAATTTTCGTAATTCGAATTTTCGGATTCAAATTTTTTATTGCGAATTTTTCAACTTTAAGACAAAGAAGATTATAGCACTATGTTAGCTAAATTGCTCTATATTCGTTTTTTTCGAATATTCGCTATATTGCTATAATTACGAATATTCGAAAAAACGAAGTTATAGCAATATAGCGAAAATTCGAAAAAAACGAATATAGAGCAATTAAGCTAATATGGTGCTATAATCTTCTTTGTCTAATAGTTGTAATTTTTTTCCCATCTGAAGTTCAGATTAGAAAAAAATTACAACTATAAAAAAAAGATTATAGCACTATATTAGCTAAATTGCTCTATATTCATTTTTTTCGAATATTCGCTATATTGCTATAATTACGAATATTCGAAAAAACGAAGTTATAGCAATATAGCGAAAATTCGAAAAAAAAGAATATAGAGCAATTAAGCTAATATAGTGCTATAATCTTCTTTGTCTAATAGTTGTAAGTTAAGTTAAAAAATTTGCAATAAAAATTCAAATCCGAAAATTCGCATATTACACAATCATTACCTTGCCGATTTTTTTCAAGAAAAAAAAAACAAGATTATAGCACTATATTAGCTAAATTGCTCTATTTTCGATTTTTTGAATATTCGCTATATTGCTATAACAGTTTTTTCGAATATTCGTAATATATAGCAATATAGCGAATATTCAAAAAAACGAATATAGAGCAATTTAGCTAATATAGTGCTATAATTTTTTTTATAGTTGTAATTTTTTTCCAATCTGGACTTCAGATGAGAAAAAAATTACAACTATTAGACAAAGAAGATTATAGCACTATATTAGCTTAATTGCTCTATATTTTCGCTATATTGCTATAACTTCGTTTTTTCGAATATTTGTAATATTCTAAAACAAGAATATATAGCAATATAGCGAATATATTCGAAAAAAACGAATATAGAGCAATTTAGCTAACATAGTGCTATAATCTTCTTTGTCTTAAAGTTGAAAAATTCGCAATAAAAATTCGAATCCGAAAATTCGAATTACGAAAATTCGCATATTACACAATAATTACCTTGCCGATTTTTTCAAGAAAAAAAAATCGTGCATTTTCGAATATGACCCCTGCCGCTCATCACTACTCCTAAAGTCAAGTATATTGCAGCCTTCTTATTGGCCCACAAGCTAGAAGCAGGAAGGGATCATGTGTACTGATAAAAAAAAAAAAAAAAAAGGGAAAAAACGAATATTCGAAATTACGAATATATATAACTATATTCGAAATATTCGCGAATTTTCGAAGTGGCTATATTCGCGATAAAAATTCGAAATTCGAATATTCGTGATCAACACTAGTCCTTAAGTGGTTAAATTGCCCCTTCGGGATATTCTTTAGCCACGGGGCATAATGACAGCTAGTGGTATCAATGTAGGCATTTACATCTGTTTCCTTGAAATATGTTTTTGTTTTAAAAGTGTTTCCTTCCAGGTAAATACACAGATCTAAAAAGTTCAACAGTAGAATCACAAATTTAACTAGTAAAATGCCAGTTCCAGTTATTATCATTCAGCCCAGTAATAAACTGCTCCAGACCCTTTCTCTCTCTTACCCAAATTAGTAGGCAGTCATCTATAAACCTCTTCCAGAGTGTCAGCTCCCCTCCCGGCATTTTTTTTACATGCAAATGGATTAATGTTCTCTTCCTCCCAATAACCCATAAACAGGTTAGTAAAACAGGAGGCGAATTTCGCCCCCATCGCTGTCCCTTTGCACTGTAAATAAAAATCCTTATCAAACCAAAAGTTGTTACGATCCAAGCTAAATTTCACACACCTTAAACTAAAATTCCCTTGTAAAAGTGACATATTGGGATCTCTCTTTAGTCTTTCTTCAATAGCTTTCAACCCCAATATTTTCAGGATTACTGTGTACAATGAGGTGACATCCACAGTGGCAAACCAAGTGTTTTCTTTACATGGACCCAATTTTTTTATCAATTCAAGCACACTGCCGGTGTCCTTCAAATAAGATGGAACTTGCGTAACATAGCCCTGCAGGTAAAAATCAATATACTCAGAAATCTTACTGGTGAGTGAATTAATGCCATAAACAATTGGTCTCCCTGGGGGATTTATAAGGCACTTGTGTATTTTTGGAAAATGATAGATGACTGGGGTCACTGGAAATTTTACAGTTAGATACTCCAATTCTTTCTTATTTAGGATGCCTTTGTCATACCCTTCTTTCAATAATCCATCTACCGTAATTTCTTTTTATATTCCACAGTGGGGTATTTCTTCAGTTTTTTATAAGTATTTTCTTCTGACAAGAGCCTTCTTAGTTCTATCTCATATTTTCCTTTGTCCATTAACACCACCCCTCCCCCCTTATCTGCAGGTCATTGCATTTGATTCAAGATCTTTAAGAGCTTTTTTCTCTGCCAGGTTATGTCTATTTTTCATCTCCATTTTATTTAACTCATTCACAAGAATTTTTCCCCAAAAATCTGAATAAAGAATTTATTGAAGCCTTTAAGAGGGTTAAAGGCTTCAATAAATTATTTATTCAGATTTTTGGGGAAAAATTCTGAGAGAGCTAAAGGGACTTTTTAATCTGAGTACACATCTTCTTTTGCTAGTATTGCTTGAATAATCAGACTCCCCTAATTAAAAGCTCAAATATGGACAAGGTAATAATTCACACCCACTTTTGCGAAAAATCTAACTTTTTCCCCAAAAATCTGAATAATGAATGTATTGAAACCTTTATGAGCCCACTGTGGAATATAAAATATTGCATCGTATCTCTGTTTGAATATACCCACTTCACTTCTGAGACCTGCAGCGCAAGTATTTGAGCTATGTGATAGGAATAATTTTATTGGAATTTTTGTACAGATGAAGAAGATGTCTTCTATGTATCTTCACCACCTCAACACATGGTTGAAGTGGTGGGACACACAAACGTACATCTCCTCCAAATAAACAACTGTCAAATTAGCAAACATAGGCGCCATATTTGACCCTATTGTGGTACCCAGTGTTTGTAAAAAGAATTCATCACCAAGTAAAAAATAATTATTGATCAGAACAGCATTGAGTAGACTCAACAAGAAGTCCTGACATTCAGGTGTATATTGCGATCTACCAAAATAATGTTTAACCGCATTAAGGCCCAAACTGTGTCTAATAGATGTATAAAGACTCACTATGTCCAAAGAGACCAATATAGCTTCTGTCGGTACTTGTATTTCATTTAACTTCATCAAAAAATCTGGAGTATCACGTATATAATACTTTGCTGAAATTGCAGAATGACATAAGACTTTGTCCAGATATATAGAAATATTGCTGAACAAAGAATCCCTGGCTGAGACAATGGGTCTCCCAGGGGGATTATTTAGATCGTTGTGGAACTTTGGTAACAGATATAACATTGGTGTCATTGGACATGTTATAGTTAAAAAATCTCATCTAAATTTTTCATCAGACCCCCGTATAGTCTTACTTGCAGCAAACTCTTAATACGTCTTTCAATGTCGCATTTAGGATCATGTGTCAGTTTTTTTTAAATACTTGTATCACTTAATTGTCTCCAAGCCTCTTTCATGTACTGACTTGTGTCCATGAATACGACTGCACCACCCTTATCAGCTGGTTTGATGGTGAGGTTGCGGTCATGCACAAGTTCATTGAGTGCAATACTTTCAGCTTTAGTTATATTAGGATGTAATAAATTCACATCGGTATTCCTTTTTAAGGCATTAACCTTCTTCAATACTCCCTCCATGAATAGTTCAATAGCTGGAGAGGATATTGGAGGAGAAAAATCACTCTTGGAAATGAAATTAAAATCAGACATTTTCAGTTCCGTATTTCTTATAAAGTCCTGGTTACTTTGTTGTTGTACAAAACAAGCCTTGAGTCTCCTAAAGAATTGGTAAAGATCTATTTCCAATTGCAACCAATCCGTTGGTTTATTGGGACAGAAACTCAAGCCTTTGGATAAAATACATATTTGTTCTTTAGACAGTACATGTGATGAGCTATTTACCACTGTTTGTTCATTTCAATGTTCTTCTTCTTTCTCTGTACTTTCCTGCTTCTTGTTCTTCTGCTGTCTATATCTCATGCGTCCTCCTCGTCAGGTCCGTCTCTGGTTATGGTTGTTGTAGGAACTGCTAAAAAAGTACAGGATTTTAATTCCACATTTTTATTATCCTTCACATAAACCTTCTTTTTATTCTTTCTGTCCAAATTATTATCCTTCTTCTGTGTTGGATATTTTGAATCAGACCAATTGTATACATAACCCACGTTATAGTCCATGGTGTCTCTTTGCCACTTGCTTCACTTGGTCTCCTTGGTCTTTCTGCAATTTTTCCAAAAAAGGGGTAACTTTGGATAAGTAATTTTCAAATTCTTCCACAGACAATAATGATTTTAAAACAGTTTTCGCTGAATTCATTTGTTTTATAATTTCAGTGAGATCCCTTTGTATGAATTCCATATTTAAGAGTATAAGATCAGAAGATAATTTGTTAGCTATTAGTTCATACTTTGATCTGAATTCATTATCTTGCATATGCATCGTGGGTTGGCAATGCGTCCTAATGCCCCTTGGAATACGGTGGACTTTATAATATTCACTTAAAGTGATAAGATGTAAATCCAACGATATGATTTCCAATATAAGGGTATATTATGTTGTTTTTGTTTAAAATCTCCAATATATTCCAAGTTTGGTGCTGCCATCCATTATATTTTGTATATAAATACAGTACAGACAAAAAGTTTGGACACACCTTCTCATTCAAAGAGTTTTCTTTATTTTCATGACTATGAAAATTGTAGATTCTCACTGAAGGAATCAAAACTATGAATTAGCACATGTGGAATTATATACATAACAAAAAAGTGTGAAGCAACTGAAAATATGTCATATTCTAGGTTCTTCAAAGTAGCCACCTTTTGCTTTGATTACTGGTTTGCACACTCTTGGCATTCTCTTGATGAGCTTCAAGAGGTAGTCACCTGAAATGGTTTTCACTTCACAGGTGTGCCCTGTCAGGTTTAATAAGAGGGATTTCTTGCCTTATAAATGGGGTTGGGACCATCAGTTGCCTTGTGGAGAAGTCAGGTGGATACACAGCTGATAGTCCTACTGAATAGACTGTTAGAATTTGTATTATGGCAAGAAAAAAGCAGCTAAGTAAAGAAAAACGAGTGGCCATCATTACTTTAAGAAATTAAGGTTAGTCAGTCCGAAAAATTGGAAAAAACTTTGAAAGTGTCCCCAAGTGCAGTCACAAAAACCATCAAGCACTACAAAGAAACTGGCTCACATGCGGACCGCCCCAGGGAAGGAAGACCAAGAGTCACCTCTGCTGCGGAGGTTAAGTTCATCCGAGTCACCATCCTCAGAAATCGCAGGTTAACAGCAGCTCAGATTAGAGACCAGGTCAATGCCACACAGAGTTCTAGCAGCAGACACATCTCTAGAACAACTGTTAAGAGGAGACTGTGTGAATCAGGCCTTCATGGTAGAATATCTGCTAGGAAACCACTGCTAAGGACAGGCAACAAGCAGAAGAGACTTGTTTGGGCTAGAGAACACACGGAATGGACATTAGACCAGTTGAAATCTGTGCTTTGGTCTGATGAGTCCAAATTTGAGATCTTTGGTTCCAACCACCGTGTCTTTGTGCAACGCAGAAAAGGTGAACGGATAGACTCTACATGCCTGGTTCCCACCGTGAAGCATGGAGGAGGAGGTGTGATGGTGTGAGGGTGCTTTGCTGGTGACACTGTTGGGGATTTATTCAAAACTGAAGGCATACTGAACCAGCATGGCTACCACAGCATCTTGCAGCGGCATGCTATTCCATCCGGTTTGCGTTTAGTTGGACCATCATATATCTTTTTTTTTCAACAGGACAATGACCCTAAACACACCTCCAGGCTGTGTAAGGGCTATTTGACCATGAAGGAGAGTGATGGGGTGCTGCGCCAGATGACCTGGCCTCCATAGTCACAGGACCTGAACCCAATCGAGATTGTTTGGGGTGAGCTGGACCGCAGAGTGAAGGCAAAAGGGCCAACAAGTGCTAAGCATCTCTGGGAACTCCTTCAAGACTGTTGAAGACCATTTCAGATGACTACCTCTTGAAGCTCATCAAGAGAATGCCAAGAGTGTGCAAAGCAGTAATCAAAGCAAAAGGTGGCTACTTTGAAGAACCTAGAATATGACATATTTTCAGTTGTTTCACACTTTTTTGTTATGTATATAATTCCACATGTGTTAATTCATAGTTTTGATGCCTTCAGTGTGAATCTGCAATTTTCATAGTCATGAAAATAAAGAAAACGCTTTGAATGAGAAGGTGTGTCCAAACTTTTGGTCTGTACTGTATATGTATGTCATAATTGTAGTTCAGTGGTTAAGTTACAATGTACTACAGCCATTTACGGTGTGTATTAATAGGAAATATATGTATGTCCCATTAGCCGTTCTGCAGTGAATTGTGATTGTTATATTTCTTTTTTTGGGGTGTATTAATAGGAAAAAGAATACGTCTTAATTTCTGTTTTGCGGTGAAGTTACATTTTACTACAGCCATTTACAGGGTGTATTATAGGGAAATAAACCTACTTCCTATTATCTGTTCTGCGGTGAATTGTGATTGTTTTTTTTTTGTTTTTTTTTTGGGGGGGGGGGAGTTTATTCATCTGAAAAAATATACGTTTTAATTGCCATTCAGGGGTAAAGTTACATTGTACTACAGCCATTTACTCGGTGTAATAAAAGGAAATGTACGTACGTCCTATTAGCCGTTCTGCAGTGAATTGTGATTGTTATATATTTTTTGGGGGTGTATTAATAGGAAAAAGTATACGTCTTAATTGCCATTCTGCGGTGAAGTTACATTGTACTACAGCCATTTAAGGGGTGTATTGAAGGTAAATAAACCTACTTCCTATTATCCGTTCTGCGGTGAATTGCGATTGTTATTTTTTTTGGGGGGGCGGGGTCTTAAGCGCCGTTTTGCAGTGAAGTTACATTGTACTACAGGCTTTTTTTGGGGGTATTATTTTAATTTAATTATTTTATAATGCGGTATGTCAGACAGACAGGTGACAGGCCCTTCAAAGGGAGGGGGCAGTGGCCAAAAAGTTTCTGTCGCAGGCAGCAGAAAAAGGGGGGGTGGCAGCAGGAGTCACAGCAAAAAGCTTGAGCTCCCAGTGTCATCTAGCGGTCGTGTCTTGACCAGCAACCCAGGGGCGCTTGAATGGTTGACTCAGTCTTCGACTTTGTCGCAAGTGACATCAGACAGCCCCACCCAAGAGTCGATAGGTTCCTCTGACACGACACTTAGTTGGCATGACCCGGGAGCAGGCTCTGTGCCCCAAACTGTCCTCAACCTGCATCTGTCATTTTCTGTTTCCTCAGCGAGAAAAATATTATATGTCGTAGGCTTGGAACCACTTTTAAGGTAAGATGAGCTACCAGAGGACAGTCAGCAGCTACTGCTCAGCCAAGATCTGGAGGAGACATCTGCCTCTTCCTCCAGGAGGTGGGTAAGTAGTGATGATGAGAGTCGCGTGGGAGCAGGTGTTGCAAACGGTCAGGCTCCTGGCCCTGAGTGATGCTCAGACAGTAGCGGATGAAGATGATGTATCCGATCGCACTTGGAAGCCGGGTGAAGAAGGGGCTACATCATCATCATCAGGAGAAGAGGGTGGAAGCTTGCATGTAAGGCAGCGGCTGAACCAGCAGGGTGGTAGAGTGGCCGTGAGTCAGCAGGTTGGCAGCTGTGGGAGGTCGAGAGCCAAACGTGCCCAGGGTAGACCACCAGCTTCACAGGAGTCTACCTGCCCAGAAAGTAGCGGTGCAGGGGTTCACAGAGGCAGCGGTAGCAGGCAATCAGCGGGGGGAAATTACATACTTAGCGGTGTGGCAAAAAAATTTTAGGCCACTGGAGGAGGTGAACGTGGCCATTTGCCGAATTTGTGGGCAGAAGGTGAAGTGTGGCCAGGGTTCCAATATTGGCACCATGGCCCTGCGTCAACACATGCAGCATCATCATAAAGTGACCTGGGAGAACTGTGGTTCCGATGTGGTAATCCAGCCTGCTGCAGCAACCGCTGCATCACCCAGTGGCTTGCACCCAATTTAATGCAATCAAGGCTCATTACCTCAGCCGTAGGGGGCTGTATGTCCTTCCCATCATCTGCTGGTCATTAAACTCTGCTCCTCTTCCTCCTACTCCTCATCAGTCATTCCATTATCAATCAATCACCGAAGCGATTGCCAAGAGGCAACAGTATGCGTGCACTCATCCAATGACACAGAAGCTGAACGTGCTCCTGGCCAAGTTGCTGGTTCTGCAGCCACTCCCTTTCCAAGTGGTGGACTCTGCACCTTTCAGAGAACTGATGGCTGGTGCCGAGCCAAGATGGAGAGTCCCAAGCTGTAATTTCTTTGCCAAAAAGGCAGTACTAGCCCTGCATAGATAAAACAGAAGGTGGGCCAGTCCTTGAGCCTGTCAGTGTCTGCCAAAGTGGATGGCAGCACCAAGGTGTGGAGCTGTAACTACAGTCAAGGACAATATATGTTCTTTACAGCCCACTGGGTAAATTTGGTTCCTGCCCAGCCACACCAGCAACTTGGCCAGGTGACGCCGCTTCCGCCTCCTCCTTCTCACACCGTTGGTCCTGCGACAATATCCGACTCTGCCTCCTCTTCCTCCACCATCTTCTCAGCCTCCACTGCAGAGACAAATCACAGTGCTCCTCCAGCATAGTGTTGGGCATGAATATTCGAATATATACAGAATATAGTGATATATATTCGTATTTTCAAATATTCTCGATTTTTTTTCATCTAAACCTATGATCCCTCACTGCTTCTTGCTTGTGGGCCAATGAGTAGGCTGCAATGTCTTTGAGCTTAGCAACATCCCTAGCAACCAATAGGAAAGTTGCCTACCCCTTACTATATAAGAACCTCCCCAGCAGCAATTTTCTACAGTTTTTTAAAGTTCTGAGAGAGACAGCATTTCTGTCATTACATTAGATATATCATGATATAGTGTAGCTGTTGCAGTGCAGTGTGTTAGGTAGTGTGATAGGTTCTGCTGTCCATACATACACGCTACAGACATAGTGCTGTGATGTCATAACAATACATAGTGCACCAATCAGTAATATGTAGTCAGACCTGCTAAAATGTAAAGTTTCAAGCATTGCGCCAAAATATTTGCATTATTAGTGCCGATTACCGCAATCGCACATATATTGGAGCACTCTATATGCATATAAAGCCACTTTTAATGTTTTGCATTGCCAACCATTTTCTCCAGTCTCATGAAACTTCTAGCAGCTTGGAAAATGTAGCAAAAGGGACCCACGCCTGTATTGTGCGCTCATTAAGCAAATATTACATTGCCGATTTTTGCAATCAAGAAAATAATGTATCATATATGACAAATTTTCTACAAAATATTAGCAAAATATCGCAAATTCAAATATTGCCCCTGCCGCTCATCACTACTCCAGCATATCACATGTGCAGGGCACAGCGGTGCCATGCTGTTCTGCACCTAGTTTGCCTGGGCGTACGCAGTCAAACAGGGGAGGAACTGCTTCACATCCTTTATCAAGAAATCTTATCTTGGCTTTCTCCAGTAGTAAGTTGGCCACTGCCTTTGTGCGCCATAGTCCATCCTCACGCAGGTCTGACTTGGCCCTCTGCGCTCACGTTCCACTGCCATGGCAGCTGTGGAGAGGGTGGGGGGTCTAGGAGCAGTACCAGCTCCATCAGCAGCAGTCTAGAGTCTAGAGTCGCTGATGAGCAGTTTTCTTCACCTGCCTACTGAACAAACTACTCACCAGAAGCAGCAGCTAGACATAGAGCAGAACCTGAACCAGCAGGTTGTGGCATACTTGGAGTGCACCCTCCCACCCCACATCTAAAATCCCCTGGACTACTGGGCAGCCAAACTGGATTTGTGTGCGCAACTGGCCGAGTTTGCCCTGGACAAGATTTCCTTCCTGGCCAGCAGTGTGGCATTAGAGCGGGTGTTTAGTGCGGCGGGGGCCATAGTTACACCAAGGAGAACTCGCCTGTCCACCCAAAATGTACAAAAACTGACCTTTGTGAAGATGAATCAGGGTGGATCAGCCAGGATTTACAAACACCAGTGCCTGATGCATCAGACTAGATCCTCCATGGTGCCTACACCTACACTTTGTCAAAAGAGACCTGTTTCTTCTGACTACGTGCTTCAGCTACTATTCTGATGCTGTCATCCACCTGATGTCACACATGCTGCCAGGTGCTCCTACTGCCACCCATCATCTTCAGCTGGTACTGGTATTGCCCCCACCTCCCTACTCTGTCACTGGGCCACTCTGTGGTCGCCTCATGCTGCTGCCACCTCACCACTCTGTGGTCTCCTCATGCTGCTGCAACATCACTGCTCTGTGGTCTCCTCATGCTGCTGTCATATCACCACTCTGTGGTCTCCTCATGATGCAGCTACCTCAGCACTATGTCACTGGAACACTCTGTGGTCTGCTCATGCTGCTGCCACATCACCACTCTGTGGTCTCCTCATACTGCTGCTACCTCAGCACCATGTCACTGGGCCACTCTGTGGTCTCCTCATGCTGCTGCTACCTCAACACTATGTCATAGGCCACTCGGTGGTCTCCTCATGCTTCTGTCACCTCACCACTTTGTGGTCTCCTCATGCTGCTGCCACCTCACCACTATGTCACTGAACCACTCAGTGGTCTCCTCATGCTGCTGCCACCTCAACACTATGTCACTAGGCCACTCTGTGGTCTCCTCATGCTTCTGCCACCTCAAAACTCTGTGGTCTCCTCATGCTGCTGCCCCCTCACCACTATGTCACTGAACCACTCTGTGGTCTCCTCATGCTGCTGCCACCTCAACACTATGTCAATGGGCCACTCTGTGGTATCCTCATGCTGCTGCCACCTCCCCACTCTGTCACTGGGCCACTCTGTAGTCTCCTCGTGCTGCTGCAACATCACCACTATGTCACTGGTCCACTCTGTGGATTTCTCATGCTGTTCTCACTCTCCCCACTCCATGACTGGGACACTATTTTGCCTTTTTGGCCTGGTTGACATCATCATTTATTTGACCCTTCTTCTGATCTGTCAGAAGGAAGGAAAAATGAGATGCTTAATGGATCCTGTCCATGTAGCAGCTGCAAGGCCTATATGACATGGTCCCTATTTTGCATCAGAATTGGCTTATGATTTGGTAGCCAAAAGCAGGAGTGGGTACAAAACACAGAAGACATGCAAATATTCCATTCATGTGACATCTTTGTTTTACTGTTGATGGATTGCTGATGATGGATTGCGCTAATGGATTGCTGACCAAATGCTGACCGTGTGAAGGCCGATGCTCAACAGACAGGATCCGTTTTTTAGGGGTTATAGTTCTGATGGATCAGAGGAAGGGCAAAATAATCAGTGACGTCAACACAAACTTACTGCTGACACCCTCTCCACTCTGTCAGGGGGGCTCTACTTGTATAAGCGTTTAATAGAACAGGTTCTGTAGACATCTATGTGGAATCAGCTGACGATGGTGTAAAAGGAGTGCGCTCTTTCACGCTATATAGGATCATGGGCCTCTGCACGGTTCCTTATACCTGGCGCTAATATTGACCTGTAAAGCTGAGTTCACACTTGAGTTATTTGGTCAGTTTTGGCCCCGTAATTGACCAAATGAGTGAAGTGTGAAGTGATTCTAAGAGAGATGCCTGTCATCTGAGTGTCATACTGACTCACAATATTGTTTCACTACCACAGCAGACTCCCTATTCGTGTTACTGCAAGGCACACTGTTCTACACCACTATACAGGCTCTCTGCCGACAGGAAATAGCTGTTTTTTATCTCGATTCGCCACAAATAAATTCGGATCAAATCCAATCTTTTTGAAAAATTTGGTAAGCCAACTGAATTGAATTTTGAGAAATGTACTCATCTCTAGTTACCACCCGCTGCCATCCATTTACCCATAGCTATATATGTTGCTGTCACTTTGACATTAATAATTCTTTCTTAGTGTTAAATGGTTTAAAAAGGGTTGTATACAATCTTAGGAGACCTCAGAATTTCAAACACACTTTTTAAGGTCAATTGGAATACTTTCGATAAGGGTTTTTACCTGAATAAAATATGACGCCCGAAACAACTTTTAGTTCCCAGACACTTTGTGTAACAGATGTCTTAAAGCATCTATTCAAACAAACTGTCATGAACGTTTCCGCGACAGGTGGCAGGAGATCGGTGAGACTGGCAACACGTTGTTTGATCTGACATGTTTTCTGTTTGGATCAAATGATGTCTGTGCTGTTTCTGGTGCTTGCCACTCCTTCCTTCCCCAGGTGTGGCTTTTATGGTCATTTAACCTTCTTTATTTATTGTTGTTTCTCCCTCTATGCTATGCGGTTTATAGCTTCAGTTTGAGTTGTGGATAGCTGGTGTGTGGATCTCGGCTGAGTTCCTGGTGCTGCCATAGCCACTTGAAGTAAAGTGTTTTATTTCCCTTTTGTTTTTCATTTGGGTTATTTTGTGTGTTGCATTTCCCTGTCATTTGTATTAAGGACTGAGGGAGACTCCTGTTTGTCCTTCCTTTTGGAGGAAAATGTCTTAGTCTTGACCTTAGTACCATGGTCCTATAGGGTTAGGTAGGACATTAGGTATTTCTGTGTATGAATTCACCTACCTCTGTTCATACTGGTTAGTTAGTCAGGACTTTGATTAGGGTTTTATTAGGAGGTGTCCATCTCCTTTCCCTAGTTTCCAGGCCTTATTCCCTCACCCTTTCCTATGTTCGGTGTGCTGTTTCCCTCCCACACATGAACGTGACACAAAGGGGGGGAAAAATGACACAATTTTTCACAAATAATGTTATCTAATGCCTTATTAAAGTCCATATAGTGGCACACTAGACCCTCATCAGACCAGTTAGTTTTTAGAAATGCAGCCGCTGACCCCCATGGCGCATGGTGGACTAGTAGGCTTCTGGCCTGGGCCTTAATGCAAAATCTGTACATTTTTCTCTTTCCCTGTGCTTCTCTTATTAGGCCCTGCAACTTAATTAGGTACTTGTGCTACTTTTTCTGTCTAGCTCTGGAGATCAGGAGAAAGGTCATGTGACTGTGCCCTTGGTGGAGACTGTATATTTTTTTTTTCAATGTCTCGACCAGGCCTCCCATGATTCTCTTAATCAGAATCACCGGCTGAATGATCGTGATGTCATCAGAACCATGTGATCTTGACCCACCAGCAGGGTAGGTGCCATCCACTGTTTTCATATTGAGGCTGTATGGGAGGAAACATTAGGAGGTGACAGCAAAGGGATGATGTAGTGGGGGCAGTTTTTGGCCCAAGGAAGGGTGTAGTAGGAGTTTACATTTCTGGCTGATCTTGCAGTGCACAGTAGTATGGAAAGTGTTGTGACTGCAGCTCATCTTCTCGAACAACCTGAAAGTCTGGGTTGTAAATAGTGGAGCGCAGCCGAGCATGGAGATTGAAGTGAAGAAGGAAAAGTTGACTGGTACTTGCCGGTGTACATTTGAGTTTCTGGTGCATGGAGTGTCAGAGATGTGCATAATTTATTAAGAGACATCTGCCTCCTAATAAATTAGGTACATCTCACTCCAGTGCACAGGGGATCAAGGCTTGCATATTTGGGAGGTTTCTCAACCTAAAGAAAGAAACATAATGTGAACAGGAACACCTAATTCTGGTGGTGTCCTATATTGAATTTTCTGTCCCCCTTAAGGCACTAGGTTCTGAGTGAAGCTGGAACTTCTACAGCCCCGATGACTATGCCACTTTGGAAAGGAGGAATGGTGGACCCTGTTAGTGATTAATGAAGGTTAGAGCCATTGAACTGTCCGTGTGGGTAAAAAAAATGTCAAGTGTCAGCTGTTTCACATAAAGGGTTAATATCCATATACTGTACAGCATTGTCTTTAATATAATAGGTAAGCTGAGGACCTCATATCATTTAACTGCTCGATGGAAGCCATGTTAATAAGCATATATTCAAGCTGGGCTATTCTGTGCTCAGCTAAAATAGAATAGATTTGTGATTTATACTTTCCTGCCTACTTTGCATATAATAATCTGCTGCATAGAGGACCAGAGCAAAGTGATATTTCATTCTTGTGAAAACATCTACAGATTAAGACTTAGTGATTTATACATTAAAAAAAAAATAATAATCAGTATCACAGTGGAATTTTAAAGTAAATATTGCCCAAGGTGTGAATAATTGCCTGCATTGGTTGAAGATATTCTATAAAAATTCAATTAGCTCTTTTTTCTGGTTTTAATCTATTTATGTAGTGTTTTTCTTTTTTATGACATAAGAAACAAAGACACCAAAATTTTCAGGCAAAGACAAATTAACTGGTCTGTATCTCAGAGGCGCTTATCATTTCTCCCCATATATTGTAATTAAAAATACCATAGGTTAAACAAATGGGGTCATTGTCTGGCACTGGCTGATAAATGCTCTACTGGCATTTGCATATGACTTTACACATATTGAATTCAGGTAAAGAACGCTTTCACTCCCTGTATTTGTACAAGTCGTGTCCTCTTAAAGGTTATAGAACTTGAAGGGAACCTCTTTCCATGAAATGGAGTGCAATCTGCAGGCAGCGTGTTACAGAGCAAGAGGGGCTGAGCAGATTAGTATATAGTTTTATCGGTAAATATTTAATACAACTTGTAGGAGAGATTTATCAAAACTGGTGTAAAGGAAAACTGGTTTAGTTGCTCATGGCAACCAATCAGATTCCACCTTTCATTTTTTACAGCTCCTTTGGAAAATGAAAGGTGGAATCTCATTAGTTGCTATGGGCAACTAAGCCACTTCTACTTCACACCAGTTTGATAAATCTCACCAGTAATACATTTAAACCTTTTTTTCGGATCTCAGTTCTACATGGGGGCTGCACTTATCAGTGATTGATCACATTCCCGTTATTCCCTTTATCACTGTGTCTACAGAGGCAAGCTGTCAGCCACTGACAAATGTAAAGTTATGCACATAGGAAGGAATAATGCAAGTCACCCGTACATACTAAATGGTAAAACACTCGGTAACACTGACATGAAAAACAATCTAGGAATTTTAATGAACAGCAAACTAAGCTGCAAAAACCAGTGTCAGGCAGCTGCTGCCAAGGCCAATACGATAATGGGTTGCATCAAAAGGGGCATAGATGCCCATGATAAGAACATAGTCCTATCACTTTACAAATCACTAGTCAGACCACACATGGAGTACTGTGTACAGTTCTGGGCTCCTGTGAACAAAGCAGACATAGCAGAGCTGGAGAGGGTCCAGAGGAGGGCAACTAAAGTAATAACTGGAATGGGGCAACTACGGTACCCTGAAAGATGATCAAAATTAGGCTCATCCACTTTAGAAAAAAGACGACTGAGGGGAGATCTAATTAATATGTATAAATATATCAGGGATCAGTACAGAGATCTCTCCCATCATCTGTTTATCCCCAGGACTGTGACTGTGACGAGGGGACATCCTCTGCGTCTAGAGGAAAGAAGGTTTGTACATAGACATAGAAGAGGATTCTTTACGGTAAGAGCAGTGAGACTATGGAACTCTCTGCCTGAGGAGGTGGTGATGGTGAGTACAATAAAGGGATTCAAGAGGGGCCTGGATGTATTTCTGGAGTGTAATAATATTACAGGCTATAGCTTCTAGAGAGGGGTTGTTGATCCAGGGAGTTATTCTGATTGACTGATTGGAGTCGGGAAGGAATTTTTTATTCCCCTAAAGTGGGGAGAATTGGCTTCTACCTCACAGTTTGTTTGTTTTTTTGCCTTCCTCTGGATCAACTTGCAGAATGACAGGCCGAATTGGATGGACAAATGTCTTTTTTCGGCCTTATGTACTATGTTACTATGTATGTTACTGATAGTTGTGCACAGGGAGTGGTCTTAAGTACAGAATGACCTGGAAAAATTGCTTTATCTTTTCCCATAAAACTACAGTGATTGTGGTCACCACGTGGGCTGTGTCACATTAGAATTGGCACCCACTCAAAAGAGGACACCTTGATGCAGTGAGTAGAGTTAGGCATTTTTTATCAAAAAGTATACAAAAGTCTTGTATACAGTTTATAAATGATCCAGAGAAGCAAAATGAGTGATGCTGAGAAGCAGTCAATCAATGCAGCATGGTGGCTCAGTGGTTAGCACTGGTGCATTGCAGCACTGGGATCCTAGGTTTGAATCCAACCAAGGACAACATCTGCATGGAGTTTGTATGTTCTCCCCATGTTTGCTTGGGTTTCCTCCGGTTTCCTCCCACAATCCAAAGACATACTGATAGGGAACTTAGATTGTGAGCCCCATTGGGGAGAGCTTGATGCTAATGTCTGTAAACCGCTTCAGAGTATGGCAGCACTATATAAGTTAGTATAATAAATAAATGCATAGGATGTGCAAGCTTTGTTCTTGTATTTACCACAAAATCATACCTCGATCTGCTCAGCTCCTCCTGCTCTATTACATGCTGTCTGCAGATTGTACTGTATTTGGTGGGAATGTGTTCTCTTTAAGAGGACTGTCCAGTTGTAAGTTCAAAATGATAGTACAGTTGCAAGAAAAAGTATGTGAACCCTTTGGAATGATATGGATTTCTGCCCAAATTGGTCATAAAATGTGATCTGATCTTCATCTAAGTCACAACAATAGACAATCACAGTCTGCCTAAACTAATAACACACAAAGAATTACATTTTACCATGTTTTTTTTGAACACACCATGTAAACATTCACAGTGTAGGTGGAAAAAGTATGTGAACCCCTAGACTAATGACATCGACAAGAGCTAATTGGAGTGAGGTGTCAGCCAACTTAGGTCCAATCAATGAGATGAGATTGGAGGTGTTGGTTACAGCTGCCCTGCCCTATAAAAAACAGACACCAGTTCTGGGTTTGCTTTTCACAAGAAGCATTGCCTGATGTGAATGATGCCTCTCACAAAAGAGCTCTCAGAAGACCTACGATTAAGAATTGTTGACTTGCATAAAGCTGGAAAGGGTTATAAAAGTATCTCCAAAGCCTTGCTGTTCATCAGTCCACGGTAAGACAAATTGTCTATAAATGGAGAAAGTTCAGCACTGCTGCTACTCTCCCTAGGAGTGGCCATCCTGTAAAGATGACTGCAAGAGCACAGCGCAGACTGCTCAATGAGGTGAAGAAGAATCCTAGAGTGTCAGCTAAAGACTTACAAAAGTCTCTGGTGTATGGTAACATCCCTGTTCGCGAATCTACGATACGTAAAACACTAAACAAAAATGGATTTTATTGGAGGATACCACAGAGGAAGCCACTGCTGTCCCAAAAAAAAACCATTGCTGCACGTTTACAGTTTGCACAAGAGCACCTGGATGTTCCACAGCAGTACTGGCAAAATATGCTGTGGACAGATGAAACCAAAGTTTAGTTGTTTGGAAGAAACATCCAACACTATATGTAGAGAAAAAGAGGCACAGCACATCAACATCAAAACCTCATCCCAACTTTGAAGTATGGTGGTGGGGCATCATGGTTTGAGGCTGCTTTGCTGCTTCAGGGCCTGGACGGATTGCTATCATCGAAGGAAAAATGAATTCCCAAGTTTATCAAGACATTTTGCAGTAGGAACTTAAGGCCATCTGTCCACCAGCTGAAGCTCAACAGAAGATGGGTGTTGCAACAGGACAACGACCCAAAGCATAGAAGTAAATCAACAACAGAATGGCTAAAACAGAAGAGAATACGCCTTCTGGAGTGGCCCAGTCAGAGTTCTGACCTCAACCCGATTGAGATGCTGTGGCATGACCTCAAGAAAGCAATTCACACAAGACATCCAAGAATATTGCTGAACTGAAACAGTTCTGTAAAGAGGAATGGTCAAGAATTACTCCTGACCATTGTGCACGTCTGATCTGCAACTACAGGAAACGTTTGGTTGAAGTTAATGCTGCCAAAAAAAGGTTCAAGCAGTTATTAAATCCAAGGTTTCACATACTTTTTTCACCTGCACTGTGAATATTTACACGGTGTGTTCAATAAAAACATGGTGACATTTAATTCTTTGTGTGTTATTAGTTTAAGCAGACTGTGATTGTCTATTGTTGTGACTTAGATGAAGATCAGATCACATTTTATGACCAATTTATGCAGAAATCCATATCATTCCAAAGGGTTCACATACTTTTTCTTGCAACTGTATATGTAAGCCATTACCTATGATTAATATAGTACCTGCTATACATTTTTTCTTAGTGCCTATTACTGCTTGACTGCTGTTTGCTGTGATCTGTAACTACAGCTTTGCTCCAATGTCTACAGGGATTCTGGAGAAGTCTGCAGTCCACCTCCTCTCCCATCATTGGCTGCTTTTTACCACTGCATGCAGCTCTGCTTCTTCAGATTGCCTGCTATGTATAAACACAAGCCCATCATAATGGTAGCAAGGGCAGAATGATTATGAAGTACAGACCTCTAAACCACTATGAGGAAAGCTAACTGCCACACATATAAAGAGGCACATGAGCCTTAGTAGGTGGAGCTTGAACACTCCCTTGGGCATTAAAGGAGTTGCTTCACATATAGAACCCCTTTTACATGAGAGTCTGCTTCTATACCCTTCTAAGACTACTTCCACATCTCCGTTTTTTGCTGGATCTGGCAGGGATCAGCAAAAACGCTTCCGTTAGGATAATACAACCATTGTCTTTAAAATGGCCATGACAGATTCGGCGCTAAAACCATTGTAAGTCAATGGGTGGCGGATACGTTATCTTTTTTGTCGGATCCGGCACAGGTGACTTACATTGTGTTTCATGCTGGATCCATCTTGCTTTGCATCCTATGCCAGACAGAAAAACCCTGCTTGCAGCATTTTTCTGTCTGCAATGGGAAAGCAACTAAATGGAATGGAATGCATTTTGGTGCACTCCATTCCGTTCAGTTTTGTCCCCATTGACAATGAATGGGGACAAAACTGAAACACAGATGTGAAAGTAGCCTAACTATAGACTATTATTGCTGAGGATTCAACTGGATTAAGACAGCCTGTACTTAACAGGAATGTACCACCTATATAAATATCAACTCAGGAGAAATCAGTACAAAAATATCCCTTAAAATGAATTTTATTATTATTTAAATTACATAAAAAACATACATACATAGAACAGTTAATTGCAGAGATTATACAGAGTGCCACACATTGCAGTCCATGTCAATATCACTTGTATTTACTAGTTATATATTGTATATATGGTTGTGCTGCTATTGGACGGCTGTGCTAGAGCGCTCAGGTCAGCATGTAATATCAATTAGCTGGCTCCGGCGGTTATCTGCAGTCATCTCAGTTCACAGCACAATCAATGTAGTAATGGGAAAAATGGCGATTCTGGTGTGGCATTTTGAATGATGTCATCTGCTGTTATAGTATATTCACTAAGGCCAATCGCATTTTCTATTTCTATATCCCATTTCTTACCCTATTATTCAGCGTGGTGAAGATATGGGCTGGTCGGTGTGGCGTGCGCTCCTCGACGCGCGTTTCGCCTATTGCTTCATCAGGAGGGGCTAGTTTTTTAATGAATGGTGAGGTCTTTTTATATCGATGTTCGTTGAATATTGGCCAATGGTCCGAAGTATTGTGTGACATGTGATTCACTGACGTCAGTCTCCTATTTAGCGCATCATGCAATGGCTCGATTGAGGATGGTAAAAGGACTTCCGCCCTTCCGCCTGTGTGATCCGAATGAGGGCAGATACGTCTGGCGTCATCAGGACCACGTTTGACGGGACGGCGAAAGTCCGCTCATCTGCAATCCATGATGCGCATGGAGATTTCTGTCTGATTGGTTTACATCTATCCGGGGAATCTATCATCTCTCTAGGTATATATATTAGTATTACTATATATTTCTCTCTATCCGGGGAATCTATCATCTCTCTTGGTATATATATTAATATTTCTGTATATTTTTCTCAAGTATGGATTGCCTAAGAGTACATGTTTATACAGCCTAGATATCATGTAAAATTCCTATATTTAATGTATTTTAATATCTTTTTATATCGGGATTCTATAATGCATGATAACAAGCATATAGTGACAACCATATTTCCTATTCCCTTATTTATATGGTGGTCTCATAGTGTGTTAATAAATATTAAAAATACATATCTAAAATAGTGTGTAGCATATATATCACTATATCATATTTTATTTATATAGAAGAAGTCCACGGAACGGATTTCAAAATCATATACCTACAAAAATACATTATATGATTATAATATTTTCTAGTAAAGTGTCCTAAATGCTAGTGCATGTCTCTCATAAAGTGTCCTAAATACAAGTGCATATCAGTGTATCAATTTATATTAAATTGATGTGCATATTATTTGTTTATTTATTTAAAAAAATTAATTTATATAAAAGTGCTTTCTATTGTTTTCTTATCTTATATATAAGCATATTATCATGCAAAATGTGTTTTCCTAATATTAAAGTGCTACGTGCTTGATGAGTATGTATTTATAATATCATGTGCATATATGGTACAGACATCATTAGTCTATTATTGATGGTTAATATTACTTTTATCGATCTCTCATATTTCTTTTCTCATAAGTATTAATAATTACAAGAATATCCTTCATATGTCTTGATTTTATCTCAGTGCATATGCATATATACATACCACTCATACATATACATGTACATGCAAACTTGCATATACATATGTATAGGTGCCACATGGTTGTACAGTGCGTCCCTCATATTAATTTTACTTCTTCTCCTTAACTCTAGTGCATCCATGCAATAGACTGCTCAAACAGTCTTGCATGCATGCACTACGATCATGCATATCTATACAATTTCAAATACATATCAATTTTACTTACAGATATCTAGGTCTATCAAAAGTGCTTATCTCATAAATTAGAGTCTTGTCTTAGATGAAAAGAATATATTTGCTGGGTATTCACTTTTTCTTCTAAAGTTTTTTTCATGATTTTTTTCTTTCCTCCCCTTCTTTTTTTCTCTCTCTCCCCCTTTCTTTTTCATCTCCCCCTCTTTCTTTTCTTTCTTTCTTTATTTCCATCTTCATAATTTTCTTCAGTCGACCTTCGTCTGATTTCGGCCATCAATCAATTCAACGCATATAGGTGAGTTCTACAATATTTATAATAAGACAATATTAAAATCTTATACTCTAATTACTTAACTTGCATACTAAAATTAATTTAAAACCTCCTACAGTTACAGGAAGGAACTAAAACCGAGAGTTTCATTTAGTCCCCTAGGTGCCATAGTGCCCAATCTGAAAATCCACTTGCTCTCAATTTGAGCCAATCTCTTGTTCAGGTCTCCTCCCCGTATTCCCATATGTATCTGATCTATCCCTGTAAATTTTAGCAATTTCTCATCACTTTGATGGTACAATTTAAAGTGTCTTGGGATTGTTTTTAAATTATTTAGATCTTCCTCCTCTTTACTTTTCTCTATGTCTCGTATATGTTCTCTGACACGTATTCTCAACTCTCTAGATGTTAAACCTATATATATTTTATTGCAGGGACATTTAGCATGGTATATTACCCCTTTTGAGGAGCACGAGATATATTCTCTGATTTTATATTTTTTATTATGATTAAGGCCTGTAAATTCGGTGGTTTGAATCATATTTTTACATGCTTTACATTTCCCACATGGGAAGGATCCCTTTAGTTTTTCTTTACTTTCTCTGTCTGGTTTATTTATATAGTGGCTATGCACCAATGAGTCTTTGAAGTTTTTTGCTCTTTTCGCTGTGATGAGTGGTTTTTTTGAAATGCATTTGTTGAGCACTATGTCGGTTTGTAGAATGTTCCAGTGATTTTCTAGAATGTCTTTAATTTGCCACCATTGGCTATTATATTCTGTTAGGAATCTGGTGTTTGATGATGAGTCTTCAATTTTGACTATGTTTGGACATAGTAGTTGTTCACGGGTTTTGTTTTTTATTTTACTCATTCCTTTCTTTATTTGCCTATTACTGTATCCCCTGGCTTTGAATTTCTTCATCATTTCTTGACTCCGTTCCTTATATTTACCTTCACTTGAACAAATCCTCTTTATTCTTGTGAATTGTCCGGTAGGTATTCCATTTATCGTAGCTTTTAGATGAGAGGATTCAGCATGCAGAAGTGAATTAACTGCCGTTTCTTTTCTATATACATCGGTTTCTAGAATTCCATTTTCCGTTATTTGTATTTTCAAGTCTAAGAAGGTGACCTCTTTCCCCATCTGAAAAGTTAGGAAAATGTTACGATCATTGTTATTGAGAGTATTTATTAATTTTTTAAGTTCATCTTGTGTACCCTCCCATAAGAAAAAGATGTCGTCAATAAAGCGCATCCAATTATGCACTTTATTGATATGGGGTATCATGTCATTCATAAAGATTTCCCTCTCCCACGCTCCTAAAAAGAGGTTGGCATATGTTGGGGCGCATGTTGCCCCCATCGCCACTCCCTGCGTTTGCAGGAAAAATTCATCATTGAAGAGGAAAAAATTATGCTCCAAAATAAATTTCAGTAAGGTAAGAAGTAGTTCATTAAATTCCCCTTCCATGTTATTACCTTGAAGGTATTCTGCCACCGCCTTTAAGCCATCTTCATGTTTTATATTTGAATAGAGTGCTTCCACGTCTGCTGTCACTAGAATCATATTGTCATCCACTTGCATATTATTCAATCTATTTAGAGCTGCTGTGGTATCCTGTATGAAGGATGGCAGGGTATTAACCAACATTTTCAAATGATAGTCAATGAATTGACCAATTTTCTCACATAGGCCCCCATTCCCTGATATTATGGGACGACCAGGCGGGTCTATGGTATTTTTATGCACTTTAGGTGTCATATAGAATGTTGGCACTCGGGGAGATGGTATTAGCAGCAGAGGTTTTATTTTTGATGGAATAATTTGTTTTTCTTCAGCCTTATCCAATATATCAATTAGTTTTTTTTGGAAAATAGGGAGGGGATTAAGATCTAATTTACGATAGCATTTTTTATCTCTAAGTATTTTATAGGCCTGTCTCATATACATATTTTCTGGCCAAACTACCACATTGCCCCCTTTGTCTGCTTGTTTAAATAACACCCCTTTTAATTCTCTTAATGTTTTCAATGCATTTTTTTCTTTTAGGCTTAGATTTTCTTCTCTTTTTTTACCTTGGTTGTTAAGGGTATTAAGGTCTTCACTGACCAATTTTACAAAGATGTCAATTGCTGGACATAGTTGTAAAGGGGGAAAGTTGGTAGATTTCTTATATAGCTGTTTAGGGATTACACTTACCTTGCTTTGATCTTCATTTTCATTCATCAAATCCTCTAAAATTTTTAGTGCTTTTATTTCTTCCTCTGTGTCCAATCCTTCATAATTATTATTTTTTTTATTATTGTGCAGTTTTTTGAGAAGTAATTTTCTAGCAAATAGATGAAGGTCTTTGGTTACTGTAAAAAGATCGAAATTGGTTGCAGGTGAGAAATTTAGACCTCTATTGAGTAAATTAATTTGATCCTCTGTTAGTTCTATCGAGGAGAGATTAATTACCTGAGGAGTGTCGTCTTTACCTTTCTTGTTTTTATTTTCAATTTTCTCATCAGTTTTTCAGTTTACCTCCTAGATTTGGCAACCAATTTTTCTGTTGTTGTGCTCTTGTAGATCTCTGTATATGTCTTGGGTTAGTATCCTCACTCGCTTCAGATATTTCCGAATTTGTGGAGGCAAAGGATGAGGTTCTTACCCTATTGCTGTTATTGGGGTCTTTCTGCCATTTATAGACTTTTTTGTTGTTATAGTCTCCAATGTCTCTCTGGAATTTCTTTGTTTTTTGATCTATAATTTCTTTTTCCCATACTAGAAATGCTTTTCCGATTTCTTCTTCAAAGTTGGTTTTATGGACCATTTCTACATTATCTTCTATTTGCATTTGTAATGTATTTAGCTCTTTGTCTATTTTAAGCAGCTTCCTGCTATTTGCTTCCATTATCAAATCAATCATTTCCATTGAACATCTATTTATTGCATTTTCCCATTTTTCACTTAGCTCTTCATCTTCCAGGCCAAAGCCCGGAAATTTTTGTATTCTTAAGCCTCTTGGTATTATTTTTTTATCTTTATATTTTTCTAATGTCATTCGATTCCACCAAGTTTTCATTTTGGTATGGCATAGGTTTTTATACATTTTCATTTGTTCCTTCACTTGTACTGTAGTTTCATTAAAACCTCTGTTAGTCTCTGCTTTAAAAATATCATTAGCCTGAGTGAGCCAGACTGTTTCTCTGGCTCCCAGGTTCATGGCTGCAATCAATCGCTAATCTGTGAAATAAACACAGGGTGATTATAGAATTCAACTGGATTAAGACAGCCTGTACTTAACAGGAATGTACCACCTATATAAATATCAACTCAGGAGAAATCAGTACAAAAATATCCCTTAAAATGAATTTTATTATTATTTAAATTACATAAAAAACATACATACATAGAACAGTTAATTGCAGAGATTATACAGAGTGCCACACATTGCAGTCCATGTCAATATCACTTGTATTTACTAGTTATATATTGTATATATGGTTGTGCTGCTATTGGACGGCTGTGCTAGAGCGCTCAGGTCAGCATGTAATATCAATTAGCTGGCTCCGGCGGTTATCTGCAGTCATCTCAGTTCACAGCACAATCAATGTAGTAATGGGAAAAATGGCGATTCTGGTGTGGCATTTTGAATGATGTCATCTGCTGTTATAGTATATTCACTAAGGCCAATCGCATTTTCTATTTCTATATCCCATTTCTTACCCTATTATTCAGCGTGGTGAAGATATGGGCTGGTCGGTGTGGCGTGCGCTCCTCGACGCGCGTTTCGCCTATTGCTTCATCAGGAGGGGCTAGTTTTTTAATGAATGGTGAGGTCTTTTTATATCGATGTTCGTTGAATATTGGCCAATGGTCCGAAGTATTGTGTGACATGTGATTCACTGACGTCAGTCTCCTATTTAGCGCATCATGCAATGGCTCGATTGAGGATGGTAAAAGGACTTCCGCCCTTCCGCCTGTGTGATCCGAATGAGGGCAGATACGTCTGGCGTCATCAGGACCACGTTTGACGGGACGGCGAAAGTCCGCTCATCTGCAATCCATGATGCGCATGGAGATTTCTGTCTGATTGGTTTACATCTATCCGGGGAATCTATCATCTCTCTAGGTATATATATTAGTATTACTATATATTTCTCTCTATCCGGGGAATCTATCATCTCTCTTGGTATATATATTAATATTTCTGTATATTTTTCTCAAGTATGGATTGCCTAAGAGTACATGTTTATACAGCCTAGATATCATGTAAAATTCCTATATTTAATGTATTTTAATATCTTTTTATATCGGGATTCTATAATGCATGATAACAAGCATATAGTGACAACCATATTTCCTATTCCCTTATTTATATGGTGGTCTCATAGTGTGTTAATAAATATTAAAAATATATATCTAAAATAGTGTGTAGCATATATATCACTATATCATATTTTATTTATATAGAAGAAGTCCACGGAACGGATTTCAAAATCATATACCTACAAAAATACATTATATGATTATAATATTTTCTAGTAAAGTGTCCTAAATGTTAGTGCATGTCTCTCATAAAGTGTCCTAAATACAAGTGCATATCAGTGTATCAATTTATATTAAATTGATGTGCATATTATTTGTTTATTTATTTAAAAAAAATTGTATAGATATGCATGATCGTAGTGCATGCATGCAAGACTGTTTGAGCAGTCTATTGCATGGATGCACTAGAGTTAAGGAGAAGAAGTAAAATTAATATGAGGGACGCACTGTACAACCATGTGGCACCTATACATATGTATATGCAAGTTTGCATGTACATGTATATGTATGAGTGGTATGTATATATGCATATGCACTGAGATAAAATCAAGACATATGAAGGATATTCTTGTAATTATTAATACTTATGAGAAAAGAAATATGAGAGATCGATAAAAGTAATATTAACCATCAATAATAGACTAATGATGTCTGTACCATATATGCACATGATATTATAAATACATACTCATCAAGCACGTAGCACTTTAATATTAGGAAAACACATTTTGCATGATAATATGCTTATATATAAGATAAGAAAACAATAGAAAGCACTTTTATATAAATTAATTTTTTTAAATAAATAAACAAATAATATGCACATCAATTTAATATAAATTGATACACTGATATGCACTTGTATTTAGGACACTTTATGAGAGACATGCACTAGCATTTAGGACACTTTACTAGAAAATATTATAATCATATAATGTATTTTTGTAGGTATATGATTTTGAAATCCGTTCCGTGGACTTCTTCTATATAAATAAAATATGATATAGTGATATATATGCTACACACTATTTTAGATATGTATTTTTAATATTTATTAACACACTATGAGACCACCATATAAATAAGGGAATAGGAAATATGGTTGTCACTATATGCTTGTTATCATGCATTATAGAATCCCGATATAAAAAGATATTAAAATACATTAAATATAGGAATTTTACATGATATCTAGGCTGTATAAACATGTACTCTTAGGCAATCCATACTTGAGAAAAATATACAGAAATATTAATATATATACCAAGAGAGATGATAGATTCCCCGGATAGAGAGAAATATATAGTAATACTAATATATATACCTAGAGAGATGATAGATTCCCCGGATAGATGTAAACCAATCAGACAGAAATCTCCATGCGCATCATGGATTGCAGATGAGCGGACTTTCGCCGTCCCGTCAAACGTGGTCCTGATGACGCCAGACGTATCTGCCCTCATTCGGATCACACAGGCGGAAGGGCGGAAGTCCTTTTACCATCCTCAATCGAGCCATTGCATGATGCGCTAAATAGGAGACTGACGTCAGTGAATCACATGTCACACAATACTTCGGACCATTGGCCAATATTCAACGAACATCGATATAAAAAGACCTCACCATTCATTAAAAAACTAGCCCCTCCTGATGAAGCAATAGGCGAAACGCGCGTCGAGGAGCGCACGCCACACCGACCAGCCCATATCTTCACCACGCTGAATAATAGGGTAAGAAATGGGATATAGAAATAGAAAATGCGATTGGCCTTAGTGAATATACTATAACAGCAGATGACATCATTCAAAATGCCACACCAGAATCGCCATTTTTCCCATTACTACATTGATTGTGCTGTGAACTGAGATGACTGCAGATAACCGCCGGAGCCAGCTAATTGATATTACATGCTGACCTGAGCGCTCTAGCACAGCCGTCCAATAGCAGCACAACCATATATACAATATATAACTAGTAAATACAAGTGATATTGACATGGACTGCAATGTGTGGCACTCTGTATAATCTCTGCAATTAACTGTTCTATGTATGTATGTTTTTTATGTAATTTAAATAATAATAAAATTCATTTTAAGGGATATTTTTGTACTGATTTCTCCTGAGTTGATATTTATTATTGCTGAGGGTAGCTTAACCACTTTAGCGAAAGCTGAGCTCTCGTATGGCTATATGAACAGAAAATTAAAAAAGTTATGGCTATTGGAATGTAGAGAGGAAAAAGCAAAAATGCCCAAATTTAAATGGGATAATCTGGCCCAATATTTTCCCTGCATAGGCCAAATTAGCTAGTATGACATGGTGGTAATTCAGATGAGCAACTTAGCATTCTAGCTGATAGAAGTTCGTCTAGAATGAGGAACCCCCTATATTGTTCAAATGCTCTAATAGTGAAAATGGTTAAAAAAATAGGTTCAAAACACTTTAATTTATTGAATCACATATACTGCACCCTCCAAAATATAATTAAAATGTTCAACAAACTATAATCTAGACAAATTGGGTCAAGGCTAAAGCATCATATACAGTTAACGGAGAAGTTATTGGAGTTTTTTTTTAAGTTTATTAATAATATGGCTTATTTTTTTTTTTTTTACTTTTCTTTTTGCTATAACTTGTCCCTGGAAAACAATTATGCATGCTCCATGGGTTTCCATGTGCAAAATAGTATTCTATCACAAAATCGGTTCTTCTAGTGGAGAATTTCTTCATGTGTTTTGCATCAGTCATGCCTGTGTGCATGAAACCCTAAGGCCCCCATACACTTTAATCTATTGTCAGCTGAACCCACAGAAAAATGGACGTCAGTCTCATATATATGGAGCCTCCCCACTTTCCCTCAACAGATGCGATTGGGCACTTTGAATTTTAACATCCAATCCTTTTGTCCAGGATGTAAGCCACCACCAGAGGTGTGTTGGAGAAATTCCTCCCCGCTAGAGTTGAGCGAACACCTGGATGTTCGGGTTCGAGAAGTTCGGCCGAACATCCCGGAAATGTTCGGGTTCGGGATCCGAACCTCGATCCGAACTTCGTCCCGAACCCGAACCCCATTGAAGTCAATAGGGACCCGAACTTTTCGGCACTAAAAAGGCTGTAAAACAGCCCAGGAAAGAGCTAGAGGGCTGCAAAAGGCAGCAACATGTAGGTAAATCCCCTGCAAACAAATGTGGATAGGGAAATGAATTAAAATAAAAATTAAATAAATAAAAATTAACCAAAATCAATTGGAGAGAGGTTCCATAGCAGAGAATCTGGCTTCCCGTCACCCACCACTGGAACAGTCCATTCTCAGATATTTAGGCCCCGGCACCCAGGCAGAGGAGAGAGGTCCCGTAACAGAGAATCTGTCTTCATGTCAGCAGAGAATTAGTCTGCATGTCATAGCAGAGAATGAGGCTTCACGTCAGCCACCACTGCAACAGTCCATTGGCATATATTTAGGCCCAGCACCCAGGCAGAGGAGGGAGGTCCCGTAACAGAGAATCTGTCTTCATGTCAGCAGAGAATTAGTCTGCATGTCATAGCAGAGAATGAGGCTTCACGTCAGCCACCACTGCAACAGTCCATTGGCATATATTTAGGCCCAGCACACACACAGGCAGAGGAGAGAGGTCCCGTAACAGAGAATCTGGCTTCATGTCAGCAGAGAATCAGTCTGCATGTCATAGCAGAGAATGAGGCTTCACGTCAGCCACCACTGCAACAGTCCATTGGCATATATTTAGGCCCAGCACACACACAGGCAGAGGAGAGAGGTCCCGTAACAGAGAATCTGGCTTCATGTCAGCAGAGAATCAGTCTGCATGTCATAGCAGAGAATGAGGCTTCACGTCAGCCACCACTGCAACAGTCCATTGGCATATATTTAGGCCCAGCACACACACAGGCAGAGGAGAGAGGTCCCGTAACAGAGAATCTGTCTTCATGTCAGCAGAGAATTAGTCTGCATGTCATAGCAGAGAATGAGGCTTCACGTCAGCCACCACTGCAACAGTCCATTGGCATATATTTAGGCCCAGCACACACACAGGCAGAGGAGAGAGGTCCCGTAACAGAGAATCTGTCTTCATGTCAGCAGAGAATCAGTCTGCATGTCATAGCAGAGAATGAGGCTTCACGTCAGCCACCACTGCAACAGTCCATTGGCATATATTTAGGCCCAGCACCCAGGCAGAGGAGGGAGGTCCCGTAACAGAGAATCTGTCTTCATGTCAGCAGAGAATTAGTCTGCATGTCATAGCAGAGAATGAGGCTTCACGTCAGCCACCACTGCAACAGTCCATTGGCATATATTTAGGCCCAGCACCCAGGCAGAGGAGGGAGGTCCCGTAACAGAGAATCTGTCTTCATGTCAGCAGAGAATTAGTCTGCATGTCATAGCAGAGAATGAGGCTTCACGTCACCCACCACTGCAACAGTCCATTGGCATATATTTAGGCCTAGCACACAGGCAGAGCAGAGAGGTCCCGTAACAGACGATCTGGCTTCATGTCAGCAGAGAATCAGTCTGCATGTCATAGCAGAGAATGAGGCTTCACGTCACCCACCACTGCAACAGTCCATTGGCATATATTTAGGCCTAGCACACAGGCAGAGGAGAGAGGTCCCGTAACAGACAATCTGGCTTCATGTCAGCAGAGAATCAGTCTGCATGTCATAGCAGAGAATGAGGCTTCACGTCACCCACCACTGCAACAGTCCATTGGCATATATTTAGGCCTAGCACACAGGCAGAGCAGAGAGGTCCCGTAACAGACAATCTGGCTTCATGTCAGCAGAGAATCAGTCTGCATGTCATAGCAGAGAATCAGGCTTCACGTCAGCCACCACTGCAACAGTCCATTGTCATAAATTTAGGCCCAGCACCCAGGCAGAGGAGAGAGGTCCCGTAACAGACAATCTGGCTTCATGTCAGCAGAGAATTAGTCTGCATGTCATAGCAGAGAATGAGGCTTCACGTCAGCCACCACTGCAACAGTCCATTGGCATATATTTAGGCCTAGCACACAGGCAGAGGAGAGAGGTCCCGTAACAGACAATCTGGCTTCATGTCAGCAGAGAATCAGTCTGCATGTCATAGCAGAGAATGAGGCTTCACGTCACCCACCACTGCAACAGTCCATTGGCATATATTTAGGCCTAGCACACAGGCAGAGCAGAGAGGTCCCGTAACAGACAATCTGGCTTCATGACAGCAAAGAATCAGTCTGCATGTCATAGCAGAGAATGAGGCTTCACGTCACCCACCACTGCAACAGTCCATTGGCATATATTTAGGCCTAGCACACAGGCAGAGCAGAGAGGTCCCGTAACAGACGATCTGGCTTCATGTCAGCAGAGAATCAGTCTGCATGTCATAGCAGAGAATGAGGCTTCACGTCAGCCACCACTGCAACAGTCCATTGGCATATATTTAGGCCTAGCACACAGGCAGAGGAGAGAGGTCCCGTAACAGACAATCTGGCTTCATGTCAGCAGAGAATCAGTCTGCATGTCATAGCAGAGAATGAGGCTTCACGTCACCCACCACTGCAACAGTCCATTGGCATATATTTAGGCCTAGCACACAGGCAGAGCAGAGAGGTCCCGTAACAGACAATCTGGCTTCATGACAGCAGAGAATCAGTCTGCATGTCATAGCAGAGAATGAGGCTTCACGTCACCCACCACTGCAACAGTCCATTGGCATATATTTAGGCCTAGCACACAGGCAGAGCAGAGAGGTCCCGTAACAGACGATCTGGCTTCATGTCAGCAGAGAATCAGTCTGCATGTCATAGCAGAGAATGAGGCTTCACGTCACCCACCACTGCAACAGTCCATTGGCATATATTTAGGCCTAGCACACAGGCAGAGCAGAGAGGTCCCGTAACAGACAATCTGGCTTCATGTCAGCAGAGAATCAGTCTGCATGTCATAGCAGAGAATCAGGCTTCACGTCAGCCACCACTGCAACAGTCCATTGTCATAAATTTAGGCCCAGCACCCAGGCAGAGGAGAGAGGTCCCGTAACAGACAATCTGGCTTCATGTCAGCAGAGAATTAGTCTGCATGTCATAGCAGAGAATCAGGCTTCATGTCAGCCACCACTGCAACAGTCCATTGGCATATATTTAGGCCTAGCACACAGGCAGAGGAGAGGTTCATTCAACTTTGGGTAGCCTCGCAATATAATGGTAAAATGAAAATAAAAATAGGATTGAATGAGGAAGTGCCCTGGAGTCCAATAATATATGGTTATGGGGAGGTAGTTAATGTCTAATCTGGACAAGGGACGGACAGGTCCTGTGGGATCCATGCCTGGTTCATTTTTATGAACGTCAGCTTGTCCACATTGGCTGTAGACAGGCGGCTGCGTTTGTCTGTAATGACGCCCCCTGCCGTGCTGAATACACGTTCAGACAAAACGCTGGCTGCCGGGCAGGCCAGCACCTCCAAGGCATAAAAGGCTAGCTCTGGCCACGTGGACAATTTAGAGACCCAGAAGTTGAATGGGGCCGAACCATCAGTCAGTACGTGGAGGGGTGTGCACACGTACTGTTCCACCATGTTAGTGAAATGTTGCCTCCTGCTAACACGTTGCGTATCAGGTGGTGGTGCAGTTAGCTGTGGCGTGTTGACAAAAGTTTTCCACATCTCTGCCATGCTAACCCTGCCCTCAGAGGAGCTGGCCGTGACACAGCTGCCTTGGCGACCTCTTGCTCCTCCTCTGCCTTGGCCTTGGGCTTCCACTTGTTCCCCTGTGACATTTGGGAATGCTCTCAGTAGCGCGTCTACCAACGTGCGCTTGTACTCGCGCATCTTCCTATCACGCTCCAGTGCAGGAAGTAAGGTGGGCACATTGTCTTTGTAGCGTGGATCCAGCAGGGTGGCAACCCAGTAGTCCGCACAGGTTAAAATGTGGGCAACTCTGCTGTCGTTGCGCAGGCACTGTAGCATGTAGTCGCTCATGTGTGCCAGGCTGCCCAGGGGTAAGGACAAGCTGTCCTCTGTGGGAGGCGTATCGTCATCGTCCTGCCTTTCCCCCCAGCCACGCACCAGTGATGGACCCGAGCTGCGTTGGGTGCCACCCCGCTGTGACCATGCTTCATCCTCATCCTCCTCCACCTCCTCCTCATCCTCGTCCTCCTCGTCCTCCAGTAGTGGGCCCTGGCTGGCCACATTTGTACCTGGCCTCTGCTGTTGCCAAAAACCTCCCTCTGAGTCACTTCGAAGAGACTGGCCTGAAAGTGCTAAAAATGACCCCTCTTCCTCCTCCTCCTCCTCCTCCTGGGCCACCTCCTCTTCCATCATCGCCCTAAGTGTTTTCTCAAGGAGACATAGAAGTGGTATTGTAACGCTGATAACGGTGTCATCGCCACTGGCCATGTTGGTGGAGTACTCGAAACAGCGCAACAGGGCACACAGGTCTCGCATGGAGGCCCAGTCATTGGTGGTGAAGTGGTGCTGTTCTGTAGTGCGACTGACCCGTGCGTGCTGCAGCTGAAACTCCACTATGGCCTGCTGCTGCTCGCACAGTCTGTCCAGCATGTGCAAGGTGGAGTTCCACCTGGTGGGCACGTCGCATATGAGGCGGTGAGCGGGAAGGCCGAAGTTACGCTGTAGCGCAGACAGGCGAGCAGCAGCAGGATGTGAACGCCGGAAGCGCGAACAGACGGCCCGCACTTTATACAGCAGCTCTGACATGTCGGGGTAGTTGTGAATGAACTTCTGCACCACCAAATTCAGCACATGCGCCAAGCAAGGGATGTGCGTCAAATTGGCTAGTCCCAGAGCTGCAACGAGATTTCGCCCATTATCACACACCACCAGGCCGGGCTTGAGGCTCACCGGCAGCAACCACTCGTCGGTCTGTTGTTCAATACCCCGCCACAACTCCTGTGCGGTGTGGGGCCTGTCCCCCAAACATATGAGTTTCAGAATGGCCTGCTGACGTTTACCCCGGGCTGTGCTGAAGTTGGTGGTGAAGGTGTGTGGCTGACTGGATGAGCAGGTGGAAGAAGAGGAGGAGGAAGCCGAGAAGGAGGAGGTGGCAACAGGAGGCAAAGAATGTTGCCCTGCGATCCTTGGCGGCGGAAGGACGTGCGCCAAACAGCTCTCCGCCTGGGGCCCAGCTGCCACTACATTTACCCAGTGTGCAGTTAGGGAGATATAGCGTCCCTGGCCGTGCTTACTGGTCCACGTATCTGTGGTTAGGTGGACCTTGCTACAGATGGCGTTGCGCAGTGCACACTTGATTTTATCGGATACTTGGTTGTGCAGGGAAGGCACGGCTCTCTTGGAGAAGTAGTGCCGGCTGGGAACAACATACTGTGGGACAGCAAGCGACATGAGCTGTTTGAAGCTGTCTGTGTCCACCAGCCTAAATGACAGCATTTCATAGGCCAGTAGTTTAGAAATGCTGGCATTCAGGGCCAGGGATCGAGGGTGGCTAGGTGGGAATTTACGCTTTCTATCAAATGTTTGTGAGATGGAGAGCTGAACGCTGGCGTGTGACATGGTTGAGACGCTTGGTGACGGAGGTGGTGGTGGTGGTGTTGGTGGTACATCCCCTGTTTGCTGGGCGGCAGGTGCCAACGTTCCTCCAGAGGCGGAGGAAGAGGCCGAGGCGGCAGCAGCAGAATAGGCCGAGGCGGCAGCAGCAGAAGAGGTAGCAGGGGGAGCCTGAGTGACTTCCTTGGTTTTAAGGTGTTTACTCCACTGCAGTTCATGCTTTGCATGCAGGTGCCTGGTCATGCAGGTTGTGCTCAGGTTCAGAACGTTAATGCCTCGCTTCAGGCTCTGATGGCACAGCGTGCAAACCACTCGGGTCTTGTCGTCAGCACATTGTTTGAAGAAGTGCCATGCCAGGGAACTCCTTGAAGCTGCCTTTGGGGTGCTCGGTCCCAGATGGCGGCGGTCAGTAGCAGGCGGAGTCTCTTGGCGGCGGGTGTTCTGCTTTTGCCCACTGCTCCCTCTTTTGCTACGCTGTTGGCTCGGTCTCACCACTGCCTCTTCCTCCGAACTGTGAAAGTCAGTGGCACGACCTTCATTCCATGTGGGGTCTAGGACCTCATCGTCCCCTGCATCGTCTTCCACCCAGTCTTGATCCCTGACCTCCTGTTCAGTCTGCACACTGCAGAAAGACGCAGCAGTTGGCACCTGTGTTTCGTCATCATCAGAGACATGCTGAGGTGGTATTCCCATGTCCTCATCATCAGGAAACATAAGTGGTTGTGCGTCAGTGCATTCTATGTCTTTCACCGCTGGGGAAGGGCTAGGTGGATGCCCTTGGGAAACCCTGCCAGCGGAGTCTTCAAACAGCATAAGAGACTGCTGCATAACTTGAGGCTGAGACAGTTTCCCTGGTATGCATGGGGGTGATGTGACAGACTGATGGGGTTGGTTTTCAGGCGCCATCTGTGCGCTTTCTGCAGAAGACTGGGTGGGAGATAATGTGAACGTGCTGGATCCACTGTCGGCCACCCAATTGACTAATGCCTGTACCTGCTCAGGCCTTACCATCCTTAGAACGGCATTGGGCCCCACCATATATCGCTGTAAATTCTGGCGGCTACTGGGACCTGAGGTAGTTGGTACACTAGGACGTGTGGATGTGGCAGAACGGCCACGTCCTCTCCCAGCACCAGAGGGTCCACTAACACCACCACGACCATGTCCACGTCCGCTACTAGATGTTTTTCTCATTGTTATGGTTCACCACAACAACAAATATATTATTTGGCCCAATGTATTGTATTCAAATTCAGCGGGATATAAATTTGAGGCCTAGTATTTAGGCGCTGGGTGACCGGTATGGATTTAGTGACAGAATTAGACTTGGAAATGCACAGAAGCGTGTGTGTGTGTGAAGTTATTCTGAATGACCCAATGTGCACCTTGAATATTATATACCCTTTTAGGGATAGATTTCAAATAGCTCTGATATAGCAGAAACCACTAAATTATGAAATTGCTAAATTGGGAATTGTATTTCAACCCAGAACAAAAAATGTGCTTTGACGGACACTAAATAACTTTCCCAGCCACAACAGGACAGCGTTAACGAGAGATTTAGCAGGATATAAATTTGAGGCCTAGTATTTAGGCGCTGGGTGACAGGTATGGGTTTAGTGACAGAATTAGACTTAGAAATACACAGTAGCGGGTGTGTGTGAAGTTATTCTGAATGACCCAATGTGCACCTTGAATATTATATACCCTTTTAGGGATAGATTTCAAATAGCTCTGATATAGCAGAAACCACTAAATTATGAAATTGCTAAATTGGGAATTGTATTTCAACCCAGAACAAAAAATGTGCTTTGACGGACACTAAATAACTTTCCCAGCCACAACAGGACAGCGTTAACGAGAGATTTAGCAGGATATAAATTTGAGGCCTAGTATTTAGGCGCTGGGTGACAGGTATGGGTTTAGTGACAGAATTAGACTTGGAAATACACAGTAGCGGGTGTGTGTGAAGTTATTCTGAATGACCCAATGTGCACCTTGAATATTATATACCCTTTTAGGGATAGATTTCAAATAGCTCTGATATAGCAGAAACCACTAAATTATGAAATTGCTAAATTGGGAATTGTATTTCTACCCAGAACAAAAAATGTGCTTTGACGGACACTAAATATCTTGCCCAGCAACAACAGTACAGCGGTGGGTAACGAGAGATTTAGAGGGATTTAAATTTGAGGCCTAGTATTTAGGCGCTGGGTCACCGGTATGGATTTAGTGACAGAATTAGACTTGGAAATGCACAGAAGCGTGTGTGTGAAGTTATTCTGAATGACCCTATGTGCACCTTCAATATTATATACCCTTTTAGGGATAGATTTCAAATAGCTCTGATATAGCAGAAACCACTAAATTATGAAATTGCTAAATTGGGAATTGTACTTCAACCCAGAACAAAAAATGTGCTTTGACGGACACTAAATATCTTGCCCAGCAACAACAGTACAGCGGTGGGTAACGAGAGATTTAGAGGGATTTAAATTTGAGGCCTAGTATTTAGGCGCTGGGTCACCGGTATGGATTTAGTGACAGAATTAGACTTGGAAATGCACAGAAGCGTGTGTGTGAAGTTATTCTGAATGACCCTATGTGCACCTTCAATATTATATACCCTTTTAGGGATAGATTTCAAATAGCTCTGATATAGCAGAAACCACTAAATTATGAAATTGCTAAATTGGGAATTGTACTTTCAACCCAGAACAAAAATGTGCTTTGACGGACACTAAATAACTCTGCCCAGCAACAACAGTACACGGTGGGTAACGAGAGATTTAGAGGGATATAAATTTGAGGCCTAGTATTTAGGCGCTGGGTGACAGGTATGGATTTAGTGACAGAATTAGACTTGGAAATGCACAGTAGCGGGTGTGTGAAGTTATTCTGAATGTACCCTATGTGCACCTTCAATATTATATACCCTTTTAGGGATAGATTTCAAATAGCTCTGATATAGCAGAAACCACTAAATTATGAAATTGCTAAATTGGGAATTGTACTTCAACCCAGAACAAAAAATGTGCTTGACGGACACTAAATATCTTGCCCAGCTAACAGCACTAAGGGACGAGAGATTTAGCGGGATATAAATTTGAGGCCTAGTATTTAGGCGCTGGGTGCACCGGTATGGATTTAGTGACAGAATTAGACTTGGAAATACACAGTAGCGGTGTGTGTGAAGTTATTCTGAATGACCCTATGTGCACCTTCAATATTATATACCCTTTTAGGGATAGATTTCAAATAGCTCTGATATAGCAGAAACCACTAAATTATGAAATTGCTAAATTGGGAATTGTACTTCAACCCAGAACAAAAATGTGCTTTGACGGACACTAAATATCTTGCCCAGCAACAACAGTACAGCGGTGGGTAACGAGAGATTTAGAGGGATTAAATTTGAGGCCTAGTATTTAGGCGCTGGGTCACCGGTATGGATTTAGTGACAGAATTAGACTTGGAAATGCACAGTAAGCGTGTGTGTGAAGTTATTCTGAATGACCCTATGTGCACCTTCAATATTATATACCCTTTTAGGGATAGATTTCAAATAGCTCTGATATAGCAGAAACCACTAAATTATGAAATTGCTAAATTGGGAATTGTACTTCAACCCAGAACAAAAAATGTGCTTTGACGGACACTAAATAACTCGCCCAGCTACAGCACTAAGGACAGATTTAGCTGGATATAAATTTGAGGCCTAGTATTTAGGCGCTGGGTGACAGGTATGGGTTTAGTGACAGAATTAGACTTGGAAATGCACAGTAGCGGGTGTGTGAAGTTATTCTGAATGTCCCTATGTGCACCTTCAATATGATCTACCCTTTTAGGGATAGATTTCAAATAGCTCTGATATAGCAGAAACCACTAAATTATGAAATTGCTAAATTGGGAATTGTATTTCAACCCAGAACAAGAAATGTGCTTGAACGGACACTAAATAACTCGCCCAGCTACAGCACTAACGACAGATTTAGCTGGATATGAATTTGAGGCCTAGTATTTAGGCGCTGGGTGACAGGTATGGGTTTAGTGACAGAATTAGACTTGGAAATACACAGTAGCGGGTGTGTGTGAAGTTATTCTGAATGACCCAATGTGCACCTAGAATATTATATACCCTTTTAGGAATAGATTTCAAATAGCTCTGATATAGCAGAAACCACTAAATTATGAAATTGCTAAATTGGGAATTGTATTTCAACCCAGAACAAGAAATGTGCTTGAACGGACACTAAATAACTCGCCCAGCTACAGCACTAAGGACAGATTTAGCTGGATATAAATTTGAGGCCTAGTATTTAGGCGCTGGGTGACAGGTATGGGTTTAGTGACAGAATTAGACTTGGAAATGCACAGTAGCGGGTGTGTGTGAAGTTATTCTGAATGTCCCTATGTGCACCTTCAATATGATCTACCCTTTTAGGGATAGATTTCAAATAGCTCTGATATAGCAGAAACCACTAAATTATGAAATTGCTAAATTGGGAATTGTATTTCAACCCAGAACAAGAAATGTGCTTGAACGGACACTAAATAACTCGCCCAGCTACAGCACTAAGGACAGATTTAGCTGGATATAAATTTGAGGCCTAGTATTTAGGCGCTGGGTGACAGGTATGGGTTTAGTGACAGAATTAGACTTGGAAATGCACAGTAGCGGGTGTGTGAAGTTATTCTGAATGTCCCTATGTGCACCTTCAATATGATCTACCCTTTTAGGGATAGATTTCAAATAGCTCTGATATAGCAGAAACCACTAAATTATGAAATTGCTAAATTGGGAATTGTATTTCAACCCAGAACAAGAAATGTGCTTGAACGGACACTAAATAACTCGCCCAGCTACAGCACTAACGACAGATTTAGCTGGATATGAATTTGAGGCCTAGTATTTAGGCGCTAGGTGACAGGTATGGGTTTAGTGACAGAATTAGACTTGGAAATGCACAGTAGCGGGTGTGTGAAGTTATTCTGAATGACCCTATGTGCACCTTGAATATTATATACCCTTTTAGGGATAGATTTCAAATAGCTCTGATACAGCAGAAACCACTAAATTTTTAAATTGCTAAATTGGGAATTGTATTTCAACCCAGAACAAAAAATGTGCTTTGACGGACACTAAATAACTTTCCCAGCCACAACAGGACAGCGGTAACGAGAGATTTAGCGGGATATAAATTTGAGGCCTAGTATTTAGGCGCTGGGTGACCGGTATGGATTTAGTGACAGAATTAGACTGGGATATGGCCAAAAAATAACCACACTATTGCTGGTTAAATGCACTTGGTGATGGGCGCAGCTTGCCCCTGATGTAGTATATGGCCAAAAAATGAACAGACTATTGCTGGTTAAATGCACTTGGTGCCACAGCTTGACCAACCACACTACTGAGGGTTAAATGCACTTGGTGACGGGCGCAGCTTGCCCCTGATGTAGTATATGGCCAAAAAATGAACAGACTATTGCTGGTTAAATGCACTTGGTGACGGGCGCAGCTTGCCCCTGATTTAGTATATGGCCAAAAAATGAACAGACTATTGCTGGTTAAATGCACTTGGTGTGATAGCTTGACCAACCACACTACTGAGGGTTAAATGCACTTGGTGACGGGCGCAGCTTGCCCCTGATGTAGTATATGGCCAAAAAATAAACAGACTATTGCTGGTTAAATGCACTTGGTGTGACAGCTTCACCCTGATGTAGGCTTTAGCCCAAAAACAAACGCACCATTGAGGGTTAAATGCACTTGGTGACAGGCGCAGCTTGCCCCTGATGTAGTATATGGCCAAAAAATAAACAGACTATTGCTGGTTAAATGCACTTGGTGTGACAGCTTCACCCTGATGTAGGCTTTAGCCAAAAAACAACCACACCATTGAGGGTTAAATGCACTTGGTCGCAGCTTGTGCTGGCGCACCACAAGACACAAAATGGCCGCCGATCACCCCAGAAAAATGTGACTGACAAACGGTCTGGGCAGCCTAAAAACAGTGAGCAATTGAGGATCAGCAGCTCAATGATCCACAGCTGCAGATCGATCAGTTAATCAAGTCCTTTGGAGGAGTTAATCTGCCTAATCTCGCCCTACTGTCGCAGCCGCAACCTCTCCCTACGCTAATCAGAGCAGAGTGACGGGCGGCGCTATGTGACTCCAGCTTAAATAGAGGCTGGGTCACATGGTGCTCTGGCCAATCACAGCCATGCCAATAGTAGGCATGGCTGTGATGGCCTCTTGGGGCAAGTAGTATGACGCTTGTTGATTGGCTGCTTTGCAGCCTTTCAAAAAGCGCCAAGAAAGCGTCACAAAAGCGCGAAGAAAGCGACGAACACCGAACCCGAACCCGGACTTTTACGAAAATGTCCGGGTTCGGGTCCGTGTCACGGACACCCCAAAATTCGGTACGAACCCGAACTATACAGTTCGAGTTCGCTCATCCCTACTCCCCGCCCCCATTGAAAACACATACATACTTAGCCAAATGGAGCGTGTATGTGTATGGAGGAGTTGGGAGAAATAGCTATTGAAAGTATATAAACAACTGTGTTGAGCTTAGTTTATTAGCAAATTTAAAACTTTTGCACATTTTTCCTTTTATTTTTCAATAGTATTTCAAATAGTCCAACTTGTTAGATGATTGAAAGTCAGCTTCCCTTCAGAAAGCTTGCTTAGAAAAATGTAGAACAAGCAATTGCATGAATGAGGATACACGCATGTTGCTTGCAGAGTCTCCTCAGTTATTTACACAGTCTATTTTCCAATAGAAAAAAATTATAACATAGTATAATATTATGTAAATGTGTCTTGTTTCATTTTAGTTTTAGATGAATAATCAAAAGTCCTGTAATCATAGTGATGCCTGGAGGTGAACTGCTTTCATCAAGTCAATTATATGTCTTGATTTGTATTTATTTGTTTGTTTTATTGTATCAGCATGTATGCATATTTGTTAGCATTTTAGCATTCCGAGCATATGCAAAGCCTCAGTTAATCCTTTAATCTTTTGAATCAAGTCTATCATCAATAAACAGGAAAAGTAGATTGAATTAACACCCCATTCAGCTTCCACGGCAGTAAAACTACTGCAGGGAAAAATGTAGCAAAAAATTATAAAGCGTCACTATATCATTTCAGCTGAAAAACAAGTCAAAATGAATGTATGGCAAGAAAACCAATTGCACAAACAGATGGGGCTGTTAAATGCTTACAAAATTCCTTGTACACAGATTATTTTGGCTCAAGGTGGAAAATTATTTGACAATCAGAGGATGGATTAAATGCATATTAAACCCAAATATAAACTGTTTATATCAGAGTCTCTCAACCGTTCCAAGACAAGTACCCCCTAGAAAATCCAAATGAGTACCTCCAAGGAAGAATCAGTCATATACAGCATGTTATCAAACAAACATAAGAATTAGAGATGAGCAAATTTTTAAAAAATTCTATTCACTGGTTCGCCAATTTTTTTGGGAAAAATTTGGTTTGATCTGAATAAATTTGTCGTGAATTACGTTAAACTATTATTTCCTGGCTGCAAAGAACCTATATAGTGGTGTAGAACACTGTGCCTTGCAATAACACGCATAAGGAGTCTGCTTTGGTAGTGAAATAATACTGTGAGTCAGTATAACATGCAGATGACAGGCGTCGATCTTAGAATCACTGAACACTTCGCTTATTTGGGCAGTCACGGGGCCAAAACTGACCAAATAACTCAAGTATGTACAGCCTTACAGATCGATGTTAGCGCCAAGAAGAAGCGCACTCCTTTTACACCGTCGTCAGCTGATTCCACATAGATGTCTACAGAACCTGTTCTATTAACCACTTCAGCCCCGCTAGCTGAAACCCCCTTCATGACCAGAGCACTTTTTACACTTCTGCACTACACTACTTTCACCGTTTATCGCTCGGTCATGCAACTTACCATACAAATGAATTTTACCTCCTTTTCTTCTCACTAATGGAGCTTTCATTTGGTGGTATTTCATTGCTGCTGGCATTTTTACTTTTTTTTGTTATTAATCAAAATGTAACGATTTTTTTGCAAAAAAATGACATTTTTCACTTTCAGCTGTAAAATTTTGCCAAAAAAACGACATCCATATATAAATTTTTCGCCAAATTTATTGTTCTACATGTCTTTGATAAAAAAAAAATGTTTGGGCAAAAAAAAAAAATGGTTTGGGTAAAAGTTATAGCATTTACAAACTATGGTACAAAAATGTGAATTTCCGCTTTTTGAAACAGCTCTGACTTTCTGAGCACCTGTCATGATTCCTGAGGTTCTACAATGCCCAAACAGTAGAAAACCCCCACAAATGACCCCATTTCGGAAAGTAGACACCCTAAGGTATTCGCTGATGGGCATAGTGAGTTCATAGAACTTTTTATTTTTTGTCACAAGTTAGCAGAAAATGATGATGATTTTTTTTTCTTACAAAGTCTCATATTCCACTAACTTGCGACAAAAAATAAAAAATTCTAGGAACTCGCCATGCCCCTCACAGAATACCTTGGGGTGTCTTCTTTCCAAAATGGGGTCACTTGTGGGGTAGTTATACTGCCCTGGCAATTTAGGGGCCCAAATGTGTGAGAAGTACTTTGCAATCAAAATGTGTAAAAAATGAATGGTGAAATCCAAAAGGTGCACTTTGGAATATGTGCCCCTTTGCCCACCTTGGCAGCAAAAAAGTGTGACACATCTGGTATCGCCGTACTCAGGAGAAGTTGGGCAATGTGTTGTGGGGTGTCATTTTACATATACCCATGCTGGGTGAGAAAAATATCTTGGTCAAATGCCAACTTTGTATAAAAAAATGGGAAAAGTTGTCTTTTGCCAAGATATTTTTCTCACCCAGCATGGGTATATGTAAAATGACCCCCCAAAACACATTCCCCAACTTCTCCTGAGTACGGCAATACCAGATGTGTCACACGTTTTTGCTGCCAAGGTGGGCAAAGGGGCACATATTCCAAAGTGCACCTTTTGGATTTCACCATTCATTTTTTACACATTTTGATTGCAAAGTACTTCTCACACATTTGGGCCCCTAAATTGCCAGGGCAGTATAACTACGCCACAAATGACCCCATTTTGGAAAGAAGACACCCCAAGGTATTCCGTGAGGGGCATGGCGAGTTCCTAGAATTTTTTATTTTTTGTCACAAGTTAGCGGAAAATGATGATTTTTTTCTCTTTTTTCCTTACAAAGTCTCATATTCCACTAACTTGCGACAAAAAATAAAAAATTCTAGGAACTCGCCATGCCCCTCACGGAATACCTTGGGGTGTCTTCTTTCCAAAATGGGGTCACTTGTGGCGTAGTTATACTGCCCTGGCAATTTAGGGGCCCATATGTGTGAGAAGTACTTTGCAATCAAAATCTGTAAAAAATGACCGGTGAAATCCGAAAGGTGCACTTTGGAATATGTGCCCCTTTGCCCACCTTGGCATCAAAAAAGTGTCACACATCTGGTATCACCGTACTCAGGAGAAGTTGGGGAATGTGTTTTGGGGTGTCATTTTACATATACCCATACTGGGTGAGAGAAATATCTTGGCAAAAGACAACTTTTCCCATTTTTTTATACAAAGTTGGCATTTGACCAAGATATTTTTCTCACCCAGCATGGGTATATGTAAAATGACACCCCACAACACATTGCCCAACTTCTCCTGAGTACGGCGATACCAGATGTGTCACACTTTTTTGCTGCCAAGGTGGGCAAGGGGGCACATATTCCAAAGTGCACCTTTCGGATTTTGCAGGGCATTTTTTACACATTTTGATTGCAAAGTTCTTCTCACACATTTGGGCCCCTAAATTGCCAGGGCAGTATAACTACGCCACAAGTGACCCCATTTTGGAAAGAAGACACCCCAAGGTATTCCGTGAGGGGCATGGCGAGTTCCTAGAATTTTTAATTTTTTGTCGCAAGTTAGTGGAATATGAGACTTTGTAAGGAAAAAAGAAAAAAAATGAAAAATCATCATTTTCCGCTAACTTGTGACAAAAAATAAAAAATTCTAGGAACTCGCCGTGCCCCTCACGGAATACCTTGGGGTGTCTTCTTTCCAAAATGGGGTCACTTGTGGCGTAGTTATACTGCCCAGGCAATTTAGGGGCCCAAATGTGTAAGAAGTACCTTGCAATCAAAATGTGTAAAAAATGGCCTGCGAAATCCGAAAGGTGCACTTTGGAATATGTGCCCCTTTGCCCACCTTGGCTGCAAAAAAGTGTCACACAGGAGACGCCTTACTCAGGAGAAGTTGGGCAATGTGTTTTGGGGGGTCATTTTACATATACCCATGCTGGGTGAGAGAAATATCTTGGCAAAAGACAACTTTTCCCATTTTTTTATACAAAGTTGGCATTTGACCAAGATATTTTTCTCACCCAGCATGGGTATATGTAAAATGACACCCCAAAACACATTCCCCAACTTCTCCTGAGTACGGCGATACCACATGTGTGACACTTTTTTGCAGCCTAGATGCGCAAAGGTGCCCAAATTCCTTTTAGGAGGGCATTTTTAGACATTTGGATCCCAGACTTCTTCTCACACTTTCAGGCCCCTAAAAAGCCAGGGCAGTATAAATACCCCACATGTGACCCCACTTTGGAAAGAAGACACCCCAAGGTATTCAATGAGGGGCATGGCGAGTTCCTAGAATTTTTTTTTTTTTTGCATAAGTTAGCGGATATTGATTTTTTTTTGTTTTTTTCTCACAAAGTCTCACTTTCCGCTAACTTAGGACAAAAATTTCAATCTTTCATGGACTCAATATGCCCCTCACGGAATACCTTGGGGTGTCTTCTTTCCGAAATGGGGTCACATGTGGGGTATTTATACTGCCCTGGCTTTTTAGGGGCCCTAAAGCGTGAGAAGAAGTCTGGAATATAAATGTCTAAAAATGTTTACGCATTTGGATTCCGTGAGGGGTATGGTGCGTCCATGTGAGATTTTATTTTTTGACACAAGTTAGTGGAATATGAGACTTAGTAAGAAAAAACAAAAACAAACAAAAAATTGATCAGGGAGTGTATATGGGTGATCACCCGCCTGTCATTGATCACCCCCCTGTAAGGCTCCATTCAGACGTCCGCATGATTTTTACGGATCCATGGATACATGTATCGGATCCACAAAACACATGCGGACGTCTGAATGGAGCCTAACAGGGGGGTGATCAATGACAGGGGGGTGATCAATGACAGGGGGTGATCAGGGAGTGTATATGGGTGATCACCCGCCTGTCATTGATCACCCCCCTGTAAGGCTCCATTCAGACGTCCGTATGCTTTTTGCGGATCCGATCCATGTATCCCTGGATCCGTAAAAATCATACGGACGTCTGAACGGAGCCTGACAGGGGGGTGATCAATCACAGGGCGGTGATCAATGACAGGGGGGTGAACAGGGAGTTTATATGGGGTGATCATGGGTGATCAGGGGTTTATAAGGGGTTAATAAGTGACGGGGGGGGGGTGTAGTGTAGTGTGGTGTTTGGTGCGACTGTACTGACCTACCTGAGTCCTCTGGTGGTCGATCCTAACAAAAGGGACCACCAGAGGACCAGGTAGGAGGTATATTAGACGCTGTTATGAAAACAGCGTCTAATATACCTGTTAGGGGTTAAAAAATTCGGATCTCCAGCCTGCCAGCGAGCGATCGCCGCTGGCAGGCTGGAGATCCACTCGCTTACCTTCCGTTCCTGTGAGCGCGCGCTCCTGTGTGCGCGCGTTCACAGGAAATCTCGCGTCACGCGAGATGACGCGTATATGCGTCCAGGAGGAGTAAAGCAACCACCTCCCGGACGCATATATGCGTACAGCGGTCGGGAGGTGGTTAAACTATTATTTAAGTAGAGCCGCCCTGACAGAGTGGAGAGGGTGTCAACAGAAAGTTTGTATTGACGTCACTGATTAGTTTTCCCTTCCTCTGAACCGTCAGAGCAATAACCCCAAAAAACGGATCCTGTCTGTTGAGCATCCGCCTTCAATCGGTTAGCATTTGGTCACTAATCCATCAGTATTGCTAATGCAAAAAAAAACAGGAGTGGATCCAAAACAGAGATGACACGTGAATGGAATATTTGCATGTCTTCTGTGTTTTGTACCCACTCCTGCTTTTGGCTACCAAATCACAAGTGAATTCTGATTGGAACATGCAGGCCTTACAGCTGTAAAACAGACAGAATCCGTTGTGCGTCTCATTTTTCCTTCCTTCTGACAGATCAGAAGAAGGGTCAAATAAATGATGATGTCAGCCAGGCTGAAAGGCAAAATAGTGGGCCAGTCATGAAGTGGGGAGGGTGGGAAAAACATGAGAAGTCCACAGAGTGGCCCTATGACATAGTGGTGAGGTGAAAGCAGCATGAGGAGACCACAGAGTAGCCCAATGACAGAGTCTGGAGGTGGCGGCAGCGTCTGGAAGAGGCCACAGAGTGACACAATGACAGTGTGCAGGTGGCAGCAGCATCAGGAGGCCACAGAGTGGCACAATGACAGAGGGTGGAGTTGGTGGCTGCAGCATCAGGAGAAAGCCACAGAATGGCACAATGACAGTGTAGAGGTGGCAGCAGCAGCATCAGGAGACCACAGAGTTGCAAGGTGACATAGTGTGGCGGTGACAGGAGCATCAGAAGACCACAGCGTGGCAAGGTGTCATTGTGTGAAGGTGGCAGCAGCATCAGGAGACCACATAGTGACCCAGTTACAGAGTGGGGAGGTCGCAGCATCATCAGGAGACCACAGATTGGCAAGGTGACATAGTGTGGAGGTGGCAACAGCATAAGGAGACCACAGAGTAACCCAGTGACAGAGTAGGGAGGTGGGTTGAAATATGAGTAGCAGCTGAAGATGGTGGGTGACAGAAGGAGCACTTGGCATCAGATGTGTGGCATCAGACAGGTGGCAGCATCAGAATAGTAGCTGAGGCAGGTGGCCAGAAGAAACCAGTCTCTTTTGTCAAAGTGTTGGTGTGGCACCATGGATGATCTAGTCTGATGCATGAGACATTCGTAGGTGGAAATCCTGGCTGATCCACACCTGATTCATCTTGACAAAGGTCAGTCTCTCCACATTTTGGGTGGACAGGCAAGTTCTTCTTGTGGTAACAATGGCCCCCGCCACAGTAAACATCCGCTCTGATGCCACACTACTGGCCGGGCAGGACAGTTTTTCAAGGGCAAATTCTGCTAGTTGCGGCCACAAATCCAGTTTAGCTGCCCAGTAGTCCAGTGGATCTTCAATGTGGTAATGTAGCATGGTACTGTCCAAGTATGTCACCACCTGCTGGTACAAGTTCTGCTCTATGTCTAGATGCTGCTGCTGGTAAGTAGTTTCTTCACTAAGTGGGTGAAAAAAGCTGCTCATCAGCGACTCTAGGCTCAAGTTGCTGCTGATGGAGCTGGAACTAATCCTACCCACCTATCCTGCCACAGCAGCTATGGCAGAGGAACGTGAGTGCAGATGGCTCCCCCGGTCAGACTTGCGAGAAGATGGATGATGGCGCAAATAGGCAGCGGCCAACTCAGTAAATAGGATGTCTCTATAGTAGTTCAGTTTGTTCTCCCTCTCAGCGGGTGTAAAAAAGGCCCCCATTTTGGACTGGTAGCAAGGGTCCAAAAGGTGGAGAGCCAAAACTCATCCCTCTGCCAAATGGTGACAATTCAGCTGTCACTACATGCATCGGGCCATTTGTGCAAGTGACTCGGAGGGACTCCCTGCCTCCATCTCCACTGCATACTACCACGTTGTGTCTGGGTCCTCTGCCTCAACTTCCTCATCACCCTGTAGCTCCTCTGGCTGCTCTTGCTTCTTCTCTCCTGTCACCTGTGTGTAAAAACCACCCATTTCGCTACACATTGCTTGTGCTCCAATGTCCTCCTCCTCCAGTTCAGCCCCCACAGGGCTCATGTGGCCATGAGATCTAGACGCTATGTGTCCAGTCCCCTGACCAGCCAAATATGCCAGCATCTGTTCCAGGACATCAAGCAGTGGAATGACGTTGTTCATCCTGTAGTCCTGGTGACTGACAAATAACATAGCCTCCTCAAAGGGCCTGAGCAAATGGCAGGTGTCACGCATGAGCTGCTACTGGATGACATCGAAGTTACACAGAGGAATACTCCTGTCCGCTTGGATCATCAAGAAATCGTTTATGGCCGTTCTCTGTTCGTATAGTTGGTTCAACATTTGGAGGGTGTAATTCCAACAGGTGGAAACGTTGCATATCAGCCTATGTTGGGGGATGCCATTCTGCCGCTGCAGCTCAAGAAGGGTGTGCTTTGCAGTGTACGAGTGGCTGAAGTGCATGTAAAGTTACCTGGCCATTTTTAGGATGTCTTGCAGATGGGTGGAAGACTTCAGGAACCGTTTGACAACCAGATTGAACACTTGTGTCATGCAGGGCGCAGGACTCAGCCCTCCTTGATGCAGTGCCGACACCATGTTTTTCCCATTGTCAGTCACCATGGTTCCGATTTTAAGTTGTCGTTGAGAAAGCCAGAATTCGATTTCTTGATGAAGGACATGGAGCAGTTCCTTCCCTATGTGACTCAGTTTGCCCAGTCAAACAAGGTGCAGAACAGAGTGACACTGCCGTGCCCAGCACATGTGGTATGCTTGAGGGGCACTGTGAATTGTCCATGCAGTGGAGGCTGAGGACATGGTGGAGGATGAGGAGGCAGAGGCGGACATTGTTGCAGGACCAACGTGGGCCGTAAAGGACATGTATTGTCCCTGGGTGTAGTTACAGCTCCACACTTCAGTGCTGCCGTGCACTTTGGCAGACACTGACAGGCTCAAGGACTTGCCCACCTTCTGTTCTAAATGTGTGTGCGGGGCTGGTACTGCCTTTTTGGCAAAGAAATAACGGCTTGGGACTCTCCACCCCGGCTCGTCACAAGCCATCAATTCTCTGAAAGGTACGCAGTCCACCACTTGGAAAGGGAGGGACTGCAGCACCATCAACTTGGACAGGAGCACATTCAGCTTCTGTGCCGTTGGATGAGTGCACGCATACTGTTGTCTCTTGTCAATCGCTTTGGTGATCGATTGCTGATGGAATGACTGACGAGGAGTAGGAGGAGGAGCAGGAGCATCAGTACCAGCAGATTATGGGAAGGACAGACAGCTCCCTTCAGCTGAGGTGGTGGAGCATTAACTGCCTCAAACTGGGTGCATTCCATTAGGTGATGCAGCAGTTGCTTTTGCAGGCTGGACCACCACATCGGAGCCACGGTTCTCCCAGGCCACTTTATGGTGACGCTGCATATGTTGACGCAAGGCTGTGGTGCCAACATTGTCACCCTGGCCACACTTCACCTTCTACCCACAGATTCTACATATGGCCATGTTCACCTCCTCTGGCGGCTTAACCAAAAACTGCCACACCGCCGAGTAGGCGATTTTACCCCCAACACTGCGCACTGACTGACTGCTTCCGCCGCTGCTTCCGTGAACCCATGCACCACTACTTTCCGGGCAGGGAGGCTTCTGCAAAGTGGGTGGTCTACCCTGGGCATGTTTGGCTACCGACCTCCCACTGCTGCTGCCCTGCGGACTCCCGGCCACGCTAGCGACTTGCAGGCTCCACCGCTGCCTCACGGGCAGGCTGCCACCCTTTTCTCCCAATGATGAAGCCCCTAATTCACCAAATTCCCAAGTGCGATCAGGTACATCATCATCATCAAGTACGTCTGCATATCACTGATGTCCTACTCAACGGTCTCTGGGTCAGCTTTCCTGCCAAGCAGAGGAAGTGGCGGATGTCTCCTCCACATCTTGGCTGGCCAGTAGCTTCTGACTGTCCTCTAGTAGCTTGTCCTCGTTGTATAGTGGGGCTGAGCCCACAGCATGTAATACTTCTCTGGCTGAGGGAACAGAAAAGGAAAGAGCCAGGTTGAGGACAGGTGAGGGCACAGGGCCTGCTCCCGGGCCATGCCAACTAAGGGTTGTTTCTGACAAGCCCACCGACTCTTGGCTGATGTCACTTGGGACGAAGAACCGCTGGGTTGCTAGACAAAACACGACTGCTATATGACACCAGGAGCTCAGGGCTCTAGCTGTGACTTCTGCTGCCACGCCCCCTTACTGTGCTGTGACCTGTGCCAGAAACATTTAGGCCTCTTCCACTCCCCTATGCAGGGCCTGGCACTTCTCTGTATGACATACTGTTAGATCAAATAAATAAAAAGGAAATTAAAACACCTCAAAAAATTATGTAATTTTCTCACTTTACCACACAAAGGCTTATAAGCCAAAGGCTTATAATACATGCCAAAAAGGGCTATAATTTTCTCACTTTACCACACAATATCAAATACTTTTTTTGTTCCACTAGTTCACAACAAAAGGGCTTTAGAACATATAACTGCACAGCTGAACGGCAAATAGGCTCTTTTTTTCACCACTTATACACTCCACAAAAGGCTTTAGAACATATAACTGCACCGCTGAAGAGCAATTATATTTTTCTTTTTTCACTTATACACTCTACAAAAAGCTGCACCGTTGAGCGGAAAATATATTTTTCTTTTTTCCACTTATACACTCCGCCAAAGGGTTTTAGAACATATAACTGCATCGCTGAACGGCAAATAGGCCCTTACTTTCTCCACTTATACACGACACAAAAGGCTTTAGAACATATAACTGCACCGCTGAATGGCAAATAGGCCCTTTTTTCCCCACTTATACACAACACAAAAGGCTTTAGAACATATACAGTAACTGCATGACTGAACGGCAAATAGCCCCTCATGTTTTTCCACTTATACACAACACAAAAGGCTTTAGAACATATAACTGCACCACTAAACAGCAAATATATTTTCTTTGTTCCACTTATACACTCGACAAAAGGCATTAGAATATATAACTTCACCGCTGAATGGCAAAAGGGCCCTTATTTTTTTCACTTATACACTCCAAAAAGGCATTAGAACATATAACTGCACCGCTGAATGGCAAATATATATATTTTTTTGCCACTAATACACAACAAAAAGGGCTTCAGAACATATAACTGCACCGCTGAACGGCCAATACAATTTTTTTTGTGCCACTAATACACGCCAAAATGGGCTGCATTTAGCTCACTTCACCACACAACGGCTAATAAGCCATTTTTTCCACTAATACCAGCCAAAAAATGCTTTCGAACATATAACTGCACCGCACAAGGGCAAATAAGACGTACTCTAGAAATATTTCCTTGTAATAAACCCTGTTAAAGGGGTTGTCCGGGTTCAGAGCTGAACCTGGACATACCCTTATTTTCACCCCGGCAGCCCCCCTGAGCCTAGCATTGGAGCATCTCATGCTCCGATGCGCTCACGTGCCCTGCGCTAAACCGCGCAGGGCAACCCATTTAATAGCTGTATCAAACAGCACTTGCACCCCAATAACAAGAACAGTTTTCTGGAATTATAGAGCTGTAAATAAGTGACTGATTCTTTTAGCAAAAAGCTGGGTCACTTTCTTTAATTGACCCAGTCAATCTGCCAACATCTTGTATTAAAAAGCTCCAGCTGATAATGATGAGTCATGAATATTCATGAGCTCCTGACTCTCCCCGCCTACCTGCTGCTGAATGACAGTTTGTTTCCATATGAATCAGCAGCAGGTGGGCAGGGGAGTGGCTATAGCTCTGAATTAAATATATATGCTGGACTCAATGACATCACGCTGGACTCAAATCAGCTCATTAGCATGCGGCATGTGGCATCTTTGTGTGTATATTATGAGGTAACCATCTGTCACACCAGTAAGTGAATACATCTAAGGTAATTTTTAGTAGTTAATGATTGGATATAATTAGTTAGATTATAATCAAATATCCACATGACAGGTTCCCTTTAAATACTGTGTAACTGCATTTTATACGTTGTAATATATATCCTGTTCATTTTGACTGTATTTGCAAGGCTTTGTGGAAAGGGTTAATGAATACTGAGACACTGTTAGGACTTTGAATGAGAAGCTGGCAATTTTCCACAGCTGCCATAGAGTTTAAAGAAGACCAAAAATTTGAAAGGAAAAAGCCAGACATTGTTTACCACCAAAAGCAGACAGTCTGGTCTTTTGAATGTCTGGTTTAGCTATGTTGTTATGTCTGGAAACTTGATTTTGTGTGGAAAAACTGCTGTCACCGCCACTGAGTATAATTGAAGCTCTCCACTCCACCCCTCCCGCTAAAAGGTTCTAGTCTAGCTAAAACTGTACGGTATATAAGGAGAGCAGTTAGAGCCCCTAGTGTGCTGCAGTTAGGGACCAGTGCCTGGAGGGGAGACTCATGCCAGTCTGCATGAGTGATCAGAAAAAGACGCTGAGATGGGGACGCTGAGCCACAGACCATGGGTCACTAGCCCTGTGACCAGGGAGCCACCCGGACTACTGAACCACAGACCGTGGACCTCCAGCCATTGGCCAAGGTACCAGCCTTCTGAGAGAAGGCCAGTAAGCTGAGGCCTTTTCTCAGCATGAAAGCCTTCTTTTGCCAAGGAAGAGACTGGAGAAGCCAGGACTGCAGCCCTGACTCTCTGGACTTATTTCCCATTGGTCTGCACAACACATTACCATCCCTTCCGGAGAGCAGCGATGCGTGGTGAAATCTCGATGGTGTCCGGGGGACTCAACATAGCGTTAGGGCCACCCCAAACCGGGCCACTGCATAACCGCTATACATAGGAGCGCCAATTCCTTCTCAAATAGCTGATTGGCGGAGGTTATGGGTGTCGGACCCCCACCAATCAGATTCTGTTGAGCCAGAAAACCCCTTTAATGTGTTAGATTGTAGACTTACTCTGTGTATTGCATTTTTCCATAAGCACTGTGAATATGCATTTAACTAGCTGGCCAGTAGTTAGGTGGTGGCCTCTTCCCCCCATTTCCTCTAGAGGAGGAGGCGGATCATTAGTAGTGTTAGCTAATGAGCGTGAACAGCTCAGACATTGCATCAGGAACAGCCAGCTTATGAGACAAGGGGGGACAGAACAGATGCCAGCCTCTGAGGGAAAGGAGAACTGAATTCAATAGAAATTTAAAGAAACCTGAAATCTCCATAATGCCCCTCCCTAACCTCCCATAGTATCTTAACCTCAAGTTATCTTGTCTTCAATGCTGTCTTTTGTTTTGGGATCTGATGGCCAAGTTCACAGCAAAACAACTTTATTCACCCCACTCTGTGTATCTAAACGAGCAGTTTGAAGTTAAAGAGGAGGCGGCATTCATGCTTCAAGTCAAGCTTACCATGCCCATTTTCTGCCTCCTTCACTATTGATGGACAGATATTTTTTTCTTTCTACAGGCATGCTTTTTCCCGGGGAGGTGTGAAAAACTAAATCGAATAGTGCATCTCACTTGAAGAAAGAAAAAAGAGTGTCCATCAAGAGTGAAGAAGGCAGGAACAAGAAGCATGATGTGAAGCATGAAGGGCACCACCCCCTTGACTATACACAGAGGTGGGGGAAAGTTGTTTTGCTGCGAATTTGTCCATCATATCCCAAAACAATAGACACATTGGAGAAAAGATAACTTGAGCTTTAAGGTATTGCAGAAAGTTGGGGGGAGGGGGGGACATTATGGAAATGCTAGATTCACTTTATAGCATCCATTGCAAGAGAATTTTGCATGGAACAGGTCTGTGAACATTATGCATGTTTTTAGGCTTTCGACTTTTGGTTAGAGACTGCAGACACTCAGCATATAAAAAGAGACAGATTGTCCATCTGTTAAAGGACTATGTATTGTAAGATACGATATATTGCACCCCTTTGGCTGGAAGAGAAAGAGTTGGCTTATTGAAGAATGACTCAGAGAATCCCAGGCCTGTTCACCCCGTATTTACAGTCTCAGGATAAACTGTTCACTGTAAGAACTGTGTCTAGTTTTGCAATACTTTACAAAATTACTACTTTCATGTGTATTTACACTTTGCCAAGACGTTTTTGCAAAGAGGTATCACCCAAGAAAGAGAACCATCTCGCCAGTACCGCCACCTATTGGAAGTGGTTCCTTATTAGTCAAAATACGACTTTCCAACATGCCTTGGGCTTTGGCAAGAGAATGTAGCCCGACGTGATATACATGTGTAGATAACTGTTTTGGGGTTCATACCCCTTATAAGTATGCCTTTTCTTAAATCTTGTAAATAAAGAGTTTACCTTTTCAAAAATGTAAAAAAAGAAAATGACAAACTCATGCACAGCTTGCCTCATATTATCTTTTGAGCTCATAATCTCTGCCATGGAAATATAATTAATTAATAATGAAGGAATTAGGTATTGCATAGTTAGTAACTTTATTTGTATGCCTGAGTAATAGCAAGGCATGGGAACTCTAACCATGCCTCCTGAATTTTCTAAACTGCTTTGACATATTGGATAAACTTGTATGTGACTTTTTTCTTTGAAGTCCATTACAGTTTAATACCCTGTTAATACACTGTGCACGGCGCTATTCCTTTTTTGCTGGTTTACATTTGAAGGCAGAGAACTGTAGCAGAGAGCATTAGCAGCCTTTAATCAGCATGGTTGTCACTGCAGAGCTGCATGCATTACTAAATACTCAGTTTGAGGGTTCCTGTGATGTATTGCACCCACTGTTAACTATTATTGCTCAGTTATTCACTAATGTAAACGTTTTATCTTCTGAAAGCTTTCTACAGTAGTATGTTTTGCCAGCACAGCATTCGGTTTAGAAAGCATGGGATATAACACTGATACAGCCATGTTAGTGTTTTCAAGAGATACGCGTATAGTATTAGCAGGTTTTTATTTTTAAATACAGACGTGGACAAAATTGTTGGTACCCTTTGGTCAATGAAAGAAAAAGTCACAATGGTCACAGAAATAACTTTAATCTGACAAAAGTAATAATAAATTAAAATTCTATAAATGTTAACCAATGAAAGTCAGACATTGTTTTTCAACCATGCTTCAACAGAATTATGTAAAAAAATAAACTCATGAAACAGGCATGGACAAAAATGATGGTACCCCTAACTTAATATTTTGTTGCGCAACCTTTTGAGGCAATCACTGCAATCAAACGCTTCCTGTAACTGTCAATGAGACATCTGCACCTCTCAGCAGGTATTTTGGCCCACTCCTCATGAGCAAACTGCTCCAGTTGTGTCCGGTTTGAAGGGTGCCTTTTCCAGACTGCATGTTTCAGCTCCTTCCAAAGATGCTCAATAGGATTGAGGTCAGGGCTCATAGAAGGCCACTTTAGAATAGTCCAATTTTTTCCTCTTAGCCATTCTTGGGTGTTTTTAGCGGTGTGTTTTGGGTCATTGTCCTGTTGCAAGACCCATGACCTGCGACTGAGACCAAGCTTTCTGACACTGGCTAGTACATTTCTCTCTAGAATTCCTTGATAGTCTTGAGATTTCATTGTACCCTGCACAGATTCAAGACACCCTGTGCCAGACGCAGCAAAGCAGCCCCAGAACATAACAGAGCCTCCTCCATGTTTCACAGTAGGGACAGTGTTCTTTCTTGATATGCTTCATTTTTTCGTCTGTGAACATACAGCTGATGTGCCTTGGCAAAAACTTCGATTTTTGTCTCATCTGTCCACAGGACATTCTCCCAGAAGCTTTGTGGCTTGTCAACATGTAGTTTGGCATATTCCAGTCTTGCTTTTTTATGATTCGTTTTCAACAATGGTGTCCTCCTTGGTCGTCTCCCATGTAGTCCACTTTGGCTCAAACAACGACGGATGGTGCGATCTGACACTGATGTTCCTTGAGCATGAAGTTCACCTTGAATCTCTTTAGAAGTCTTTCTAGGCTCTTTTGTTACCATTCGGATTATCCGTCTCTTAGATTTGTCATCAATTTTCCTCCTGCGGCCACGTCCAGGGAGGTTGGCTACAGTCCCATGGATCTTAAACTTATGAATAATATGTGCAACTGTACTCACAGGAACATCTAGTTGCTTGGAGATGGTCTTATAGCCTTTACCTTTAACATGCTTGTCTATAATTTTCTTTCTGATCTCTTGAGACAGCTCTTTCCTTTGCTTCCTCTGGTCCATGTCGAGTGTGGTACACACCATATCACCAAACAACACAGTGATTACCTGGAGCCATATATATAGGCCCAATGGCTGATTACAAGGTTGTAGACACCTGTGATGCTAATTAGTGGACACACCTTGAATTAACATGTCCCTTTGGTCACATTATGTTCTGTGTTTTCTAGGGGTACCATCATTTTTGTCCATGCCTGTTTCATGAGTTTATTTTTTTACATAATTCTGTTGAAGCATGGTTGAAAAACAATGTCTGACTTTCATTGGTTAACATTTATAGAATTTTAATTTATTATTACTTTTGTCAGATTAAAGTTATTTCTGTGACCATTGTGACTTTTTCTTTCATTGACCAAAGGGTACCAACAATTTTGTCCACGTCTGTATAGGAGCCTTTTTGCCAAGTCAGGCTCAACTCTTCGTGGTAAATGTCATTCTTTGGATCCTGATATAAATTAATATGTAGGGCATGACTGGCGCAAGTGCTGCCGTTGGGAAGCAATTGGATGGATGCCCTTCTCTGCATGGTGAGGAACAGAGTTTTAATAGAGGGGTTTCAACTGTATATAAAAACATTTCTCGTCATAGGGGCATAGCTAAAGGCTTTTGGGCCCTGGTGCGAGAGTTCAGCTTGGGCTCCCATTCCCTCACGGCTTTGTGGCCAGTGGCAGGGTAGCACTTTGCCTTCGTGCTGCCTGAGGCATAAATTGTACCCCCCCATGCCAAATTCTGATCTAACCCTTTCCCTCCAGCTAGAGGTGTAACTTGACCAGCATGCACTTTCTATAATACTGGTGTCTTCTTATGCGGCTCAAGAGTCACTTGACCCCTCAGGCTCCTGGGCCTGGTAGCAAGTGCTACCTCTGCACGTCCTATAGCTACCCCCATGCGTCATATTGGGTTTGCAGGAAGTCCTTAGATTTCAAAAATTTCATGTCATACCAGGTTCACAGGAAGTCCATAGATTATTGTGCATATGCACCTTCCATTTCCTCAGAGTAGCAGTTGATCGGGTAGAAGTTTATGACGGCAGTATTAGGAGCATAATCCAAGCCACCTGCAAGATTTCAGGAGTTTCAGCCCCTTTTCTCAGGCATGATTGCAGGTGGCCCAAGCAACTGCTACTGTGAGGAAAAGGACTTCCTGTGAACCAGGTATGACATGAAATGATTTATATAACTGTGGATTTTACTTTACTATTATTGTGAATGTGTTATTTCATATATATTTTAATGTATTTTCATGTTATGTATTGTACCCAATATAGCCATGTATGGATGACACAACCAGGGTGAAAAATTTTGGCTCAGCCCTTGTAGAAAGTTGGTTAGGGATCCAGGATCCACCCCCCAAATCAGTGGAGTTGAGAGTGAGAATTCAGAGATAGAGGAAGCTGTTGTCTTGGGCTCACTCTTCCCAGGCCCTGAAAGCTGCAGAGATTCACAGATCTCTGCTTTATCTACGGAAGGAGAGAAGGAGAACAAGAAAGGAGAGAAACGGAGAACCTAGAATTTTCATGGATGAGCACTGGAATCAGTTAGGTGACCTGCTACCAAAAGCTGCTAAGACTTTACTGGTGTGAGAGATACTGTTTAGGCATGCCTGTATCCCACAGCGGACCTTAGAGTCACCATTGCAAGAGTACTATTTCCCGCCATAGATTCTACTGGAAGAGACTTTCCTAAATCTATACATCACTATCTGGAAGAGAATTGCACTGTGTACAGTTGGAACTGTGTCTGCTATAAATTGATATGCTACAACTCCCATTTTGTAGATACATTTATTCTTCTACTTCTGGCCTGGTTTTCTGACTCCTACACCATACACTGCATTTTACTGCAAAAATGCCATTAGTATACCCAAGTTAGTGAATGCACTGTACTACTGAAAGGTATCGTTCAGTTAATGCAATGTGTTTACTAACATGGGTATACTAATAGTGTTATTGCAGTAAAATGCAACTTTGCTGTAACTGAATGGTAATTTACAGTAATAGAAGGCATTTATTAACACAGGTATACTAATGGCTTTATTGCAGTAAAATGTTTTCACTATACGTAACCGGTATCTTGCAGTACTACAATGCATTTATTAACACTGGTATACTAATAGCGTTATTACAGTAAAATGTGCTTGGAACTTTTCTGTAACTGAACAATATCTTGCAGTAATACAATCCATGTAAACAACATGGGCATGTATTGATGCACTGAAATGCATAAAAATGTCCCATTCGAAATGGTAAATTGAATCTGGTTTGGGGAAAGAAAAAAGTGGCAGTTGATCAGAGTTTGAAGCAGAATGTATGCAATTGGGGTGTTGGATAAAGGCCTATGAACCATAGAAATTTGAGGTTTTTACAAAAAGAAAGCTGGCTGGATGTCTATAATCAGAAAAAAATATGTGTATTGTAGGATTTTGCAATGCTGAACTTGCTGCAGCTGTATTAACTATCAAACACACAATCCAGAGTGATAACTCCCTCACTACCCAGGCTAGGATTTCCCTTATAATACCCTAAAATCTACTCAATTGTATCTCTCCTATTCTCTCCCTATTGTGTCCCCAGTATAGCTAGATTACAGATTTTGGTCTGTAACTGAATTTTGGCAGACACAGCCATAACAAAATTGCAAGCTGCGAACCAAAGGGTATGTAATGGCATTCTCAGTAAAAAGATCTGCCAGAATCCTGCCCCTTATTGGCTGATCAGGTGGTATGTCAGCCTCTGAGCCAGTCAGGAGCTCCCGACCTCCTTTCTTTGCGGTGTAATGTGATCCTTTATCTTTATCCTCCTTCCTGTTTTCCCAGCCAATTATCACCGTAAAATGGCACTGGGTGTTGTTTTTGTGTGATTCATCTGGAAAGAATGACTGAAACTTCAGATTTGCTTGGCAGACAAATTTATGTGAAATTCGTAACAAATATGATTAATTTAGAATCGATTCGCTCATCTCTAGTATGGAAAAAAATGATTTAGTAGTTACCTTAAAGCCTATTGACACTTTGAGGGCAATTTTTTCATTATTGTTAAATTCTTATGCCTTTAATTAAATGTTAAGTTAGTATTTGTGAGCTGTCAGGGAACTAGAGACAAGAGCTATAGACAGAGCCTTCAGAGCAGTCTCTGATAGATTAACTGAAAAGAAGGAACAGTCTGCAGTGAAACTGAAGGCTGTGATCAAAATATTGTTAACATTTTTTGTAAAAAAAAAAAAAAAGACCAATTAGAATGATTTTTAGTCCAAGATAAGTAGAATGCAATAATACAAAAATAATGCCCTTTAAGATATCTATAACCTTTACGTTGCAAAGTTGTATTGTTTCAGGCTGCAGTCTGCATTCATTGTCAGAGCCTGCAACCACAGTACTTCCAGACTTTTCAATTGTGTCTATCTCAGTTAAACATTCTGAATGTGTGTCCAGCATGCTGCTGCCTTTACTAGCTCTCACATACTAGTATAGTTTCTTTTTAGGACTGATTGCACTTCCATTGTCTCCTCTCCATTGAACTGACAGTCACTAATACTGGGAATTGTATGATTCCCCCCTCCCTCAATGTGTCCTCTCCTCGCTATTTACACTCTTTCCAACTTCCCTTTATGTGTTTTATTCCCTAACTGCACTCTGATAAAGTACAGCCTATGTGATCTGCCCTCCCTCCAAGCCTTGATGCTTTCCATTTACATTATGATCTGATGAGGAATTTCTAAAAAATTGCTTAATTTGCATTTGGAAGCAGATGAGCATTAAAGTAAATCAGTATTAATGTGTTCATAGCCTTTAACTGTAGGCACGCTAATTAGTAGTAAGTAGTTTTAGAAGGTGCAGAGGTAGTTGCTTCCTGGGCCCCGGTGTCTGTGGTAGCCCAATGGCACATCTGTGAAATAAAAGCACACCGGCACTATAAATGACATATGCCTACTGTAAATGTGGGGGAATTTATCAAGAATGTTGCACTCGGGCCTAGAAATTTTAAGACATGCCTCAGGGCACATCTATAAAGGTGAATATAGGTACATTTAAATTCATCTTCCTAACTATTATTTTCACTTTAAATTAGTTTTAAAGCATCATAAAAGAAACTATGAAATTAGAAAATGCAATGTTTAGAACACCCATTAAAGTCTGCAGGACACTTACAATGTAATTTAACAATTTACGTCTATTCTCTAATTACTATCAACATCAGGACGCCCAACATTAAGTGTGATATTTTCAAAGGCCACTAAAAGTAATTAATATTATGATGAGCCTACCAGCACAGCTGAATATTTTTTATAGGATTTATTTTGTAGCTGGAAAATGTAGATGCTAGATGAGATTATTTTGCTAAAATTCTGTAAACCTATCATTTTTGCATTTTCATACTTTAAAGAGAATCTATTTTTCTTAAAGGTGTATTCTTATCTGGACATTTATGGAATACTGATACATGGATATGTCATAAATGTTCGATCGGCATGTGTCCCACCTCTGGAGCCCACTTCTAGCTCAATAACAGGGCCTTGATGTAAATTAAGAGCACGTTACACATGTTCAGCCGCCCCTCCATTCACTGCTATGAGACTTCCAAAAATAGTAGAGCGCTCTTTTCGGAAATCCCAAAGGGGTGGAAGAACATAAGCGACCTGCTCTCCATTCACTGCTATGGATAGTCTAGTGCAGTGGCAAAAAAAGGGACACTGCACAGGCACGCCATGCTCTATGTTCATGGCAGGAGCCCATTCTTGAGATAGGAGCAGATCCAAGATGGTGGTACCCGTACATATAAGACATTTATGGCATATCCTATCAATATGCCATAAATGTCCAAGATGGGAACACCCCTTTAACATAAAAACATTTTCTACTAATCCTACGAAAGAAAGCTATTGGTAGACATTTAGACAATGTAAACTTTTTGAAAAGAAAAATTGCCCAAAACACATAATATATAATGCATAATCCATAAGCGTCAAATTTGTGGCGCAAACAGATCCAATTCTCCAGTATTAAGTTTAGTAAATCTATCCTATGATTTCTCTTCTATAGGCATATACAATTATATACAGGAGGTATTCCTATTAATAAGTTAATACATTTTCTGGCCATATAATATTATTACTATTATTATTATTATTATTATGGCGCTGAACGTATGATAAGGGGTGCTCATGCATAATACAGACAATTACAATAAACATGAACAAGACGAGCTACAAACTGGTACAGAAGGAGAGAGGGCCCTGCCGCAAGGGCTTACAATCTATAAGGTATGGAGGAAGGACACAGTAAGTCAGGGTAAATCTGGTCAGTGAGGGTAAATCAGTTTTCTTTTGAAGGATTCCACTGTAATAGGGAATACAGACGTCATAGAATGGCTCCACTGCTTGGAACCCTCCTCTGTAAGGCCACTTCTTAAAAATACTTGAGCCATCCATGTGTTTCATAGATAGACTTTCAAGTAATACAACACGATATTAAATTAACCTGACAGCTGACTGTCTCCACAACTAACAAATAAATATTATTTTCTCTAAGGAGACAAACTATTTAGAGTGTTTTATAGAGATATTCAAGAAAAAAAATGGCCATGGTCTATAAATGCCTTTATAAAAAATAACAGAGCTTATACTCACCTCACTTCTCCTACTGCTGCTGTTCCAACGATGCCCTAGTCTCTAATGCGTTTCGCTCTAGTCTCTACACAGCAGGAACGGCTGAGTACTGCTCAACCAATCACTGGTTGAGATGGGCCATCTCAACTTATACTCACCTCACTTCTCCTACTGCTGCTGTTCCAACGATGCCCTAGTCTCTAATGCGTTTCGCTCTAGTCCCAACACAGCAGGAACGGCTGAGTACTGCTCAACCAATCACTGGTTGAGATGGGTCATCGCCTCAGCCAGAGATTGGCTGAGCAGCATTCACAGCTATTTCCTGCCATGTTGGGAAGGACAGAAAGAGGAGCAGGAAGTGGAGCACAGCAAGGACCCCAGCACCATCGGAATTGCCGCAGCAAGAGATCGGTGAGTCTATTCTCTGTTATTTCTTAATGCATTTGTAGCCTATTTCCAAACTTTTTTTATTCTATTGAAACACCCCTTTAATTCAAAAGTACCTTCAGGTAAAAGTAACTGTAAAACATTGATATGAGAAAACGTCTAGTTGTATTCCGAATTATAATTACTAGGGAAAACCAGTGATTATATCGAATCAGCAAAAGCAAAATAATAAAATGGGCCTTTATTTGACAGCGACCACCAATTAAATAGGAAATGCAGTATTTTTAGGGGTTATATATATGGTCCTACCATGTGTCAGACACTGGACTTTGATTCAACATAAACCCTTATTAAAGCTTCATGCAGCTATAAAAGACAGCAATATATTCCAGTATCCTGCAAAGACAGGATTATGGCTTTTAAAGCTAATAGCTTCTTCTGGTCATATAAAATTGTCGGAGCTAATTATTAACTTTTAAAAACAGATTTATGGGAAATTAAGAAAAAGAAAATAATTTATGAAACATCTATATGGCTTATATTAGAATAACGGTTGGAAGCCAATAGCTGCCTTTTAAGAAAATATGACTGCATCTCTCTGTTAATGCATCTTCAGTAAGGATAGTGGCTTCTACATTTATATGGAAAGTATGCTTGTTTCTGCGTGTGCAGACTGTATTATTGTCGAATGTGAGCAGAAAGGTACAATTTGTCTGGGATAAGGCAGAAGGATCTTAATTTTCTTTCAGAAACAGCACCATTCTTGTCCATGGGCTATGCCTGGTCAGTGTGGGTCCGAGTGCCACTCCTGCTTAACGGAAACGGGACAGATCCGTTATGCAGCCCATAGACTTCTAATATGACGGAAAGAATAACGGAATGCCTCTAAAGGCATTCCGTTATGCATTCTACGTCATAGAATTGCGTTATGGTCCGTGGTAACGGAATCCATAATGCAATTCTGCTTCTACCACCAAATGAAGCACAAACACAGTTTATAACGTGAAATTCGCTCATCCCTACACAGTGGTTTTGCCTCCTCTGTGCCCCCTCCACAGGGATTAGAATATATAATGGCCGCCTCTGTATTATTAGTATATCTAATAGCCCCCTCTGTATTATTATAATATATAATGGCCCCTCTGTATTATTATAATATATAATAGCCCCCTGTGTATTATTATAATATATAATATCCCCCTGTGTATTATTATAATATATAATAGCCCCCTGTGTATTATTATAATATATAATATCCCCCTGTGTATTATTATAATATATAATGGCCCCTCTGTATTATTATAATATATAATAGCCCCCTGTGTATTATTATAATATATAATAGACCCCCCTAGAGACTGCCTGTGGGAAACTTCCGTGCAGAACAGTTTGTCTCGTGTTGGACCTCAGATCGGACCCTGGAAATGTCTTGTCCCTAGGTACTGCGTTACACAGACTATTACTGAGCATATGAACTTTGGCCTGGACTGGCTGTCCCTTGTGAGTTTTCCTGCACAAGTTATTATATGGAATGATTACCTGCATATAATTTCTGGTCTGGACTGTACTGCCGTCATTTAATAAATTCACTATTGTTTAAACTCTGTCTTCTCTAAATGCCTGTAATAATGTCTCTATTGTCAGAAAAAACTAGATTGGGGATAGAGGACATCCCTGCCGGGTGCCATTGCTAATCTTAAATGGGGAGAAAGAACCCCATTCACCCATACCTGGGCTATAAGGGAGCTATACATAGACATAATGGCAGAAAGGAACTGAGATGGGATTCCAAATTGCATAAAAATTCTTGACATGAACAGCCAATCCACTCGATCAAATGCTTTCTCCGCATCAGTGCACCAATGGGGAGGAGGATAATCTAGCTTGTTGTATCACATGTAATAAACGAGTTGTGTTTATTTTTCTCTCTTCCAGGAACAAATCCCACTTGTTCTGGTGAGATCAGGATAGAGAGAAGTGGCTTAAGTCTATTAGTCATCATAAAAAAAACAAAAACAAATCATTGTTCAGTAGTGAAATGGGCAGAAACTTGAACATTGGGATAAATCTTTACCCTCCTTAGGTAAGATAGTGATATGGGCTAATAGCTTTTGGGGAGGTAGTGTAGAACCAACCAAAGCGGCATTGCAAACTCTCAGAAGATGGGGAAGTAGTATAGAGCCAAATGTTTTGTAATATATAATTGTAAGGCCATCTGGGCCAGGGGATTTATTATTTGGGGACTCTCTAAGTGCCTTTTCCAGTTCAGACAGTGTGAAAGGTTTAGACAGAGATGAAGCTAGAGTAGGAGAGATATTCGATAGATGGAGAGTAGCTTACCATTTATCAATAGCACACTCTCTGTCTCCATTGTCTGTTGGAGATGGAGAGGCTCTAAAATTGTATAGTGTACTATAATACTCTGTAAATCGCTGAGCAATTAGCTCAGTAGTATGTAAGTCCTGAGCATCTTTAGATTTAATATGTGTGATAAATGACTTTGCTTTCCTTTTTCTGATTTGAGATAATAGTAATAGTAATTTAGATGCTTTATCTCCATGGGCATATATTGTGAGAATATAATTTTTTTTGCTGTATATGTGTTCAATACGTTTTTAAGATCATTGCGAGCCGACGTCAGTTGATCCCACACTACCTGTGTTTGGGGGTTTTTGTGATTGGATTCTAATTGTTGGAATTGCTTCTGCAATTCGACAATATTTTTTTGTCTAGTTTTGTTCAAACGGGCACTTAAAGCTATTAAATGTCCCCTAACCACTGGTTTGCGAGTATCCCATAGTATCCTCTCCGAGATGTCTGGGGAGGTGTTAAGCTCAAAATATGCAATGAGTACTTTCTCAATCTGTTTAACCTGTGGGGCTTTGTCTAACAATGTGCTGTTTTAAGCGCCATGTAAATTCAGCTTTTGGCAATCCCTTCAGACTATAGTCAACGAAAACTGGGGTGTGATCAGATATAATTGGTTACATGGGACAAAAATATAGTCAATTCTATGATATGAACGTTGAAGATGTGAGTAGAAGGAATAATCCCTTTATTGAGGGTGATAGGTTCGCCATTTATCTACTAGTGCTGAGTCAGATAGTTTCCTCTTAAAATTTGACCTATGACCTTTATCTTGGGAAATGATGAACCTGAGGCCGAGGAGTCCAAATATGGATTCAAAGAGATATTGAAATCTCCGGACAGAATAATGCAACCTTCTGCATAAGATCTAAAGAGATCTATTGTGTTGCATAACTATTCTGCCTGTTGGTATTTGGGGCATATATGTTTCCCAAAGTGTATTGTTGTGATCCTATAACCCCTTTGACAAACAAATATCTCCCTTTGGGGTCTGTATAGGAAAAGCGCACCGAGAAAGGAATGTTCTTGTGGATTGATATACTGACCCCCCGGGACGTGGAGGACGGAGACGTACTATGGTACCATTGTTAATATATTAAATGATTGAGTTTAGGTACATGCTTAGCTCTAAAATTAGTTTCTTGCAAAAAAGTTATCCCAACCCGGTTTCAGCCATCATCTCGATCATCAAAAGGAACACATACATAGTTAGTGAAAAACTCACAACGGACTCCTTGAGCATCCCAATCACCAGTCCCCAAGTTGCATCCATGGCCTTCAGAAACTTTGTGAGAAGTGAGGGGGGAATAAAGGTTCAGGATCAAGGGAGGAAAGGGGGTAAAAGAGAAATTAACATACACATCAAATATGTTTAAGTAATGAAAACGCTTAAACTGGAAATGATAGTGAGTACATAGGTAAAGGGTAATGAGATCCCCTAAAGCAGTGGGAGGGAGGCCTTCTATTTACTCAGCCAATGGCCCCACCCCAGGCCAGCTAAAATAAAGTGACATCGGACCTTGTTAAATCAAGTATAGATGCGCACATTGGTAACCTTTTAGAAAAGGCTTGCTAGGGATAGTCCAGCAATATAAGAAAAAGTTATCAACATAAATAGCAATGTGACCAATTCATAGACTTACACTATTAAATAAGCAATGAGGTAGTTGAGAATATTAAACTCCGGTCAGAGGATGAAAACGAGAGGGAAAGAAATAAAAAGACAGGATCGGGAGAATGTAAAGGATGAGAAAAGAAGAAAGGAGATAGAAAAGCAACAGATAAATTAAATTGGATATAACCATCCTCTTTCGGTTATATGATTATAAGTCAGTCCATCTCCATCTGAGGGCCGGAGTCTCCGTAGCGCCAGCTTGCTTGGAGTTTGTCTACTTCTGGGGGACTTGGAGTAAGTTACTGGAATCCAAGGAGTGATCTGAGGTAGAGATCAGCTATGTTCTGGGTTTGGCATCAGTACGAAATAACCAGGGCTTCTATTTCCAAAACCTCATAAATGCACTGTAAGTCTGCGTGTGATCTGATAACCACCTTCCTGCCTGGAGTATTAACTAGTAGGCCAAAAGGATGTAGCCATCTATAGGTGTTATTTCAGATTTTTAGGACCTCCAATAGGGGGCGTAGGTGATTGTGTTTCTGCAGAGTCATAGTTTATATATGGTGATTGTGGAACCTTCATGTTTACTCATGGCTGTTTTCCTCGCTGCTGCTAGGATTCTTTATTTTGACTGATAACTAGTCATCTTGCATATAGTGTCCCCAGATGCCTCATGAGGCTTTGGAGGAGGACGAAGGGCTCTATTGGCACGGTCCATGGAATGATCTCCTGACTCTTGTCCCAACAGGGAGCTAAAGATGGAGTGCAGCGTTGTCATAATGGCCTCAGGGGCAATTGACTCCAGGAGACCTTTTAAGCGTGGATTATTGTGGCATCCCCGGTTGTCTCGATCTTCCACCAAGGAATATAAATGATTCACATGTGCCTGGCAGATATCCATATTGGAGGAGACCGCCGTATTAAACTCCACAATTGCTGTTTGGGAGGATTCTAGGACCTCCATTCTATTATGCATTAGTGATGTCCCGAACTATTAGCCGGCGAATAGTTCCCGGCGAACATAGCTTGTTCGCGTTCGCCGCTGCGGGCGAACATATTCGATGTTCGGTCCGCCCCCTATACATCATCATTGAGTAAATTTTGACCCTCTACCTCACAGTCAGCAAACACATTCCAGCCAATCAGCAGCAGACCCTCCCAGACCCTCCCACCTTCTGGACAGCATCCATTTTAGATTCATTCGGAAGCTGCATTCACAGTGAGAGGAGGGACAGTGCTGCTGCTGCTGATTCAATAGGGAAAGCGTTAGCTAGGGCATTGTTCTGTGTCCACAGACTCATCTGCTGTAAGAACAGCATCCAGACAGCACCCCAAAAAGCCCTTTTCAAGGCTGGTACATCAGTCTGCTTTTTTTTCATATATATATATATTGCAGTTGCCTGGCTGCCCGTGTGTGAGAGGCTGCAGGCTCAGTCATAGACAGCACTGTGTGCACAGTGCACACCAGTCATACAGGGTGTGACAGAAAATACCTTGCAGATAAAAAAAAAGTTATATTTAATATTTTTCTGTGATCTAATCACATTTGCAAGCCCGTGTGTGTCAGGCGCCCACACATGCTGTATTGTGGCCACTGTCTAGTGGCTGGCTAGGCCTGCACTCATACCGTTACAGGGTGTCATTCAGTCAAATACCTTGCAGAAAAAAAAATTATATTTAAAATTTAGCTGTGATCTAATCACATTAGCAAGCCCATGTGTGTCAGGCGCCCCCACATACTCTATTGTGTCCACTGGCTAGTGGATGGTTCGGCCTGCACTCATACCGTTACAGGGTGTCATTCGCCCAAATACCTCTCAGAAAAAAAGAATTCTATTTAAAATTTAACTGTGATCTAATCACATTTGCAAGCCCGTGTGTGTCAGGCCCCACACATACTGTATTGTGTCCACTGGCTATTGGCTAGGCCTGCACTCATACCGTTACAGGGTGTCATTCACCCAAATACCTTTCAGAAGAAAAAAAAAAGCTATTTTAAATTTAACTGTGATCTAATCACATTTGCAAGCCCGTGTGTGTCAGCCAGGCCCACACAGACTGTACTGTGCCCACTGCCCACCACTTATATAGAGTGGCACAGTACCTTGCACGCATAGTAACACTTATCTAATAAAAAATGACAGGCAGAGGCAGGCCACGCCGCAGGGGCCATCGTGTTTGTGGTGCTGTGATCTCCACTGGCCCTGGAATAATGCCCAGTGTTCAGAGGCCACGTACCCTGAAACCAAAAAATTCTGAGAAAATAGTTGACTGGCTTACACAGAACACCCAATCTGCAACAACTTCCGCTAAGAACCTTGACGCACCATTCTCCTCCAGCTCAGCTTTGTTCACCACTCTCCCGCCCGCCGCCACCATCACCACTACCACCACAGCCACTACAGCCGCTTCACTTGATCCCTCAGAGGAGTTATTCAGACATCAGTTGGATAAAATTAGTGATGCGCAACCATTATTGCCAGGGGATGTAGATAACAGGGATATGTCTCAGTCAGGCAGCATTACACACATGGACGTACAGTGTGATGATGATGATGATGTTGTACCCGCTGTTGCTTCCTTTGCTGAGGTGTCAGATACAAGTGAAGCGGTTGATGATGACGATGTGTCCGTGGATGCCACGTGGGTGCCTGCTCGAAGAGAAGAAGAAGAGGAGGAAAGTTCAGAAGGGGAGACAGAGAGAAGGAGGAGACGAGTTGGAAGAAGGGGGAGGTCGTCGCAAGGAGCTAGTGGCCCAGTCAGACAGCATGTATCGGCACCCAGGGTCAGCCAGACAGCACGCCAATCAACGCATGCTGTTGCCACCACCAGAATGCCATCATTGCAAAGCTCAGCAGTGTGGCATTTTTGTGTGTGTCTGCCTCTGACAACAGCGATGCCATTTGCAACCTGTGCCAAAAGAAGTCGTGGGAAATCCAACACCCACCTAGGTACAACTGCTTTGCGAAGGCACATGATCGCACATCACAAACGCCTATGGGATCAACACATGATGACGAGTAGAAGCAGCACACAAGCTCAAAGCCACCATCCTCCTCCTGGTCCAGCATCTTCAGCCACATCAACCACTGCTGTCCTCCTTGCCCCCTGTCAACCACCCGCCACTCCGCCTCTCACCTTGAGCAGTTCCATCTCATCTGCCCACAGTCAGGTGTCTGTAAGGAAATGTTTGAGCGTAAGAAGCCAATGTCACAGAGTCACCCCCTTGCCCGGCGTCTGACAGATGACTTGACGAAACTCTTAGCCTGCCAGCTTTTACCATATCAGCTGGTGGAGTCTGAGGCCTTCAAAAATTTTGTAGCTAATGGGACACCACAGTGGAAGGTACCCAGACAAATTTTTTTTTTCAAATAAGGCAATCCCAAACCTCTACTCGGTGATTGAAAAGGAAGTCATGGCATCTCTGGCATACAGTGTTGGGGCAAGGGTCCATCTGACCACTGATACCTGGTCTGAAAAGCACGGTCAGGGCAGGTATATCACCTACATGCGCATTGGGTCAACCTGCTGACGGCTGCCAAGCATGGAATGTGTGGCTCTGCAGCAGAGTTAGTGGCACCGCCACGACTTGCAGGCAGGCCTACTGCCACCTCCTCTACTCCTCCTCCTCCATAACCTCCTTGGCTGAGTCCTCTTCTGCTGCGGCGTCTGGCTGCACATCAAGTGAACCCCCCAGCTCCCCAGGGGCTATTCCACATCCCGGATACGACAGTGTCATGCTGTCTTGAGGTTGACTTGCCCGAAAGCAGAGAGCCACACCGGACCAGCATTCCTGTCCGCCCTGAACGCACAGGTGGATCAGTGGCTGACCCCGCACCAACTGGAGATCGGCAAAGTGGTGTGTGACAATGGAAGCAATTTGTTGGCGGCATTGAATTTGGGCAAGTTGTCACATGTGCCGTGCATGGCACATGTGTTGAATCTCATCGTACAACGCTTTGTGTCTAAGTACCCAGGCTTACAGGACGTCCTCAAGCAGGCCAGGAAGGTGTGTGGTCATTTCAGGTGTTCCTACACGGCCATGGCGCACTTTGCAGACATTCAGCGCCGAAACAACATGCCAGTGAGGCGCTTGATTTGCGACAGCCCGACACGTTGGAATTCAACACTCCTAATGTTCCACCGCCTGCTCCAACAAGAAAAAGGCGTCAACGAGTATTTGTATGACCGGGCACTAGGACAGCCTCTGCGGAGCTGGGAATTTTTTTGCCACGTTACTGGACGCTCATGCGGAATGCCTGTAGGCTCATGCGTCCTTTTGAGGAGGTGACAAACCTAGTCAGTCGCACCGAAGGCACCATCAGCGACCTTATCCCATTTGTTTTCTTCCTGGAGCGTGCCCTGCAAAGAGTGCTGGATCAGGCTGTAGATGAGCGTGAAGAGGAAGAGGAAGAGTTGTGTTCACCATCACCACCAGAAACAGCCTTGTCATCATCGCTTGCCGAACCTGCGGCAACGCTGCAAGAGGAGTATGAGGAAGAGGAGTCAGAGGAGGAATGTGGCTTTGAGGAGGAGGAAGACCAACCACAGCAGGCATCCCAGGGTGCTCGTTGTTGTCACCTTTCTGGGACCCGTGGTGTTGTACGTGGCTGGGGGGAAGAACAGACCGTCAATGACATCAGTGAGGAGGAGGAACGGGAAATGAGTAGCTCGGCATCCAACCTTGTGCAAATGGGGTCTTTCATGCTGTCATGTCTGTTGAGGGACCCTCGTATAAAAAGGATGAAGGAGAACGACCTGTACTGGGTGGCCACGCTACTAGACCCCCGGTATAAGCAGAAAGTGGCGGAAATGTTACCAAATTACCGGAAGTCAGAAAGGATGCAGCAGTTCAAAACCAAACTAAAAAATATGCTTTACACAGCTTATAAGGGGGATGTCACAGCACAACGGGAATCTAACTGGGGAAGAGGTAAAAGTAATCCTTCTCCTACCACAACCACGGCGGCAAGGACAGGACGCTTTACAGATGTGTTGTTGATGGAGGACATGCGGAGCATTTTCAGTCCTACACATCGCCACAGCCCTTCGGGATCCAGCCTTAGAGAACGACTCGACCGACAGGTGGCAGACTACCTCGCTTTAACTGCAGATATCGACACTCTGAGGAGCGATGAACCCCTTGACTACTGGGTGTGCAGGCTTGACCTGTGGGCTGAGCTATCCCAGTTTGCGATAGAACTTCTGGCCTGCCCGCTTCAAGTGTCCTGTCAGAAAGTACCTTCAGTGCAGCAGGAGGCATTGTCACTGACAAAAGAAGTCGCCTCGGTCAAAAAAGTGTTGATTACCTCACCTTCATTAAGATGAATGAGGCATGGATCCCGAAGGGACTGACAGTAGGGGATACGTTTAACTGACAAAAGGCCTGATGACATGCCTTGGCCTCAAAATGGTCCCCACGCTGCTGTATTTAATGTCTGCATACCGGATGACTTACGTGAATTCTCGGCCACCAACTAGGGTTCAAGCCGCAATGTTTTAGTCACCTTTCTGCCTTGAAAACATCAATTTTTCCAGCCGCTGCTACAACAGCAACTGCAACAATAACATTGTTTTTCAGGCATGTGTACATGCCTAATTTTTCTGGCCTCTGGTGCTGCACTGTGGCTGCAAAAACAAAACAAAACAAAAAAGGCACATACAAGTGTCAATTCCCCTTTCGTGATCGTTACCTTGTTGTGGTGAAGGGGCTTGCACACCCCAGATGATAAGGCCGTTGCTTCATTATGATCAGACCAAAAGCGATCGGGATGGCTGGATGTTTTTTCATAGAAAAAACTTACATTTTTTTATTTATCTTTTTTTAAGTTGTATGGTTGGGTTTTTAATACATAAAATAAAAAAATTATAATAACGTCTCTTAATAGTTTATTAGAAATAATGCAGACAATTTAAAAAATCCCCAACAATTCCAATACAAATCAAGTACAAAGCTCAGAACTAAATTATTCCAGGATGTCGTAATGGTTCGTTAATTCGACAATGGTTAATCAATTCGACACACGTCCCCGGATAGGGGACGTAACAGGGATTAAACTGATAGGAATAGTACTAGTTAAGACACCACTCATATAGGGTGTCACAGCACATTGCTCCGTGCACGCACAGTGCCCCAACTTGGGAGTAAGAGGACCGACCAAGCTGCTTTTTCCATCTCCCGGTTCCTAAAATCAATTCAGTTTGGTGTATCAGAGTTTGGTCTGTCACTGTGAAGGCAGCCGAAGATACCCGGTCTAAATTTTTTTTTTACAAAAGGCAATCTCACCCTGATATGGGACGTAACAGGGATTAAACTGATGAGAATAGTACTACAGAAAATAGCACTCATATCAGGTGTGACAGTAAATTGCACGGCGCAGACGCAGTGACCATGGCGTGGATTCAAACAAAAGGGAGGGAGCCAGCAATTTTTTAACCATCTCCCCGTTCGAAAAATCTATTTAATAAATGGACACGAGATTGGGGATGTAACAGGGATTAAACTGATGAGAAGAGAGAACTACAGGAAATACCACTAATATCGGGTGGGACAGTAAATTACACGGCGCAGACGTAGTGACCGTGGCGTGGATTCAAACAAAGGGGAGGGAGCCAGCAATTTTTTAACCATCTCCCCGTTCGAAAAATCTATTTAATAAATGGACCCCAGATTGGGGAACTAACAGGGATTAAACTGATGAGAAGAGAGAACTATAGAAAATTTCACTCATATCGGGTGGGACAGTAAATTGCATGGCACAGACGCAGTGACCGCGGATTCAAACAAAGGGGAGGGAGCCAGCGTTTTTTTAACCATCTCCCCATTCGAAAAATCAATTCAATTCACCTTTCCGGGACCCTTGGTGTTGTACGTGGCTGGGTGGAGGAAGAAAACTTTAATGACATAAACGGGACATGGATAGCTTGGTATCCAACCTTGTGCAAATGGGAAGTTTGCAGTTGGGCAAATGGACTGTTTGCGGTGGTTTGCGGTGCATTAAAAGGGGAGTTTGGTCTGTCAATGTCTGTGAAGCGGGCGTAACCCTTACACTACCTGATCGATACAACATCATACCTGATCGTATACACACACTGGATGTTTTAAACCACGTTGTTCAAAAAAAAATTGGATTGTTAGGTGATTTATGCCCTTTATGGATTAAAATCCAACTCTGCGTCAACTATGTAATTTTCCATGGGAATTTTGCCATGGATCCCCCTCCGGCATGCCACAGTCCAGGTGTTAGTCCCCTTGAAACAACTTTTCCATCACTATTGTGGCGAGAAAGAGTCCCTGTGGGTTTTAAAATTTGCCTGCCCATTGAAGTCAATGGCGGTTCGCCCGGTTCGCGAACATTTGCAAAAACTCGCGTTCGCTTTTCGCGAACGGAAAATTTTATGTTCGCGACATCTCTATTATGCATATGGCGTAAGTCCTGCCTAAGATTTTTCAGCTCCTTCAATATTGGTTGTAGAGCTTGTTTGAGTAGTGATTTAAGGAAAGTTTTGGATATCACTTGCTCTTCCCTTGGGAGTATTTTATCCATCTCACTGTCGCCCTCCTGTTCAGATGTGTCCTCCCCAGAAGCTGTAGTCTAATTTCTCCTTGCCAACGCCATCTTGGGTGTTTGTTGTGCAACTAGAGTCAGAGCTCTTCTCATAAAGCTCTGAATTTCTCCTGGCAAGGAGTTGGTTCTTGGGGTACCCCCATGGTCTCTAAACTTGTCTCTTGTAGTTTTGCCTATTTTTCTGAAAGCTGTGATAAAGCCTGGATAGTTCGGCCAGCGACGGAGCTCGGGCAGACGCGTGCATCCGGCTCAGTCGCGAAGCTCCGCCCCGTGTACAGTTACTATTGACTGCAATTGAAGCTCTAAAAAATTATTTCTGCTAAGCATCCCCTAGTGGCAGCTGCATAAAAGTGCTGTGTTTTCATCTCTGGAATAGAAGAAGAAGTTCAGTGCCATGTCCCAACTACCCTTAACACTATAGCAGTCGTTTGAACTGCCTCCATGGAATGTATGCCATTGGTTACACCATTAAAAACAAATCTGAAATGCTGGCAATGAATAAAGAAATATAGCTCTTTACCAATGTGAATAAAGTAGAGGATACATTTCCGGCTTTCTGTCACTCTATGTATAAGGCAATGGCTTCATCTCTTTCATGCATCTCCCTCTCACAATAGTAGAAGCTTAGAATAACTTAAACCAAACATTGGATTCCATCCAAATTAATTTGCGTTTCAGAATTCATTTAGCAGAATAAGAAAAATGAACCTTGCTGGTCGAAAGCTCCGCCATTAACTTGCCTGTCAAACTCTAAGCTGAAATTATAGTGCACTTAGCATGCAACCCCTTAATGAATAATTTAGTTTAAAATTAAAGTTTTCTTATTAGCCATAATGATAGCTGAAATCGATAGTGAATGCCCGTTTTAATTTCAGCCACTTTGATTTGCTAAAAAGTAATAGTTAACTTCCTGTAAAAAGTACAGTTCTTGATAACGACTTTAAGGTAAAGTAGCTGTAAGCCGATGCCGCATTAATTAGTCTCATGCTTTGTTTTGATGCCTAGAAGGTTTGAACTTTAGTATAAGGAAACATTCTGATGTGGACAATTTTCATTGTGAAATTGTCTACCAATCAGTGGCAACTCCGAAGAAAAAATAAACAAGAAATATATTCCTTACAAAATAATGAAGTTCTTCGTGGCTTGATCTACTGGGAAGAGCCTTGCACAGCCACATGATATAAATTCTCTAACTTCAGTATTATTAATTAAAAATGGGATTGTATGTACTGTACCGATATGAGGTAGTCAATGCGGTAGTACTAAAACTAACGGACAATGATTGAATGATAATAATAGAGATCGACTGAATGCTGTAAGTTGTCATGCTACCATATTAGCATTTCCTGTAAGCCAAACCATCTGAGAAATTATTGGGCTTGATGATAAAACTGTGATTATTTTTTCTGTAGTCACAGTTTTGGGATTCATAGGTGGCCTGGTTAAATTTTGGGTAATCTGGATTGTGTAACATACCCATGCAGATATGCAGCTTTCTATGAGGCGGTCTTCTGCACTTGTTCTGTTGAGATTTATTTTAGCAGGTTTGTTTGAATGGAGGAGGCATCACATGGAGGCAATTTGCCTGATCACATAACCCTCCATCAGCAGGCATTTTATGGACAGGACCTCTATATTGACAGCACAAATGATTTTGTGTACAAGGAAGCATACCTTACAAAATGGGGCAGAATTTCAACAAAGGCTATATTAGTAAGTGTCATGCAATAATCTTACGAACACATTGGTCAATGATGACCAGAAAGTTTCCAGCCCCTTTAATTATTAAAGTGGCCCTGGGGGGAAAAAAAGGATGGAGATACAAATGAATTCAGGAGGGCACCTGTGGCTGCCGATCAAGTGCATAACTACCTGATGCTAGTAGCTATAATTTCTACTTAGAGCATTTGATTATACAGTATGTATCCAGCTGAAAGACATGAGGAGGGCTTGGGGGACCCCCTGTGCTTCAGCCCACTAGAAAATTTCCCTTTGGGGTCTATGGACAGTTCTCCCCTGATTATACATAGAGATGACGTATTTCTCCAAAATTGGATTCAGCCAGTTCAACAAATTTTCAGAAAAATTTGGTTCGATACAAATTCATTTGTGGCAAATCACGATAAAAAATTCCTTGTTGCAGGGAGCCTTTATAGTGGTGTAGAACACTGTGCCTTGCAGTTACACACATAGGGAGTCTGCTGTGGTAGTGAAACAATACTGTGAGTCAGTATGACATGCAGATGACAGGCGTCGCTCTTAGAATCACTGCACACTTCACTTATTTGGGCAGTCACGTGGTCAAAACTGACCAAATAACTCAAGTGTGAACTCAGCCTTACAGGTCAATGTTAGCGCCAGGTATAAAGAAACGTGCAGAGGCCCAAGGTCCTGCTATAGCATGAAAGAGCGCACTCTTTTTACACCAATTCACTGATTCCACAAAGATTTCTACAGAACCTGTTCTATTAAACGCTTATAGTAGAGCCCTCCCAACAGAGTAGAGTGAGTGTCAGCAGTAAGTTTGTGTTGATGTCACTGAAAGTTTTGATTGAGCACCAAAGTGTTCGGGTGCTCAGGTGCTCTGGCCGAACACATCAGGATGGTCAGTATAATGGAAATTAGTGTGAGAACCCGACCATGAAACTAGGCACCCCCTGTTCTGAAGAGGGGAGGGTGTCTGGTTCATAGGAAAAGGTCAGAAATTGATAAAAACACCACCGAAATGGTTGAAGACCTGCATGGGGAGGATGTCTGGATGCATCTTGGACTCCCAGGTCGCTGCTGGGAACGATGTTGTCCGAGTAGTATGCCACTTTTACAGACTGACAATAATACGCACCAAACCAAAGATAAAATCGATTTTAGACGAAAAAACTTTAGGAAAGATTCTTTCCTGTATATTAATTGTATATAAAGTGAAAGTGCTGCCAAAAAGTACAAGGAAGAGGCACTCCAATACAACCTGTGTATCGCATAAAGGAGGGCCTTATTCACATTGTGGTACAATTGTTCAGGTAGTAGGACTCCTATACTTATAAAGCCTATGCACTAAGTGAAAGGGCTGCCAAAAAATTACAAGGAACCGGCACTCCAATACAGCCTTTGTTACACATAAAGGAGGGCATCATACACAGCCTTGAAAAATTATTAATGATGGCCTGCTGGTGATCCTCAAAAACATTTGGAGTAAGGTCCTGCTGATCTGACCATCTAAAACATTATGGGCGAGGGCCTTCTGCCACTTTGGTGACTCTAGATAATCCGGGGCCGATCACATGTCCCCGTGACTGCAACGGTCCATTCGGATGTCTGCCCTATCGATGTTATTTTCAGCTCAAGCCATGGTGACCACGGGTAATGTGGAATCATGGTTCGATTCCGGAGAGGAAGCCTGAGAAACAGCTACCACATCCAAGCAAGGCAGCATGCGTGCAAATTACCTATTCGGTATAATTGGTATAATTAGGTGAGGGCCTGCAGGTGAGCTGACCCTGTAAAATATTTTAGGTGCGGGCTTGCAGGTGAGCTGACTCTTTAAAAGATTTTTTGTGCAGGCCTGCAAGTGATCTGACCCTGTAAAATATTTTAGGTGCAGGCCTGCTGGTGAGCTGACCCAATAAAAAATTATATGCAAGGGCCTGCTATTGAGTTGACCCTGTAAAACATTGGAGGTGAGGGCCTGTGGTGAGCTGACGCTCTAAAAAAATTATATGCGAGGACCTTCAGGTGAGCTGACCCTGTAAAAGATTGTAGATGAAGGCCTGTTGGTGAGCTGACCCTGTAAAAAATTATATGCGTGGGCCTGCTGGTGGGCTGACCCTGTAAAACAATATATGCGAGGGTCTGCTGGTGAGTTGACCCTGTAAAAGATTTGAGGTGTGGGCCTGCTGTTGAGCTGACCCTGTAAAAGATTTTAGGTGCAGGCCTGATGGTGAGCTGGCCCTGTAAAAAATTATATGCAAGGGCCTGCTGGTGAGCTGACCTTCTAAAAGGTTGTAGTTGAGGCCCTGCAGGTGAGCTGACCTTCTAAAACATTATATGCGAGGGCCTGCTGGTGAGCTGACCCTGTAAAAGATTTTAGATGCGGACCTGCAGGTAAGCTGACTCTTTTAAATATTTTAGATTCGGGCCTGCTGGTGAGCTGACCTTCTAATAAAATATGTGCGAGGGCCTGCTGGTGAGTTGACCCTGTAAAACATTGTAGGTGAGGGCCTTCTGGTGAGCTGACCCTCTAAAAATTGATATGCGAGAGCCTTTAGGTGAGCTGACCCTGTAAAACATTATATGCGAGGGTCTGCTGTTAAGCTGACCCTCTAAAAAATTATATGCGAGGGCCTTTATGTGAGCTGACCCTGTAAAAGATTGTAGGTGGAGGCCCACTAATGAGCTGACCCTGTAAAATATTTTAGGTGTGGGCCTGCAGGTGAGCTGACCCTTTAAAAGATTTTATGTGCAGGCCTGCAAGTGAGCTGACCCTGTAAAATATTTTAGGTGCAGGCCTGCTGGTGAGCTGACTCTCTAAAAAATTATATGCAAGGGCCTGCTATTGAGTTGACCCTGTAAAACATTAGAGGTGAGGGCCTGCTGGTGAGCTGACCCTCTAAAAAAATTATATGCGAGGACCTTCAGGTGAGCTGACCCTGTAAAAGATTGTAGGTGGAGGCCTACTAATGAGCTGACCCTGTAAAACATTATATGCGAGGGCCTGCTGGTGAGCTGACCCTATAAAACATTGTAGGTGAAGGCATACTGGTGAGCTTACACTCTAAAAAATTATATGCGAGGGCCTTCCGGTGAGCTGACCCTGTAAAAGATTGCAAGTGGAGGCCTGCTGGTGAGCTGACCCTGTAAAACATTTTATGCGAGGGCATGCTGGTGAGCTGACCCTCTAAAAAATTATATGCGAGGGCCTGCTGGTGAGCTGACCCTGTAAAACATTGTAGATGAGAGCCTGCTGGTGAGCTGACCCTGTAAAACATTGTAGGTGAGAGCCTGGTGGTGAGCTGACCCTGCAAAACATCATATGCGAGGGCCTGCTGGGGAGCTGAACCTTTAATAAATTATATACGAGGGCCTGTAAAACATTATATGCAAAGGACATATACAGGTCCTTCTCAAAAAATTAGCATATTGTGATAAAGTTCATTATTTTCTGTAATGTACTGATAAACATTAGACTTTCATATATTTTAGATTCATTACACACCAACTGAAGTAGTTCAAGCCTTTTATTGTTTTAATATTGATGATTTTGGCATACAGCTCATGAAAACCCAAAATTCCTATCTCAAAAAATTAGCATATCATGAAAAGGTTCTCTAAACGAGCTATTAACCTAATCATCTGAATCAACTAATTAACTCTAAACACCTGCAAAAGATTCCTGAGGCTTTTAAAAACTCCCAGCCTGGTTCATTACTCAAAACCGCAATCATGGGTAAGACTGCCAACCTGACTGCTGTCCAGAAGGCCATCATTGACATCCTCAAGCAAGAGGGTAAGACACAGAAAGACATTTCTGAACGAATAGGCTGTTCCCAGAGTGCTGTATCAAGGCACCTCAGTGGGAAGTCTGTGGGAAGGAAAAAGTGTGGCAGAAAATGCTGCACAACGAGAAGAGGTGACCGGACCCTGAGGAAGATTGTGGAGAAGGACCGATTCCAGACCTTGGGGGACCTGCGGAAGCAGTGGACTGAGTCTGGAGTAGAAACATCCAGAGCCACCGTGTCCAGGCGTGTGCAGGAAATGGGCTACAGGTGCCGCATTCCCCAGAAACAGCGGCAGAAGCGCCTGACCTGGGCTACAGAGAAGCAGCACTGGACTGTTGCTCAGTGGTCCAAAGTACTTTTTTCGGATGAAAGCAAATTTTGCATGTCATTCGGAAATCAAGGTGCCAGAGTCTGGAGGAAGACTGGGGAGAGGGAAATGCCAAAATGCCTGAAGTCCAGTGTCAAGTACCCACAGTCAGTGATGGTCTGGGGTGCCATGTCAGCTGCTGGTGTTGGTCCACTGTGTTTTATCAAGGGCAGGGTCAATGCAGCTAGCTATCAGGAGATTTTGGAGCACTTCATGCTTCCATCTGCTGAAAAGCTTTATGGAGATGAAGATTTCATTTTTCAGCACGACCTGGCACCTGCTCACAGTGCCAAAACCACTGGTAAATAGTTTACTGACCATGGTATTACTGTGCTCAATTGGCCTGCCAACTCTCCTGACCTGAACCCCATAGAGAATCTGTGGGATATTGGGAAGAGAAAGTTGAGAGACGCAAGACCCAACACTCTGGATGAGCTTAAGGCCGCTATCGAAGCATCCTGGGCCTCCAAAACACCTCAGCAGTGCCACAGGCTGATTGCCTCCATGCCACGCCGCATTGAAGCAGTCATTTCTGCAAAAGGATTCCCCACCAAGTATTGCGTGCATAACTGAACATAATTATTTGAAGGTTGACTTTTTTTGTATTAAAAACACTTTTCTTTTATTGGTCGGATGAAATATGCTAATTTTTTGAGATAGGAAATTTGGGTTTTCATGAGCTGTATGCCAAAATCATCAATATTAAAACAATAAAAGGCTTGAACTACTTCAGTTGGTGTGTAATGAATCTAAAATATATGAAAGTCTAATGTTTATCAGTACATTACAGAAAATAATGAACTTTATCTCAATTTGCTAATTTTTTGAGAAGGACCTGTATGCAAGGGCATTCTATGCAACGAATAAGCATGTTAATATGATGGAAGAGGAGAAGGAGGATGAGAAAAAGGAAGATTAAACCATATACCCTTGTTTGTGGTGGATGGAGTGCATGGGAATGCAGTGTATTCAGTACATTATAAACAACACATTAAAATTGCCCTTATGTTCATCAGGTTTCCTCTGGTGGAGTCGAGAAATCATGGTCAATCCAGGCCTTGTTCCTTTTTATAAGAGTCAACCTGTCAGCATTTTCAGTTGACTGGCAGATACGCTTATCAGTTATTATGCCACCAGCAGCACTAAATACCCGCTCAGGCAGGCCAGCATCGAAGGCTTCAAGGCGTAGAGCGTCAGTTTGTGCCACGTGTCCAGCTTGGACACTCAGTTGTTGTAAGGCACTGAGGGATCATTGAGGATGCTGACACGGTCTGCTATGTACTCCTTCACCATCTTCCAAAATGTTTCCCTCCTTGTGACACTAGGTCGAGCAACAGGGTGAGGGTGCTGACAGGGTGTCATGAAACTGTGCCAGGCTTTGTAAAGTGTTGCTCTGCCTCTGTTGGAACTGCTGTGTGTTCCCCTTGTCTCCCCTCCTCGGTTGGCTAAGGAACTATGGACTCTGCCGCCAGCGTTGTCAGATGGAAATTGTTGCAGAGCTCCGAGACATACCATCAATATCTCCACTTAAATACCCTTGTAGCTGAAGAAGCGGGTCAATGTCCAAGAGACAATTTCCCCAGTAACTGGATGACACACAGTTTTGGGAGTCAACTGACTTTACTAGGCATGGCACACAAGGTTTCAAACATCATTTACATACAATAGAGTAAATAGATTACTATAATACAAGGAAAGGTGGGGTCAGACAATAGCAGGGGCTGATGGGAGGTTGAGGGGGGACATGGCAGCTAGTTTAAACAGGTCTGGCATTGTCCCTGGGACACCACCCTGATCTTGGGAAACAATGGAACAGGAAAAATGGGAAGGGGGGTGTGTACAGACAGCCAAACATAAAATAATATAAAAGGGTCCATCTGTTACAGAAATTTTTGGAGCAATTTTTCAACAAGGATCTTCTGGTATTGCACCATTTTGCTCAACCTCTCCACCAGAGGAATGTGAGATGAGAAGTTCTCTTTGTAGCGGGGGTCGAGAAGGGTGAACTTCCAGTAATCCGTGTTGTCTAATTGCGTATAACACGCGGGTCGCAGGAAAGGCAGCTTAACATAAAGTAAGCCATTTGTGCCAGAGTACCAACAGGCAAGACTTCGCTGTCAACATCAGGAGGATTACTCTCAATCTCCTCATCCTCTTCCTCCTCTTCTGCCCACCCATGCTGAACAGACGGAATTAAACTTCTATGGGTACTACCCTCTGTAGCAGAGATAACCATCTCCTGCTCCTCCTCCTCTTCATCATCCAATTCATGCTGAGAAGACAAACTGAGGGTGGTCTGGCTATCACCCTGTGTAATGTCTTCCTCCATTTCTACCTCTTCCACATGCAAAGCGTTGTCCAGAATTGTGAGCAGCGATTGTTTGAGTAGACACAGAAGTGGGATGTTTACGCTGATAATAGTGTTATCGCTAGGGATGAGCGAACTCGAACTGTATAGTTCGGGTTCGTACCGAATTTTGGGGTGTCCGTGACACGGACCCGAACCCGGACATTTTCGTAAAAGTCCGGGTTCGGGTTCGGTGTTCGTCGCTTTCTTGGCGCTTTTGTGACGCTTTCTTGGCGCTTTTTGAAAGGCTGCAAAGCAGCCAATCAACAAGCGTCATACTACTTGCCCCAAGAGGCCGTCACAGCCATGCCTACTATTGGCATGGCTGTGATTGGCCAGAGCACCATGTGACCCAGCCTCTATTTAAGCTGGAGTCACATAGCGCCGCCCGTCACTCTGCTCTGATTAGCGTAGGGAGAGGTTGCGGATGCGACAGTAGGGCGAGATTAGGCAGATTAACTCCTCCAAAGGACTTCACTTGATTAATCGATCAATCTGCAGCTGTGCATCATTGAGCTGCTGAAATTCAAATGCTCACTCACTGTTTTTAGGCTGCCCAGACCGTTTGTCAGTCACTTTTTTCTGGGGTGATCGGCGGCCATTTTGTGTCTTGTGCGGTGCTGCGACCAAGTGCATCCAAGCTGCGACCAAGTGCATTTAACCCTCAATGGTGTGGTTGTTTTTTGGCTAAAGCCTACATCAGGGTGAAGCTGTCACACCAAGTGCATTTAACCAGCAATAGTCTGTTCATTTTTTTGGCCATATACTAAATCAGGGGCAAGCTGCGCCTGTCACCAAGTGCATTTAACCCTCAATGGTGTGGTTGTTTTTTGGCTAAAGCCTACATCAGGGTAAAGCTGTCACACCAAGTGCATTTAACCAGCAATAGTCTGTTCATTTTTTGGCCATATACTACATCAGGGGCAAGCTGCGCCCGTCACCAAGTGCATTTAACCCTCAGTAGTGTGGTGCGTCAAGCTGTGACACCAAGTGCATTTAACCAGCAATAGTCTGTTCATTTTTTGGCCATATACTAAATCAGGGGCAAGCTGCGCCCGTCACCAAGTGCATTTAACCAGCAATAGTGTGGTTATTTTTTGGCCATATCCCAGTCTAATTCTGTCACTAAATCCATACCGGTCACCCAGCGCCTAAATACTAGGCCTCAAATTTATATCCCGCTAAATCTCTCGTTACCGCTGTCCTGTTGTGGCTGGGAAAGTTATTTAGTGTCCGTCAAAGCACATTTTTTGTTCTGGGTTGAAGTACAATTCCCAATTTAGCAATTTCATAATTTAGTGGTTCCTGCTATATCAGAGCTATTTGAAATCTATCCCTAAAAGGGTATATAATATTCAAGGTGCACATTGGGTCATTCAGAATAACTTCACACACACCCGCTACTGTGTATTTCCAAGTCTAATTCTGTCACTAAACCCATACCTGTCACCCAGCGCCTAAATACTAGGCCTCAAATTTATATCCTGCTAAATCTCTCGTTACCGCTGTCCTGTTGTGGCTGGGAAAGTTATTTAGTGTCCATCAAAGCACATTTTTTGTTCTGGGTTGAAATACAATTCCCAATTTAGCAATTTCATAATTTAGTGGTTCCTGCTATATCAGAGCTATTTGAAATCTATCCCTAAAAGGGTATATAATATTCAAGGTGCACATTGGGTCATTCAGAATAACTTCACACACACCCGCTACTGTGTATTTCCAAGTCTAATTCTGTCACTAAACCCATACCTGTCACCCAGCGCCTAAATACTAGGCCTCAAATTTATATCCTGCTAAATCTCTCGTTACCGCTGTCCTGTTGTGGCTGGGAAAGTTATTTAGTGTCCGTCAAAGCACATTTTTTGTTCTGGGTTGAAATACAATTCCCAATTTAGCAATTTCATAATTTAGTGGTTTCTGCTATATCAGAGCTATTTGAAATCTATCCCTAAAAGGGTATATAATATTCAAGGTGCACATTGGGTCATTCAGAATAACTTCACACACACCCGCTACTGTGTATTTCTAAGTCTAATTCTGTCACTAAACCCATACCTGTCACCCAGCGCCTAAATACTAGGCCTCAAATTTATATCCTGCTAAATCTCTCGTTAACGCTGTCCTGTTGTGGCTGGGAAAGTTATTTAGTGTCCGTCAAAGCACATTTTTTGTTCTGGGTTTAAATACAATTCCCAATTTAACAATTTCATAATTTAGTGGTTTCTGCTATATCAGAGCTATTTGAAATCTATCCCTAAAAGGGTATATAATATTCAAGGTGCACATTGGGTCATTCAGAATAACTTCACACACACCCGCTACTGTGTATTTCCAAGTCTAATTCTGTCACTAAACCCATACCTGTCACCCAGCGCCTAAATACTAGGCCTCAAATTTATATCCTGCTAAATCTCTCGTTAACGCTGTCCTGTTGTGGCTGGGAAAGTTATTTAGTGTCCGTCAAAGCACATTTTTTGTTCTGGGTTGAAATACAATTCCCAATTTAGCAATTTCATAATTTAGTGGTTTCTGCTATATCAGAGCTATTTGAAATCTATCCCTAAAAGGGTATATAATATTCAAGGTGCACATTGGGTCATTCAGAATAACTTCACACACACCCGCTACTGTGTATTTCTAAGTCTAATTCTGTCACTAAACCCATACCTGTCACCCAGCGCCTAAATACTAGGCCTCAAATTTATATCCTGCTAAATCTCTCGTTAACGCTGTCCTGTTGTGGCTGGGAAAGTTATTTAGTGTCCGTCAAAGCACATTTTTTGTTCTGGGTTTAAATACAATTCCCAATTTAACAATTTCATAATTTAGTGGTTTCTGCTATATCAGAGCTATTTGAAATCTATCCCTAAAAGGGTATATAATATTCAAGGTGCACATTGGGTCATTCAGAATAACTTCACACACACCCGCTACTGTGTATTTCCAAGTCTAATTCTGTCACTAAACCCATACCTGTCACCCAGCGCCTAAATACTAGGCCTCAAATTTATATCCTGCTAAATCTCTCGTTACCGCTGTCCTGTTGTGGCTGGGAAAGTTATTTAGTGTCCGTCAAAGCACATTTTTTGTTCTGGGTTGAAATACAATTCCCAATTTAGCAATTTCATAATTTAGTGGTTTCTGCTATATCAGAGCTATTTGAAATCTATCCCTAAAAGGGTATATAATATTCAAGGTGCACATTGGGTCATTCAGAATAACTTCACACACACCCGCTACTGTGTATTTCTAAGTCTAATTCTGTCACTAAACCCATACCTGTCACCCAGCGCCTAAATACTAGGCCTCAAATTTATATCCTGCTAAATCTCTCGTTAACGCTGTCCTGTTGTGGCTGGGAAAGTTATTTAGTGTCCGTCAAAGCACATTTTTTGTTCTGGGTTTAAATACAATTCCCAATTTAACAATTTCATAATTTAGTGGTTTCTGCTATATCAGAGCTATTTGAAATCTATCCCTAAAAGGGTATATAATATTCAAGGTGCACATTGGGTCATTCAGAATAACTTCACACACACCCGCTTCTGTGCATTTCCAAGTCTAATTCTGTCACTAAATCCATACCGGTCACCCAGCGCCTAAATACTAGGCCTCAAATTTATATCCCGCTGAATTTGAATACAATACATTGGGCCAAATAATATATTTGTTGTTGTGGTGAACCATAACAATGAGAAAAACATCTAGTAAGGGACGCGGACGTGGACATGGTCGTGGTGGTGTTAGTGGACCCTCTGGTGCTGGGAGAGGACGTGGCCGTTCTGCCACATCCACACGTCCTAGTGTACCAACTACCTCAGGTCCCAGTAGCCGCCAGAATTTACAGCGATATATGGTGGGGCCCAATGCCGTTCTAAGGATGGTAAGGCCTGAGCAGGTACAGGCATTAGTCAATTGGGTGGCCGACAGTGGATCCAGCACGTTCACATTATCTCCCACCCAGTCTTCTGCAGAAAGCGCACAGATGGCGCCTGAAAACCAACCCCATCAGTCTGTCACATCACCCCCATGCATACCAGGGAAACTGTCTCAGCCTCAAGTTATGCAGCAGTCTCTTATGCTGTTTGAAGACTCCGCTGGCAGGGTTTCCCAAGGGCATCCACCTAGCCCTTCCCCAGCGGTGAAAGACATAGAATGCACTGACGCACAACCACTTATGTTTCCTGATGATGAGGACATGGGAATACCACCTCAGCATGTCTCTGATGATGACGAAACACAGGTGCCAACTGCTGCGTCTTTCTGCAGTGTGCAGACTGAACAGGAGGTCAGGGATCAAGACTGGGTGGAAGACGATGCAGGGGACGATGAGGTCCTAGACCCCACATGGAATGAAGGTCGTGCCACTGACTTTCACAGTTCGGAGGAAGAGGCAGTGGTGAGACCGAGCCAACAGCGTAGCAAAAGAGGGAGCAGTGGGCAAAAGCAGAACACCCGCCGCCAAGAGACTCCGCCTGCTACTGACCGCCGCCATCTGGGACCGAGCACCCCAAAGGCAGCTTCAAGGAGTTCCCTGGCATGGCACTTCTTCAAACAATGTGCTGACGACAAGACCCGAGTGGTTTGCACGCTGTGCCATCAGAGCCTGAAGCGAGGCATTAACGTTCTGAACCTGAGCACAACCTGCATGACCAGGCACCTGCATGCAAAGCATGAACTGCAGTGGAGTAAACACCTTAAAACCAAGGAAGTCACTCAGGCTCCCCCTGCTACCTCTTCTGCTGCTGCCGCCTCGGCCTATTCTGCTGCTGCCGCCTCGGCCTCTTCCTCCGCCTCTGGAGGAACGTTGGCACCTGCCGCCCAGCAAACAGGGGATGTACCACCAACACCACCACCACCACCTCCGTCACCAAGCGTCTCAACCATGTCACACGCCAGCGTTCAGCTCTACATCTCACAAACATTTGATAGAAAGCGTAAATTCCCACCTAGCCACCCTCGATCCCTGGCCCTGAATGCCAGCATTTCTAAACTACTGGCCTATGAAATGCTGTCATTTAGGCTGGTGGACACAGACAGCTTCAAACAGCTCATGTCGCTTGCTGTCCCACAGTATGTTGTTCCCAGCCGGCACTACTTCTCCAAGAGAGCCGTGCCTTCCCTGCACAACCAAGTATCCGATAAAATCAAGTGTGCACTGCGCAACGCCATCTGTAGCAAGGTCCACCTAACCACAGATACGTGGACCAGTAAGCACGGCCAGGGACGCTATATCTCCCTAACTGCACACTGGGTAAATGTAGTGGCAGCTGGGCCCCAGGCGGAGAGCTGTTTGGCGCACGTCCTTCCGCCGCCAAGGATCGCAGGGCAACATTCTTTGCCTCCTGTTGCCACCTCCTCCTTCTCGGCTTCCTCCTCCTCTTCTTCCACCTGCTCATCCAGTCAGCCACACACCTTCACCACCAACTTCAGCACAGCCCGGGGTAAACGTCAGCAGGCCATTCTGAAACTCATATGTTTGGGGGACAGGCCCCACACCGCACAGGAGTTGTGGCGGGGTATTGAACAACAGACCGACGAGTGGTTGCTGCCGGTGAGCCTCAAGCCCGGCCTGGTGGTGTGTGATAATGGGCGAAATCTCGTTGCAGCTCTGGGACTAGCCAATTTGACGCACATCCCTTGCTTGGCGCATGTGCTGAATTTGGTGGTGCAGAAGTTCATTCACAACTTCCCCGACATGTCAGAGCTGCTGCATAAAGTGCGGGCCGTCTGTTCGCGCTTCCGGCGTTCACATCCTGCTGCTGCTCGCCTGTCTGCGCTACAGCGTAACTTCGGCCTTCCCGCTCACCGCCTCATATGCGACGTGCCCACCAGGTGGAACTCCACCTTGCACATGCTGGACAGACTGTGCGAGCAGCAGCAGGCCATAGTGGAGTTTCAGCTGCAGCACGCACGGGTCAGTCGCACTACAGAACAGCACCACTTCACCACCAATGACTGGGCCTCCATGCGAGACCTGTGTGCCCTGTTGCGCTGTTTCGAGTACTCCACCAACATGGCCAGTGGCGATGACACCGTTATCAGCGTTACAATACCACTTCTATGTCTCCTTGAGAAAACACTTAGGGCGATGATGGAAGAGGAGGTGGCCCAGGAGGAGGAGGAGGAGGAGGAGGAAGAGGGGTCATTTTTAGCACTTTCAGGCCAGTCTCTTCGAAGTGACTCAGAGGGAGGTTTTTGGCAACAGCAGAGGCCAGGTACAAATGTGGCCAGCCAGGGCCCACTACTGGAGGACGAGGAGGACGAGGATGAGGAGGAGGTGGAGGAGGATGAGGATGAAGCATGGTCACAGCGGGGTGGCACCCAACGCAGCTCGGGTCCATCACTGGTGCGTGGCTGGGGGGAAAGGCAGGACGATGACGATACGCCTCCCACAGAGGACAGCTTGTCCTTACCCCTGGGCAGCCTGGCACACATGAGCGACTACATGCTGCAGTGCCTGCGCAACGACAGCAGAGTTGCCCACATTTTAACCTGTGCGGACTACTGGGTTGCCACCCTGCTGGATCCACGCTACAAAGACAATGTGCCCACCTTACTTCCTGCACTGGAGCGTGATAGGAAGATGCGCGAGTACAAGCGCACGTTGGTAGACGCGCTACTGAGAGCATTCCCAAATGTCACAGGGGAACAAGTGGAAGCCCAAGGCCAAGGCAGAGGAGGAGCAAGAGGTCGCCAAGGCAGCTGTGTCACGGCCAGCTCCTCTGAGGGCAGGGTTAGCATGGCAGAGATGTGGAAAACTTTTGTCAACACGCCACAGCTAACTGCACCACCACCTGATACGCAACGTGTTAGCAGGAGGCAACATTTCACTAACATGGTGGAACAGTACGTGTGCACACCCCTCCACGTACTGACTGATGGTTCGGCCCCATTCAACTTCTGGGTCTCTAAATTGTCCACGTGGCCAGAGCTAGCCTTTTATGCCTTGGAGGTGCTGGCCTGCCCGGCAGCCAGCGTTTTGTCTGAACGTGTATTCAGCACGGCAGGGGGCGTCATTACAGACAAACGCAGCCGCCTGTCTACAGCCAATGTGGACAAGCTGACGTTCATAAAAATGAACCAGGCATGGATCCCACAGGACCTGTCCGTCCCTTGTCCAGATTAGACATTAACTACCTCCCCATAACCATATATTATTGGACTCCAGGGCACTTCCTCATTCAATCCTATTTTTATTTTCATTTTACCATTATATTGCGAGGCTACCCAAAGTTGAATGAACCTCTCCTCTGCCTGTGTGCTAGGCCTAAATATATGCCAATGGACTGTTGCAGTGGTGGCTGACATGAAGCCTGATTCTCTGCTATGACATGCAGACTAATTCTCTGCTGACATGAAGCCAGATTGTCTGTTACGGGACCTCTCTCCTCTGCCTGGGTGCTGGGCCTAAATTTATGACAATGGACTGTTGCAGTGGTGGCTGACGTGAAGCCTGATTCTCTGCTATGACCTGCAGACTGATTCTCTGCTGACATGAAGCCAGATTGTCTGTTACGGGACCTCTCTGCTCTGCCTGTGTGCTAGGCCTAAATATATGCCAATGGACTGTTGCAGTGGTGGGTGACGTGAAGCCTCATTCTCTGCTATGACATGCAGACTGATTCTCTGCTGTCATGAAGCCAGATTGTCTGTTACGGGACCTCTCTGCTCTGCCTGTGTGCTAGGCCTAAATATATGCCAATGGACTGTTGCAGTGGTGGGTGACGTGAAGCCTCATTCTCTGCTATGACATGCAGACTGATTCTCTGCTGACATGAAGCCAGATTGTCTGTTACGGGACCTCTCTGCTCTGCCTGTGTGCTAGGCCTAAATATATGCCAATGGACTGTTGCAGTGGTGGGTGACGTGAAGCCTCATTCTCTGCTATGACATGCAGACTGATTCTCTGCTGTCATGAAGCCAGATTGTCTGTTACGGGACCTCTCTGCTCTGCCTGTGTGCTAGGCCTAAATATATGCCAATGGACTGTTGCAGTGGTGGGTGACGTGAAGCCTCATTCTCTGCTATGACATGCAGACTGATTCTCTGCTGACATGAAGCCAGATCGTCTGTTACGGGACCTCTCTGCTCTGCCTGTGTGCTAGGCCTAAATATATGCCAATGGACTGTTGCAGTGGTGGGTGACGTGAAGCCTCATTCTCTGCTATGACATGCAGACTGATTCTCTGCTGACATGAAGCCAGATTGTCTGTTACGGGACCTCTCTGCTCTGCCTGTGTGCTAGGCCTAAATATATGCCAATGGACTGTTGCAGTGGTGGGTGACGTGAAGCCTCATTCTCTGCTATGACATGCAGACTGATTCTCTGCTGTCATGAAGCCAGATTGTCTGTTACGGGACCTCTCTGCTCTGCCTGTGTGCTAGGCCTAAATATATGCCAATGGACTGTTGCAGTGGTGGGTGACGTGAAGCCTCATTCTCTGCTATGACATGCAGACTGATTCTCTGCTGACATGAAGCCAGATTGTCTGTTACGTGACCTCTCTCCTCTGCCTGTGTGCTAGGCCTAAATATATGCCAATGGACTGTTGCAGTGGTGGCTGACGTGAAGCCTCATTCTCTGCTATGACATGCAGACTAATTCTCTGCTGACATGAAGCCAGATTGTCTGTTACGGGACCTCTCTCCTCTGCCTGGGTGCTGGGCCTAAATTTATGACAATGGACTGTTGCAGTGGTGGCTGACGTGAAGCCTGATTCTCTGCTATGACATGCAGACTGATTCTCTGCTGACATGAAGCCAGATCCTCTGTTACGGGACCTCTCTCCTCTGCCTGGGTGCTGGGCCTAAATTTATGACAATGGACTGTTGCAGTGGTGGCTGACGTGAAGCCTGATTCTCTGCTATGACATGCAGACTGATTCTCTGCTGACATGATGCCAGATCCTCTGTTACGGGACCTCTCTCCTCTGCCTGGGTGCTGGGCCTAAATTTATGAAAATGGACTCTTACAGTGGTGGGTGACGTGAAGCCTGATTCTCTGCTATGACATGAAGACTGATTCTCTGCTGACATGAAGCCAGATTGTCTGTTACGGGACCTCTCTCCTCTGCCTGGGTGCCGGGGCCTAAATATCTGAGAATGGACTGTTCCAGTGGTGGGTGACGGGAAGCCAGATTCTCTGCTATGGAACCTCTCTCCAATTGATTTTGGTTAATTTTTATTTATTTAATTTTTATTTTAATTAATTTCCCTATCCACATTTGTTTGCAGGGGATTTACCTACATGTTGCTGCCTTTTGCAGCCCTCTAGCCCTTTCCTGGGCTGTTTTACAGCCGTTTTAGTGCCAAAAAGTTCGGGTCCCCATTGACTTCAATGGGGTTCGGGTTCGGGACGAAGTTCGGATCGGGTTCGGATCCCGAACCCGAACATTTCCGGGATGTTCGGCCGAACTTCTCGAACCCGAACATCCAGGTGTTCGCTCAACTCTAGTTATCGCCGCTCACCATCTGTGTTGATTACTCAAAGTTCCTTAAAATCTCACAGAGGTCAGACATCCATCCCCACTCCTCGCTTGTGAACATAGGCATGCGCAGCCTTTTGCATTAGGGTGTACACCCTAAAGCAAAAACACACACTCCGTGTGAGCCAGTGTATGTATGTATATATATATAGCTTTGTGCAATTAGCCCCCATTATCAGCCCTTCTGCCGCATTAGCCCCATTATGCCTCTCATTAGCACCCATTATGCCTCTCATTAGCCTCCATTATGACTCTCATTAGCCCCTATTATGCCCCCAGCAGCCTCACTTTTTATAAAATAAAAAAAAACACTTACCTCTCTGCTCCTGGACGCCGCAGCTCCTCGCCGCCCGCTATTTTCTTCCTCCTGATGTCGTCTCTCAGCTGTGTGCTCTGAACTGGTGCGCACAGCGTGACGTCACAAAGCGCCTCACGCTGTGAGCAGCCCTGCACAGCCGACAGCCGAGGACCAGAAAGCGGTAAGTACAGAGTGTTCACCACTTCCTGGTCCTCCAGTTCTAATTAGCGCTTACAAAAGGGAATCGCTTCATTAGTATTCGCCGGCCTGCAGGGCTCAAGAGGCAGCTTTTTGAGGCTTGATTAGGGTGTGCCCAGGCAGCTGGTATTCCACTACTGCCTTTTGCTGCTTACAAAGCCTGGCCAACATGTGAAACGTCGAGTTCCAGCGCATGCTCACGTCGCACAACAGCCAATGAGCTGGCAATGTCAAGTGCTGTTGCAGCGTTGACAGACCGGCTGAAGCCGTTGATGACTTGCAGAAATGTGCACACACTCGGCGCACTTTCACCAGTAGCTCAGACAAATTGCGGTAGGTTTTGAGAAACCGCTGAACCACTAAGTTGAAGACGTGGGCTAGGTACGGGATGTGTCTGAGCTTGCCGAGATCCAAAGCCACCACCAAGTTACAGCTATTATCAGACACAACCATGCCTGGTTGTAGGTTGAGTGGTGAGAGACACAGCTCAGACTGGTTTCTTATCCCATGCCACAGGTCTACGATGGTGTGCAGTTTTAGCACAGCCTGTTGCCACTTCCCCACTGCAGTGCTACACTGCTTCCAGCTACCGACTGATGACTGACTGGTGCTGCACGCAGATAATTCATAGGTGGAAGTGGAGGAGGAGACAGAGGAGGAGAAGTGGGGATTGGAGCCACTCCATGTATGAGCTGGCAGAAACCCTGATCGATGTAGGGCCCGCAATACTTGGCGTCGGTAGCACCTGTGCCATTTCAGGGTAAGACGAGCTCCCGATCTCCACAACATTCACCCAGTGTGCCGTCAGGGAAATGTAGCATCCCTGGCCGAATGCACTTGTCCGTGTGTCTGTGGTTAAGTGGACCTTCCCAGTAACTGCGTTGGTCAGGGCACGTGTGATTTTACAGGACACATGTTGGTGTAAAGCAGGCACAGCACACCTTGAAGAATAGTGGCGGCTGGGGACTGAGTAACGTGGGACGGCCGCCATCATGAGGCTACAAAAAGGCCTCATTGTCCACAAGCCTAAATGGCAACATTTCCAGCACCAGTAATTTTGAAAGCTGCGCATTTAGTGCTAAGGCCTGTGGGTGGGTGGCTGGATATTGCACTTGCATTCAAATGCATGGGGTAAGGATATTTGTACGCTGCACTGGGACACGGAAGTGGATGTGGTCACTGATGGTACTTGCAAAGGTCCAGGTGCAGGGCGGGAGGCATCCGGGCCTGCGTCTTGGACAGGAGATTGGCCAGCACATAACACAGGGGAAGAGGAGGCAGTGGTGTGACCCACAGACACAGATTGTGGACCCAGGCGTTTGGCCCACCTATTAGGGTGCTTTGATGCCATGTGGCGGGTCATGCTGGTGGTGGTAAGGTTGTTAGTGTTCACGTCCCTGCTCATTTTTGTATGGCACAGGTTGAAAATTACAATTCTTTTGTCGTTCGCGCTTTCCTCAAAAAAGCGCCAGACTGCGGAACACCTACGCCTTGGCAAGGGAGATTTCCGCAAGGTTGTGCTCCGGGAAACAGTTACGGGCCAGTTTGGTGTGGCCCGCCTTCTCCCTTTTGCCACCACACTGCCTCTTCCAGCCTGTGGTGGTACATCATATCCCTCCCCCTCTGTACTGCTGTCTTCGCTCAGGTTTCCACCTTCCCAGGTTGAGTCAGTGACTTCATTGTCCACTAACTCCTCTTCCACTTCCTCACTCTGCTCATCCTCCTGACTTGTTGACCTAACACTACCTCAGTGATTGGCAACTGTGTCTCATCCTCTTCCTCAACCTCTTGAGAGAATAATTACTGTTGAGTTATTGGCAACTATGTCTCATCATCATCCACCTCATTAAACAGTAGTTGCCATTCCCCACCGTCATCTTCTTGTGATTATGAATGCTCAAGAGTTTGGGAATCAGGGCACAAGATCTGTCCCTCTTCAAGCTTGCTTGGCGAGAGGGCCAAATCAACGAATGGTGCTGAAAAGAGCTACTTGGAATATCTGAGTGTGGGATCACTTGTTTGCCCAGACTCTCCATGGTGGGAAGAAGGAGGATCAGGGTGATGATTGGGTTGAGCAGATTCTTGGCTCCTGAGATTGGACTTGGTGGAAGACAGGGTGGTGCTTAACCGACTGGAAGCATTATCTGCTGCAATCCAACCTGCCACCTGGTCGCACTGGTCTGACATCCAGAGTGGTGTCCTGCGCTGCCCTGCAAACTGGGACATGAAGCTAGGTATCGTGTGTAACGGATCACCTGGCACTCCGACTGAGTACCTCCGTTGCTAGATGCTCCTAGCGTTTCCTGAGGTCTCCAAGCACTCTGGCAGACACCACCATCACCGAACCGAAGAAGCAGTTAAATTCTCTTCAAACATATGAATGCTGTAGAGAGTGGAATAGGAAACCATACGAATGGGTTTACGCTCCTAGCAGTCAAACTGGAACAGCATACCATAAATCCTCCCCCCAAGAATGAGACGACACTTCACTTTGAGGGTTAAAACAGGAACTGACTTTATTTAGACATAGCACACCTACTTTAACCCCCCCCCCCCAACAGCCTCATTTACATACAATAGGGCACATGGTGGGCTATGGTACAAGGAAGGGTGGGGCCTGACAATAGCAAGGGATGATGGGAGATTTGAGGGGGGACAGAGCAGCTGGTTCAAACTGGTCTCCCAGTGTCCCTGAGACAACACCTTGCTGGGGGAACAATGGGACAGGAAAAAGGGGGAGGAGAAGAGGCACAGAACAGCAATGCCTCCAACATAGCAAACATCACAGCAAGAGCAAGACACACACAGTCCACAATACATCGCAACACATTCCAACCAAACCCATAATAACATACATAATATTTAAGACAGCCTGAATGCAATCTGCTACACAGTCTTAAAGGGCATTGTTCCTAAAAGTCATAATATGTCCACGGATGGTCCTTAAAGGGCCAGTAGCAGCAATATAAAATACCACATGCCCAAATTGCATTCAAACGTACAAATTTACCAGGGGCCATTGTCAGCAGGTAGGAGGAGGGTAGCCAGTCCTCTCCAATGCCCAGTGGCGAGGCGGGTTCCGCCACATCGTGAATGATAGTTTTTCTTTGGCAGTAGGCATAGTTTCACCGTGCACAGGGCCACAGTCTCTGCGTGCACCATCAGCATCAGGACCACTGCCCCTTCCCTTACTGTTCACCTTTTTCATATTAAATGTTATATATGATTGAAAGTCTGTCACATGTACAGTAGTGTAGGATTTGGAAGAGTATGCGCAAACAAATTTAAAAAGGTATTTGGGATATGGAAACGTCACACAGGAGATATCCCGCAGATAATGTCAATGCTGTCACCAGCGGCTAATGAAAAATTACAGGGAATGTCACAGGTATTTGAGATGAGGAAATGTTATACAGGAGATGTACCACCGGTAATGTCACTGTCCGCAGCGTTTATGCCAAAAAGTACACTGTATGTCACAAATACATTTTTGAAGCGCACACGTTAAACTTTAGATGTGGCCCTGGTAATGTCACTGTCAGAAGTGGACACCGTCTATTGGAAAAGTACACTGTATGTCACAGATACATTTTTTATTTTTTATTTTTAAAAGCTTTATTGAGTATGTAAAATTGTTACATATAATTTTTGTCTTTGAAAAAGGAGGAGCAGGCCTCCGATGTACATACATTGTTTAAGTAACAATAGCTGGTAGAACATTCAAAACATATCAACAAATAAGGATGTATGTTAACAGAGCAAATGTTAAACAACACTTTAGTAGATGGTGTCCGTGGACAGAACGGAAGTGAAGGGCCAAAATCGGAGGATTGTCTAAGAAGATGGGAGGGGGGGTATGATAGAGGAGGCATTTTAATGAAAACCTCTAAAGGATCTCCATTTCTCCCAAGTGGCTAGGAATTTGTGGTGGGTCCTGTTTTCCCATGCTGCAAGCTCTTCGAATCTGTATATAGAATCGATTTTGTTAAACCAATGGTCTAGAGAGGGGGGATCTTTTTTTAGCCATTGTGTCGGGATCAAGAGTCGGGCAGATATAAGAAGGAGTTTGAGGAGGGGGAGGGGATTTCCGTGTGATCCGGAGGTAGACCGAGTAGGGCCAATGAAGGTGAAAAGGTTATATTTGAGTCACAGATTTCATTGCTTTTTTTAAAAATCTTCCTCCACCAGTCGGAAATCAAGGGGCATGACCACCAAATGTGGAACATGGTTCCGCGATCCTTTTCGCACCTCCAGCAGTTATCTGAATTACCGTCTCCGTATCGACATGTGATATCAGGCGTTTTGTACCATCTGGTTAACACTTTGTACCCATTCTCCTGAATTCTAATACATCTTGACAAGATATGTGGTGTTCTGAATAATATGGAGAGTTCTTCAGGTGAAAAATGTACATTTAGGTCCTTTTCCTATGAATTTATGAAAGAGGGCTTAGGAGGTAGGATAATTGTACTAAGGTATCTGTAAATTGAGGAAATGGGTTTCCTCGGAGGGGAGGAGTTATGGATAAGGCTTTCAAACCACGTAAGGGGTCTGAGGAGGGAGGATATGGGGATGTGTTTATTTATATATGTCACCAGAAAAGAGAGCATATGAGGGTAAGACTCGATTTCCGGTAATGAGGAGACAAGGACCTCTTTGTCTAATGCGCCTCCCACGCTCCTATGTAATAAGGAGAGGATGGGGATGTCTGATGAGCGAAGGGCTTTGGGAACACTTTGTATGAGTTCTAGGGGAGCTAAGCTGATTATGTCTCTGATCTGTATAAGAGGGGAGGGGACGGAAAACCCCATTTCGAATTTTGGAACCATCTCCAAGTTTCAACAGTGGCTAATGTCAAGAGGTTGTGTTTAAAGAGTAAGAGTATATTAATATGGGGATCTACCAAAAGGGCTCTGAAGGTTGTAAGATGAGGAAGGGTTTCCATGCTAATCCATGATTTGTTGTCAGGTTTCCGAAACCAATCCAAGGCTCTAGAGAGGAGTATGGCCTTATTGTATAGTAGGGGGTTTGGGAGACCTATGCCACCTTGGGTTCTAGGTCTATGTAAGGTGTTTATATTAATTCTTGCCTTTTTCCCATTCCAAATAAAGGAGCGGATGTATTTTTCCAAGGTTTGAAAAAAGGAATTAGGAACCGGAATGGGGAGGACCTGGAGGAGGTAATTTAACCTAGGCAGGATGAGAGATAATACCATGTTTTTACGTCCGAACCAGGACAATAAGGGGGGATTTAGGGCCTCTAATTGATCTTTAATCGAGCTCAATAAAGGGGGATAGTTTAGTTTATATAGCACATTTGTGTCAGCATGAATCTTAACACCTAAGTACGTTATATAGGGAGAATCCCAGTTAAAGGGGGAGGAGAGGATTAGGTTGGATCTAAGTTTGTGATTGAGTCCTATACTGAGAATATGTGATTTTTTCATATTTATTTTAAAGTTGGAGAGATAGCTGAATTTTTCCAAGATAGGATAAATGTGCTTAAGAGAGGATTCAGGGTTGGAGGATATTATCAAGAGATCGTCAGCGAAAGCAGCAATTTTGTGTTCCTGTTCGCCTAGTTTGAGACCCTTGATGGTCTCCTCAGAGCGTATTTGGATAAGGAGGGGTTCTAATATCATAACAAATAACAGGGGGGAAAGGGGGCACCCCTGCCTAGTCCCATTTTTTATGGGAAAGGGATTTGAGGTAGTATCATTGACCAGCACCGACGCCGAGGCACTAGTATACATGGCCTGGACCGAGCGTATAAAGGCGCCGGGGATACCAAAATGTTCTAAAGTGCTGTGCATGAAGTTCCAGTGAACTCGATCGAATGCTTTTTCGGTGTCGGTGCTGATCATGACCAGGGGTAGGTGAAATTTGGAGGCATGAAGTAAAATGTTTATTACCCTAGCAGTGTTGTCTTTACCTTCCCTACCTTTAATGAATCCTGTTTGGTCTCTATGGATAAGTTGAGGTAGTATAGGGGCTAGGCGGTTCGCTAGGAGTTTAGCTAGTAATTTTAAATCTAGGTTTAATAGGGAAATGGGCTGATAATTCCAGCAGTCGGTGGGGTCTTTCCCCTCTTTAGGGATAATAGTGATATTGGCTTTGGTCATCTCTTGGGATAGGGGGTCACCTCGCAAAGTTTGATTACAAACTTTAAGTAGGTATGGTAGAAGAACGGGGCTAAAGGAGCGAAAGTATAAAGCTGGAAACCCGTCTGGGCCAGGGGCTTTCCCTTTCGGGAGCTGTTTAATCGCTGAGAGGAGTTCCTCGTTGGTGAAAGGGGAGCTAAGGGAGTTGATCTGAGTTCCTGAGATTTGGGGGATTTTAATGGAGCGGAGGAAAAGTTTTATTGAGTCTTGATGTGAGATGTTCGGATTAATATTTCCCTGGGGGGGAAGATTGTAAAGGGAGTGATAAAATTCAGAGAATCTCCGGGCTATATTTTGTGTGTCAGTAAGCATGTTTCCTTCTTTAGTCCGTATTTTACATATGAAGTTTTGGGTCTTCCTTTTTTTAATGCGGGACATCATAAATTTAGTCACTTTGTCTCCGTGGGCGAAATATTTATATTGGGCATGGAGGAAGTACTTGGCCGATTGGGTATTGAGAAGATTTTTTAAATCTGTCCTGAGAAGTTTTAATTTTGCTAAATGGGTATCTAACATGGAGCTTTTATGGAGGGCTTCTATATCTCTAATGTCCTTCAGGAGGGATTCAATGCGGGCTAACCTATTTTTTTTAATGTAAGAGCCTAGGCTGATAAGTCGACCACGGATATAAGCTTTATGCGTATCCCATAAGGTATAGGGGTGGATGCCAGGGGTATCATTGGAGGAGAAAAAATCTTTTAACCATGTAAGAATCTTTTCTTTATTACCAGGGGATTGGATTAATTGCTCATTAAGCTTCCATCTAAAAGTTCTAGGGGGTCTATCTGGAGTGAGTATATTGATCCAAATGGGGGCATGGTCAGAGAGATTAATAGAACCAATTTGGGCCTTAGTGCAGAGCTGAATATGCTGGGAGGAAATTAAAAGATAATCAAGACGCTGGTAGGACCTATTGGGGTGAGAGTAGAATGTGTAATCCTTAACGTCAGGGTTTAGGGTTCTCCAGATGTCAACCAGGCGGCGGTCATGGAGAGAATTCCTCAATTTGCTGAGGGCCTTATTAGAAATTGAAGACTTTTTGGAGGAGGAGTCTATAGGTGGGACTAACGTAAGGTTAAAATCACCTCCCATGACGGTCACACCTTCACAGAAGTGATCTAGAGTCTGAAATATTTTATGAAGCCAAGCGGCCTGGTTGACATTTGGGGCATACCCATTAACAAACGTATAAGTTTGGTTAGCAATGTCACCTTTTAGGAAAATAAATCTCCCTTCTGGATCTTGGACGCTGTCCCTGTAGGTGTCATGGTCTTACCCTCTTACTGTTCTCCTTCGTTTGACATGTGCTGGCGGCCATCTTGGTTTCTGGGTTTCTTGTAGCCTCCCACCCTGCGGCTTCTCCTTCCCACTGGGAGGAGCTGGATGCCTAGCTCATATATATAGGAGGTCTGTGGCTTCAGTTCCTTGCTTGGTCCTCCTGTGTTCACATGCTTCTAAGACTGCTGCTGCTTCTGGTTCCTGATCCTGGCCTCGTCTGACTACCCCGTTGGTTCCTGATCCTGGCTTCGTCTGACTACCCTGCTGGTTCCTGATCCAGGCTTCGTCTGACTACCCTTCTGGTTCCTGACCTCTGTCTACGCAAGACCCTGCTTCGGTTTAGCCATCCGTTTGGACTTTTGCTTACAGCTTGATTTTCAATAAAGCCTTCTTATTTCCACTTATCTCTTGTTGTACGTCTGGTTCATGGTTCCATGACATTAGGACCAAGCCATGAATTTTGACGGTACAGGGCCGTCCTCGCTACCTACGCTGGTTGCCAGACTTGATCAGCAGGATCACCTGTTGGGTCGGTTCGCTGTGGCGTTGCAAACCCTGCTTGAACGCACGGCTCATTTCGCTTCCGTTGCCGATGGGTCGGTTGTCGCTCCTGGGCCCGCTCCTACTGCCGCTCTGGTTGTTGCGCCAGAGTCTACCCCGACACCTGTTGCTGCGCCTGCGGTGTCTCGGGGTATGACCGGTTCTGCCCCCCTTCCACAGCGCTTTGGGGGAGAGCCAACTCAGTGCCGAGGTTTCCTTAACCAGGTGGGCATTTATTTCGAGTTGCTGCCACATGCCTTTCCTACTGAGAGATCAAAGGTGGGCTTCTTGATCTCGCTGCTCTCGGACAAGGCCTTGGCCTGGGCCAGCCCTTTATGGGAGTTTTCCGGTTTTGTTGCTTCTCTTCGGAAGGTATTCGATGTGCCGGCTCGTGCTGCCTCTGCTGCGAAGCTCCTTATGTCCATCAGACAGGGTTCACGATCCGTAGCTGAATACGCCATTGAGTTTCGTACCCTGGCAGCAGAGGTGGGCTGGAATAATGAGGCTCTGGTCGCTGCTTTCTCTCATGGTCTCTCGGATGCCTTGAAGGATGAGGTTGCAGCTAAGGACCTACCAGTGGAGCTCGAGTCTCTTATTTCTTTCCTGATTTTGATTGACACCAGACTCAGGGAGAGACCTTCCTTTAAGGAGAGCTTGCGGAGGTCTTCTAACAGATTGGCGCCTACGTTTGCTATCCCACCCGTGCCTCCCTCTCCTCCCACGCCTCCTGGGGATGACTTGTCTGGGGGTGAACCCATGCAGCTGGGGTTTGCTCGCCTGTCCGAGGGGGAGAGGGTACTCCGGAGACGCGAGGGCCGATGCATGTACTGTGGTCTCGGTGGGCATTTTCGGTTGGCATGTCCGAACCGTCCGGGAAACGCTCGCACCTGAGATCCTGTCGGGGGCAGATCTTGGGTGGAGTCTCCTCGTCCCCGGTTTCCCGTGTTGACAAACCACTGATCACTGTTGTCCTCTCCTGGGTCGGGGGCTCGGTGACGACCCAGGCGTTGGTGGACTCTGGTGCTGGTGGTTTGTTCATTGATAGTGTGTTCGCTGCCGCCAATTCCATTCCTCTGCAGCCTCGAGGTTCCCCACTGGCTCTTGAGGCGATAGACGGCAGACCCCTTCTGCCGCCACACGTGACTCATGAGACCCTTCCAGTGGGGATAGCCATTGGTGCCGTTCACAGAGAGTCGGTCTGTCTCCAGGTGATTTCGTCTCCACACTATTCGGTGGTCTTGGGGTACCCCTGGCTCCAGAGGCATAATCCGACTTTCGATTGGAGATCGGCCGAGATCCTCTCGTGGTCACCGCAGTGTGGGGCTAGTTGCATCCATGGGCCTGTCAAGTTGCGGTGTACTTCCTCGGACTCTCTGTTGCCTCCTGAATACGAAGAGTACCGGGATGTATTCGATAAGGTGCGCGCGGTTGCCCTACCTCCGCACCGCCCATACGATTGTGCCATAGAGTTACAATCTGGTGCCGTTCCTCCTCGTGGCAAAGTCTATCCACTGTCGGTAGCGGAGAATGAGGCCATGGAGGAGTACGTGAGGGAGGCGCTTTCACGCGGACACATTCGCAAATCCTCGTCCCCGGCAGGGGCTGGATTTTTCTTTGTGAAAAAGAAGGGCGGTGAGTTGAGGCCTTGCATCGATTACAGGGGTCTCAATCGCATCACGATCAAGAACGCTTACCCGATACCCTTGATTTCCGAGTTGTTCGATCGCCTCAAAGGGGCCACGGTCTTTACCAAACTCGACCTGAAGGCGGCATATAACCTGGTAAGGATCAAGGCGGGCGATGAGTGGAAGACCGCGTTTAACACCAGGACCGGTCATTATGAATCCTTGGTTATGCCCTTTGGGTTGTGCAATGCGCCCGCAGTCTTCCAGGAATTCATCAACGATGTTTTCCGTGACCTGTTGCAGCAGTGTGTGGTGGTCTATTTGGATGACATCTTGGTATATTCTGAATCCATGGAGGCCCACATTATGGATGTCAGACGAGTGTTGCAACGGTTACGAGAGAACAGGCTGTTCGGTAAGCTTGAGAAATGCGAATTTCACCGATCCCAGGTAACCTTCTTAGGTTACATCATTTCCGCTGAGGGGTTCTCCATGGATCCTGAGAAGGTTTCGGCTGTCTTACAGTGGCCCCAGCCCAGTGGTCTCCGTGCCCTGCAGCGCTTTTTGGGCTTCGCCAATTATTATCGGAAGTTCATCAGGGACTTTTCTATGCTAGCCAAGCCTCTCACGGATCTGACCAGGAAGGGCAGTAATTTCCAGGTCTGGCCGCTCGAGGCCATCCGAGCTTTTGAGGCTCTAAAGTCCGCCTTTGTGTCGGCTCCGATTCTGTCGCATCCCAACCCTGGGTTGTCCTTTGTCCTCGAGGTGGACGCGTCTGAGACGGGAGTAGGCGCCCTTCTGTCTCAGCGTAGAACACCAGAGGGTTCTCTGCTTCCTTGTGGGTTTTACTCCCGGATACTGTCCTCCGCGGAGTGCAACTATCAGATTGGTGACAGGGAGTTATTGGCCATCGTGCAGGCCCTTAAAGAATGGAGGCACTTGCTCGAGGGTTCGGTGGTTCCGGTTCTCATCCTGACGGACCACAAGAATCTGACCTACCTTTCTGAGGCCAAGAGATTGACACCACGTCAGGCCAGATGGGCTCTGTTCTTGTCACGTTTTAATTACGTGGTCTCCTACCTACCCGGTTCCAAGAACATCAGAGCGGATGCCTTATCACGGCAGTACTCCGAGCTGTCCGGGGAGGAGTCGATTCCGACTTCGGTCATACCTCCGAATCAGATCCTGGCCGCCATTCGCACCAGCCTGACCTCTCCCCTGGGTGAGCAGATTTTGGCGGCTCAATCTGGTGCTCCCTCTGGGACACCCAACGGCAGGTGTTTTGTGCCTGAGGAGTTGCGCGCTCGGTTGTTGCGAACCTACCATAACTCCAAGGCCGCGGGGCATCCTGGAAAGAATCAGCTGTCCTGGGCTGTTTCACGTCTGTTCTGGTGGCCTTCTCTACGTTCCGACATCGCCGCATATGTAGCGGCATGCTCCGTTTGTGCCCAGAGTAAGTCCCCTCGGCACCTTCCGTTGGGCCTTTTGCAACCCATAGCCACCGGGGAGCGCCCATGGTCACACCTGGGGATGGATTTCATTGTGGACCTCCCTGCATCCCGAGGCCATACGGTCATTCTCATGATTGTGGATTGGTTTTCCAAAATGTGCCACTGTGTTCCTCTCAAGAAGTTACCCTCTGCACAAGAGTTGGCCACGATTTTCGCCAGGGAGGTCTTCCGGTTGCACGGTTTGCCCAAGGAGATTGTGTCGGATCGGGGGAGTCAGTTTGTGTCCAGGTTCTGGCGCGCCTTTTGCTCCCAGTTGGGGATTCATCTCTCTTTCTCCTCGGCCTACCACCCTCAGTCCAATGGGGCCGCAGAACGATCCAATCAGGCCTTGGAGCAATTCCTTCGTTGCTATGTCTCCGATCACCAAGACAATTGGGTTGACCTCCTGCCTTGGGCTGAGTTTGCCAGGAACACGGCGGTGAACTCTTCCTCTGGGACGTCTCCCTTCATGGCCAATTATGGGTTCCAACCTGCCGTGTTACCGGAGGTATTCTCTCCCCAGGATATTCCGGCTGTGGAGGATCACCTTTCCGTCCTACGTGCTTCTTGGGTACAGATCCAGAGGTCCCTTGAGGTCTCTGCGCAGCGCCAGAGACTCCAGGCTGATCGCAGACGAGCGCCCGCTCCTTCCTACCAGGTCGGAGACCGTGTATGGTTGTCCACCCGCAACCTCAACCTTCGAGTGCCCACTCCCAAGCTGGCGCCTCGCTTTGTTGGTCCCTTCCGAGTGCTTCGCAGGGTAAACCCGGTAGCCTATGCCCTTGCGCTTCCTCCTGGCATGCGGATCTCCAACGTGTTTTATGTCTCCCTGTTGAAGCCATTGGTGTGTAATCGTTTCACTTCCTCGGTTCCTCGGCCCCGTCCGGTCCAAGTGGGCAATCGTGAGGAATATGAGGTGAGCAATATCCTGGACTCACGCCTGGTCCGCGGTCGGTTGCAGTTTTTGGTCCATTGGCGTGGTTATGGTTCAGAGGAGCGTTCCTGGGTTCCCTCCGCAGATGTCCATGCTCCTGCTTTGCTCCGAGCCTTCCACGCACGCTTCCCTGAGAAACCGTTCCTTACTCCGCGGAGGAGGGGCCCTTGAGGGGGAGGTACTGTCATGGTCTTACCCTCTTACTGTTCTCCTTCGTTTGACATGTGCTGGCGGCCATCTTGGTTTCTGGGTTTCTTGTAGCCTCCCACCCTGCGGCTTCTCCTTCCCACTGGGAGGAGCTGGATGCCTAGCTCATATATATAGGAGGTCTGTGGCTTCAGTTCCTTGCTTGGTCCTCCTGTGTTCACATGCTTCTAAGACTGCTGCTGCTTCTGGTTCCTGATCCTGGCCTCGTCTGACTACCCCGTTGGTTCCTGATCCTGGCTTCGTCTGACTACCCTGCTGGTTCCTGATCCAGGCTTCGTTTGGACTTTTGCTTACAGCTTGATTTTCAATAAAGCCTTCTTATTTCCACTTATCTCTTGTTGTACGTCTGGTTCATGGTTCCATGACAGTAGGTGAAGGGGGTAGTTTTGCTAAAGCCCACGCTCACTCCCCTGGAGGCGGAGGAGTTGGCTCCACAGTGGTACCAGGTAAGGAAGCAAGAGTGGGAAAGGTTAGGATAGTGGTTAAATTTAAAATGTGTCTCCTGGGGGAGTAGGACAGAACATCCCATTTTCTTTAATGTGGAAAGAATTTAACAACGTTTGGATGGGGCATTGAAACCTTTCACGTTGTAAGATGTAATTTGTAGGTTCGCCATGTTACCTTATGGAGAGAGGGAGGGCAATTTCAATGCTCCTTACCACCAGGGACACGCGTCCAAGATCTTTCTGGAAAGACAGATGGGTATGTGACAACCTCCAGTTTCGTGAAATTAAAGAGTCCGCGGAGCGGGATACATCCTGAAACATAATAAGAAACATCAAAACTAGAAACAAACATTACTAGTGTAACTAGCAAGAAAAAAGGCATGTAGATGCCTATGTTGTGTTGGGGGGAAAAAAAAGAACATGTTAGAGAGATCGCCATAGTGTGGAAAATCTGGCTAATAAGGTGAACATTCAAAGATTGTTAATTGTCCATTGGTAGTCTTCTGGACGTTGTTCTTCTGAAATTTCTGGGGCTTTTTTGACGTCTTGGGGTGCGTTGACGTTCCCAGACATCTGGATGTGGCAATTCGGGTAGGTTAGACAAGTCCTGGATGGGGTCCCAGTTGTCAATCTGAAGGGGCTCAATCTGAAGATGCTCAAAGACTTGATCCAGGTCGGTATAGTTGGAGATGGAAAGTCTGCGGCTCTCGTACATCAAAGACAGGCCAAAGGGGAAGGACCATCTGTAGGGAATCCTGTGTTCCCTCAGCCAGCTTGTGAAGGGTTTCAAGGACCTTCTTTTATCCAGGGTAGATTGTGCTAGGTCATGGAAAATTTGTATGTCTTGGCCATCCCAGGATACTTTGCCAGACTGTCGCGCCTTGAGTATTATTGCTTCTTTGACAGGAAAGCTAAGAAATTTGCAGATAATGTCTCTTGGTGGAGCTGAGGGGGCTGGTTTGGGTCTTAGCGCACGGTGAGCCCTTTCCAGGATTACTTCATGCGCGGATTCTGGGCCCAGGAGGGACATACATATTTGCACCACTGTGCCAGCAATATCTCCGGATTCAACAGTTTCAGGGACGCCACGGAATCGTAGATTGTTGCGTCTACCTCTATTTTCTTGGTCTTCCAGGGAATTGCAAAGACAGTTCATCTTTTGTTGAATAGCTTGGAAGCGCTGCGCCACTTCAGATTGGTGACGGATAATTGCTTCTTGGGTGATTTCTAGTGTCTCCACCCGTCCTCCCACCTGCGAGATATCTTGCTTAATTGCAGCTAAATCAGAGCTTAATGGTTCTAAGGCGGAAGCTAAGGAGGATGACAGTAAATCCTTCAGGAAGGAGCGTGAAACTGGAAGGTCGTCTGTATCATCTTCGCCTCCGGTAGCATATTCTGTCAGCTCATTTTGTTTTGAACGCGGGGCGCGGGTTGGAGTCTGCGCCATTTTGGGTTCCTTAGAGACGTGTAGGACGGCAGCTTTTTTAATAAATGTATCCATCTCGCCACTGGTAGGGTTTTTCTTATCCAGTGTGGTTTGATCACCTGGTCTGGGGCCAATTTTTACCATGGTCTGAATGCCAGTTTGTGCTAACAAAGCAGCGGTGGCGATCCCATTTACGGAGCTATAGCCTCAAGTGTTCATGACGATGGACGATAGGGTTCTCTCTTCTTTTAGTATATTTGTGAAGATATGTTACTGTCCCTTTAAGAGGTGAAAAAGCAGTCGCTGTGGATGGAGACTTGTGTAGGGCTGCGTGAATTTATACGGGATGATCTTGTGTCCCCGTAGAGGATTATTTCTCATTTAACCCTGCAGGTACCACTTTGAGATACTGGTTGCTGTGCCTTTAATTTAAGTTAAGTCACGGTTGGCAGTCCTCATTTAGTGTTGCTCCTCAGTGAACTCTTAATCAGGCAGGTTTGCAACTAAATGCCAGTGTTATTAGGAGCTTTAATGCAGGTGAATAGTGCTGTTAGGATTATTAATGTGCAATGTAATTCAAATTTCCCGCCTGTGACGGAGCCGGCGGATGAATCTCCTAATTAGAGCTGCAGCCGGGTCCCGTCTATACAGTGCAGGAGGCGTCTGGAAGAGCAGGTAATAGTCCCACAAGTGTCCCCAATAATACTGCCGATTGCAGGGGGGGTAATTCTGGGCACTCACCGCATAAGTAGCAGCATACCGATCGGCAACCGTGCTGGAAACATGGAGGTAAAAACTTACAGTTCTGTTGTGTACCTCGGCCGGAACTACTTTCGCCGGCTTCTGGCACCGATGAGCCCGCAGTTAAAGTTAGCGATGTTGCAGGGGTGCCGGGTTCTTGTCTCTGTTCCTCAAAAAGGTCTAGTTGAGAGCCGAGGGACCCTATTAACACTGGCTGTGAAACGGCATGCAGGCCGAGGGGTACGGTTGCTTTGGCCCGGGTGGGCTCACCAATAAAGTCCGGTGCTTGGCAGTCTGTTGTAGGCCGCAAATCTTTTCCGTCTCAGAATTTAAAGATAAAGGTATCTTGGTGACCCTTGAGGTGTCCTGTGTCAGGATCTAGGATTTTCAGGGTCAAAAAAGTCCTTTTTTCGCCGCTATATTGCAGGTTTATTGGCTATCTTCACAGAGCTCACATGAGCTGCATCCGAACAGCTCTGCAGCAAGCTCCGCCCCCCCCCAGATACATTTTTTAAAACCACACATTACACTTGAGATGTGCCTCTGGTAATGTCACTGTCAGAAGCGAACACCGTCTATTGCCAATTTAAGTACACTGTATGTCACGGATACATTTTTGGAGCACACACTTTACACTGCGGATGTGGCGCTAGTAATGTCACTGTCCGCAGCAGACACTGTCAACGGAAAAAGTACACTGTATGTCACAGATAAATTTTTTCAGCACACATGTTACACTGAAGATGTGGCACTGGTTATGTCACTGTCAGAAGAGGACATCGTCTATTGAAAAAGTACACTGGATGTCACAGATATTTTTGGGATGCACACACTTTACACAGGAGATGTGGCGCAGCTAATGTCACTGTGTGCAGTGGACGCCATCTACGGAAAAAGTTCACTGGATGTCAGATATTTATTGGATGTGCACACTTTACACTGGAGATGTGGCACAGATAATGTCACTGTCCGCAGCGGACACTGTCTACGGAAAAAGTTCACTGGATATCACAGATATTTTTAGTATGTGCACACGTTAAACAGGAGATGTAGCGCAAATAATGTCGCTGTCTGTAGCTTCTATGGAAAAGTACACTGGTTGTCACCACTGTACAGTATTTAGCACAGGATGCGCTAAAAATAGATATTGCTGCCACACACAATAGTCCTTAGAAGGATTTTTGGGTCTGTAAAGTTTTAGCAAAAAAAATCTATATTGCTACTGCCACACAAAACAATAGTCCTTAGGCTGCTTTCACACTAGCGTTCGGCTGTCCGCTCGTGAGCTCCGTTTCAAGGGGCTCACGAGCGGACCCGAACGCCTCCGTCCAGCCCTGATGCAGTCTGAATGGAGCGGATCCGCTCAGACTGCATCAGTCTGGCGGCGTTCAGCCTCCGCTCCGCTCGCCTCCGCACGGACAGGCGGACAGCTGAACGCTGCTTGCAGCGTTCGGGTGTCCGCCTGGCCGTGCGGAGGCGTGCGGATCCGTCCAGACTTACAATGTAAGTCAATGGGGACGGATCCGTTTGAAGATGCCACAATATGGCTCAATCTTCAAGCGGATCCGTCCCCCATTGACTTTACATTGAAAGTCTGGACGGATCCGTCCGAGGCTATTTTCACACTTAGCTTTTTTTTTGCCATTTTAATGCAGACGGATCCGTTCTGAACGGAGCCTCCGTCTGCATTAATATGATCGGATCCGTTCAGAACGGATCCGATCGAACGCTAGTGTGAAAGTAGCCTTAAAAGGACTTTTGAGTATCTGAAAAGTGTCTCTAAAAAAATTATTCCTATTTCACTCCCTACACTGTCTGTCCCTGCCTCAGCGCAGCTCTCCCTGACTAAGAATGAGCCGAACATGCGTCATCGGGTGTTATATAGCACCCGATGACGTGTTTCGGCCAGCCAATCACTGTAATGCCAGCAGCCATCATGGCTACGGCATTACATTGAGGGCAGTACTCACCTGCACGTTTATTGGCTGCGTAGCAGCGAATACCGCCTTGTGCCGAGCATCGAGATGCTCGAGCCAAACAGGTGTTTGGCCAAGCATGCTCGATCATCACTAGTCACTGATACATTTTCCCTTCCTCTAATCCATCAGAACAATAACTCCCAAAATACAGATCCTGTCTGTGGAGCATCCGCCTTCACTCGGTCAGCATTTGGTCAGTAATCCATCAGTATTGCTAAAGCCCAAAAAAAAGGAGTGGATCCAAAACAAAGATGAAACCGCAGCACTCTCTTATCTTCAATTCTGTGGAATTTATTTCACCAGCAAAAAATGCGACGTTTCGACCGTAATGGTCTTTCTCAAGCAACATACAAAGTGAATAGTAACAAACATATATACACATCCGACCCCTCCCAGTAAGTCACATGTCCCAATTACACATGCAAATGAAGTGAAAAATAAACCAGTATTGTGGATCCTCTATCATCCACCCACCTGTGATTTTATCCAATAATACATTCGCCATCTCTATCAACACAGTGACATAATTGTATAGCATTAAAATGGTGCTTACTCACAAAAAATCATTGCAAAGTCTGGCTGGCACATCATGGCGGGGACTTGCTTCAGCTTCCTGTGTAGTGTGAAAAGGGCGCGCATCCCAGCGACCCCATGGCAAAGGTGCTCATGGAGGACGCAAACTGTCTAGCGCTCCTGCATGGTTAGTGCGCCTGCGCATCGAGTACAGAGCCGGACTCCCTATGCTGCATGCGCACCTTTGCCATGGGGACGCCCTTTTCACACCACACAGGAAGCTGAAGCCATGATGTGCCAGCCAGACTTTGCAATGATTTTTTGTGAGTAAGCACCATTTTACTGGTATACAATTATCTCACTGTGTTGATAGAGATGGCGAATGTATTATTGGATTAAATCACAGGTGGGTGGATGATAGAGGATCCACAATACTGGTTTATTTTTCACTTCATTTGCATGTGTAATTGGGACATGTGACTTACTGGGAGGGGTCGGATGTGTATATATGTTTGTTACTATTCACTTTGTATGTTGCTTGAGAAAGACCATTACGGTCGAAACGTCAAATTTTAGGCTGGTGAAATAAATTCCACAGAATTGAAGATAAGAGAGTGCTGCGGTTTATTCTATATGACGCATCCAAGGGGGAACTTCAGACTGGCTCCCAACACGGCTGGCACCACCACAAGATAAGGCTTTAATTTTTTGTTGTGCTGCTATAGGCATTTTTTTCCAAAACAAAGATGACATGTGAATGTAATATTTGCATGTGTTTTGTACCTACTCCTGCTTTTGGTTACCAAATAATAAGCCAATTCTGATGCAAAATAGGGACCATGTCATGCAGGCCTTACAGCTGTGAAATAGACAGGATCCGTTGAGCGTCTCATTTTTCCTTCCTTCTGACAATTCAGAAGAAGGGTCAAATAAATGATGATGTCAGCCAGGCCAAAAGGCAAAATAGTGGCCCAGTCATGAAGTGGGGAGGGTGGGAACAGCATGAGAAGTCCACAGAGCGGACCTATGACATAGTGGTGAGGTGAAAGCAGCATGAGGAAACCACAGAGTGGCCCAATGACAAAGTCTGGAGGGGGCAGCAGCATCAGAAGGAGGCCACAGAGTGGCAGAACGACAGTGTGGAGGTAGCAGCAGCATCAGTAGGCCACACAGTGGCACAATGACAGAGTGTGGAGGTGGTGGCAGCAGCAGCATCAGGAGGAGGCCACAGGGTGGCACAATGACAGCGTAGAGGTGGCAGCAGCATCAGGAGGTCACAGAGTGGCACAATGACAGAGTGTGGAGGTGGCGGCAGCAGCAGCATCAGGAGGAGGCATCAGGGTGGCACAATGACAGTGTGAAGATGGCAGCAGCATCAGGAGACGTGAGTGGTGAGGTGGCAGCAGCATCTGGAGACCACAGAGTGACCCGCAGCATAGGCAATAATCATTTTTGCAATATTTGGCAAATTTTTGGCCTAATAGTCGCTATAAATTCGTAAATTCAAAGATTTGTGATCTCCAGTCATTATTTTCTTGATTGCGAAAATCGGCAATGTAACATGCGCATATTGCACATGCAATACAGACGTGACTCGCTTTTGCCACATTTTTCAAGCTGCTAGAAGTTTCCTGCGACTGGAGAAAATACACAGTACTGTATTTCCTATCATGCTACCTAACACCCTGCACTGGAATCAGGTACACTATATTACAATCTAACCTACACTGACTATCTCACACTAACTATCTGTATTATATATATGAGCTAACAATCTAATTTACAGTAATTGAATAAGGATCCAGATGACTCAGCAAAGCACCGAGCACAGCAATGACACTGCTTTCTCTCTCTCAGAACTGTAAAAAAAGCAGAAAATGACCCCTGGGAGTAGGCAACTTTCCTATTAGTTGCTAGGGATGTTGCTAAGCTCAGACAAAGATATTGCAGCCTTCTCATTGGCCCACAAGCAAGAAGCAGTCAGAGTACTGATAAAAAAAAATATGGAATATTCGAGATTACAAAGATATAGCACTATATTCTACATCTTCGCAAATTCTCGAAGTGCCGATATTAGCAATCAAAATTTGCGATAAGAATATTCGCGATCAACACTATTGACAGAGTGGGGAGGTGGGTGGCAATACCAGTACTAGCTGAAGATGGTGGGTTAAAGAGGGAGCACTTGGCATAGATTGTGTGGCTTCAGATGGTGGGCAGCATCAAAATAGTAGCTGAGGCAGGTAGCCAGAAGAAACCGGTTTCTTTTGTCAAAGTGTTGGTGTGGCACCATGGATGATCTAGTCTGATGCATCAGGCATTGGTGGGAGGAAATCCTGGCTGATCCATGCCTGATTCATCTTGACAAAGTTCAGTCTCTCCACATTTTGGGTGGACAGGCGAGTTCTATTTGGGGTAACTATGCCCCCCGCCGCACAAAACATTTGCTACAATGCCACACTACTGGCCGGGCAGGACAGTTTTTCCAGGGCAAACTCTGCCAGTTGCAGCCACAAATCCAGTTTGGCTGCCCAGTAATCCAGCGGATCTTGAATTTGGGGTGGCAGGGTGCTGTTCAAGTATGCCACCACATGCTGGTTCAGGTCCTGCTCCAGATCTATCTGCTGCTAGTGAGTAGTTTCTTCACTAGGCGGGTGAAGAAAGCTGCTCATCAGCGACTTTAGGCTCAAGTTGCTGCTGGTAGATCTGGAACTGCTTCTACCTCCCATCTTGCCACAGCAGCCATAGCAGTTGGACGAGGGCCCCCCTGGTCAGACTTGCGAGAGGATGGACGATGGTGCAGATGGACAGCGGCCAACTGACTACATAGGATGTCTTTATAGTAGTTCAGTTTATCCTCCCTCTTAGCGGGTGTAAAAAAGGCCCCCCATTTTGGACTGTTAGCAAGGGTCCATCAAGGTGGAGAGCCAGAAGTCATCCCTCTGCCGAATTCTGACAATTCAGCTGTCACTACCCAAGGAAGTGAGCATGCATTGGGCCATTTGTGCAAGTGACTCGGACGGACTCCCTGCCTCCATCTCCACTGCATACTGCCACGGTATGTCTGGGTCCTCTGTTCCATCTTCCTCATCTTCCTAATAGCGAATATCGCCACTTTGAGAATTTGCGAAGATTTAGAATATAGTACTATATATATATATATTCGCTAATATTCTAGATTTTTTTTCCGTCAGTAACCTCCCTTCTTGCTTGTGGGCCAATGAGAAGGCTGCAATGTCTTTGTCTGATCTTAGCAACATCCCTATCAACCAATAGGAAAGTTGCCTACCCCTTACTATATAAGAACCGCCATTTTCTGTAGTTTTATGGAGTTCTGAGAGAGACAGCAGTGGCATTGCTGTGCTCTGTGCTTTACTGTTTAATTACATTACATAGTTAGTTAGATTATATACAGTGGGATGCAAAAGTTTGGGCAACCTTGTTAATCGTCATGATTTTCCTGTATACATCGTTGGTTGTTATGATAAAAAATATCAAAATATGCATAAATTTGGGCACTGTTGTCATTTGATTGATTCCAAAATCTTTAGAACTACTTATTGGAGCTCAAATTGGCTTGGTAAGCTCAGTGACCCCTGACCTACATACACAGGTGAATCCAATTATGAGAAAGAGTATTTAAGGGGGTCAATTGTAAGTTTCCCTCCTCTTTTAATTTTCTCTGAAGAGTAGCAACATGGGCGTCTCAAAATAACTCTCAAATGACCTGAAGACAAAGATTGTTCACCATCATGGTTTAGGGGAAGGATACAGAAAGCTGTCTCAGAGATTTCCGCTGTCTGTTTCCACAGTTAGGAACATATTGAGGAAATGGAAGACCACAGGCTCAGTTCAAGTTAAGGCTCGAAGTGGCAGACCAAGAAAAATCTCGGATAGACAGAAGCGACGAATGGTGATAACAGTCAGAGTCAACCCACAGACCAGCACCAAAGACCTACAACATCATCTTGCTGCAGATGGAGTCACTGTGCATCTTTCAACCATTCGGCGCACTTTACACAAGGAGATGCTGTATGCGAGAGTGATGCAGGGGAAGCCTTTTCTCCGCCCACAGCACAAAAAGTGCCGCTTGAGGTGGGCTAAAGTACATTTGGACAAGCCAGCTTCATTTTGGAATAAGGTGCTGTGGACTGATGAAACTAAAATTGAGTTATTTGGCCATAACAAGGGGCGTTATGCATGGAGGAAAAAGAACACAGCATTCCAAGAAAAACACCTGCTACCTACAGTAAAATATGGTGGTAGTTCCTTCATGCTGTGGGGCTGTGTGGCCAGTGCAGGGACTGGGAATCTTGTCAAAGTTGAGGGAAGCATGGATTCCACTCAGTATCAGCAGATTCTGGAGACCAATGTCCAGGAGTCAGTGACAAAGCTGAAGCTGCACCGGGGCTGGATCTTTCAACAAGACAACGACCCTAAACACTGCTCCAAATCCACTTATGCAGAGGAACAAGTACAACGTTCTGGAATGGCCATCTCAGTCCCCAGACCTGAATATAATAGAAAATCTGTGGTGTGACTTAGAGAGCTGTCCATGCTCGGAAGCCATCAAACCTGAATGAACTAAAGATCTTTTGTAAAGAGGAATGGTCCAAAATACCTTCAACCAGAATCCAGACTCTCATTGGAACCTACAGGAAGCGTTTAGAGGCTGTAATTTCTGCAAAAGGAGGATCTACTAAATATTGATTTCATATCTTTTTTGTGGTGCCCAAATTTATGCACCTGCCTAATTTTGTTTAAACAATTATAGCACATTTTCTGTAAATCCAATAAACTTCATTTCGCTTCTCAAATATCACTGTGTGTGTCTCCTATATGATGTATTTAACTGACATTTTTTATCGTAAAAACCGACGATTTATACAGGAAAATCATGACGATTAACAAGGTTGCCCAAACTTTCGCATCCCACTGTATATAATAGTCAGTGTATGTTAGATCATGATATAGTGTAGCTGATAGTTTCCAGCGCAGGGTGTTAGGTAGTGTGATAGGTTCTGCTGTCCATACATACGTGCTACAGACATAGTGCTGTGATGTCACAAGTTCACAACATTACTTAGTGCACTAATAAGTAATATGTAGTCAGACCTTCTAAAATGTGAAGTTGCACATATTGCGCAAAAATATGTGCATCATTAATTGATGATTTGCGCAATCGAGAATATATTGGAGCACTCTACCTGCAGAAAATAATTTTTCTCGATTTCACAAATATATGATGAATATTCGCCCAAATATTTGCAAAATATTGCAAATTCGAATATTGCCCCTGCCACTCATCGCTACTCTCCTGTCACCTGTGTATAAAAACCATTCATTTTGCTACAAATTACTTGTGCTCATGTGGCCGTGAGATGTAGGCGCCACATCTCCAGTCCCCTGACTAGACATATTTACTAGCATCTGTTCCAGGACATGAAGCAGTGGAATAATGTTGTTCATCCCGTAGTCCTGGCGACTGACAAAAAATAAGGGCCTGAGCAAACGGCAGGTGTTACACATGAGGTGCCACTGGCTGACATCAAAGTTACACAGGGGAGTACTTCTGTCCGCTTTGATCATCAAGAAATCGCTTATGGCCTTTCTCTGTTTGTATAGTCGGTCTAACATATGGAGGGTGGAATTCCAACAGGTGGAAACGTCACATACCAGCCTACGTTGGGGGATGCCGTTATGCCGCTGCAGCTCAAGGAGGGTGTGCTTTGCAGTATACGAGTGGCTGAAGTGCATGCAAAGTTTCCTGACCATTTTTAGGATGTCTTGTAGATGGGTGGAAGACTTCAGGAACCGTTTGACAACCAGATTGAACATGTGTGCCATGCAGGGAGCATGGCTCAGCCCTCCTTGACTCAGCGCCGACACCATGTTCTTTCTGTTGTCGGTCACTAAATTAGGCTTATTTCTGGTGCAGATTGCATCTCAAATGTCCTTTGTGCCCCAATGTGACTTGACCACACTCACGGCAGGTCTAAAAAAGTGTGAGGGGAAGGGAACGGGCCAGGAGGACTGTCTCATATACCATTTTCTACGCCTGTTTTAAGCGTAGAAAATGGTCTAAATGTAAGCCAGATCAAAGCTATTTTACATTTAGAAGTGGCAGAGGATCTGCGGAAGTTATGAAGAGGTGGATCCACCGCCAGGTATAGGGTTTATCAAGACCGGCCTCTAAAATGTCGGTCTTAATAAATGTACCATACACCTATTGTAAGTGTTGGACAATGAAAAGGCCTTCCCATCTCCACAGTTATGACCAGACATAGTCCTTTTTTGCATAATGTTATTGCTTAATCCTTTCATAGTTTGCTTTAGTTAATATGCTGCAATTTCCCCCAGAAGATTTCCCTTAATTTCAGACGTTCCTATATACAACATCTAAGAATACTGTGCTTTATACTTAGTCACCTAATGGATTTCAATGATACATAATTCACTGTAATTTGGAAAAAGTATAAATAGTGATTGTATTAAGACATTAAAAATACAAAAGTAAATGTATTTCCCTAAATTTCCCTTAAGGCTAATGAAAATATTGACTTGTTCACCATGACACAGTGTAAATGTTATTGCTGCCTATAGGGTATGGAACTTAATTATTTCCTTTACATTTCCATGGATTTACTGTAGAAATATTTGTTTACAATAATTTCCAATGGCATCTAATTCTCTCTGTCAATATTCAAATCTGCATCATAGAAACACATCATAAATGTATGCATTGCGCATTGCTGTATTTTTGAATGGACAATCCAAGCATACTTCACACTTTATACTTACACATGAGCTGAGCTCTTCATATTAAAACTGCATTGATTCCAAGAATTTTAAATAGTTTTTTAATATTTCATTTAGATGTTATAGTTCAAAATTGTTTAGCCAATCAAGGTTTCAGTGAAGTGGGTAAAACAAAGCCAAAATATCAACCATCACAAATACTAATAAAGTGCAGATCTTTCCAGGCCTATTTGAGCACTGAGTTAAGGGGCTATTTGTTTGCTCCAGATAGCCTCTTTCTTACAATAGCGGCTGATGCCTGCAACCTCTCCCCTATCTTTTACCCGGCCCTGCGCTTTATGTGCCCACTGTTGTCCCTCTCCTCCTTCAAAGTCTGTCCCTTAGGGACAAATCCAAATTATTACCCAGCCTATAGCTGGCTGTCCCCTGGTATATAATGCACCTTTCCTAGTAGGAGGGTGCCTGAGCTTTAGGTTCATATAAATATCATAACTTTTATTATGACTTATATATGATCTTTTATAATCGACCATCATAGAGTTTATGATATAGTGTATCCTTATAGAGTTTATTATATTATACATATATATATATATATATATATATATATATATATACTGTTCCCTTCTCTTTCCCCCTACCCTCCTACCTCCATTTTTCCCTTTTTCCACATCCACGATGCATTGATATGGGTCCAACACCTCTTAGTGCACAATATCACCTATTTCCTGCTGGTGGAATGCTCATGGAATGCACTTCCTGTCTGTAAAACGCAGATGAATCGCATCACACACATCAACGTCACTTCCTGTGCGTGAACCGCAGTTGGAACTCACCACTTCCGGTTTCGCGATACCGGACGTGCTGTCCCCGCTCAGTGGGCCTATGTATGCACCGCCTCAGCCACAACATGGTGCGCTCATATCCATCGCATGCATTTGCATGCTATATATTTCCTCAGCTCTACAATTGCCTCCTTTGCACTTTGTTTGGGGCATTGCTGTCATGAGGTTTTGAGGTACGCTTTTTTAGCTAGCATTCTTTTTTCCCTGTTGTTATTTTCGTGCACTGATCTTCCGACCTCTCCTTGGGTCCTGCTCCTCATCTATGCGTCCTGCCTTATTCTGCCTTTTTTTTTTATTATCCGTGTATGTGTCACAACCAGACATCTGAGAAGCTCTGACAGATGCCTTTCAGAACCTCCTCCTTGAGCTTCTTTGTTTTGGTTTTCAGTTCCTCATCTCGTTAGCCTCTCTCAGCTGTCTTGTAGTTGGACTGATTGCTTCCCTTTAAATTCCTCCCCATAATGCATTAGTGTGCGGTTTATACAACTTCCTGGAGTGTGTGTGCATGCTGATCCATTTCCCAGTCTTCTACAAGATAAGTGTTGTACATTCATTTGTGATTTTATGTTTGCTGGATCCCAGGTGACCTTGACTCCCTCCGTGTCTAGTGTAGGGAGCCAGTGGTCGTGTCCCCTCACTATTGTAGGGTGTTCAGGTGTTATATAGTCGAGGTTCGTGGATATGCGATCATCCACCATTGGGGTGTTTGCATAGGCTGAGCAGAGTCAGGGAGAGTGCCAGGTCTTATGCAGGGGTCTCCCTTTTGTTCCTTAGTTTTGGATCCAGTGAGTCATATATTTGTTTTTGCATTGTCTTGTTTCCTGTACACCTTCCGTGACAGTATGTATTGTTCATATATATTTATAAATAAAGTCTTTTGAATTTTCATATATACATAAGTCCGTTTCATTTTTGGGTGATTACATTTCCTCAGCGCAGCACTGACTGGCTCCTTCCTCCAAAGGTTGCTTTTGGTAAGTGGCATCCCCAGCCCTCACTTCTTTCCTTACTATATATATTGTGCTCTATCTTTTTGATGTTCCCCCTGCACCTCCTACTGACTGACTATATATTTAATGATACCCCTGACTCCAATATTTAATGGCATATGCAAGGGGGCTACTTCTGGACTTTTCTTTATTGTGTGGACCTTTGTTTCATTTCACATCCGGCTGTATTGTATGATAACTAGTGCTATACCCGTATTATATGACACATTTTCTTAACCATGCTCCATAAGAAGTGACTCTTCAGCCTATACCTGGACTTTTTATCAAGACCCTGTGAGTCTATTTTCTCCATGTGTATTGATATTCACCCTGTTTGGATTTATGTATATCTGTTGTCTGTAATCATGTAATTTTGTTGATTTAATCATACACCCATTGATCGTACTTTTCTGTATTTTTCTGTATTTACACAGTTTGATAAAGGCTATTTTGCCGAAACATCACACAAAGTGTTACTTTGCCGCATTACAATAAATACTAAGAATACCAACGCAGTTTTGGCTGGAGTTTGCTTTATCATATATACGGGGTGGGATTCCGACTCCACGCAGCACCACTTAGTGTGCCACACTGGTTTACTACTTCAATAACTTTTATTATTTAATTATTAGGGGACAAGATGAAAAAAAAACAGCTGAAGGGGGGACGGATGCTTTAACCCTTCATATCTCAGGCTCTGTAGGATATAGACCTGGTCTTGTTTGAAAGCTGACATTTTAAGCTTCAAAATAACACCAGGATCAGAGCATTAGCTCCGGTTCATTGGTGCATATAGTCATTAGGAATCAGGTCAAGAATGAAAGCAGCTGAAATCTGTCACGTACTGTCTGTGCTCCGGCGGTGAGTCCAGCCTCTCTGTCGTGGTGCAGCCGGGGTTTGTGCTGTTGCTGTGGAAACCAGCTGTACTAACAGTCGGGTTGGTAGGCCAAGCAGCGGTGATGAACCAATCAGGCTAAGTGCCAGCGTCACATGCTTCCTGTTAGAGGGAGATTTAAACGGGTGTCTGTGATTGGTGTTCATTGCCGGATCAGTGTTTGTATATTTTGGAACTCCTAGATCTTCACTTCTGTTTTAATTTTGGCCTCTGACCGCCAATTATATTTCTTTTTTTCTTATGTTTCAAAATATTTTATTTAAAAATTTTTAAAATACAGACCAATATAAAAAAAAACTGTAATCCAAAACATTATTTAATCGCTGTTGGTATTTGTACCTCTTTTTGTTTAGGTCCCTACATTAAGTTAGGGACTATTGACCAGTTAAAGGGTGTCATTTAGGACAGATCATCCACGTAAGTGGGTGGAAGTTCAGGGCTGCACTATTCGCTACCTAACATGACAAAATCTAGCTCCTACAGAGTCTGAGATATGACTCTGCCCTGACTGAACTGTTTTGTCCTTTTCTAAAAGCCAAAACAGAGCTCTGACAAAATTGTTAGGGGTTGAAAACAAAAACATTACATAGTGCTCTGCTTCTACAACGAGTGTTCAATTTCCTGCAGCCCCACCTCAAGACAAATGATGCATTACACATCTCCAACTGAAATCTGCTGGCTGTCCACCAGTGGGTGGTCTTTCTTTGTATGAGTGTGTATACAAATACAGCTAACAATCACTGAGTAGGACCACCCATTAGACTTCTAAGCTAGAAAGAGCAGGGATTGAAATGAATTAAATGTGTTACACTGATTCTTTTATGATAAAACTATGTATTAAGAAGATCAGCTCCTCCTGCTATCTTAATGCCTACAAATCAGACTCAATGTTCTGCACAACAGGTTCCCTTTAAAGTGGTTTTTCATTATATGAAAATCATGGCTCATTCTTTCCAGAAAACCATGGCTCGATTCCAGTTCCTTCTAGGGGGGATGTGCAGCAATACAATCTCTGCCTGGTAGAACGTTAAAACAAAAATAACAAAAGATTTATTCAATAGAACATTAGTATAAACTATGAGGCAGCTCAGCTCTGGTATCTCTGAACAGACAGGTAAGGCTAATTTCACACTAGCGTTTTGGCTTTACGTTTCTGAGATCCGTCATGGGCTCTCACAAGCGGTCCAAAACGAATCAGTTTTGCCCTAATGCATTCTGAATGGAAAAGGATCCGCTCAGAATGCATCAGAATGCCTCCGATAGTCACCATTCTGCTCTGGAGGCGACACAAAAACCCTAAACCTAAGGGTTCAGTATAATGGATGCTTGGGGTTGCTCCTTGTTACCAAGCACTCGTGCCTTGTAGGGATATTGCCCCTATTGAGGAGGATTGCTGCTCAGGTCCATGAATGCCACAAAACAGGGCTCTGGACCGAGTATCTGTAAGGGGCTATATTATATTTGAATAATATCTATCTGGGCACGAGTCTTGTACTCAGTGGCTGTTTAGACACACATGTGCAGAATATATATTCACTGGCTGCATCCAAGTGAGGCTATCCGATGATAGTATTGCATAGTCCGTGTCCCCTCTTTTTAGTGAATGCACCTCTTGTGTAAGTCATAATTGCTCTTGTCCCTCCATACACGTGGTGCACGTTGCGTGTCTGTTCAGAGATAACAGGGCTGAGTGGCCCCATTTTTTTATACTAATGTTCTATTTAATGCATATTTTGTTATTTTTGTTTTAACATTCTACCAGGCAGAGATTGTACTACTTAATGAAGAATGTATTATCGATACATCGCTACTTATGTGTTTAGGGATGTGCGGCAATACCAAGCACAACCTATATAAAAGTGTAGTGCTATTTATTGTAGAAAGCAGTCATGTTTTTCTAATCCTGAAGATCTGTGATTTTATTCCATAATAGTTTACAGCAATTATAGCAGGATCTGTTCCCTCTAGATGGGGGTATGGGGATATGCCAACACATATCTGACCTGTGCTTATTTATCTTCCTTTCTTCCTTGTGTGAATGTGCTTGTGCAGTTGGTAAGCTTATTATCTTCAAGGGGTTCCACCACTATCTATGGTGCTAATGTAGCTCAGATTTGTTTCTAATCTCCCATCTGTTATGCTGGCTCTCTTGCAGCTCCTTTTTCTCTCAGTACTTTGTATGAGATACGTACTGTATACTAAGTGTTGCGATCATTGCACATCATTTCTACATCTTAAGTTCTTAAGAGATGTTCCAAATGATACTTTAGTCTTTAGTTGCTAAGCATTTACAAGTACCTCACACATGTTTTTATCCTACAAGTACACAAAAGGCTGACATATGTTCTGTTCTGCTTCTGTTCAGACACAGATACAGTTTCTTTTAAAGCTAGACTTTGACACCTCACCTCTATCTTAAGCACTACTCCTATAAATCAATATATGCCAGTTCTTATCTTCACCTCATCTCTTCAAGTGCTGTCCATGACATGAGCTTCACTTAGTAGGTGACCTCTTGGATTATCCCGCTTCTTATTTACTGCCAAAGTTTCCTCTCATGCTGCACTTATATTTTGACACTTACTTTTAGACTCAAGAGACTGTTTAGATCTTTGTGCATCCCTACAAGGTCCATTTCACTTAGGCTAGTTTCACACTATTGTGAGACATCTCTGGCATGCCTGCCTTAGATGTCTGGAGCCGACATTGCTGGATGTTACCTGACACTCCCCGGCCCCATTCACTATAATGGGGACCAGCAAACATGCCGAGAATCGGCTGGACAAAAACTGCTGCACGCGGCATATTTATATGCTGGGTTGCAGCCGGATGGTCCCCATTATAGGACAGATGGCAATGCGGTAGCCTACAGCAATGCTGGAATGCACAGAGATCCAGCGGGTTGTTCCCTGCCAGAACAGCCAGTCGGATCTAAAATCACTAGTGCAAAACGAGCCTAAGAGAGCTTACAAACTAAAGTAGCAAACAGACAACTACAAAAACACAGGCGTTTTGGTTTCCGTTAGTGAGATCCGTTTCAGGGATCTCACAAGCGGTCCAAAACGGATCAGTTTTGCCCTTAATGCATTCTGAATGGATAAGGATCCGCTCAACATGCATCAGTTTGGCTCCGTTCCGCCTCCATTCCGCTTTGGCTTGCAGCATTTTGTTGTCCGCCTGATGAAACTGAGCCAAACAGATCCGTCCTGGCACACAATGTAAGTCAATGGGGACGAATCCGTTTTCACTGACACAGTATGGCACAATAGAAAATGGAGCCGCCCCCCATTGTCTTTCAGTGGTGTTTAAGACGGATCGGTTTTGGTGATGTTAAAGATAATACAAACGGATCCGTTATGAACGGATGCATGCGGTTGTATTATCTGAACGGATGCGTACCAAACGCGAGTGTGAAAGTAGCCTAAAGTGTACAACCAAGCATTGATGCCTTTTTTTTAATGGCCCATTTTTCCATTCAGTTTTATGTAGCTCTTTATTTCTCCCTCTCATTACCTATCCTTGCTATAAGAGATAAAGCACCACGTCTATTAACACTTTCTGCCTTTCTGGAAAAGGGGAATGACGGGGGGCGTGGTGTGGACGTGGCACATTCCCTACCATCTATGGAAGATTACAAGTGTAAATGATGAGTAGCATGAAAAAATTTGTAGCAGCAGCATTCATGTAAAAATTTATTAAAAGGCATGTAACACTTGTAATCGCAGTTAGAGATGAGCGAATCAAAGTTGACTAAACTATAATTCGATCCGAATTTCCGGAAAAATTTGATTTGCACCGAATTTCCTTACACTTTGTGGTAATGAATCACATTTTTTCCTAAAATGGCTGCTGCACATGTTAGGACATGGAGCAAAGAACTCTTGAATCAAGGGATCACCCACAATTCCATTCATGCAACCAATCAGCATCCAGCCAGCCCCTGCGATGTCACAGCAATATAAATACCCTCAGCCATCTTGGATTCCGCCAGACGTTAGCAGGCGCTAGAGATAGTGCTAGGAAAGACTTTATTGTGCTGAAAATCTATTTAGAAGTTCAGAGAAAGATATTTCAAGGTGTAGGGAAAGGATAGGGAGGCATCATCTACACTATAAAAGGAGAACAGGGTGCAATAGGAGAGTGTAGAGCCTGGGTAAGAGGAGTGATTCTACCGGGTGGGCCATTTATATGGATACACCTTAATAAAATGGGAATGGTTGGTGATATTAACTTCCTGTTTGTGGCACATTAGTATATGTGAGGGGTAAACTTTTCAAGATGGGTGGTGATCATGGCGGCCATTTTAAAGTCGGCCATTTTGAATCCAACTTTTGTTTTTTCAATAGGAAAAGGGTCATGTGACACATCAAACTTATTGGGAATTTCACAAGAAAAACAATGGTGTGCTTGGTTTTAACGTAACTTTATTCTTTCATGAGTTATTTACAAGTTTATGACCACTTATAAAATGGGTTCAATGTGCTGCCCATTGTGTTGGATTGTCAATGCAACCCTCTTCTCCCACTCTTCACACACTGATAGCAACACTGCAGGAGAAATGCTAGCACAAGCTTCCAGTATCCGTAGTTTCAGATGCTTCACAGCATATGCTGTGAAGATAGGAGATGTGCAGGACCTGAAACTACGGATACTGGAAGCCTGTGCTAGCATTTCTCCTGCGGTGTTGCTATCAGTGTGTGAAGAGTGGGAGAAGAGGGTTGGATTGACAATCCAACACAATGGGCAGCACATTAAACACATTTTATAAGTGGTCAGAAACGTGTAAATAACTCATGAAAGAATAAAGTTACGTTAAAACCAAGCACACCATTGTTTTCTTGTGAAATTCCCAATAAGTTTCATGTGTCACATGACCCTCTTCCTATTGAAAAAACAAAAGTTGGATTCAAAATGGCCGACTTGAAAATGGCCGCCATGATCACCACCCATCTTGAAAAGTTTCCCCCCTCACATATACTAATGTGCCACAAACAGGAAGTTAATATCACCAACCATTACAATTTTATTAAGGTGTATCTATATAAATGGCCCACCCTGTATTACACCTTGCTGTACTTATTGTGGATCCAAATTGCAGTTATACTGCTGCTTTTAGGTTGCTTGCACTATATGATACATCAGTAATTCCAGCAAACCGTGCTTGCTATTGGGGTGCAAGTTCTGTGTGATACAGCCATTTATGGAATGTATTAATAGGAAATATACGTACATCCTATTAGCCGTTCTGCGTTGATTTTACATTGTTTAACTTTTTTTTGGGGGGGAAGGGGGTGTATTAATAGGAAAAGAGAAAAGGAAAAACTATGTTATAATTTCCGTTCAGTGGTGATGTTACATTGTACTACAGCCATTTACGGGGTGTATTAATAGGAAGTATATGTACAGTGACTTGCAAAAGTATTCACCCCCCTTGACTGTTTTCATATTTTGGTGCCTCACAACCTGGAATTAAATGGATAGTTTGAGGATTTGCATCATTCAATTTGCAGAACATGCCCACAACTCTGAAGATTTTTTTTTTTTATTGTGAAGCAAACAACAAATAGGACAAAATAACAAAAAAAGTAAATGTGCATAACTATTCACCCCCCTAAAGTCAATATTTTGTAGATCCACCTTTTGCGTCAATCACAGCTCCAAGTCGCTTTGGATAAGTCTCTATAAGCTTGCCACATCTTACCACTGGGACTTTTGCCCATTCCTCCTTGCAAAACTGCTCCAGCTCCTTCAAGTTGGATGGTTTGTGCTTGTGAACAGCAATATTTAAAGGGATTCTGTCACCTCGTTTTAGCTTATAGAGATGCGGACATGCACGGCTAGATCGCCGCTAGCATGTCTGCAATATAGCTGTCCCGTAAAGCGGTGTACTTTTATTGTGCTTAAAAAATGATTTTAGAGATATGTAAATGAGCCTGTTAAGGTGCCCAAGGGGCTGTACTAACCTTTTTCGGGCCCAGCCACGCCCCCCTGTGAAGGAGCCCAGCACCGCCTTGTGTCTTCCGAATCTCCTCCTTTCTTCACAGTTAGATTGCCGTAATCTCGCGATACGCAAGCTCGCGCTTGCGCAGTGCCGTTATAGTGTCCCTTCCCTGTGCTGGCATCAGCCTCAGGGAAAGAACTGCGCATGTGCGAGCTAGCGAATCACAAGATTATGGCAATCTAACTGTGAAGAAAGCATACCACATGTGCAGGGCACATCGGCATCACACTGTCCTGCACCTACTGTAGTGTTTGCCTGGGCAAACGGAGTCACGCAGGTAAGGAACTGCTTTGCATCCTTCCTCAATAAATTGAATCCTGGATTTCTCCTTGACAATCCAAAATCGGAACCATAGTGACCGACAACAGGAAGAACATGGTGTTGACGCTGCATCAAGGAGGGCTGAGCCATGTGCCCTGCATGGTGCACGTGTTCAATCTGGTTGCAAAACGGTCTCTGAAGTCTTCAACCCATCTGAAAGACATCCTAAAAATGGCCAGGATACTTTGCATGCACTTCAGGCAGTCGTACACCGCAAAGCACACCCTCCTTGAGCTACAGCAGCAGAACGGAGTCTCCAACATAGGATGATATGCAACGTTTCCACCTGTTGGAATTCCAGCCTCCATATGTTGGACCGATTACATGAACAGACAAAGGCAATAAACAAAGTCTTGATGATACAGGCGGACAGAGGTACTCCTTTGTGTAACTTTGATGTTAGCCAGTTGCAGCTCATGCGTGACACCTGCCGTTTGCTCGTGCCCTTTGAGGAGGACACTTTATTTGTCAGTCACCAGGGCTACGGGATGAACAGCGTCATTCCACTGATTCATGTCCTGGAACAGATGCTGCTAAATCTGGCTGGCCAGGGGACAGGAGACATGGCGACTACATCTCACAGCCACATGAGCCCTGTGGGGGCTGAACTAGAGGAGGAGGAGGAAGAGGACATTCGAGCACAAGCAATGTGTAGAGAAATGGGTTGTTTTTCTAAACAGGTGAAAGGAGAGGAGGAGCAGGAGCAGCCAGAGAAGCTACAGGGTGATGAGGAAGAGGAGACAGAGGACCCAGACACACCGTGGCAGTATATAGTGGAGATGGAGGCAGGGAGTGCCTCAGAGTCACTTGCGCAAATGGCCAGATGCATGCTCAATTACTTGCTTAGTGACAGCCGAATTGTCACCATTCGGCAGAGGGATGAATACTGGCTCTCCACCATGTTAGACCCTCGCTACTGGTTCAAAATGGGAGCCTTTTTTACACCCGCAGTGAGAGGACAAACTGAACTACTATCGAGACATCCTATGTGGTCAATTGGCCACTGCCTATGTGCGCCATCGCCCATCCTTCACTCACTGTGCCTTGCCGAATACTAAATGGGACAGCGCCTGCACAGTGAGTGAAGCCAGCGCAGGCATAGTGAGTGAGGCCGGCAGCAGGAGCGAGTCCTTCACTCACTGCGCCTGCACCGAATACTAAACGGGGTGGCGCTGGCGCAGGATTTACTGGACGAAGAGGAGAACTCTCCAGTCAATCAACTGGACCTGAGCGTGCCAAAGGGTGAGTAGACCAAGCCTCTAGGTGCTAAAGCAACACCCTCATAGTACCTAGAGGCTCATTAGCATATTTTAAAAGTGTTTATTTTAAGAGAATGGCGGCAGGTAGAGACTTATAAAGCATACTGTTATGTACTGCTGACATTAACCCATCGCTAAGGTCAGTCAGCTACATAACATAATTTCTGATGACAGAAACCCTCTAAGTCTAGAGTTGTTGAGCAGTTTTCTTCACCTGCCTACTGAAGAAACTACTCACCAGCAGCAGCAGCTAGACATAGAGCAGAATTTGAACCAGCAGGTTGTGGCATAATTGGCGTGCACCCTGCTAACCCACATCGAAGATCCCCTGGACTACTTGGCTGCCAAACTCGATTTGGGCCGCAACTGGCCAAGTGTGGCATCAGTGGAGAAACTGACATTGTGAAGATGAATCAGGAGTGGATCAGGCAGGATTTTCAAACACCAGTGCCTGATGCATCAGACTAGATCATCCATGGTGCCACACCTAAACGTTGTCAAAAGAGATCTGTTTCTTTTGGTTACCTGCTTCAGCTACTATACTGGTGCTGCCACCCGCCTGATGCCATACCTGCTCCTACTGCCACCTACTGTGCTCCTACTGCCACCCACCATCTTCAGCTGGTATTGGTATTGCCCCCCACCTCTGCACTCGTCACTGGGCCACTCTATGGTCTCCTCATGCTGCTGCCACCTCAACATTCTGTGGTCTCCTCCTGCTGCTGCCACCTCACCACTATGTCACTGGACCACTCTGTGGTCTCCTCATGTTACTGCCACCTCACCACTATGTCACTGGGCCACTCTGTGGTCTCATTATGCTACTGCCACCTCAACACATTGTAATTGGGCCACTCTACATTTTTCTCATGCTGTTCCCACCCTCCCCACTCCATGACTGGGCCCCTATTTTGCTTTTTTGGCCTGGTTGACATCATCATTTATTTGACCCTTTTTCAGATCTGTCAGAAGGAAGGAAAAATGAGGCGCAAAATGGGTCCTGTCTGTGTAGCAGCTGTAAGACCTGTATGACATGGTCCATATTTTGCATCAGAATTGGCTTATAATTTGGTAGCCAAAAGCAGTAGTGGGTACAAAACACAGAAGAGTTCATACTTGAGTTATTTGGTCAGTTTTGGCGCTGTGACTGTGGAAATAAGTGAAGTGTGCAGTGATTCTAAGAGCGACGCCTGTGCATGTTTCTGCAAGGCACATTGTTCTATACCACTATACAGACTCTCTGCAGCCAGGAAATAGCTGCTTTTTAACGCGATTTGCCACAAATAACTTTAGATTGAATCAAATCTTTTTGGAAAATTCAGCAATTTTTTGAGAAATATATAAATTCCCTTAAATAATAACATGGAGCAGACCAATCTCCATCCCACAAATAGTATAAACCTCAAATGAGTAAAGTGCCTAGTGCAAAAAACATGTAACACCTAAACACATAATGGAATACATGATATAAATATCTTAATACCAACCAATGTAGTTCAAGCCCAGATGCACATTTCGCATCTCGCTTCCTCATGCGAGATTCTGTTTTAACCGAATCGGTTCATAGGGCTTGTTTCCAAAATGCATTAGGCTTGTTTAGATGTTCTTTTGCAAACTTCTGACTCAGAATTTTATGATGAGGATGCAAGAGAAGTTTTCTTCCGATGACTCTTCCATGTAGGCCATATTTGTGCAGGTGTCGCAGAAGAGTAGAACAATGTACCACAACTCCAGAGTCTGCTAAATCTTTCTGAAGATCTTTTGCAGTTAAGCAGGGCTTCTGATTTGTATTTGGAGCAATCCTACAAGCAGCTGTCTCAGAAATGTTTCTTCTAAACCTTCTCTTGACCTCCATTGTTCTTGTTAGCTGACATTTCTCAACCCTTTCATGACTGGGCCTGAAAAGGCCTGAATAACCAGGCACTTTTTCTTGATTCTGCTTTCGTGGTGGTTTAACAGCTCTAACTTTTTTATTTTTTAGACTACCAAAATAATTTTTGCAATGTTTTACCTAGGACTTTTTATTAATGAATTATTGCAATGGGTTTCCTATTTTGTGCTGATTGTTTTGATATACTGTATAATATGTATAGTTTTGCATGAACGGGGTGACTATGGTTATTGTTTCATTTGGTGTGGGCTTTTTATTTGCATTTTTTATATTTTTATTTTTACTTATTTTTTACTTTATTTTTTAGGTCATTAAAACACCTCTGGGGTTCACTGTACTATTTTAATTATTACTGGGGCATCCACAGCAGCGTTTGTTACAGTGGAAAACAGCCCTCATTGAAGCATGGTGCACCATTAGAGCTTTTCATGGTCTGGCCCTGAGACACCCAGCAGTCACGTGACCACAGAGTCCAAAAGGGGAAGCAGCTAAGCATCTACCTGTATTCACTGCATAGCTTAGACCTATGCACCTGGCACAGAAGAAGGCAGGTGCATAGGTCACATAGGTACATCACATTTACATAGGTACATCACATTTTATGCCTCCATTTGCCATGTACGTTAGAAAAAAAAAAGCCACAAAATGCAGCACATCTTGTATCCTGGCTGCTGAAAAAACAGGGTACTTATAAATCTTTGAAATTTGCATCACCTGCTTTTCCTAGAGATGATTGTAAACAAGCCTTATCCCTAATAGGCTATTTAAGGTCTGGGACCTCATTCAAAGTTATCTGAGCACTCAAATGTCCTTGAGTTCCCATACTTTTCAAGGTGCTTCTTTGCCCTTTTCACTCTAAAATTGTAGGAAACCAAACCACTTTAAAACTTGGAACCAAACTCGGCTTTAGATCCAACTAGTACCTAGGAACTGAAGCCGAGTACGGTTCCAAGTTTTAAAGTGGTTATCCACTATAAAAATGAAGTACTGAAGTTATTCTCTTGCGACTTTGTGAATAACTAACTTCGCCTCATCGGAGGCCATACATTTTAATTCTGTAAGGTGACGGATTTCTGTACAGCATTAATCCGAAGTTTTGAGCGAAGCAACTTCAGATGTAGCATCCGAAGCTCACTTCGCTCTTCACTAGTTATAATAATTAATAATATATTTGGAGAGATCCAACATATAGGCCAGTTTCCTTGCCGAATCTGAGCCACCTGGCCCTGACCTCTGGACTGCTTTATGGATTTGCAGGTAGTCTGCCTGCCCTGACCTCTGCCTGCCCTGTTTCCTGACTAAGTGTATTGCTTGATCCCTTGGTGCTTAGCACCAGTGTCTCTGACCCCAGTGGGTCAGAAGCCAAACACAACAGGAATATTCCAAGAGATTGAAGCCTGGTGGCTCCCCTGCAGTGAAGGTCAGATCCCTGCATAGGGGTAAAGAGTGAAAACCAGGGAACTGCCAGGATAATGTCATCAGGGCTAGCCAAACATCAAAGTTGTTGGTTGGCACAGTGGGTCTACACTCACCACCTGTAACTGTAGGATTGTGATTATGGAAAAGAAGGTTTCTATAACAACCAAGAAAAAGGTTCATTACTGCAAGAGCAGTGAGACTATGGAATTATCTGCCAGAGGAGAAGGGGATGGTGAACTCACTAAAAGAGTTCAAGAGGGGCCTGTGTAGTAATATTTCAGGCTATATATACCAGAATTTTAGGGACGGGTGTCTGATCCAAAGAGTTAGTCTGATTGCCTGAGTTAGTCTGTTTGCCTGAGTTGGTAAGGAAGTGCCTGAGGAAGGAAGGAATTTTCCCCCTAAAAATTAGAAAATTAGCTTCTTCCTAATTGTGTGAGGGGTGCCTTCTTCTGGCTGAAATGGGTGGATATTAGAGTTGAGCGAACACCTGGATGTTCGGGTTCGAGTAGTTCGGCCGAACTTCCCGAAAATGTTCGGGTTCGGGATCCGAACCCGATCCGAACTTCGTCCCGAACCCGAACCCCATTGAAGTCAATGGGGATCCGAACTTTTCGGCACTAAAAAGGCTGTAAAACAGCCCAGGAAAGGGCTAGAGGGCTGCAAAAGGCAGCAACATGTAGGTAAATCCCCTGCAAACAAATGTGGATAGGGAAATGAATTAAAATATAAATTAAATTAATAAAAATTAACCAAAATCAATTGGAGAGAGGTCCCATAGCAGAGAATCTGGCTTCCCGTCACCCACCACTAGAACAGTCCATTCTCAGATATTTAGGCCCCGGAACCCAGGCAGAGGAGAGAGGTCCCGTAACAGACAATCTGGCTTCATGTCAGCAGAGAATTAGTCTGCATGTCATAGCAGAGAATGAGGCTTCACGTCAGCCACCACTGCAACAGTCCATTGGCATATATTTAGGCCCAGCACCCAGGCAGAGGAGAGAGGTCCCGTAACAGACAATCTGGCTTCATGTCAGCAGAGAATCAGTCTTCATGTCATAGCAGAGAATCAGGCTTCACGTCACCCACCACTGTAAGAGTCCATTTTCATAAATTTAGGCCCAGCACCCAGGCAGAGGAGAGAGGTCCCGTAACAGAGGATCTGGCTTCATGTCAGCAGAGAATTAGTCTGCATGTCATAGCAGAGAATGAGGCTTCACGTCAGCCACCACTGCAACAGTCCATTGGCATATATTTAGGCCCAGCACACAGGCAGAGGAGAGAGGTCCCGTAACAGACAATCTGGCTTCATGTCAGCAGAGAATCAGTCTGCATGTCATAGCAGAGAATCAGGCTTCACGTCACCCACCACTGCAACAGTCCATTGTCATAAATTTAGGCCCAGCACCCAGGCAGAGGAGAGAGGTCCCGTAACAGACAATCTGGCTTCATGTCAGCAGAGAATTAGTCTGCATGTCATAGCAGAGAATGAGGCTTCACGTCACCCACCACTGTAAGAGTCCATTTTCATAAGTTTAGGCCCAGCACCCAGGCAGAGGAGAGAGGTCCCGTAACAGACAATCTGGCTTCATGTCAGCAGAGAATTAGTCTAAATGTCATAGCAGAGAATGAGGCTTCACGTCAGCCACCACTGCAACAGTCCATTGGCATATATTTAGGCCCAGCACCCAGGCAGAGGAGAGAGGTCCCGTAACAGACAATCTGGCTTCATGTCAGCAGAGAATCAGTCTGCATGTCATAGCAGAGAATGAGGCTTCACGTCAGCCACCACTGCAACAGTCCATTGGCATATATTTAGGCCCAGCACACAGGCAGAGGAGAGAGGTCCCATAACAGAGAATCTGGCTTCATGTCAGCAGAGAATTAGTCTGCATGTCATAGCAGAGAATCAGGCTTCACGTCACCCACCACTGTAAGAGTCCATTTTCATAAATTTAGGCCCAGCACCCAGGCAGAGGAGAGAGGTCCCGTAACAGAGGATCTGGCTTCATGTCAGCAGAGAATTAGTCTGCATGTCATAGCAGAGAATGAGGCTTCACGTCAGCCACCACTGCAACAGTCCATTGGCATATATTTAGGCCCAGCACACAGGCAGAGGAGAGGGGTCCCGTAACAGACAATCTGGCTTCATGTCAGCAGAGAATCAGTCTGCATGTCATAGCAGAGAATGAGGCTTCACGTCAGCCACCACTGCAACAGTCCATTGGCATATATTTAGGCCCAGCACCCAGGCAGAGGAGAGAGGTCCCGTAACAGACAATCTGACTTCATGTCAGCAGAGAATCAGTCTGCATGTCATAGCAGAGAATCAGGCTTCACATCACCCACCACTGCAACAGTCCATTGTCATAAATTTAGGCCCAGCACCCAGGCAGAGGAGAGAGGTCCCGTAACAGACAATCTGGCTTCATGTCAGCAGAGAATTAGTCTGCATGTCATAGCAGAGAATGAGGCTTCACGTCACCCACCATTGTAAGAGTCCATTTTCATAAGTTTAGGCCCAGCACCCAGGCAGAGGAGAGAGGTCCCGTAACAGACAATCTGGCTTCATGTCAGCAGAGAATCAGTCTGCATGTCATAGCAGAGAATCAGGCTTCACATCACCCACCACTGCAACATTCCATTGTCATAAATTTAGGCCCAGCACCCAGGCAGAGGAGAGAGGTCCCGTAACAGACAATCTGGCTTCATGTCAGCAGAGAATTAGTCTGCATGTCATAGCAGAGAATGAGGCTTCACGTCACCCACCACTGTAAGAGTCCATTTTCATAAGTTTAGGCCCAGCACCCAGGCAGAGGAGAGAGGTCCCGTAACAGACAATCTGGCTTCATGTCAGCAGAGAATTAGTCTAAATGTCATAGCAGAGAATGAGGCTTCACGTCAGCCACCACTGCAACAGTCCATTGGCATATATTTAGGCCCAGCACCCAGGCAGAGGAGAGGGGTCCCGTAACAGACAATCTGGCTTCATGTCAGCAGAGAATCAGTCTGCATGTCATAGCAGAGAATGAGGCTTCACGTCAGCCACCACTGCAACAGTCCATTGGCATATATTTAGGCCCAGCACCCAGGCAGAGGAGAGAGGTCCCGTAACAGACAATCTGGCTTCATGTCAGCAGAGAATCAGTCTGCATGTCATAGCAGAGAATCAGGCTTCACATCACCCACCACTGCAACAGTCCATTGTCATAAATTTAGGCCCAGCACCCAGGCAGAGGAGAGAGGTCCCGTAACAGACAATCTGGCTTCATGTCAGCAGAGAATTAGTCTGCATGTCATAGCAGAGAATGAGGCTTCACGTCACCCACCATTGTAAGAGTCCATTTTCATAAGTTTAGGCCCAGCACCCAGGCAGAGGAGAGAGGTCCCGTAACAGACAATCTGGCTTCATGTCAGCAGAGAATTAGTCTAAATGTCATAGCAGAGAATGAGGCTTCACGTCAGCCACCACTGCAACAGTCCATTGGCATGTATTTAGGCCCAGCACCCAGGCAGAGGAGAGAGGTCCCGTAACAGACAATCTGGCTTCATGTCAGCAGAGAATCAGTCTGCATGTCATAGCAGAGAATGAGGCTTCACGTCAGCCACCACTGCAACAGTCCATTGGCATATATTTAGGCCCAGCACCCAGGCAGAGGAGAGAGGTCCCGTAACAGACAATCTGGCTTCATGTCAGCAGAGAATCAGTCTGCATGTCATAGCAGAGAATGAGGCTTCACGTCAGCCACCACTGCAACAGTCCATTGGCATATATTTAGGCCCAGCACCCAGGCAGAGGAGAGAGGTCCCGTAACAGACAATCTGGCTTCATGTCAGCAGAGAATTAGTCTGCATGTCATAGCAGAGAATGAGGCTTCACGTCACCCACCACTGTAAGAGTCCATTTTCATAAGTTTAGGCCCAGCACCCAGGCAGAGGAGAGAGGTCCCGTAACAGACAATCTGGCTTCATGTCAGCAGAGAATTAGTCTAAATGTCATAGCAGAGAATGAGGCTTCACGTCAGCCACCACTGCAACAGTCCATTGGCATATATTTAGGCCCAGCACCCAGGCAGAGGAGAGGGGTCCCGTAACAGACAATCTGGCTTCATGTCAGCAGAGAATCAGTCTGCATGTCATAGCAGAGAATGAGGCTTCACGTCAGCCACCACTGCAACAGTCCATTGGCATATATTTAGGCCCAGCACCCAGGCAGAGGAGAGAGGTCCCGTAACAGACAATCTGGCTTCATGTCAGCAGAGAATCAGTCTGCATGTCATAGCAGAGAATCAGGCTTCACATCACCCACCACTGCAACAGTCCATTGTCATAAATTTAGGCCCAGCACCCAGGCAGAGGAGAGAGGTCCCGTAACAGACAATCTGGCTTCATGTCAGCAGAGAATTAGTCTGCATGTCATAGCAGAGAATGAGGCTTCACGTCACCCACCATTGTAAGAGTCCATTTTCATAAGTTTAGGCCCAGCACCCAGGCAGAGGAGAGAGGTCCCGTAACAGACAATCTGGCTTCATGTCAGCAGAGAATTAGTCTAAATGTCATAGCAGAGAATGAGGCTTCACGTCAGCCACCACTGCAACAGTCCATTGGCATGTATTTAGGCCCAGCACCCAGGCAGAGGAGAGAGGTCCCGTAACAGACAATCTGGCTTCATGTCAGCAGAGAATCAGTCTGCATGTCATAGCAGAGAATGAGGCTTCACGTCAGCCACCACTGCAACAGTCCATTGGCATATATTTAGGCCCAGCACCCAGGCAGAGGAGAGAGGTCCCGTAACAGACAATCTGGCTTCATGTCAGCAGAGAATCAGTCTGCATGTCATAGCAGAGAATGAGGCTTCACGTCAGCCACCACTGCAACAGTCCATTGGCATATATTTAGGCCCAGCACCCAGGCAGAGGAGAGAGGTCCCGTAACAGACAATCTGGCTTCATGTCAGCAGAGAATTAGTCTGCATGTCATAGCAGAGAATGAGGCTTCACGTCACCCACCACTGTAAGAGTCCATTTTCATAAGTTTAGGCCCAGCACCCAGGCAGAGGAGAGAGGTCCCGTAACAGACAATCTGGCTTCATGTCAGCAGAGAATTAGTCTGCATGTCATAGCAGAGAATGAGGCTTCACGTCAGCCACCACTGCAACAGTCCATTGGCATATATTTAGGCCCAGCACCCAGGCAGAGGAGAGAGGTCCCGTAACAGACAATCTGGCTTCATGTCAGCAGAGAATCAGTCTTCATATCATAGCAGAGAATCAGGCTTCACGTCACCCACCACTGTAAGAGTCCATTTTCATGGGGGGGCGTGGCCTAACCGCCGATGTAGAGAGACGCATGGCGCTGAGCTCCTGGACAGTATCCTGTATATAATCGCTCAACCGCTTCCTACCTGTCCTCAGAGGGGACCGATCTTGTTCTGAAGCCTCCCTGAACGCTGGGGTTTACTCCGGTCTCGGCATGACTCGCCAAAAGCAGAGGGAGAAGGAGAGTAAAGACGGCGGCATGGACACGCCGATCAAACAAAATGGCGCCGTGCAGACTGCCAAGCTCTCTGATGTGGCAGCGAAGCTGGGGAAGTACGCTCGTACCCCGGCAGCCACAGCAACTGATTCGGAGCCTGAAGCTCGGATGTCCGATGAAGCTGGGGAAGCGGAGCCCCTGGAACATGCCTCAGACACGTCGGTACAAAGATTGGAGGTGGGTCCTGAGCTGCCGCCAAATGAGGCGCCCATTTCTGACCCCACTATTGCGGATGTGTATAAGATGGTGGCACAATGCAGCACAGCCCTTACGTCTTTGAATGCCAATATGGGAGGCCTTAAGGAGGAAGTTCTGCTGATAAGGCAAGATATGCGTCAGTTTAAAGAAAGAGTGGGGGAGTTGGAGGGTCGCGTCAGCGACATGGAGGATCAGCTACCACCTGTTAAAAGGGACTTACAACGTGTTATACATAACGTATCCCTACTTATATCCAAGTCTGATGACCTGGAAAACCGTCTACGACCGAATAATGTGCGATTTATTGGAATACCGGAGCGCACTGAGGGCTCGGACCCCGTCGCATTTATGGAAAAGTGGCTGGTGGACACTATTGGGAAAGAAAAGTTATCCCCATTCTTTGCAATAGAACGGGCACATCGGGTGCCATTTCGCCCGCCGCCTCCGGGGGCGCCTCCAAGACCTCTTCTAATCAAGGTCCTACATTACAGAGACCGGGACGCTATACTCAAAGCAGCCAGGGATAACCCTGATATTCAAATTGGCGATAGCCGAATTCTGTTGTTCCCGGACTTTTCTGTTGAAATACAGAAGAAGAGAGCGAAATTTTTAGATGTAAAGAAAAGATTGAGAGTACTACAGTGGCCTTACTCCATGTTGTACCCGGCGAAGCTCCGGGTGGTGGCGAATGGATCCACGCACATGTTTGAAGATCCGTCTGAGGCAAGTCAATGGCTGGACACTCATGAACATGATCGGCGCGGCAACAATACCTGATGCGACGGTGATGTTTCTGAAGGAACTGTTCTTGTTTTTCTAGTGTCTCTTATTTGACACGCCGTATTGCCAGTTATGGTATTGTGGGAGTATTTAACGTTTCTCTAAGACGGGAGGTTTTATATGCTGTCTTTTCATTGGTTCGGTCCCACACTGTATGGGTTACTATATGGCTGGGTGGGAGGTTGGGTGAGCCAATATATCGGCGCATCCAGGGTGTAGCGCATGTATAACTTAAGCGCTTGTTTCTTCACCTGTGCCTTTATTGTTCACTTAGGACGGTTAGGTTCACTTTAAATGTCTATGGTGTACCCCTGTTTATTGGGTTCATGGCTATAGGAATGCTTAGGGTAGTTTGGGGACAGTTGGGAGGGGGGAGGGTTAAGGCAGGTTTTATTTTCAGTATTGCTACTGGGGGTAGATTCAATTGGGGTTGTCGGCACCAAATTCTGCATTTGCTTATGAGATACCATGATGTCTTCCGTTAATATTGTTGCGTGGAATGTGAGAGGAATGTCTTTGGCATCTAAGCGATCGGCTATCTTCCATGCTATGAAAGATATACAGCCAGCTATTCTATGCTTATCTAAGACCCACTTGACTGCTGACAAGACATACTTAGCACATAAAGCATGGATGGGGTGTGAATTTCACTCTACATACTCCACACATGCCAGAGGTGTTAGTATCTTAGTGCATAAAGCCATTCCGTTTCATGCTCAGGAGTCATATATTGATGATGACGGACGATTTATTTGTATAGATTGTTGTATCTTCCAGTTTAGGATTATCTTAGTGGCGGTGTATGTTCCCCCTCCATATTCGGCTGAAATTATGAAGATGATTATTACCTTTACATCTAAATTTCCGTTAGTACCTATATTAATTATGGGTGATTTCAATACCTATCTTAATGGTCTTTTGGATAAATTCCATGATGGGTCGGGAACATATACTGCCGCTCCTACCTCTCTGGCGAGATTGATAGGGGAGATAGAGTTGTGTGACATATGGAGGACCAAATACCCTGATCGACGTCAATATTCATGTTACTCAGCGTCGCATAGCTCCTTGTCCAGAATAGATTTAGCAATAGGTTCCTTATCGTTAGTATCCCTAACTAAGGAGATCGTATATTTGCCCCGTAGCTTATCTGATCATTCCCCATTAATGATTACTTTGGAGGTGGGGAGGCACTTGTGTGTTCCTAGACCCGTCTGGCGGTTAAACCCATTTTGGTTATCAATAGTGGATACAGGAACTGATATGTCTACGGCTATTACTGATTTTTTGTCTATTAATATAGGCTCAACATCAGGGGCTGTGGTGTGGGATACTCTGAAGGCGTATGTGAGAGGGTTATACATTAAGCGAATTAGTGTTAGGAAATCTAAGAGTCGTCTTCTGGACAGGGAGCTATCAGATAGAGTTACGCTTCTAGAAACAAGGTATATAGCACAACCCACTCTGACTAATGAAGCACAGTGGAAGGAAGCCCAGAAGCTTTTGAAGGAACATATACAAACCAGAGCAGACGATAAACGTTTATTCATGGCTCAGAGGTACTTTGCTGAAGGGGAAAGTGTGGGACACCTGTTAGCTACAGTGACTAAAGCACAAAATGGCCCCTCCTGTATAGCCTCGCTCAGAGGAATGGACGGACAATTGATAACAGGAGATGAGAATCTCTTGAGAGAATTCTATGCTCATTTTAGGGAGGTGTACAGGTCCAGATTGGTCACCACTGCTGCTGATAGGGTTAGGTATCTTGAGAGGATAAATATCCCTGCCTTATCTATGGAGGATAGCTCACTTCTTGAGGAAGACATAACTCTGGAAGAGCTGGAAATGGCATTGAAGTCCATGCCCAATGAAAAAGCACCTGGTGGGGATGGTCTTCCTGGGGAATTTTATAAAAAACATGGGGAGATATTACTTCCACATCTATTAATGGTCTTTAAAGATGCATACCGCGAAGGTAAATTGCCTTGTTCCATGAGAGAGGCTATAGTTGTAGTATTACCTAAGCCAGGAAAAGACCCCTCACTCGTGGACTCATATAGACCCATCTCACTCCTAACTGTAGATGTGAAAATTCTGGCCAAAGTCTTGGCTAATCGATTATGTAGGGTTATTCAATCTATTATTCATGATGATCAGTCTGGGTTCATGCCTGGAAAATCCACGGCGTTAAATCTTAGGCGCTTATTCCTAAACCTGCAATTGGAAGGGAGGAAAGGTCAGGATAGTGGAGCTGCGGTGATCTCACTTGATGCTGCCAAAGCTTTTGACAGCATCGAGTGGGAGTATTTGTGGGCGGTCATGACTAGGATGGGCTTTGGAACAGGTTTTCTAAATTGGGTTAAGCTTTTATACTGCGAGCCCAGAGCTAGAATCAGAGTAAACGGTCAATTATCACCCACAGTTGCATTGGAAAGGGGGACGAGACAAGGCTGTCCTTTGTCTCCCTTGCTATTTGCAATAGCAATCGAACCATTGGCATGTCTTTTACGATCTACTCCATTGATGAGAGGGTTAGGGAGGGGCTCTAGTGAGGAACGCGTATCTTTATACGCAGATGATATGCTAATCTATGTGGATAATCTAGTGGATTCCATAGATTCTACGATCTCTGTAATATCGCAGTTTGGTGACCAGTCTGGACTTCGTATAAACTGGGATAAATCAGTAATTCTCCCGGTATCCTCTCGAATGCATACCACTCATGTTGCTTTTTCTGAACTCAAAGTGGTGCAATCTTTTAAATATCTTGGAGTAACTGTATCAATGAACCCGACAGATTATATTCCCAATAATTTACTACCCTTGTTAGAGAAATTTAGGAACAAGGTGGCTGTCTGGCATAAATTGCCTCTTTCTATGATCGGAAGAGGCAATTTGCTTAAAATGATATTCATGCCTCAGCTGCTTTACATCTTACATAATTCCCCCATATGGATCCCAGTGCATTACTTCCATAAAATACAACAGTTGTTCCGTTTTTTTATTTGGAAAAATAATAGGGGAAGAATAAGATACGAAATCCTGCAAAGGAATAAAGAAGCTGGTGGTCTGGCTTTACCCAACCCTATGCTTTACTTTTTATCGGCCCAACTCCAGCATTTTAAAGGGTGGGGGGTAGTAGATGACATGGGAGGGAAGAGTGGTCGGTTGGTCGGGTGGGCTGCAAATAGGTCTCCCCCGCTGACAGCTATTGAAGGAGTAATAAGCGAAGAATTGGGAAATATCCCGACCTTGCTACTTATGAGAAAAGTATGGAATAAGGTAAAGAGTATTTTAGGGATAATAGGGTTAATGAACATCTCGCCTCTATGGCATAACCCTGCACTTCAGGAACTGACTAGCCTGACTGGATTCTCCCAGTGGAATAATAAAGGGGTGTGGAATCTGAGCCATATTTATTCTAATGGAATCTTAAAACAATATCAACAATTGTGCTCTGAATTTGGGTTGCCCTCCTCGCAGTTTTATCGCTATTTGCAACTTAGGCATGCTTTAGAAGCTCAGTCTAAGATAGCCCCGGTAACATTTATATCAAACCAGACATTAAATGTAGTGATTGCGGCTGGGTCAGTGAGGGGAGCAATTTCCATGGTGTATCAGGCCCTATTAGAGGATTTCCTTAAGGGATATCCGTTAACGAGTAGACGTCAGTGGGAAAGAGATCTGGGTGAACTCACGGATGAGCAGTGGACGGAAGTGGTGGAACTTACCCCTACTCTATCCCTTAGTGAGGCGGCGCGTTTATCACATCTGTATTTAATACATAGGGTGTACAAGACCCCAGTATTTTTGCATAAAATAGGCTATAGAGATAGCCCGGCCTGTCCGAAGTGTGGAAGTATGGAGGCTGATCTATTGCACATGCTGTGGACTTGCTCATCACTGACGTCTTATTGGAAAGCAGTACTACACCTGGTGAACAAGGTGTACAGTGCTAATCTTAAGTTGGATCCCAAACTGTGTGTATTAGGCTTGGTACCGGATAATAATTTACAATCTGTTATAACTACTGGTATAGGAAGAATGCTATATCAAGCTAGGAAAACATTGGCAGCAAAGTGGATCCAATCCATACCTCCTGACATATCAGAATATATTGCTAGATTAAATATAGTAATTCGCTTAGAAAGAGGAGTATATCAGAAAAGGAAATGTCTATCCAAATTTGAAGCAATCTGGGGCAGCTGGATCGATAATTCTGGGTGTTGCAGCTCCTGGTTGGCGCTTACAAGGAGTTTTTCTATATAAGGTTAATGCAGCGAGGATGGAGGATACATAGGATATTGGGTGGCAGCAGGTGTGTGGTGTATATACAGATGCTTGTTGGTGAATGGGTTACCTGACATTGAAGTGAGGCTGTATGGGAAGATGGCTGCTGGATTGTGATGTCTTATGAAATATCGGGGATTGGAACTTGATGGTGGAAGATGGTTTACTGAGGGGTATTGTGGTGCCGACACCCCGGGAATGTTGGAATAACAGAGGTGACTATATATGTGTCCTGCCTTATTGGGAATGGGAGGGGGGTGGGTTATGGGTCTTTTTGTTCATGGAAAATATTAGTATTCGTGCTAGATATGTTTTGATATCTGTGCTTCTTTGACGATTTATGTCATGTCTTTCGTGGATATGCGTAATATAATGTATATGGTATATATATTATATGCGATAGATACGGTATAGGTCTGCGACCTGAAAGAACTGTCATGTTGATGTGATAGAACATGTCTAAAAAAATGTTAATAAAGAAACATCTGATTTAAAGAGTCCATTTTCATAAATTTAGGCCCAGCACCCAGGCAGAGGAGAGAGGTCCCGTAACAGAGGATCTGGCTTCATGTAAGCAGAGAATCAGTCTGCATGTCATAGCAGAGAATCAGGCTTCACGTCACCCAACATTGGAACAGTCCATTGGCATATATTTAGGCCCCGGCACCCAGACAGAGGAGAGGTTCATTCAACTTTGGGTAGCCTCGCAATATAATGGTAAAATGAAAATAAAAATAGGATTGAATGAGGAAGTGCCCTGGAGTACAATAATATATGGTTAAAGGGAGGTAGTTAATGTCTAATCTGGACAAGGGACGGACAGATCCTGTGGGATCCATGCCTGGTTCATTTTTATGAACGTCAGCTTGTCCACATTGGCTGTAGACAGGCGGCTGCGTTTGTCTCTAATGACGCCCCCTGCCGTGCTGAATACACGTTCAGACAAAACGCTGGCCGCCGGGCAGGCCAGCACCTCCAAGGCATAAAAGGCTAGCTCTGGCCACATGGACAATTTAGAGACCCAGAAGTTGAATGGGGCCGAACCATCAGTCAGTACGTGGAGGGGTGTGCACATGTACTGTTCCACCATGTTAGTGAAATGTTGCCTCCTGCTAACACGTTGCGTATCAGGTGGTGGTGCAGTTAGCTGTGGCGTTTTGACAAAAGTTTTCCACATCTCTGCCATGCTAACCCTGCCCTCAGAGGAGCTGGCATTGACACAGCTGCCTTGGCGACCTCTTGCTCCTCCTCTGCCTTGGCCTTGGGCTTCCACTTGTTCCCCTGTGACATTTGGGAATGCTCTCAGTAGCGCGTCTACCAAAGTGCGCTTGTACTCGCGCATCTTCCTATCACGCTCCAGTGCACGAAGTAAGGTGGGCACATTGTCTTTGTAGCGTGGATCCAGCAGGGTGGCAACCCAGTAGTCCGCACAGGTTAAAATGTGGGCAACTCTGCTGTCGTTGCGCAGGCACTGCAGCATGTAGTCGCTCATGTGTGCCAGGCTGCCCAGGGGTAAGGACAAGCTGTCCTCTGTGGGAGGCGTATCGTCATCGTCCTGCCTTTCCCCCCAGCCACGCACCAGTGATGGACCCGAGCTGCGTTGGGTGCCACCCCGCTGTGACCATGCTTCATCCTCATCCTCCTCCACCTCCTCCTCATCCTCGTCCTCCTCGTCCTCCAGTAGTGGGCCCTGGCTGGCCACATTTGTACCTGGCCTCTGCTGTTGCCAAAAACCTCCCTCTGAGTCACTTCGAAGAGACTGGCCTGAAAGTGCTAAAAATGACCCCTCTTCCTCCTCCTCCTCCTCCTCCTCCTGGGCCACCTCCTCTTCCATCATCGCAATAAGTGTTTTCTCAAGGAGACATAGAAGTGGTATTGTAACGCTGATAACGGCGTCATCGCCACTGGCCATGTTGGTGGAGTACTCGAAACAGCGCAACAGGGCACACAGGTCTCGCATGGAGGCCCAGTCATTGGTGGTGAAGTGGTGCTGTTCTGTAGTGCGACTGACCCGTGCGTGCTGCAGCTGAAACTCCACTATGGCCTGCTGCTGCTCGCACAGTCTGTCCAGCATGTGCAAGGTGGAGTTCCACCTGGTGGGCACGTCGCATATGAGGCGGTGAGCGGGAAGGCCGAAGTTACGCTGTAGCGCAGACAGGCGAGCAGCAGCAGGATGTGAACGCCGGAAGCGCGAACAGACGGCCCGCACTTTATGCAGCAGCTCTGACATGTCGGGGTAGTTGTGTATGAACTTCTGCACCACCAAATTCAGCACATGCGCCAAGCAAGGGATGTGCGTCAAATTGGCTAGTCCCAGAGCTGCAACGAGATTTCGCCCATTATCACACACCACCAGGCCGGGCTTGAGGCTCACTGGCAGCAACCACTCGTTGGTCTGTTGTTCTATACCCCGCCACAACTCCTGTGCGGTGTGGGGCCTGTCCCCCAAACATATGAGTTTCAGAATGGCCTGCTGACGTTTACCCCTGGCTGTGCTGAAGTTGGTGGTGAAGGTGTGTGGCTGACTGGATGAGCAGGTGGAAGAAGAGGAGGAGGAAGCCGAGAAGGAGGAGGTGGCAACAGGAGGCAAAGAATGTTGCCCTGCGATCCTTGGCGGCGGAAGGACGTGCGCCAAACAGCTCTCCGCCTGGGGCCCAGCTGCCACTACATTTACCCAGTGTGCAGTTAGGGAGATATAGCGTCCCTGGCCGTGCTTACTGGTCCACGTATCTGTGGTTAGGTGGACCTTGCTACAGATGGCGTTGTGCAGTGCACACTTGATTTTATCGGATACTTGGTTGTGCAGGGAAGGCACGGCTGGAGAAGTAGTGGCGGCTGGGAACAACATACTGTGGGACAGCAAGCGACATGAGCTGTTTGAAGCTGTCTGTGTCCACCAGCCTAAATGACAGCATTTCATAGGCCAGTAGTTTAGAAATGCTGGCATTCAGGGCCAGGGATCGAGGGTGGCTAGGTGGGAATTTACGCTTTCTCTCAAATGTTTGTGAGATGGAGAGCTGAACGCTGCCGTGTGACATGGTTGAGACGCTTGGTGACGGAGGTGGCGGTGGTGGTGTTGGTGGTACATCCCCTGTTTGCTGGGCGGCAGGTGCCAACGTTCCTCCAGAGGCGGAGGAAGAGGCCAACGCGGCAGCAGCAGAAGAGGTAGCAGGGGATGCCTGAGTGACTTCCTTGGTTTTAAGGTGTTTACTCCACTGCAGTTCATGCTTTGCATGCAGGTGCCTGGTCATGCAGGTTGTGCTCAGGTTCAGAACGTTAATGCCTCGCTTCAGGCTCTGATGGCACAGCGTGCAAACCACTCGGGTCTTGTCGTCAGCACATTGTTTGAAGAAGTGCCATGCCAGGGAACTCCTTGAAGCTGCCTTTGGGGTGCTCGGTCCCAGATGGCGGCGGTCAGTAGCAGGCGGAGTCTCTTGGCGGCAGGTGTTCTGCTTTTGCCCACTGCTCCCTCTTTTGCTACGCTGTTGGCTCGGTCTCACCACTGCCTCTTCCTCCGAACTGTGAAAGTCAGTGGCACGACCTTCATTCCATGTGGGGTCTAGGACCTCATCGTCCCCTGCATCGTCTTCCACCCAGTCTTGATCCCTGACCTCCTGTTCAGTCTGCACACTGCAGAAAGACGCAGCAGTTGGCACCTGTGTTTTGTCATCATCAGAGACATGCTGAGGTGGTATTCCCATGTCCTCATCATCAGGAAACATAAGTGGTTGTGCGTCAGTGCATTCTATGTCTTTCACCGCTGGGGAAGGGCTAGGTGGATGCCCTTGGGAAACCCTGCCAGCGGAGTCTTCAAACAGCATAAGAGACTGCTGCATAACTTGAGGCTGAGACAGTTTCCCTGGTATGCATGGTGGTGATGTGACAGACTGATGGGGTTGGTTTTCAGGCGCCATCTGTGCGCTTTCTGCAGAAGACTGGGTGGGAGATAATGTGAACGTGCTGGATCCACTGTCGGCCACCCAATTGACTAATGCCTGTACCTGCTCAGGCCTTACCATCCTTAGAACGGCATTGGGCCCCACCATATATCGCTGTAAATTCTGGCGGCTACTGGGACCTAAGGTAGTTGGTACACTAGGACGTGTGGATGTGGCAGAACGGCCACGTCCTCTCCCAGCACCAGAGGGTCCACTAACACCACCACGACCATGTCCACGTCCGCGTCCCTTACTAGATGTTTTCCTCATTGTTATGGTTCACCACAACAACAAAAATATTATTTGGCCCAATGTATTGTATTCAAATTCAGCGGGATATAAATTTGAGGCCTAGTATTTAGGCGCTGGGTGACCGGTATGGATTTACTAACAGAATTAGACTTGGAAATGCACAGTAGCATGTGTGTGAAGTTATTCTAAATGACCCTATGTGCACCTTGAATATTATATACCCTTTTAGGGATAGATTTCAAATAGCTCTGATATAGCAGAAACCACTAAATTATGAAATTGCTAAATTGGGAATTGTATTTCAACCCAGAACAAAAAATGTGCTTTGACGGACACTAAATAACTTTCCCAGCCACAACAGGACAGCGGTAACGAGAGATTTAGCGGGATATAAATTTGAGGCCTAGTATTTAGGCGCTGGGTGACCGCTATGGATTTACTAACAGAATTAGACTTGGAAATGCACAGTAGCGTGTGTGTGAAGTTATTCTGAATGACCCTATGTGCACCTTGAATATTATATACCCTTATAGGGATAGATTTCAAATAGCTCTGATATAGCACAAACCACTAAATTATGAAATTGCTAAATTGGGAATTGTATTTCAACCCAGAACAAAAAATGTGCTTTGACGGACACTAAATAACTTTCCCAGCCACAACAGGACAGCGGTAATGAGAGATTTAGCGGGATATAAATTTGAGGCCTAGTATTTAGGCGCTGGGTGACCGGTATGGATTTACTAACAGAATTGGACTTGGAAATGCACAGTAGCGTGTGTGTGAAGTTATTCTGAATGACCCTATGTGCACCTTGAATATTATATACCCTTTTAGGGATAGATTTCAAATAGCTCTGATATAGCAGAAACCACTAAATTATGAAATTGCTAAATTGGGAATTGTATTTCAACCCAGAACAAAAAATGTGCTTTGACGGACACTAAATAACTTTCCCAGCCACAACAGGACAGCGGTTACGAGAGATTTAGCGGGATATAAATTTGAGGCCTAGTATTTAGGCGCTGGGTGACCGGTATGGATTTAGTGACAGAATTAGACTGGGATATGGCCAAAAAATAACCACACTATTGCTGGTTAAATGCACTTGGTGACGGGCGCAGCTTGCCCCTGATGTAGTATATGGCCAAAAAATGAACAGACTATTGCTGGTTAAATGCACTTGGTGTCACAGCTTGACGAACCACACTACTGAGGGTTAAATGCACTTGGTGACGGGCGCAGCTTGCCCCTGATGTAGTATATGGCCAAAAAATGAACATACTTTTGCTGGTTAAATGCACTTGGTGACAGGGCGCAGCTTGCCCCTGATTTAGTATATGGCCAAAAAATGAACAGACTATTGCTGGTTAAATGCACTTGGTGTGATAGCTTGACCAACCACACTACTGAGGGTTAAATGCACTTGGTGACGGGCGCAGCTTGCCCCTGATGTAGTATATGGCCAAAAAATGAACAGACTATTGCTGGTTAAATGCACTTGGTGACAGGCGCAGCTTGCCCCTGATGTAGTATATGGCCAAAAAATAAACAGACTATTGCTGGTTAAATGCACTTGGTGTGACAGCTTCACCCTGATGTAGGCTTTAGCCAAAAAACAACCACACCATTGAGGGTTAAATGCACTTGGTGACAGGCGCAGCTTGCCCCTGATGTAGTATATGGCCAAAAAATAAACAGACTATTGCTGGTTAAATGCACTTGGTGTGACAGCTTCACCCTGATGTAGGCTTTAGCCAAAAAACAACCACACCATTGAGGGTTAAATGCACTTGGTCGCAGCTTGTGCTGGCGCACCACAAGACACAAAATGGCCGCCGATCACCCCAGAAAAATGTGACTGACAAACGGTCTGGGCAGCCTAAAAACAGTGAGCAATTGAGTATCAGCAGCTCAATGACCCACAGCTGCAGATCGATCAATAATCAAGTCCTTTGGAGGAGTTAATCTGCCTAATCTCGCCCTACTGTCGCAGCCGCAACCTCTCCCTACGCTAATCAGAGCAGAGTGACGGGCGGCGCTATGTGACTCCAGCTTAAATAGAGGCTGGGTCACATGGTGCTCTGGCCAATCACAGCCATGCCAATAGTAGGCATGACTGTGATGGCCTCTTGGGGCAAGTAGTATGACGCTTGTTGATTGGCTGCTTTGCAGCCTTTCAAAAAGCGCCAAGAAAGCGTCACAAAAGCGCCAAGAAAGCGACGAACACCGAACCCGGACTTTTACGAAAATGTCCGGGTTCGGGTCCGTGTCACGGACACCCTAAAATTCGGTACGAACCCGAACTATACAGTTTGAGTTCGCTCATCCCTAGTGGATATATGTCTTTTTTCAGTCTTATAAACTGTTACTATTTTATTCATGAATGACAGCCTAAATAAGATATTACAAGGAATTACAATCTACTATACAAGGGAAGGAGACAGTAGCCAAGGATATAAATTCCTTAGATGATAATGTAGTGGCAGCAAAATAGGAACAAAGCACAGTAATGGTTGCATGTGCAAACTTGTGACCACATTTCAACCCCAGTGTGAATCTTTGTAAAACATACAAATAAAGTTATAAAAAAGGGTTGAAACACTGCACTATTTGTTGAATAAGGCCTGATTGCTTCTATGCACATTTGATGAATGCTACATTTCTTCTTTTTCTGCTGTCTGTAGGGGGTTTGTAGTAGAGCCTAATTCTGCAGGCATCATTAGAGTAAAATACATCACGATTTTATTGCTACTGTATTTTGAGTGCTGCTGACTTCTGTTACCTTAAAGGGGTTGCACTAGAAGAGCCACGGTCAATTGATCTAGGGTAAGGTTCCAGACGGGGTTGCCCTTGTCAGGGCGGGTGCTCTGTGGTTAGGATATCAGGGCCAGCATTCAGGGCCAGCATTCTGCGTTCTGCAGGGAGATTTTAGGGATAATTTACCCCACACCCCGTCATTTGCTTAATTTCCTCATCTACCACAGTGACAGCTTTGATTTATTGTCCTGAGACTATGGAAGAATCGCGGAACCCACAAAGGAACTGGTAGGACAAATGGTCTTATTACGATGTGCTGCTATGGACCTCTGCTCCGACCATTTATGTTTTTGTATATTTTTGTGTTATTTTTCAATTATTGATTTATCTTAAGGACTATCTGTTTTAGCTAAAACAGTATCAAAATTTACGTTTTTTCTACATATAATGATTTTGGATCGCTCTTCTAGTGCATTTTTTTGGGTAAATTATAGGTGATCCCCAAGCTATTATATTACCTCTGTCCAATTTCTCCTTGTATTTTAAAGGGGTTGTCCAAGAGTAAAGATGAGCGAACCAATACGTGATTAGCCAGGTTCGTTCCAAACTTAGCATTTTTTTAGATGACCTTTTGAGGTAGGGAGGTGCCCTAGCAGAACATCATTCAGTGCTGGTCGGTGGATGAGGGTGGCTGGGTCTTACAGTGTCTGCCAGAAAAAACATTTTCAGGAGCCAGGGAAAGTTAGAAATCGCTACTGCCAAGGACATTGAACTGAAAAGCTAGAATTACAAAGAAAAAGAATTGTGTGCAGAATAGGGACAGGCAGGGAAAGCTGTCGGACATGACACTGGGTGTGCCTCCTAGAACAACTGCAGATGCTGCAACCCTCAAAAACAGCTACCTGCAAAGACATTACATTCCCTTTTTAACAGAAATCCTTTTTTTTGAAGGGGGGAGGAAGTAAGCACAAAACTGTGCAACACGTGTTCTACCATCAAGGTTGCATTTTTAATCTCAGTGAAAACACCTGAAATAATAGTCTCCATGTCAGAGCATCTCACATAGTTAATGTCATTCTTTTGTTTTTGTTTTAAAAAACATATTAAATACACAGGGTAGCAGACAAAAACATCAGTGATTGTTAATGTAATATTAGGGCTAAATCCATGTTAGTCCTTTGTACACACGGTTCCAAGTTTTTTTTTTTTTTTTTTGGGGGGGGGGAGGGATTGTTTAATTTAATTAAACTAGAATATAGGTGATCACTACACTAAAACACTGGGTAGTGCACCAAATTATCTGTGAGTAATAATGTGATACTAAGGATCAGGCCTCAATCATCCCTTTCCATTTATTTATTTCTCCAAATGGTTTTACATTTTTTTAGGTTGTTCAATTTAATTAAATCAGCATATAGGCGATCAGTGCACCAATACACAGGGTAGCGCACAACATTATCTGTGAGTTATAACTAATCTAGGCCTAAATCAATTTTTCTTTATTTCTGTTTCCTCACGGTTCCAATAGACCTTTTGGAGTTGTTGAAACCAGCATATAGGTGATTAATACAGAAATACACAGGATGGAGCACAAAAGTTTATGTAAGTGATAACAAAGATTATCACCCAAAATGTCAGAGCTACATGGCCAAAATTTGTAGTAGTAGGAGGAGTAGTAGTAGATGGCCTCCTTTGTTCCTGCTAGCCTTGGAAAGGGGCAACATTATTGTTGAGGAGAAAGAGGATGAAATTGTGGATTGGATGGCTCAGTCCTCCTCTCAGTCACAGCAGCATGACGGGGAGGTGACTTTAGAGTCTGATGCTGTGCAGTGGAGCTTGGGTTCACAGCATTCCTTCTGCTCCTCCTCGTAGCTCCAGTGGTTTTCAGTCGAGTCCTCTCAGTCTTCACTGCCCCTTCTAGTGTGGTGTCTTCCTTTTTCATAAGAAGTGGCAATAAAACCCCTACGGAAGACAGTCAAGATAGTGTCCCTGTTGACGACCTGTTCGGACAGCCCTGAGTAGAAGGTTCAGGAGCAATCTTAAATGTTTCTTCCAATTGAAATGCAAAGGCCAAAATGTCTCTAGAAAAAAATGCCATGTGAATGGGCCCATACGCTAATTTCACATCTGTGTTCAGAGCTCCAGCAGTCTGTTCTGGCTGAGGAACAGCCTGCCTGAGCTCACCGTATCTGGCATAGTGAGATAATGCCATGGACTACCTAATCCTATTGACTGTAACAGGATCCAATGGGGATGGATGGTTTGCAAGATCAATGCTAGCTTTCGGCTAGCATGTATAACTATTGGTCCGTCTCAAAGCCAGCATTTCTGTCTGAAAGTGGTTAGATCCCCATCGGATCCCATTATAGGCAATGAGAGCCTGTAGTTTGCTGCATTATCCAGTGAACTCTGAAAGGCTGTCCCATTGCCGGAACAGCCTGACAGATTTCTGCTTGCAGATGTGAATGTACCCTCAGCAGACAGTATAACACATCACTTGTACAGTACATGACTTGCTAGGTTACATGCTCAGCAGACAGTATCACAAATCATAGAATTAGATACAGGTGTGTTTGAATATGCACCTGTTTATTGCACTCCTAAATTGTGAGTGAAGAGCCCGTGGACTGTTAGTGATGTGATTTAGAAATTGAGTAAGAAATAGACTAGCAGGATTCATGTGTGGGTGCAGTAACATGACCACAATAGGCATAGTGGGTGATCCTCCTGCAGACTGAAGAGTGTCGCAGGCGGGGCCAGCCAGCGCTCATCACACTGAAGAGTCAGGCTTGTTTATAAATAAAGCTAGATAGTGAAGAAAACAGGAAATTCTGGATGTAAACATACCTGTCAGGATAGTCTGATTTCCAGTAAGGGGAAAGGAAGCAGACACGAAAAACAGTATTGGAGGCGTACATATGCATTGTGAAGGATGTTAGGAGCACATTAAAAAATGTTGTTGTTTTTTTATTCCTGTGCTATACAATCTGGTATGCTTTATACACGTACAGTAGTATCACTGTTTATATAATTAAATGCGTTATCCAAGACTAAACTTTTGTAGCAGATGTCTTAAGAGTGACTGGACCCAAGGTGGGGTTTATACTTACCTGGACCCTGCCACTGGATTCGGCTGCATTGCTCCACAGCGACTTCCACAGGTCGCACTTCTCTGGGAATCAACATCCTGTCGAGGAGCATCATGTGACCACTGCAGCCAATTACTGTCGCCCAGGTGGCACATAACCTAGTGCTGTGATCTCTTCTACATGCTATATATATATATATATATATATAAAATAAAAAATAGATGAGCAGCACATAAATCCAGGAGGTGCAATTCCTTGAAATGGACCGCGGACTTTGATCCAATTAGGTATATGTAGAAAAAGAATCAAAGGCAGCTGCCTTGGATTCTTTTTCTACATATATACATACATATATATATATATATATATATATATACACACACACGAGTGTGTGTGTGTGTGTGTGTGTGTGTGTGTGTATTTTAGCGATGAATGAACTTCTTGAAATATGTTTCATTTCTGATTGATTGTGTGTAGTGTTCATATTAATTCTACCTGAATCAAAAGTGTACCAATTGGCCCGAAAATTTGTATATGACACTCTGAGGTCTCCTTGGACTATTTTTTTTTTTTTATATTGTCAGTGTTGGCAAACAGTTATTTAAAAACACTGCCCTCAAACATTTACTATACCTTTTCAAATTAGAAATGTTCCAAAAATTGTCTCTAATAGTGGGAAGGTGATGCTTAAACATACATGGTGTTATGGGGAAAAAGTGTCTTGTTGGTTGTGTTTATATGCATACATGTTAATGTCAGAAAAAACTGTGGCTTTTTATGAATACATCATGAGACATTATCCCTTTTTTTTTAGAGCAGCAGCAGTATAGATGTGAAAAGTATAAGGTAAGGTCTAAGGTGTGTAGGGGCAATAGCGGCATGTGGCAGCAATAGAAGTGGCAGCAGTAGAAGCACAGCATGAAACAGACAAGGCAGTAAATGTGTGTGACGCCATTTAAGGGTAGTAGTAGTAGTAGTAGTAGTAGTAGTAGTAGTAGTGGTGGTGGTAGCTGAGTAGGGGTCCTGGTAGGGGCAGTAGGGGGAGTACCATCTGCGGCGTTGGAAGCAGCAGCCATACAGTTCAGAACATAATGGGAGGGAGGCGGACAGGGCAGTGGATTGATGGGACTGGTGGCAAATGGCCTCCGTGACCAATAGCAGATCTAATTATTGGCCTCAGTTGGTGGTGTTTGAAATTCCTCATAGATCAATGCCATGTTCATTTTGATAAATGTGCTGTCTGGTACATTGACGAAGGACAACTTTGTACACTTGGATGTAACAAAACCACTAGCCATACTGAAAGCCATCTCTTGAGATGACACTGGAGGCTGGACAAGAAAGAACAGAGACAGCATAGTGGGACAGTTCTAATCTGGCTGCTGAAAAATCCACGGGGTCAGGGAACAGGGTGTATGCCAAGGAAACGCCACAGTTCAGGTAGAACTGTACCTGTTTTTTCAGGCGATTCATCTCCATCATGAGACTTCGGGAGCTGAGTGATTCGGTGTGGGGTGGAGAGGGACCTATTGGTCAGACACAAAGCAGCAGGCATCTGCTGGCAAAAAAGCTTGTGCAAGCTGTATACACAGTTTATCCTGTTAATACAACAATTTGGCATCCCTTTTGGCAACAGGAAAACATTCCCAATTTTACTTTGATAATGAGGGTCTAAAAGCATGGCTATCCAGTACTAATCAGATTGCTTGATTGTAAGGATTAGTGTTGATCAAGCATCAAAGTGCTCGGGTTCTCTGGTGCTCGAGTAGAACAATTTGGGATGCTCGGATGCTATATAGAGCACCAGAGCACAATGGAAGTCAATGGAAGAACCAGAGCATTAAACCAGGAACCCCCTGTTCCGAAGAGGGGAGTGTGTCTGGTTCAGAGGAAAATGTCAGAAATTGATGGAAACACCACTGAAATGGTTCGGGAACAGCATGGGGAGGATGTCTGGATGAATCTTGCAATGCCAGATCGCTGCTGGGAACGATGTTGTCCGAGTAGTACGCAACTTTTACAGACTGGCAATAATACGCACCAAACCGAAGATAAAATCGATTTAAGAGGGAAAATTGTTAGTAAGCATTCTTTCCTGTATATTTACTTGTATATAAAGTGCAAGTGCTGCCAAAAATTACAAAGAAGAGGCACTCCGATACAACCTATATATCACATAAAGGAGGGCCTCATTAACATTGTGGTACAAATGTTCAGGTAGTGGGCTCCTACACTCATAAAGCCTATGCAAGGTAAAGTGCTGCCAAAAATTACAAGGAACCAGCACTCCAATACACCCTTTATTACACATAAAGGAGGGCATCATAATATCCTTGAAAAATTATGATTGATGGCCTGCTGGTGACCATTAAAAACATTAGGAGCAAGGGCCTGCTGGTCACCCTCTAAAACAGGCATCCTCAAACTGCGGCCCTCCAGCTGTTGTAAAACTACAACTCCCACAATGCCCTGCTGTAGGCTGATACCTGTTGGCTGTTCGGCATGCTGGGAGTTGTAGTTTTGCAACAGTTGGAGGGCCGCAGTTTGCGGATGCCTGCTCTGGTGACCCTCTAAAACATTAGGAGCGAGTGCAGCCTAATAAGCGTGTTGATATGATGGATGAGGAGGAGGAGGAAGAGAAAAGGAAGATTGAACCATATACCCTTTTTTGTGGTGGAAGGGGTGCATAGGAATACAGTGTATTCAGTACATTATACAAAAAAATTTTTAAAGCGCCTTTAGCAAATTAGTTTCAACACAGCCTGTTGCCACTTCCCCACTGCAGTGCTACACTGCTTCCAGCTACTGACTGATGGCTGACTGGTGCTGCAAGATGAGAATTCAGAGGTGGAAGTGGAGGAGCAATCGAGGAGGAGAAGGGGGGGTTGCAGCCACTAATGTAGGTGGTGACAAAAATCTTGATGGAAATAGGGCCCGCAATCCTTGGCATCGGTAGCACCTGTGCCATCCCAGGGTACGACTCACTCCCAGCCTCCACAGCATTCACCCAGTGTGCCGTAAGGGAAATGTAGTGTCCCTGGCCAAAAGCACTTGTCCATGTGTCAGTCGTTAAGTGGACCTTCCCAATACCTGCGTTGGTCAGGGCACGGGTGTTGTTACAGGACACATGCTGGTGTAAGGAGGGGACGGCACACAGGGAAATATAGTGGCGACTGGAGACTGAGTAACAAGGGACGGCCACCGCCATCAGGCTATTGAAGGCCTCAGTGTCCACAAGCCTAAATGGCAACATTTACAGGGCCAGCAATTTGGAAAGGTTCGCATTTAGTGCTATGGCCTGTGGGTGGATGGCTGGGAATTTGCGCTTTTGTTCAAAGGCCTAGGGTATGAACATCTGTACACTGCGCTGGGACACAGAAGTGGATGTGCTAGCTGATGGTGCTTGTGAAGGTCTAGGTGCAGGGCGGGAGGCATCCGGGCCTGCGTCTTGGACAGGGAATTGGCCAGCACGTCACACAGGGGAAGAGGAGGCATTGGTTTGACCCACAGACACCGATTGTGAACCCAGGCGTTCGGCCCACCTATTATGGTGCTTTGATGCCATGTGGAGGCTCATGCTGGTGGTGGTGAGGTTGCTAGTGTTCATGCCCCTGCTCATTTTGGTATGGCACAGGTTGCAAATGACAATTATTTTATCGTCCGCACTTTCCTCAAAAAAGCGCCAGACTGCGGAACACCTACCCCTTGGCAAGGGAGATTGCCGCAGGGGGGTGCTCCGGGGAACAGTTGCAGGCCTGTTTGGTGTGGCCCGCCTTCTCCCTTTTGCCACCCCACTGCCTCTTCCAGCCTGTTGTGGTGCTGCGGATTCCTTCTCTTATGTACTGCTGTCCTCGCTCGGCTTGCCACCTTCCCAGGTTGGGTCAGTGATTTAATTGTCCACCTCCTCTTCCACTTCCTTATTCTGCTCATCCTCCTGACTTGTTGACCTAACAACAACCTCACTTATTGACAACTGTGTCTCATCCACATCATTAACCTCTTGAGACACTAATTGCAGTTGACTTATTGCCAACTGTGTCTCTTCATCATCATCCACCTCGTGAAACACTAATGTCACCGCCACTTCTGTGAGAAGGTCTGTTAGATGTTCTTCTCTACCTGCATGAAGTTCTTTGTTTTGGTTTCACTTTGTCATCTCTTTTCCTTCTCCCAGCTGTCACCTATTTACACTAATTGTCTCCCTTTATATTCCCTCCCATACTGCCTCACTTTGCGGTTTATACTTCTTCCTGGATTATGTTCACTGCTGGAGGCTGCTTCCTCAGATAAGTCTGTTTCCTTTATTTGTGTTTCCTTGCTGGCTTGATTCTAGGTGACCCTGACTCCGTCCGTATTAAGTGCAGGGAGCCGGTGGTCGTGTCCCCTCACTATTATAGGGTTTTCAGGTGTCACATAGTAAGGTAAGTGGACATGCAATCGTCTACCATAAAGACCTTTGCATGGGCATAGCAGTCAGGGAGAACTCTAGGGGTTTTATAGGGCTCACCCATATGCTCCTTAGTTTGGGATCAAGCCAGTCAGATGTTTATTTATAAGTTCCTAGCTTTCTGCAACATCATCTGTGACATTATAAACCGCCATAACCGTCTTAAGCATGGATCCAGTTTCAGCCTTGATTGACCGCATGCAGGGTCTTTCGCTGGAGGTAGCAGATCTCAGTAAAACTGTGTCTCAGTTTCAGGTGACCGGTTCTGCTGGCGTTCATGGAGTTTGTTCCGAGCCTAAGCTCTTCCGGATATGTTCTCCGGGGGTAGTGAGAATTTTGTTCGCTTTAGAGAGGCTCGCAAACTCCATTTTCGCCTACTTCCCCATTCCTCTGGTGATGAGGAGCAGAGGGTGGGGATCATCATCTCGCTGCTCAGGGATAACGCTCAGTCTTGGGCCTTTTCGCTGCCGGTGGGGGCACGGCCCCTCCGATCGGTGGATGAATTTTTTGTAGCCCTGGGGAAGATATATGATGACCCGGATCGTATTGCTCTGGCTGAATCTAAACTGCGTCTTTTATGCCAGGGTAAACAGTCCGCAGAGATATATTGTTCAGAATTTTGGAGATGGGCAGCTGATACTGGTTGGAATGATGCCGCACTCCGAAGTCAATTTTGCCATGGTCTTTCGGAAAGATTGAAAGATGCATTTGCTTTTCATGAGAGACCAGCCTCGTTAGAATCTGCCATGTCTCTAGCTGTTCATATTGACAGGCGTCTTAGAGAGAGAGAGGAGACTACTCCTTCCTGTCATATTCAGTCCAAGGACAGTGGGGCTGTCTCATTCAGTGCGCAGGGGTCTCAGTCGGTCTCAATCCCCTCTGAGGAGGAGGCCATGCAGCTGGGTTTGCTTGCCTCTGATAGTAGAGGATTCAGCTCTCAGAGGAGGGTTTGTTTCTGTTGTGGGGGTATAAATCATTTGGCAAATGTTTGCCCCTCTAGGAGATTCATGGAGTTTTCTGAGGGTAATAAAAGAAAAACAAAAAGAAAAAAACCCTCTAAAAACTTCCGATTTGCTACTATTGGCAAGGTTGACGCGGAAATTGAAGGTTTGCCATTTACTTGTAGTTCCCGTTTTCTCCCACCTGCCAGGGTGGCGCTAGACAGCAAGAACATTGTGAGATTTTTGTAGATAGTGGAGCAGCTGTCAATCTCATTGATAATCAATTTGCAATAATGCATGGTTTCCAGGTATGCACTTTGGAAAAGGATATACCTGTTTTTGCTATCGATTCCGCTCCACTTTCTCAAAGATCATTAAAGGGCATAGTTCACAATATCCGTTTGACTGTGGGTGACGCTCATGTTGAGGAAATGTCATGTTTCGTCTTAAGCTACCCTGTCTCACTAAACATAACCCCACCATTAATTGGCAAGCAAGGCAAAACAATGGTTGGAGTGAGTTTTACAGAGAGAATTGCCTCACGGCGTCTCTTTCAGAGGATTCTACCAAGACTGTGCCATCTTTTCTCTCTAATTTTTCTGATGTGTTTTCCGAGAGTGGTGTCCAGGAGTTGCCCCCGCATCGGAAGTAATACTGCCCTATTAATCTCATCCCAGGCGCCAAACTGCCAAAATCACGTTTATACAATCTCTCCCAACCTGAAAGAGTCGCTATGCGTACTTATATCTCTGAGAGCCTGAGAAAGGGACACATCCGACAATCGAAGTCACCTGTTGCCACTGTTTTTTTTTTTTTTTAAGAAAAAAGATGGTTCTTTAAGACCTTGTCTGGATTTCAGAGAGCTGAACCGTATCACAATTCGTGACCCATATCCGCTTCCTCTGATCCCAGACCTGTTTAACCAGATTGTTGGGGCTAAGGTTTTTTCTAAGTTGGATTTAAGAGGGGCATACAACCTAGTCAGGGTCAGGGAAGGGGACGAATGGAAGACTGTCTTCAATACCCCTGAGGGTCATTTTGAGAATTTGGTTATGCCTTTTGGTTTGATGAATGCTCCGGCCGTCTTCCAACATTTTGTGAACAGCATTTTTCATCATTTAATAGGGAAATTTGTACTGGTGTATCTGGATGACATTTTGATTTTATCTCCTGATTTCAAGACTCATCGGGACCACCTACGTCATTTCTTGCTGATTCTGCGGGATAATAAATTGTATGCTAAACTGGAAAAATGTGTGTTTGCGGTTCCGGAGATTCAATTTCTTGGTTTTCTTCTCTCCGCTTCTGGTTTTCGCATGGACCCTGAGAAGGTCCGCGCTGTGCTTGATTGGGAGCTTCCTGAGAATCAGAAGGCGATGATGCGGTTTTGGGGTTTTGCCAATTATTACAGAAAGTTCATTTTGAATTATTCCTCTGTTGTTAAGCCACTCACTGAAATAACTAAAAAGGGGGTAGATTTTTCTTCGTGGTCGGTAGATGCGCTTAAAGCCTTTTCTAGTATCAAAGAGAGTTTTGCTTCCGCTCCTATTTTAGTACAACCTGATGTCTCTCTACCTTTTATTGTTGAGGTGGACGCTTCTGAGGTAGGTGTGGGTGTGGTCTTATCTCAGGGTCCCTCTCCTGCCAAATGGCGACCGTGTGCCTTTTTCTAAAGGAAACTCTCCTCTGCAGAGAGAAATTACGATGTGGGAGATAGGGAGTTGTTGGCCATCAAATTAGCTTTTGAGGAATGGCGCCATTGGTTAGAGGGAGCCAGACATCCTATTACCGTGTTTGCAGACCATAAGAATCTGGCCTACTTTGAATTGGCCAAGCGTCTGAACCCGAGACAGGTCAGATGGTCTTTGTTCTTTTCTAGGTTTAATTTTGTTGTTATGTTCCGCCCTGGGGTTAAAAATGTGAAGGCGGATGCCCTGTCACGTTGTTTTCCGGGAGGGGGGAACTTTGAAGACCCAGGTCTCATTTTGACTGAAGGGGTGGTTGTCTCTGCTCGTTATCCTGATTTGGAGGCAGAGGTTTAGGCAGCCCAGGCAGAGGCTCCTGATCTTTGTCCCCCTGGGAGGTTGTTTGTGCCTCTCGCTTTACGACACAAGGTTTTTAACCACTTCAGCCCCGCTAGGTGAAACCCCCTTCATGACCAGAGCACTTTTTACACTTCGGCACTACACTCCTTTCACCGTTTATCGCTCGGTCATGCAACTTACCACCCAAATTAATTTTACCTCCTTTTCTTCTCACTAATGGAGCTTTCATTTGGTGGTATTTTATTGCTGCTGACATTTTTACTTTTTTTGTTATTAATCAAAATGTAACGATTTTTTTGCAAAAAAATGACATTTTTCACTTTCAGCTGTAAAATTTTGCAAAAAAAACGACATCCATATATAAATTTGTCGCCAAATTTATTGTTCTACATGTCTTTGATAAAAAAAAAATGCTTTGGGCAAAAACAAAAAATGGTTTGGGTAAAAGTTATAGCATTTACAAACTATGGTACAAAAATGTGAATTTCCGCTTTTTGAAACTGCTCTGACTTTCTGAGCACCTGTCATGATTCCTGAGGTTCTACAATGCCCAAACAGTAGAAAACCCCCACAAATGACCCCGTTTCGGAAAGTAGACACCCTAAGGTATTCGCTGATGGGCATAGTGAGTTCATAGAACTTTTTATTTTTTGTCACAAGTTAGCGGAAAATGATGATGATTTTTTCTTTTTTATTTTTTCTTACAAAGTCTCATATTCCACTAACTTGCGACAAAAAATAAAAAATTCTAGGAACTCACCATGCCCTTCACAGAATACCTTGGGGTGTCTTCTTTCCAAAATGGGGTCACTTGTGGGGTAGTTATACTGCCCTGGCAATTTAGGGGCCCAAATGTGTGAGAAGAACTTTGCAATCAAAATGTGTAAAAAATGACCGGTGAAATCCAAAAGGTGCACTTTGGAATATGTGCCCCTTTGCCCACCTTGGCAGCAAAAAAGTGTCACACATCTGGTATCGCCGTACTCAGGAGAAGTTGGGGAATGTGTTTTGGGGTGTCATTTTACATATACCCATGCTGGGTGAGAAAAATATCTTGGTCAAATGCCAACTTTGTATAAAAAAATGGGAAAAGTTGTCTTTTGCCAAGATATTTCTCTCATCCAGCATGGGTATATGTAAAATGACACCCCAAAACACATTCCTCAACTTCTCCTGAGTACGGCGATACCAGATGTGTCACACTTTTTTGATGCCAAGGTGGGCAAAGGGGCACATATTCCAAAGTGCACCTTTCAGATTTTGCAGGCCATTTTTTACACATTTTGATTGCAAGGTACTTCTCACACATTTGGGCCCCTAAATTGCCAGGGCAGTATAACTATGCCACAAGTGACCCCATTTTGGAAAGAAGACACCCTAAGGTATTCCGTGAGGGGCATGGCGAGTTCCTAGAATTTTTTTTTTTTGTCACAAGTTAGCGGAAAATGATGATTTTTTTTTCTTTCTCTTTTTTCCTTACAAAGTCTCATATTCCACTAACTTGCAACAAAAAATAAAAAATTCTAGGAACTCGCCATGCCCCTCACGGAATACCTTGGGGTGTCTTCTTTCCAAAATGGGGTCACTTGTGGCGTAGTTATACTGCCCTGGCAATTTAGGGGCCCATATGTGTGAGAAGTACTTTGCAATCAAAATCTGTAAAAAATGACCGGTGAAATCCGAAAGGTGCACTTTGGAATATGTGCCCCTTTGCCCACCTTGGCATCAAAAAAGTGTCACACATCTGGTATCTCCGTACTCAGGAGAAGTTGGGGAATGTGTTTTGGGGTGTCATTTTACATATACCCATGCTGGGTGAGAGAAATATCTTGGCAAAAGACAACTTTTCCCATTTTTTATACAAAGTTGGCATTTGACCAAGATATTTTTCTCACCCAGCATGGGTATATGTAAAATGACACCCCAAAACACATTCCCCAACTTCTCCTTAGTACGGCGATACCAGATGTGTCACACTTTTTTGCTGCCAAGGTGGGCAAAGGGGCACATATTCCAAAGTGCACCTTTCGGATTTTGCAGGGCATTTTTTACACATTTTGATTGCAAAGTTCTTCTCACACATTTGGGCCCCTAAATTGCCAGGGCAGTATAACTACGCCACAAGTGACCCCATTTTGGAAAGAAGACACCCCAAGGTATTCCGTGAGGGGCATGGTGAGTTCCTAGAATTTTTTATTTTTTGTCGCAAGTTAGTGGAATATGAGACTTTGTAAGGAAAAATGAGAAAAAAAAAATCATAATTTTCCGCTAACTTGTGACAAAAAAAAAAATTTCTAGGAACTCGCCATGCCCCTCACGGAATACCTTGGGGTGTCTTCTTTCCAAAATGGGGTCACTTGTGGCGTAGTTATACTGCCCTGGCAATTTAGGGGCCCATATGTGTGAGAAGTACTTTGCAATCAAAATCTGTAAAAAATGACCGGTGAAATCCGAAAGGTGCACTTTGGAATATGTGCCCCTTTGCCCACCTTGGCATCAAAAAAGTGTCACACATCTGGTATCTCCGTACTCAGGAGAAGTTGGGGAATGTGTTTTGGGGTGTCATTTTACATATACCCATGCTGGGTGAGAAAAATATCTTGGTCAAATGCCAACTTTGTATAAAAATATGGGAAAAGTTGTCTTTTGTCAAGATATTTCTCTCACCCAGCATGGGTATATGTAAAATGACACCCAAAAACACATTCCCCAACTTCTCCTGAGTACGGCGATACCAGATGTGTCACACTTTTTTGCTGCCAAGGTGGGCAAAGGGGCACATATTCCAAAGTGCACCTTTCGGATTTTGCAGGGCATTTTTTACACATTTTGATTGCAAAGTTCTTCTCACACATTTGGGCCCCTAAATTGCCAGGGCAGTATAACTACGCCACAAGTGACCCCATTTTGGAAAGAAGACACCCCAAGGTATTCCGTGAGGGGCATGGTGAGTTCCTAGAATTTTTTATTTTTTGTCGCAAGTTAGTGGAATATGAGACTTTGTAAGGAAAAAAGAGAAAAAAAAAATCATAATTTTCCGCTAACTTGTGACAAAAAAAAAAATTTCTAGGAACTCGCCATGCCCCTCACGGAATACCTTGGGGTGTCTTCTTTCCAAAATGGGGTCACTTGTGGCATAGTTATACTGCCCTGGCAATTTAGGGGCCCAAATGTGTGAGAAGTACCTTGCAATCAAAATGTGTAAAAAATGGCCTGCAAAATCTGAAAGGTGCACTTTGGAATATGTACCCCTTTGCCCACCTTGGCAGCAAAAAAGTGTGACACATCTGGTATCGCCGTACTCAGGAGAAGTTGGGGAATGTGTTTTTGGGTGTCATTTTACATATACCCATGCTGGGTGAGAGAAATATCTTGACAAAAGACAACTTTTCCCATATTTTTATACAAAGTTGGCATTTGACCAAGATATTTTTCTCACCCAGCATGGGTATATGTAAAATGACACCCCAAAACACATTCCCCAACTTCTCCTGAGTATGGCGATACCAGATGTGTCACACTTTTTTGCAGCCTAGATGCGCAAAGGTGCCCAAATTCCTTTTAGGAGGGCATTTTTAGACATTTGGATCCCAGACTTCTTCTCACACTTTAGGGCCCCTAAAAAGCCAGGGCAGTATAAATACCCCACATGTGACCCCACTTTGGAAAGAAGACACCCCAAGGTATCCAATGAGGGGCCTGGCAAGTTCATAGAATTTTTTTTTTTTTCGCATAAGTTAGCGGAAATTGATTTTTATTTTTTTTTCTCACAAAGTCTCACTTTCCGCTAACTTAGGACAAAAATTTAAATCTTTCATGGACTCAATATGCCCCTCAGCAAATACCTTGGGGTGTCTTCTTTCCAAAATGGGGTCAGTTGTGGGGTGTTTGTACTGCCCTGGCATTTGAGGGTCTCCGCAATCATTACATGTATGGCCAGCATTAGGAGTTTCTGCTATTCTCCTTATATTGAGCATACAGGTAATGAGATTTTTTTTTTCCGTTCAGCCTCTGGGCTGAAAGAAAAAAATGAACGGCACAGATTTCTTCATTCGCATCGATCAATGTGGATGAAAAAATCTCTGCCAAAAAAAAAAAGATGGAGGGGAAAGGCGTCTGCCAGGACATAGGAGCTCCGCCCTTCATCCATACCCACTTAGCTCGTATGCCCTGGCAAACCAGATTTCTCCATTCACATCAATCGATGTGGATGAATAAATCATTGCCGGGATTTTTTATTTTTTTTTATATATATATATATATATATATACAAAGTGTTTGCCAAAGCATAGGAACGCCGCCTCCTCCTCAGCTCGTATGCCTCGGCAAACATATCTGTTACTGCAGAGGAGAAAATCCCGTCTTGCAGCGCCGCATACACCGACTTGCGTGTAATCTGACAGCAGCGCAATGCTTCTGTCAGAATGCACATCGGTGCTGCAGCTGGTCGATCGGTTGGTCCACCTGGAAGGTAAAAAGACAAAAAAAAAAAAAAAAGAAAAAACCAGGCCGCAACGCAATAATTTTATTAACTTTGCAACAGAACATGTAACTTTAACTTTTTAACTGAACATTAACCTTTTTGCTTACTGGTGTTTTTTTTTTTTTTTTTTTTTTTTTTTTTACCTTTATAGAACAAACCTCTCCTTCCCCATGGGTCAACGTGCAAAGCGCAAATCGCCCAAAGATGTGGCGAAGTGCGTTATGCACTTTGTCCCATGTGAAAGGAGACGTTTGCAGCAGCAGTGAGTGAATGGGCCCTAATAGCCCTGTGTGCCTATCCTGGTGAGATGATCCCTATGCTAATAGTGTACCTGTGAGTGGTACTTCCGGAAACACTCTCCAAAGCATAGGGCAGGGTGGTCAGGACAGTCAGGACAGAAATAGCGGGTGTCACGCCTTATTCCACTCCTGCTACAGACACGACATCTTTTTCGGGGTGACGGTTGGGTTGAGGTACCAGGAACGACATTGGGGAAATGTCGCTCGTGTAGACGGCTAACTACACTGGTGGATGGGGCCACGGAACCTCCTGGGTACAGGAGGTTCTCGATGATCTCTTCCTGAAATTTGAGGAAGGATCCAGTTCTCCCAGCCTTACTGTAGAGAACAAAACTATTGTACAGAGCCAATTGAATTAAATATACAGACACCTTCTTATACCAGCGTCTGGTTCTGCGGGAAACTAAATACGGAGACAACATCTGGTCATTGAAGTCCACCCCTCCCATGTGGAGGTTATAGTCGTGGACTGAGAGGGGCTTTTCAATGACACGGGTTGCTCGCTCAATTTGTATTGTCATGTCTGCGTGAATGGAGGAGAGCATGTAAACGTCACGCTTGTCTCTCCATTTCACCGCGAGCAGTTCTTCGTTACACAGTGCGGCCCTCTGCCCCCTTGCAAGACGGGTGGTAACGCGCCGTTGGGGGAAGCCCGCGCGACTAGTTCGTGCGGTACCAAAGGGGCCAATCCGTTCTAGAAACAAATGCCTAAAGAGGGCCACACTTGTGTAAAAATTGTCCACATAAAGATGGTACCCCTTGCCGGATAAGGGTGACACCAAGTCCCAAACTGTCTTCCCACTGCTCCCCAGGTAGTCAGGGCAACCGACCGGCTCCAGGGTCTGATCTTTTCCCTCATAGATTCGAAATTTGTGGGTATAGCCTGTGGCCCTTTCACAGAGCTTATACAATTTGACCCCATACCGGGCGCGCTTGCTTGGGATGTATTGTTTGAAGCCAAGGCGCCCGGTAAAATGTATCAGGGACTCGTCTACGCAGATGTTTTGCTCTGGGGTATAAATATCTGCAAATTTCTGGTTGAAATGGTCTATAAGGGGCCGAATTTTGTGGAGCCGGTCAAAAGCAGGGTGGCCCCTGGGACGGGAGGCGGTGTTGTCACTAAAGTGCAGGAAACGCAGGATGGCCTCAAAACGTGCCCTGGACATAGCAGCAGAGAACATGGGCATGTGATGAATCGGGTTCGTGGACCAATATGACCGCAATTCATGCTTTTTTGTCAGGCCCATGTTGAGGAGGAGGCCCAGAAAAGTTTTAATTTCGGAAACTTGGACTGGTTTCCACCGGAAAGGCTGGGCATAAAAGCTTCCCGGGTTAGCGGTGATAAATTGTGTGGCATATCTGTTTGTTTCGGCCACAACTATGTCTAAAAGCTCCGCAGTCAAGAACAGCTCAAAAAATCCCAGGGCCGAACCGATCTGAGCTGTCTCAACCCGAACTCCAGACTGGGCAGTGAAAGGGAAAACTACGGGTGCGGCTGAAGTTGGGGACTGCCAATCAGGGTTTGCCAGCACCTCTGGGATTCTAGGGGCTCTACGGGCATGTCTTTGCGGTGGCTGCGACGGGGTCACTACTGCACGTGCCACCGTACCAGCTTCAACTGCCCTTCTGGTGCTCGCTACTTCACCAGGTTGTACGGCAGTGCTGGTACTAGGTCCAGGGAGGGCTGGGCTGCTGGTGTATGCCTCACCACGTAATCCGACAGCACCAGCCCCACTCTGCTGCTCTTGAAGCGGATCCTGCGCAACCTGTGGTCTAGCAACACGGGGCCGGGTACGCCTGGTGGTATCAGGGACCTCAGCCTCCTCGTCCGAACTTTGGGTCAGAGAGCCACTGCTTTCTACAGGTTCGTATTCTGACCCGCTGGATTCATCAGATGAGGGTTCCCACTCCTCATCCGACTGGGTCAGAAGCCTGTAGGCCTCTTCAGAGGAATACCCCCTGTTTGACATGTGGGCAACTAAATTTAGGGGTATTCCCTGAGACTACCCAAGAAAAAAAAGCAAGCCTGTCTTACAAAGGGGAGGCTAGCGAAGTACCGGAGGCCGCTGCGGTTGATAAAAAATATCAAAACTGATTTTTTTATCGCCGCAGTGCGTGTAAAGTGATTGTGCAGTGATCCAAAAAAACAATTTTTTTTGTCACTGCGGTGGGGCGGGCGTGGGTGAACGCACGTGTGGGCGACCGATCAGGCCTGATCGGGCAAACACTGCGTTTTGGGTGGAGGGAGAACTAAAGTGACACTAATACAATTATAGATCTGACCGTGATCAGTTTTGATCACTTCCAGATACTATAAAAGTACAAATGCTGATTAGCGATACGCTAATCAGCGAATAACAGACTGCGGTGCGGTGGGCTGGGCGCTAACTGATCGCTAACTACCTAACCAAGGGGCCTAAACTATACCTAAAACCTAACGGTCAATACCAGTGAAAAAAAAAAGTGACAGTTTACACTGATCACTTTTTTCCTTTCACTAGTGATTGACAAAGGGGTGATCAAAGGGTTAATTGGGGTTCAGGGGGGTGATCTGGGGCTAAAGTGTGCTGTTTGGTGTACTCACTGTGAAGCCTGCTTCTCTGCTGGATCCAACCGACGAAAAGAACCAGCAGAGGAGCAGGCAGCCATATATCAGATCATATTTACTAATATGATCTGATATCTGGCCTTTGATTGGTTTTTTTAAAAATCGCCAGCCTGCCAGCCGCGATCATTGGCTGACAGGCTGGTGACCCGACCCCCCTCTACGAAATGCCGGCGCGAACTGCGCATGCGCGCGCGCATATTCGCGTCATCTCGCGTCTCGCAAGATGACGCTTATATGCGTGACTGTGCGCAGCGCTGCCGCCTCCGGACCGCACATCTGCGTTAGGCGGTCCGGAGGCGGTTAAGGAGCACCACAATACTGTCCTTGCTGGGCACCCGGGGAGCAAAGCCACAGTGGCTCTCATTGCTCGGAGATTCTGGTGGCCGGCTCTTCGTAAGACGGTTGAGGGATTTGTGGCAGCTTGCGAGACCTGCGCTCGTGCCAAGGTCCCTCATTCACGGCCATCGGGTTCTCTCCTCCCGTTACCCATTCTTTCTCGTCCTTGGACGCATCTGTCCATGGAATACATTATGGACCTGCCTCGTTCCTCGGGGAAGACTTTTATTCTGGTAGTAGTGGACCGTTTTAGCAAAATCGTGCATTTCATTCCCTTTTCTGGGTTACCGAATGCTAAGACACTGGCGCAAGCGTTTGTTGATCACATTGTTAAATTGCATGGCATTCCTTCAGACATCGTCTCTGATAGGGGCACGCAATTTGTTTCCAGATTCTGGAAGGCCTTCTGTTCTCGCTTGGGGGTCCGGTTGTCGTTCTCTTCTGCTTTTCACCCGCAGTCGAATGGTCAGACTGAACGCGTCAATCAGAATCTGGAGACATATCTGCGCTGTTTTGTGGCGGAGAATCAGGAGGATTGGTGTTCTTTTTTGTCCCTTGCTGAGTTTGCTTTAAATAACCGTCGCCAGGAGTCCTCTAATAAGTCACCATTTTTTGGTGCACATGGGTTTCATCTGCAGTTTGGGACATTCTCTGGAGAGGAGTCTTCTGGTTTACCTGATGAAGAGAGATTTTCCTCGTCTTTGTCATTTATTTGGCAAAAGATTCAGGGTAATCTGAAGAGGATGAGTGAGAGATATAAGCGTGTGGCGGATAAGAGACGTGTGCCTGGTCCGGACCTGAATGTGGGTGATCTGGTGTGGTTGTCTACAAAGAATATCAGACTGAAGGTTCCCTCCTGGAAGTTGGGTCCTAAGTTTATTGGACCTTACAAGATCTTGTCCGTCATCAATCCCGTTTCCTTCTGTCTTGATCTTCCTCAGACTTGGAAGATCCATGATGTTATTTTTAGGTCCCTATTAAAACCCTATGTCCAACCCACTGTACCCTCCTCTTTGCCTCCTCCTCCGATTGTTGTTGATGGTATTCTTGAATTCCAGGTCTCTAGGATTGTTGATTCTCGCATTATCCGCGGTTCTCTCCAGTACCTCGTTCATTGGGAGGGTTATGGTCCTGAGGAGAGGATGTGGGTCCCAGTGGCGGACATTAAGGCCACTTGTCTCATCAGGGCTTTCCATAGGTCTCATCCTGAGAAGGTGGGCTCTGAGTGTCTTATAATATATATTGCAGCCAGATAAAACAATAGTCCTTAACCCTTTAGGGACTTAGGACGTACCGGTACGCCATGTTTGCCGAGTGATTAACTACCTAGGACGTACCGGTGCGTCCTAACTTTAAAATGGCATTGCGGTGCGGCGGGGGAAATCATTCAGCGGGCATCCTGTCACAACGCCGGGGGGGTCATGTGACCTGCGGTTTGCGGTTTTACCTTATCCGGCGGGCGGCAGTGCCATCGGGTCCCCATGCGGCTGTAGGGGGGACCTGAGGCATCGCCACTGCCTTCCTGTAACGTGCCTGTGAGATCCAGCCCCCTGGATCTCACAGGCCAGAAGCTGTATGAGAACCTATAAACAGACACTGAGAGCTACTAAGCTATAAAAATATTATTTTATTAGATACATGATTTAAAACATACAAAAGAGATGACAGACAAGTGCAAAAAGTGGAGTACAATCCTGGGAGAATTTGTAGAGTACAACAATATAATGAGGCAAGTGACCTAAACATAAAAGCCTATGAACGAGAAAGCTGCCATATAAGATATATATTAAAAAGGTTTCACTATCCATGAGAGTGCGGATAATATCATCAAGTATAAAGTGCAAGTGCAAACTGCAATATAAGCAGAAGAAAGGATGGCAACTCTCAGGTGTGGGTCTTTAATTATATATATATATATATACATATATATATCTATTCAGTCGAATGCAGCAGAATACCATAATAAAGTGCATGTGCAAGCCACACAAGATGGCAGGGAAACATGGTAAGTATTTGTTCAAAAGGCCAGAGCCGCAAGGAAGTACATCAAACAAGCGTAAAGAAAAGTGAGGTCACATACCGTATCTTAAAGGTAACAGATCCACAGGAAGACTGCACACCCCGACGCGCGTTTCCATTGAAACCTTCCTCTGGGGGTACAGTCTTCCTACTGAAGAGGTCATACTTAAATAAATGTTCCACCAATCAGGACACGCTAATCAAACACGTGGTATCCATGAGGCTAGCTATCCTATCGCCGTCCTTCTAAGGGGAAAGGAACAGATGAACCGCGCGGTGGCCAATTGCGAGAGTGCAGCTGCACCTACCAGTCAAGGAACTTCAGTGACGTCATAGTCCCACGAGATGTTCGCCGGTCACGTGATGGCCAGTCACGCGGCCGGCGAAATCAGGGGGATGGGTCACATGATCGCAAATCGCGATCACATGATCTCCAACAGCACAACAGCCGGAGGATGGAACCTGACAAGAGGAAATCACATGATCGCGAGTCACGAACAAGTGAGTGAAATAGCATGAATGATGCAACTATATCCCCCACGGGGGTGCGATGCCTACATACATGATAATAATAGTGAATTGGTGATTAAGTGCAAAAAATGAAAAATAAAGTAAGTCGTGATCACATGATCTCCTAACGGCACAGCGGCCGGAAGGTAGAGACCTACAAGAGGGAGATCACATGATCGCGAGTCACAATACAATTATGTACTGTGTTAGGTGCGGTGCATCCATACACAATACCTCAATACCTACCTTATATCTCTTGCCCAAGATCCATAAGAGCTCTACAAAACCAACAGGTAGGCCGATCATATCAGGATGCGGGGGCTTTCTGGAGAACGTATGTACATTTTTAGATTACAACTTAAAGCCTATGGTAGAAGGCCTATCATCATACATGCGGGATACCGCTGACTTGCTCCAGAAAATTGATGCCATTTACCTCGATCCTGATATGATGCTGGTGACATGTGATGTCGAATCACTTTTCACCAGCATCAACCACAGGGATGGGATACGTGTTGTTTCCTATTTCTTGTCCATGACGGATGGTGACAAAAACTTTTCTGCCTGCCTGATTGATTTGCCCTCACGCATAACTTTTTTACCTTCAATGGCTCCTTCTACCTGCAGCTCCGGGGGATGGCAATGGGGGCGGCCTGTGTGCCCTCATATGCCAACCTCTTCCTGGGGTTGTGGGAGAGGGAGCTTTTTATGTCTGATGGGCATACGTCGATGGACCGGGTCATTTTTGGTGCCCGGTACATCGACGACATTTTTCTCATCTGGCAAGGCACCCCTGATGCCTTGGGATCCTTCATGGACAGTCTCAACGATAATAAGTATAACATCCACCTGACTTACAAACATAATATGGAACAAATCGAATTTTTGGATGTTCTAATTAAACGTGATTCGTTGGGCCATTTACAAACTAATATATACAGAAAAGAAACCGCTGTTAACGCACTCTTACATGCGTCATCCTCTCACTCTCCCCAGACAATTGAAGCAATACCCACTGGCCAGTTTATCAGGATCAGAAGAGTATGTTCTACCAACGAGGACTTTGAGATCCAGTCAGATATTCTGCGACAACGCTTCCTGGAAAGAGGGTATAGCAAGAGATCAGTAAAGAGAGCGTACAATCGGGCTAAACATTCGTTGCGACAAGACCTCATTAATCCCAAACCAAAGAAGGAAACATCTGACATGGTAAGATATATTACCCCCTACCATTCGCAGTGGCAACACATGCGAGAAATATTGGAGAGATTTTGGCCAATACTTAGGGCGGACCCAATTTTAGACAAGATATTACCTTCACATCCATCTGTCGTACCTAGGAGGGTGAAGACCCTAGGAGACCATTTGGTCAGATCCTACTATGTCCCCCAAGCACAGGGTACAATTTTTGGCTCAAAGGGGCCTAAATGGGGCTGTTCCCCTTGTGGGAAATGCGTGGTCTGTGATAATATCTTGGAGACCACTGAATTTACGAACTCTACGCAGACCAAAACGTATAAAATTACACACCATATTTCATGCACAACCAAAGGGGTAATCTACCATGCTACTTGCCCGTGCCCAAAAATTTATGTTGGGCTGACAAGTAGGGAATTAAAGGTACGAGTTTGTGAACATGTCCGAGATATCCTGAAAGCAAAAGACTCCACTGATGTGGATGATCTAAAACCGGTTGCGAGACATTTTAGGAACTTTCACGACAGTGACCCCTCACTCCTGAAGGTTTGTGGGATAGACCACATAGACCTAGGTATGCGTGGCGGTAATTTGATGAAACGCCTGGCCCAATTAGAAACAAAGTGGATCTGGACTCTGGATACTACACAACCAAAAGGCCTCAATGATGCCCTGTCTTATGCCCCCTTCCTACAGTGAACATGTAGATATACATTTTAGAAAAAATATTCTTTTTTTATATTGCTGTTTTTCTTTTTTAACAGGTTTCATGTTTATATATGGTTTTGTGTATCTTCTTACTGGAGAGCTTCTTTACTAATGCTGTCTTTCTACATATAGGCTAATACATCTGTTTTCACCTCCCTACAAGGACCCTGGGCACATTCTATTGGATCACCTGCGCCACCAAAGACAAAACCCGAGGATGGAAATGTTACATTTGACTCACGGTCTTCATATTTTTCACAATAATCATATCATTTTTATATGATTATTATTATAAAATATTTTAATATTTTTTTTGATTTTTTTACGGATAATACGAATTGCTATTGTTTATGACCTTTTTGTACACGTCTCACTTGGTTCACTTATGTATTCAAGTGACCTTTGATTCATTTTATGTATCAAATCATAATTTGTAATTGATTCACTAGTAGTATTGTGTATGGGTGCACCGCACCTAACACAGTACATAACTGTATCAATTATGTCATTTCACCCACTTGGTTGTGACTCGCGATCATGTGATCTCCCTCTGTTAGGTCTCTACCTTCCGGCCGTTGTGCCGTTAGGAGATCATGTGATCACGACTAACTTTATTTTTCATTTTTTGCACTTAATCACCAATTCACTATTATCATTATCATGTATGTAGGCATCGCACCCCCTTGGGGGATATAGTTGCATCATTCATGCTATTTCACTCACTTGTTCGTGACTGTCATGGAACCATGAACCAGACGTACAACAAGAGATAAGTGGAAATAAGAAGGCTTTATTGAAAATCAAGCTGTAAGCAAAAGTCCAAACGGATGGCTAAACCGAAGCAGGGTCTTGCGTAGACAGAGGTCAGGAACCAGAAGGGTAGTCAGACGAAGCCTGGATCAGGAACCAGCAGGGTAGTCAGACGAAGCCAGGATCAGGAACCAACGGGGTAGTCAGACGAGGCCAGGATCAGGAACCAGAAGCAGCAGCAGTCTTAGAAGCATGTGAACACAGGAGGACCAAGCAAGGAACTGAAGCCACAGACCTCCTATATATATGAGCTAGGCATCCAGCTCCTCCCAGTGGGAAGGAGAAGCCGCAGGGTGGGAGGCTACAAGAAACCCAGAAACCAAGATGGCCGCCAGCACATGTCAAACGAAGGAGAACAGTAAGAAGGTAAGACCATGACAGTACCTCCCCCTCAAGGGCCCCTCCTCCGCGGAGTAAGGAACGGTTTCTGAGGGAAGCGTGCGTGGAAGGCTCGGAGCAAAGCAGGAGCATGGACATCTGCGGAGGGAACCCAGGAACGCTCCTCTGGACCATAACCACGCCAATGGACCAAAAACTGCAACCGACCGCGGACCAGGCGTGAGTCCAGGATATTGCTCACCTCATATTCCTCACGATTGCCCACTTGGACCGGACGGGGCCGAGGAACCGAGGAAGTGAAACGATTACACACCAATGGCTTCAACAGGGAGACATGAAACACGTTGGAGATCCGCATGCCAGGAGGAAGCGCAAGGGCATAGGCTACCGGGTTTACCCTGCGAAGCACTCGGAAGGGACCAACAAAGCGAGGCGCCAGCTTGGGAGTGGGCACTCGAAGGTTGAGGTTGCGGGTGGACAACCATACACGGTCTCCGACCTGGTAGGAAGGAGCGGGCGCTCGTCTGCGATCAGCCTGGAGTCTCTGGCGCTGCGCAGAGACCTCAAGGGACCTCTGGATCTGTACCCAAGAAGCACGTAGGACGGAAAGGTGATCCTCCACAGCCGGAATATCCTGGGGAGAGAATACCTCCGGTAACACGGCAGGTTGGAACCCATAATTGGCCATGAAGGGAGACGTCCCAGAGGAAGAGTTCACCGCCGTGTTCCTGGCAAACTCAGCCCAAGGCAGGAGGTCAACCCAATTGTCTTGGTGATCGGAGACATAGCAACGAAGGAATTGCTCCAAGGCCTGATTGGATCGTTCTGCGGCCCCATTGGACTGAGGGTGGTAGGCCGAGGAGAAAGAGAGATGAATCCCCAACTGGGAGCAAAAGGCGCGCCAGAACCTGGACACAAACTGACTCCCCCGATCCGACACAATCTCCTTGGGCAAACCGTGCAACCGGAAGACCTCCCTGGCGAAAATCGTGGCCAACTCTTGTGCAGAGGGTAACTTCTTGAGAGGAACACAGTGGCACATTTTGGAAAACCGATCCACAATCATGAGAATGACCGTATGGCCTCGGGATGCAGGGAGGTCCACAATGAAATCCATCCCCAGGTGTGACCATGGGCGCTCCCCGGTGGCTATGGGTTGCAAAAGGCCCAACGGAAGGTGCCGAGGGGACTTACTCTGGGCACAAACGGAGCATGCCGCTACATATGCGGCGATGTCGGAACGTAGAGAAGGCCACCAGAACAGACGTGAAACAGCCCAGGACAGCTGATTCTTTCCAGGATGCCCCGCGGCCTTGGAGTTATGGTAGGTTCGCAACAACCGAGTGCGCAACTCCTCAGGCACAAAACACCTGCCGTTGGGTCTCCCAGAGGGAGCACCAGATTGAGCCGCCAAAATCTGCTCACCCAGGGGAGAGGTCAGGCTGGTGCGAATGGCGGCCAGGATCTGATTCGGAGGTATGACCGAAGTCGGAATCGACTCCTCCCCGGACAGCTCGGAGTACTGCCGTGATAAGGCATCCGCTCTGATGTTCTTGGAACCGGGTAGGTAGGAGACCACGTAATTAAAACGTGACAAGAACAGAGCCCATCTGGCCTGACGTGGTGTCAATCTCTTGGCCTCAGAAAGGTAGGTCAGATTCTTGTGGTCCGTCAGGATGAGAACCGGAACCACCGAACCCTCGAGCAAGTGCCTCCATTCTTTAAGGGCCTGCACGATGGCCAATAACTCCCTGTCACCAATCTGATAGTTGCACTCCGCGGAAGACAGTTTCCGGGAGTAAAACCCACAAGGAAGCAGAGGACCCTCTGGTGTTCTACGCTGAGACAGAAGGGCGCCTACTCCCGTCTCAGACGCGTCCACCTCGAGGACAAAGGGCAACCCAGGGTTGGGATGCGACAGAATCGGAGCCGACACAAAGGCGGACTTTAGAGCCTCAAAAGCTCGGATGGCCTCGAGCGGCCAGACCTGGAAATTACTGCCCTTCCTGGTCAGATCCGTGAGAGGCTTGGCTAGCATAGAAAAGTCCCTGATGAACTTCCGATAATAATTGGCGAAGCCCAAAAAGCGCTGCAGGGCACGGAGACCACTGGGCTGGGGCCACTGTAAGACAGCCGAAACCTTCTCAGGATCCATGGAGAACCCCTCAGCGGAAATGATGTAACCTAAGAAGGTTACCTGGGATCGGTGAAATTCGCATTTCTCAAGCTTACCGAACAGCCTGTTCTCTCGTAACCGTTGCAACACTCGTCTGACATCCATAATGTGGGCCTCCATGGATTCAGAATATACCAAGATGTCATCCAAATAGACCACCACACACTGCTGCAACAGGTCACGGAAAACATCGTTGATGAATTCCTGGAAGACTGCGGGCGCATTGCACAACCCAAAGGGCATAACCAAGGATTCATAATGACCGGTCCTGGTGTTAAACGCGGTCTTCCACTCATCGCCCGCCTTGATCCTTACCAGGTTATATGCCGCCCTCAGGTCGAGTTTGGTAAAGACCGTGGCCCCTTTGAGGCGATCGAACAGCTCGGAAATCAAGGGTATCGGGTAAGCGTTCTTGATCGTGATGCGATTGAGACCCCTGTAATCGATGCAAGGCCTCAACTCACCGCCCTTCTTTTTCACAAAGAAAAATCCAGCCCCTGCCGGGGACGAGGATTTGCGAATGTGTCCGCGTGAAAGCGCCTCCCTCACGTACTCCTCCATGGCCTCATTCTCCGCTACCGACAGTGGATAGACTTTGCCACGAGGAGGAACGGCACCAGATTGTAACTCTATGGCACAATCGTATGGGCGGTGCGGAGGTAGGGCAACCGCGCGCACCTTATCGAATACATCCCGGTACTCTTCGTATTCAGGAGGCAACAGAGAGTCCGAGGAAGTACACAGCAACTTGACAGGCCCATGGATGCAACTAGCCCCACACTGCGGTGACCACGAGAGGATCTCGGCCGATCTCCAATCGAAAGTCGGATTATGCTTCTGGAGCCAGGGGTACCCCAAGACCACCGAGTAGTGTGGAGACGAAATCACCTGGAGACAGACCGACTCTCTGTGAACGGCACCAATGGCTATCCCCACTGGAAGGGTCTCATGAGTCACGTGTGGCGGCAGAAGGGGTCTGCCGTCTATCGCCTCAAGAGCCAGTGGGGAACCTCGAGGCTGCAGAGGAATGGAATTGGCGGCAGCGAACACACTATCAATGAACAAACCACCAGCACCAGAGTCCACCAACGCCTGGGTCGTCACCGAGCCCCCGACCCAGGAGAGGACAACAGTGATCAGTGGTTTGTCAACACGGGAAACCGGGGACGAGGAGACTCCACCCAAGATCTGCCCCCGACAGGATCTCAGGTGCGAGCGTTTCCCGGACGGTTCGGACATGCCAACCGAAAATGCCCACCGAGACCACAGTACATGCATCGGCCCTCGCGTCTCCGGAGTACCCTCTCCCCCTCGGACAGGCGAGCAAACCCCAGCTGCATGGGTTCACCCCCAGACGAGTCATCCCCAGGAGGCGTGGGAGGAGAGGGAGGCACGGGTGGGACAGCAAACGTAGGCGCCAATCTGTTAGAAGACCTCCGCAGGCTCTCCTTAAAGGAAGGTCTCTCCCTGAGTCTGGTGTCAATCAAAATCAGGAAAGAAATAAGAGACTCGAGCTCCACTGGTAGGTCCTTAGCTGCAACCTCATCCTTCAAGGCATCCGAGAGACCATGAGAGAAAGCAGCGACCAGAGCCTCATTATTCCAGCCCACCTCTGCTGCCAGGGTACGAAACTCAATGGCGTATTCAGCTACGGATCGTGAACCCTGTCTGATGGACATAAGGAGCTTCGCAGCAGAGGCAGCACGAGCCGGCACATCGAATACCTTCCGAAGAGAAGCAACAAAACCGGAAAACTCGGCAACCACCGGATTGTTGTTCTCCCATAAAGGGCTGGCCCAGGCCAAGGCCTTGTCCGAGAGCAGCGAGATCAAGAAGCCCACCTTTGATCTCTCAGTAGGAAAGGCATGTGGCAGCAACTCGAAATAAATGGCCCACCTGGTTAAGGAAACCTCGGCACTGAGTTGGCTCTCCCCCAAAGCGCTGTGGAAGGGGGGCAGAACCGGTCATACCCCGAGACACCGCAGGCGCAGCAACAGGTGTCGGGGTAGACTCTGGCGCAACAACCGGAGCGGCAGTAGGAGCGGGCCCAGGAGCGACAACCGACCCATCGGCAACGGAAGCTAAATGAGCCGTGCGTTCAAGCAGGGTTTGCAACGCCACAGCGAACCGACCCAACAGGTGATCCTGCTGATCAAGTCTGGCAACCAGCGTAGGTAGCGAGGATGGCCCTGTACCGTCAAAATTCATGGCTTGGTCCTAATGTCATGGAACCATGAACCAGACGTACAACAAGAGATAAGTTGAAATAAGAAGGCTTTATTGAAAATCAAGCTGTAAGCAAAAGTCCAAACGGATGGCTAAACCGAAGCAGGGTCTTGCGTAGACAGAGGTCAGGAACCAGAAGGGTAGTCAGACGAAGCCTGGATCAGGAACCAGCAGGGTAGTCAGACGAAGCCAGGATCAGGAACCAACGGGGTAGTCAGACGAGGCCAGGATCAGGAACCAGAAGCAGCAGCAGTCTTAGAAGCAAGTGAACACAGGAGGACCAAGCAAGGAACTGAAGCCACAGACCTCCTATATATATGAGCTAGGCATCCAGCTCCTCCCAGTGGGAAGGAGAAGCCGCAGGGTGGGAGGCTACAAGAAACCCAGAAACCAAGATGGCCGCCAGCACATGTCAAACGAAGGAGAACAGTAAGAAGGTAAGACCATGACAGTGACTCGCGATCATGTGATTTCCTCTTGTCAGGTTCCATCCTCCGGCTGTTGTGCTGTTGGAGATCATGTGATTGCGATTTGCGATCATGTGACCCATCCCCCTGATTTCGCCGCGTGACTGGCCATCACGTGACCGCCGAACATCTCGTGGGACTATGATGTCACTGAAGGTCCTTGACTGGTAGGTGCAGCTGCACTCTCGCGATTGGCCACCGCGCGGTTCATCTGTGCCTTTCCCCTTAGAAGGACAGCAATAGGATAGCTAGCCTCATGGATACCTAAGATAATTGCCCAAAAACTGAAAAAACTATAGCTCTCGGAATATGGGGAGCCACATGATTATTATTATTATATTATTGTGTAAAACTTACATAAATAAAAGAAAAGTATACATATTAGGTATCGCCACGTCCATATCGACCGCCTCTATAAAAATATCACATGACCTAACCCCTCAGATGAACACCGTAAAAAATAAAAAATACTAAATAAACCATGACTTTTTTGTCACCTTACATCACAAAAAGAGTAATATCCTTATCTTCCAGTGATAGCTACTCATTAGTGTTGATCAAGCATGCTCGGCCGAACACATGTTCGGCTCGAGTACCTCGATTCTCGGCACATGGCGGTATTCGGCCGAATACAACATATGCTCGAGCACAATGCTTGAGTCTCCTCCCCGCACAGTTGTTGGCTGCTACGCAGCCAAGAAGGATTCAGGTAGGTACTGCTCTTCACTGTAATGCCGTAGCCATGTTGGTTACTGGCATTACAGTGATTGGCTGGCCGATGACACGTGTTCGGCTCAGTGCTAGGGCTCATGCACACGACCGTATGTTTTTTTCAGTGGTTTGCGGTCAGTTTTTTACGGATCCGTTGTTCCGTTTTTTGTTTCCGTTGTGTTTCTGTTTCCTTTCCGTTTTTCCATTCCATTTTTCCGTATGCCATATACAGTATACAGAAATTACATAGAAAAAATGGGCTGGGCATAACATTTTCAATAGATGGTTCACCAAAAATGGAACGGATACAGAAGACATACGGATGCATTTCCGTATGTGTTGCGTTTTTTTGCGGACCCATTGACTTGAATGGAGCCAAGCACCGTGATTTGCGGAAAAGAATAGGACATGTTCTATCTTTTCACGGTACGGAAATACGGAAATACTGAAACGGAATGCACATGGAGACACTTCAGTTTTTTTACTGAACAATTGAAATGAATTGTTCAGTATATGTACCGCATACTTAACTAAAAAACGGCCAGTATACTGAATGCAAAATACTGTCGTGTGCATGAGCCCTAAGTCAGGGAATGCTGTGCTGAAGAAGGGAAAGATAGTGTTGGGAGCTAAAAAAAAAAATAATTTTTGTTGAAAAACTTGTCAGAGACCCAAAAGTCCTTTTAAGGACTATAATTGCGTGTGGCAGCAGCAATATATATTTTTAGCGCAAGCTGCACTACATTTCTAAAACTTTACAGACCCAAAAGTCCTTTTAAGGACTGTTGTGTGTGGCAGCAATATCTATTTTTAGCGCATCCTGCACTAAATAGCATGAAGACAGCAACATTATCTGCGCTACATCTCCTGTGTAACATGTGCATATTCCAAAAATATCTGTGACATCCAGTGTTCTTTTTCCGTAGATGGTGTCCGCTGCGGACAGTGACATTACCTGGGGTACATCTCTTGTGTAACGTTTCCACATCCCAAACACCTGTGAAATTCCATGTAATTTTATATTAGCCGCGCTGACATCAGCTATAGTTAGGCAGCTACAGACAGCGACTTTATCTCTGCTATGTCTCCTGTGTAAAGCGTGCGCATCCCAAAAATATCTGTGACATCCAGTGTACTTTTTCCATAGGCTGTGTCCGCTGCGGACAGTAACATTAGCTGCGCTACATCTTCTATGTAACGTTGCACATCCAAAAAATATCAGTGAAATCCAGTGTACTTTTTCCGTAGACAGTGTCCGCTGCGAACAGTGACATTACCTGGGGTACATCTCCTGTGTAATTTTTCCACATCCCAAATACCTGTGACATTCCCTGTAATTTCATATTAGCCACTGCTGACATCAGCGACATTATCTGTGGTATATCTCCTGTGTGACGTTTCTACATCCCGAATACCTTTTTTAAATTTTTTGCACATAAACTTACAAATCCTATGCTACTGCACGTGTGACATACTTTCAAGCATATATAACATTTAATATGAAGAAGGCGAGCAGTAAGGGACGGGGAAGTGGCCATGATGCTGATGGTGCACACAGAGGCCGTGTCCCTGGGCACGTTGAAACTGTGCCTGCTGCCAGAGCACAAGAAAAACAATCATCCACCTCGATACCTAGCTTCATGTCGCAGTTTGCAGGGCAGCGCAGGACACCACTCTCGAAGTCAGACCAGTGCGAGCAGGTGGTCGGTTGGATTGCAGCAGATAATACTTCCAGTCAGTTAACCACCACCCTGTCTTCCACCAAGTCCAGTCTCAGTAGCCAAGAGTCTGGTCAACACAATCCTCACCCTGATCCTCCTTCCTCTCACCATGGAGATTCATGCCAAACAAGTGATCCCACACTCGGATAGTCCGAGGAGCTATTTTCAGCGCCATTCCTTCATTTGGGCCTCTCGACAAGCCCGCTTGAAAAGGGACATGAGATTTTGTGCCCTGATTCCCAAACTCTTGAGCTTCCACAGTCACAAGAAGATGACGGTGGGGTGCGGCAATTAGTGTTTCACGAGGTGGATGATGATGATGAGACACAGTTGACAATAAGTCAACCGCAATTAGTGTCTTAAGAGGTTGATAATAAGGATGAGACACAGTTGTCAATCACTGAGGTTGTTGTTAGGTCAACAAGTCAGGAGGATGAGCAGAGTGAGGAAGTGGAAGAGGAGGTGGTGGACGATTAAATCACTGACCCAACCTGGGAAGTGAGGACAGCAGTATAGAGGGGGAGGGATCCGCTGCACCACAACAGGCTGGAAGAGGCAGTGGGGTGGCAAAAGGTAGAAGGCGGGCCACACCAAACAGGCCCGCGACTGTTCTTTGGAGCACCCCCCTGTGGAAATCTCCCTTGCCAAGGGGTAGGTGTTCCGCAGTCTGGCGCTTTTTTTAGGAAAGTGCAGACAATAAAAGAATTGTCATTTGCAACCTGTGACGTACCAAAATGAGCAGGGGCGTGAACACTAGCAATCTTACCACCACCAGCATGATCCGCCACATGGCATCAAAGCATCCTAATAGGTGGTCCGAATGCCTGAGTCCATAACCAGTGTCTGCGGTTCACACCACTGCCTCCTCTTCCCCTGTGTTATGTGCTGGCCAACCCCCTGTTGAAGGCGCAGGCCTGGATGCCTCCAGTCCTGCACCTGTACCTTCGCAAGCATCATCAGCGACCACCTCCACTTCCGTATCCCAGTGCAGCGTACAAATGTCCTTACCCCTGGTATTTTAATGCAAGCGCAAATACCCAGCAACCCACCAACAGACCATAGCACTAAATGCGCAACTTTCCAAATGACTATCCCTGGAAATGTTGCCATTTAGGCTTGTGGACACTGAGACCTTTCGCAGCCTGATGTCGGCGGCCGTCCCTCGTTACGCAGTCCCCAGCCACCACTATTTGTTAACGGTGTGCAGTACCCGCCTTACACCATCATGTGTCCTGTAACATCACCCGTGCCCTGACCAATGCAGTTATTGGGAAGGTCCACTTAACGACTGACACATAGACAAGTGCTTTTGGCCAAGGACGGTACATTTCCCTGACGGCACACTGGGTGAACCTTGTGGAGGTCGGGAGCGAGTTGTGCCCTGGTAAGGCACAGGTCCTACCGATGCCAAGGATTGCAGGCCCTACTTCCATCAGGGTTTCCGCCACCACCTACGTTAGTGGCTCCAACCACCACTTCTCCTCCGATGACTGTAATCCACTTCCACCTCAGAACTATCCTCTTGCAGCACCAGTCAGTCATCAGTCGTTAGCTGGAAGCAGTGTAGCACTACAGTGGGGAAGCGTCAACAGGCCGTGCTTAAGCTGATCTGCTTAGGTGACAAACAGCACACCACCACAGGGCTGTGGCAGGGAATAAGAGACCAGACTGAGCTGTGGCTCTCACCACTCAATCTACAACCAGGCATGGTTGTGTCTGATAATAGCCGTAACTTAGTAGTGGTTGTGGAGCTCGGCAAGTTCAGACACATCACATGCCTAGCCACATCTTCAACTTAGTGGTTCAGCGGTTTCTCAAAACCTACCCCAATTTGTCTGAACTATTGGTGAAGGTGCGCCGCGTGTGTGCCGATTTCCGCAAGTCAAAGGTGCGCCGCGTGTGTGCCGATTTCCGCAAGTCATCGACAGCTTCCGCTAGTCTGTCAATGCTGCAGCAGCACTTACAATTGCCAGCTCACTGACTGTTGTGCGACTAAGCACGCGCTGGAACTCCACGTTCCACATGTTGGCCAGGTTTTGTGAGCAGCAGAGGGCGGTAGTGGAATACCAGCTGTAACATGGTCGTCACCTTTCCAGTCAGCTTCCGCTATTTACAAGCAATGAGTGGGCATTGATGTCTGACCTCTGTGAGGTTTTAAGAAACTTTGAGGACTCAACACAGATGTTGAGTGGTGATAACGCTATTATCAGCGTCACCATCCCAATTCTGTGTCTACTCAAACGCTCGCTGCTCACAATGAAGCCGGACACTTTGCATGTGGAAGAGGTGGAAAAATGGGGGAAGATAGTATACATGGTGATAGCCAGATCACCCTCAGTTCGTCTACTCAGCGCAAATTGGATGATGATGGAGGAGGAGGTGGATCAGGAGACAGTTGCCTCCGCTACAGAGGGTAGTACCCATGGAATTTTAATTCTATCTGTTCAGCGTGGATGGGCAGAAGAGGAGGAAGAGAATAAGAAGATTGAGAGTCATCCTGCTGATGACGACAGCGAAGTCCTGCCTGTTGGGACTCTGGCATACATGGCTGACTTTATGTTATGCTGCCTTTCCCGTGACCTGCATGTTTTACACATTTTGGACAACACCGATTACTGGTTGTTCACTCTTCTTGACCCCTCGCTACAAAGAGAACTTCTCATCTCTCGTTCCTGTGGTAGAGAGGACAAGCATAATGGTGCAATACCAGAAGGTCCTTGTGGAAAAATTGCCCCAAAAATTTCCGACTGATAATGCTGGCGGCAGAGTACATAGTTTCTTGGGCAACAGAGGAGAGGAGACGAGGGGAACACAAAGCCGTTTGCAACAGAGGCAGGGCAACAGTCTCCAAAGCCAAAGACAGTTACATGACACCCCGCCAGCACCCTCACCCTGATGCGCTGCCTAGTGTCACAATGAGGGAAACCTTTTTTAACTACTTAATTTGTCACATGCATTATGCTCTAAATGCAGCACAGCCACAATATTCTTGCCATTGTCACTGATCACCTTGGCCAGTTGGGGTTGGGGAGGAGTCAGGATGTGTTCTGCCTTATGCACATTAGCAACTGATCGACTGTAACAGTTCTCACTTAGGCTGATTAGCCCTAACACATCATGCAATGGTTCACTTTACACATATGGTAGGAGGGAGGGGAGGTGAAAGCATCACTCCACAATGTTTCTGTTGGAGATAAAGGAGGTCCTCCGAGAATGATGTGGTGGAGGCTGATAAGTGCCGGTATGAAAACCAGACTGATACAAATTTAGAGGTGTCAATAGTACCTGGCCTCATTACTGCAGTGCTGAGTAGACACTGCAGCAAAAGAAATTGACCCATTGGGCTGTGAAAGTCATGTACTGTCCCTGCCCAAAACAACTGCTCCAGTTGTCCACAATGTCATGCACCTTGCCGCTGAGTGACAATTGCAAGGATCAACTCACATCTTTATCCTGTGTGAGAATGCCAATTATGTATCTTCCAGCAAGGTTGAGCACATGCCATGCCAGTGTACAGAACATCACTTTTGTCAAAATGAATAAGGCTTGGATCCATAAGAATTTTCACACTCCTCCAGCTGAGGATGAAGACTAGGTCTGCTTTGCTGATGGTGCCCCATCATGCCATTGTCGGCCTGCCTACCATCATGTTCTGCAACTTTGTTTTGTGCATAATCATTTCAGACACAAGTAAAAAAAAAATAAAAATTCAACAAATCACACACAAAATGAATTTCCAGAAATTTGATTTTTAATGTGCACACCATCCTGGGATTAAACTTAAGCCAAGCTCCCCTGACATCAATATAAGTATATAACATGATATGGTAAGACGTGATGTCACTCTGCTGCCAAGAGAATAAATATAAGGGTTAGTAAATTGTTCCCTTGACATCTATAGCAGAACATAGTAATATATGGTGCAGCACATGATAATCATCTATAGATCTCAAAGGAGACCAAACAATTTCCCGTTCTACTTAATGCTGTCATCTATAACATCATTGTACATATATTATTCATTGTTATGAAACAGAACGAGGCATATTTAATTTACAAACGGAAAATGTTTTTTTATCAAATCTGCAAGTAACAATGAAAATCTGTGAACTTTTATAAGAGTATCAGCATTTTTTATTTATCCACTAGATGGGGCAAATTATGTATTCTGCAAGAGAGAATAATATGAATTTTCTGAGTGGAATGTTCTTTACTGCTTCAATAAACAGTGACCTTCTTAATATAGATTGGTTGTCTCTAATACTGTATGCACACCAAAAAAAAACAGCCCCAACCTAACAGCCCCACCAAAGACAAATTTCCTCCATAAAGATAATAAAAAATATATACTTTATTTAATTTATATAATGCATACTGTATAAAAACATGTACATAAAATAGCAGCAGGTGAAACCCTAAGGCTACTTTCACACTAGCGTTGTTTGAATCCGGCGTACAATTCCGACACCGGAACTGCCCGCCGGATCCGGAAAAATGTGTGAAAACTGATTACATTTGAATCCTGATCAGGCTTTCGATCACAATTGAAAAATGCATTGGAAAAAACGGATCCGCCATTTATGGACTTTAACTTTTTTTTCCTATTTTTCGGGTTTAACATGCAAAAGCCGGATCCGTTTTGACTGAACACATGGCGCTGGATCCAGCGTTAATGCAAGTCAATGGGAAAAAAGCCTGATCAGGCGTTCAGTCAAAGTGTTCAGGATTTTTGGCCGGAGGTAAAAAAATACTGCATGCTACGTTTTTCTGAAAAGCCTGATCAGTCAAAAAGACTGAACAGGAGACATCCTGATGCATCCTGAGGGACGGACTCTCCATTCAGAATGCATTAGGATAAAACTGATCAGTTCTTTTCCGGATTTGAGCCCCTAGGACGGAACTCAGCGCCGGAAAAGAAAAACGCTAGTGTGAAAGTAGCCTAAGAGAGGGCAAAGAGGAAACTGCAGAGTCTGCCAGCCCCAGAGTGTAATACCGCAATGAAAACACTATCACAATATGCCCGAAGAGAACATTGCTAACACCCAGGGCACAATGGCCACATATGGGTCATTTAAAGTACCTATATAAGGGCAGGATAGAGAATCAATTTACGTCAGTACCATCTGTAGCACGTCGACTCTGCAGTCATTCTGTGATCTCCTGATGCTGCTGCCACCTCACCACTCAGGTCTCCTCATGTCACCTTCACACTATGTCATTGTGCCACTCTGTGGTCTCCTCATACTGCTGCCATCTCCACACTATGTCATTGTGTCACTCTGTGGTCTCCTCATGCTGCTGCTGCTGCTGCCACCTCCACACTCTATATTTGTGCCACTCTGTGGTCTCCTCATGCTGCTGCTGCCACCTCCACACTTTGTCATTGTGCCACCCTGTGGTCTCCTCATACTGCTGCTGCCACCTCCACACTCTGTCATTGTGCCACTCTGTGGTCTCCTCATGGTGCTGTCAACTCACAACTCTCTCTCTGGGCCACTCTGTTATCTCCTAATTATGCTGCTGCCACCTCCACACTTTGTCATTGTGCCACCCTGTGGTCTCCTCATGCTGCTGCTGCCACCTCCACACTTTGTCATTGTGCCCCCCTGTGGTCTCCTCATGTGCTGCTGCCACCTCCACACTCCAACATTGTGCCACTCTGTGGTCTTCTCATGCTGCTGCCACCTCCACACTATGTCACCTTGCCACTCTGTGGTCTCCTCATGCTGCTGCCAACTCACAACTCTGTGGTCTCCTCATGCTGCTGCTACCTCAACACAATGTCACTGGGCCACTCTGTAGTCACCTTATGCTGATGCCAACTCCAAACTCTGTCTCTGGGCCACTATATGGTCTCCTCATGCTGCTGTTAACACCTCCACACTCTGTCATTGTGTCACTCTGTGGCCTCTTCATGCTGCTGCTGCTGACACCTCCACACTATGTCACTTTGCCAGTCTGTGGACTACTCATGCTGCCGCCACTTTACCACTCTGTGGTCTCCTCATGCTGCTGCAACATCACTACTCTATGGTCTCCTCATGCTGCTGCCACCTCACCACTATGTCACTGGTCCACTCTGTGGATTTCTCATGATGTTCCCTCCCTCCCCAATCCATGACTGGGCCATTATTTTGCCTTTTTGGCCTGGTTGACATCATCATTTATTTGACCCTTCTTCTGATCTGTCAGAAGGAAGAAAAAATTAGATGCACAATGTTTTAGATCCACTCCTGTTATTTTATTTATTTCAGCTTTAGCAATACTGATGGATTACTAACCAAATGCAGACCGAGTGAAGGCGGATGTTCAACAGACAGGATCCGTTTTTTGGGGGTTATTGTTCTGACAGATCAGAGGAAGAGCAAAATAATCAGTGAGTGACGTCAACACAAACTTACTGCTGACACCCTCTCCACTCTGTCAGGGGGCTCTACTTGTATAACTGTTTAATAGAACAGGTTCTGTAGACATTTATGTGGAATCAGCTGACGAACGTGTAAAAGCAGTGTGCTTCTTCTTGATGCTAACATTGACCTGTAAGGTTGAGTTATTTGGTCAGTTTTGGCCCCTTAACTGCCCAAATAAGTGAAGTGTGCAGTGATTCTAAGAGCGACGCCTGTCATCTGCATGTCATACTGACTCACAGTAATGTTTCACTACCACAGCAGACTCCCTATGCGTGTTACTGCAAGGCACAGTGTTCTACACCACTATACAGGCTCTCTGCACCCAGGAAATAGCTGTTTTTAACACAATTTGCCACAAATAAATTCGGATCAACTCTATTTTAGAAAATTTGGTGAACCGGCCAAATTGAATTTTTGAGAAATTTGCTCATCTCTAGCCACCACCATTAATGCAAAGCATCTGCTGCCACTATCACTGCTACTACTACTACTACTTTTTCTACAACTACCCATAGACAGCCTTGTCTGTTTCATGCTATAGTGCTCCTGCCGCAGCCACTATTGCAGCCTCATGCTGCTATATCTGTACCGTACACTTTACACATGCACATTGCACTGCTGCTGCTCCCAATTAGAAGGGAGAAGTTTTTTGGCTCATTCACAGCAAGACACTTTTTCTTCTGACAATCAACACTGGTCCGTGGCTTACATGCAGGCATTCCAACCCTGTCAAGACATGTTTTTCGGACGCTGGTCCCCCAAGCCACTTTTATATTAATATTTTTTATCCCACGTGGGCCGGTGTAAGTTAATGCGTCAAACATGAGTTTTCTATGTATGTCAGAGTCACTCAGATATCATTTAGTATTGCTGTCATTGAGTTTTAAAGCTTGTGGAGGGAGGAGTGAAAAAAATTCTGAAAAAAATAAACAAAAAGAGATGTTTTCCTAAAGGTATGAGTCCTAAGGGGGCTAGATGGGGTTATATACCAAGTTTCAGGGAAATTGGGGCAACTTTGGTTCGGCCTGAATCAACCGAACTTTTCAAAAAAATCAGGAAACAGACAGAAAACGAGCCTCGAAGGGTTCGCTCATCTCTACTGGGAGGGAATTGGGAGAGATAGCTGTCAGCCGAATGATCATTTGGCCAACGGCTATTAAATGTGTGTAGCCGCTTTAGATGGCGAGTCTGTCATTATGCAATCGTAGATCTTTACAATCAAGTGTTAACCAGTTCATTGCCACCTTCTGGACTAATTGTATTTCATTACAGAAGTGCCCATTAAAGGGATTGTCCCACAAAAAAAAAAATCTACCATTTTCAAACCAGGATCTGAATACTTTGTAATTGCACGTCATTGAAATTTAGTATAGCCACTGAGCTATTCAATAAAATGTATCTTTATAGTACCACCTGATGTTTACTATTTTTCTGGTTTCTCTGTCCACCTCCTGAGGTATAGGCACATGCTCAGTCCCATCCTTCAACTGCCACTGGCTGCTGCAGAAAGGACACACCGCTTGAGCTGCCAGATTGAAATAAATCTTGCAGAGCAATTGGAGCAATGAACTGGGAGATACAGGGCTGGTTCTAGCTTTGTTAGAAAGAAATTGTCATGCTCTGTATCATATATGATCATTATTTTTATATTAATCATGGTATATCTCCTTTAACATAACTCCTTTTTTGTGATTCATTTCAGGTGAATTTCAGAGAGAGAAAGAGAGCAAAAAAGAGCGTGAGAGAGACCCTAGTGTGCTACTCTGAGTTTTTCGGCAATATATATACATTGTCTGGGCAGGCTCGGACTGGCCCACAGGGGTACAGGGGAAACCCCCGGTGGGCCCCTGAGCAAGGTGGGCCCCTAGTCTCCCACCCCCTGCACAAGTGGCACATAACACAGTAGACTTACTGCACTACATACATATATTCAATGTACAGGACCTCAACCAGCCTATGTTCATATAAAAAACTTGTTAGATTATTTATTATATTTAAATGTATCCATATGGTGGGCCCCCAAAATAAATTTTACTGGTGGGCCCTAGGTACCCCAGTCCAACACTGTGTCTGGGAATACTGTTTCTAACTTTGCACCTAGTATGCAAAGTATATGTGTGGTGCCACACAATGCCACTCTGGGTTACCGGTAAAGCTACTCAAATTAACTTGCCTTAGCCTATCTGATGCCAGCAGATGTAGGATGTGCTAATTTTCATATATTTGACTAACTTACGATACTCTTCATGCATACTTGGCGCCCTCCATAAGAAGAAAAAGAGGCCAGTCAAGGCCTCTCAGGGAAAACAAGCAAAGTTTTTTTGCTTAGCTCTGTTACAGGGTAGTTTCCCAGAAAGTGCTGGATTCCTGGTATCAGACAGTTTTTCATTCTTTTTGGAAAGGAGACTAGCTTTCATGTCTCTTTTCCCGAGAAGCATTATGTGGAGATGCAAACACAGCATTAGATAAAATCTTATAATGGAAAAGCAGTGATTGAATAGTTTGAGACTACCACCAAAAAAGTGAAACTTGATCTATCGAGCACAAGGAGATATGTACAAATATACATACCAAAGATGAGCAGACAATTCTGTCAATATGGAATTCATCCTGAATTTCTCTCAAAAATTAAATTCTAACAAATCCAAATATTTTGAAATTTAACAAACCCAGAGTAGCCTACTAGGGTCTCTCATCTTCTCTCTCTCTCTCTCTCTCTCTCTCTCTCTCTCTCTCTCACTCTCTCTCTCTCTCTCTCTCTCTCTCACTCTCTCTCTCTCTCTCTCTCTCACTCTCTCTCTCTTAGGGATGAGCGAACTCGAACTGTATAGTTCGGGTTCGTACCGAATTTTGGGGTGTCCGTGACACGGACCCGAACCCGGACATTTTCGTAAAAGTCCGGGTTCGGGTTCGGTGTTCGTCGCTTTCTTCGCGCTTTTGTGACGCTTTCTTGGCGCTTTTTGAAAGGCTGCAAAGCAGCCAATCAACAAGCGTCATACTACTTGCCCCAAGAGGCCATCACAGCCATGCCTACTATTGGCATGGCTGTGATTGGCCAGAGCACCATGTGACCCAGCCTCTATTTAAGCTGGAGTCACATAGCGCCGCCCGTCACTCTGCTCTGATTAGCGTAGGGAGAGGTTGCGGCTGCGACAGTAGGGCGAGATTAGGCAGATTAACTCCTCCAAAGGACTTGATTAACTGATCGATCTGCAGCTGTGGATCATTGAGCTGCTGATCCTCAATTGCTCACTGTTTTTAGGCTGCACAGACCGTTTGTCAGTCTCATTTTTCTGGGGTGATCGGCGGCCATTTTGTGTCTTGTGGTGCGCCAGCACAAGCTGCGACCAAGTGCATTTAACCCTCAATGGTGTGGTTGTTTTTTGGCTAAAGCCTACATCAGGGTGAAGCTGTCACACCAAGTGCATTTAACCAGCAATAGTCTGTTCATTTTTTGGCCATATACAAAATCAGGGGCAAGCTGCGCCTGTCACCAAGTGCATTTAACCCTCAATGGTGTGGTTGTTTTTTGGCTAAAGCCTACATCAGGGTGAAGCTGTCACACCAAGTGCATTTAACCAGCAATAGTCTGTTCATTTTTTGGCCATATACAAAATCAGGGGCAAGCTGCGCCTGTCACCAAGTGCATTTAACCCTCAATGGTGTGGTTGTTTTTTGGCTAAAGCCTACATCAGGGTGAAGCTGTCACACCAAGTGCATTTAACCAGCAATAGTCTGTTCATTTTTTGGCCATATACAAAATCAGGGGCAAGCTGCGCCTGTCACCAAGTGCATTTAACCCTCAATGGTGTGGTTGTTTTTTGGCTAAAGCCTACATCAGGGTGAAGCTGTCACACCAAGTGCATTTAACCAGCAATAGTCTGTTCATTTTTTGGCCATATCCCAGTCTAATTCTGTCACTAAATCCATACCGGTCACCCAGCGCCTAAATACTAGGCCTCAAATTTATATCCAGCTAAATCTGTCCCTAGTGCTGTAGCTGGGCGAGTTATTTAGTGTCCGTTCAAGCACATTTCTTGTTCTGGGTTGAAATACAATTCCCAATTTAGCAATTTCATAATTTAGTGGTTCCTGCTATATCAGAGCTCTTTGAAATCTATCCCAAAAAGGGTATATAATATTGAAGGTGCACATAGGGTCATTCAGAGTAACTTCACACACACCCGCTACTGTGTATTTCCAAGTCTAATTCTGTCACTAAATCCATACCGGTGACCCAGCGCCTAAATACTAGGCCTCAAATTTAATTCCCTCTAAATCTCTCGTTACCCACCGCTGTACTGTTGTTGCTGGGCAAGATATTTAGTGTCCGTCAAAGCACATTTTTTGTTCTGGGTTGAAGTACAATTCCCAATTTAGCAATTTCATAATTTAGTGGTTTCTGCTATATCAGAGCTATTTGAAATCTATCCCAAAAAGGGTATATAATATTGAAGGTGCACATAGGGTCATTCAGAATAACTTCACACACACCCGCTACTGTGTATTTCCAAGTCTAATTCTGTCACTAAACCCATACCTGTCACCCAGCGCCTAAATACTAGGCCTCAAATTTAAATCCCTCTAAATCTCTCGTTACCGTTGTCCTGTTGTAGCTGGGAAAGTTATTTAGTGCCCGTCAAAGCACATTTTTTGTTCTGGGTTGAAGTACAATTCCCAATTTAGCAATTTCATAATTTAGTGGTTCCTGCTATATCAGAGCTATTTGAAATCTATCCCAAAAAGGGTATATAATATTGAAGGTGCACATAGGGTCATTCAGAATAACTTCACACACACCCGCTACTGTGTATTTCCAAGTCTAATTCTGTCACTAAATCCATACCGGTGACCCAGCGCCTAAATACTAGGCCTCAAATTTAATTCCCTCTAAATCTCTCGTTACCCACCGCTGTACTGTTGTTGCTGGGCAAGATATTTAGTGTCCGTCAAAGCACATTTTTTGTTCTGGGTTGAAGTACAATTCCCAATTTAGCAATTTCATAATTTAGTGGTTTCTGCTATATCAGAGCTATTTGAAATCTATCCCTAAAAGGGTATATAATATTGAAGGTGCACATAGGGTCATTCAGAATAACTTCACACACACCCGCTACTGTGTATTTCCAAGTCTAATTCTGTCACTAAACCCATACCTGTCACCCAGCGCCTAAATACTAGGCCTCAAATTTATATCCAGCTAAATCTGTCCCTAGTGCTGTAGCTGGGCGAGTTATTTAGTGTCCGTTCAAGCACATTTCTTGTTCTGGGTTGAAATACAATTCTCAATTTAGCAATTTCATAATTTAGTGGTTCCTGCTATATCAGAGCTCTTTGAAATCTATCCCAAAAAGGGTATATAATATTGAAGGTGCACATAGGGTCATTCAGAGTAACTTCACACACACCCGCTACTGTGTATTTCCAAGTCTAATTCTGTCACTAAATCCATACCGGTGACCCAGCGCCTAAATACTAGGCCTCAAATTTAATTCCCTCTAAATCTCTCGTTACCCACCGCTGTACTGTTGTTGCTGGGCAAGATATTTAGTGTCCGTCAAAGCACATTTTTTGTTCTGGGTTGAAGTACAATTCCCAATTTAGCAATTTCATAATTTAGTGGTTTCTGCTATATCAGAGCTATTTGAAATCTATCCCAAAAAGGGTATATAATATTGAAGGTGCACATAGGGTCATTCAGAATAACTTCACACACACCCGCTACTGTGTATTTCCAAGTCTAATTCTGTCACTAAACCCATACCTGTCACCCAGCGCCTAAATACTAGGCCTCAAATTTAAATCCCTCTAAATCTCTCGTTACCGTTGTCCTGTTGTAGCTGGGAAAGTTATTTAGTGCCCGTCAAAGCACATTTTTTGTTCTGGGTTGAAGTACAATTCCCAATTTAGCAATTTCATAATTTAGTGGTTCCTGCTATATCAGAGCTATTTGAAATCTATCCCAAAAAGGGTATATAATATTGAAGGTGCACATAGGGTCATTCAGAATAACTTCACACACACCCGCTACTGTGTATTTCCAAGTCTAATTCTGTCACTAAATCCATACCGGTGACCCAGCGCCTAAATACTAGGCCTCAAATTTAATTCCCTCTAAATCTCTCGTTACCCACCGCTGTACTGTTGTTGCTGGGCAAGATATTTAGTGTCCGTCAAAGCACATTTTTTGTTCTGGGTTGAAGTACAATTCCCAATTTAGCAATTTCATAATTTAGTGGTTTCTGCTATATCAGAGCTATTTGAAATCTATCCCTAAAAGGGTATATAATATTGAAGGTGCACATAGGGTCATTCAGAATAACTTCACACACACCCGCTACTGTGTATTTCCAAGTCTAATTCTGTCACTAAACCCATACCTGTCACCCAGCGCCTAAATACTAGGCCTCAAATTTAAATCCCTCTAAATCTCTCGTTACCGTTGTCCTGTTGTAGCTGGGAAAGTTATTTAGTGCCCGTCAAAGCACATTTTTTGTTCTGGGTTGAAGTACAATTCCCAATTTAGCAATTTCATAATTTAGTGGTTCCTGCTATATCAGAGCTATTTGAAATCTATCCCAAAAAGGGTATATAATATTGAAGGTGCACATAGGGTCATTCAGAATAACTTCACACACACGCTTCTGTGCATTTCCAAGTCTAATTCTGTCACTAAATCCATACCGGTGACCCAGCGCCTAAATACTAGGCCTCAAATTTAATTCCCTCTAAATCTCTCGTTACCCACCGCTGTACTGTTGTTGCTGGGCAAGATATTTAGTGTCCGTCAAAGCACATTTTTTGTTCTGGGTTGAAGTACAATTCCCAATTTAGCAATTTCATAATTTAGTGGTTTCTGCTATATCAGAGCTATTTGAAATCTATCCCTAAAAGGGTATATAATATTGAAGGTGCACATAGGGTCATTCAGAATAACTTCACACACACCCGCTACTGTGTATTTCCAAGTCTAATTCTGTCACTAAATCCATACCGGTGACCCAGCGCCTAAATACTAGGCCTCAAATTTAATTCCCTCTAAATCTCTCGTTACCCACCGGTGTACTGTTGTTGCTGGGCAAGATATTTAGTGTCCGTCAAAGCACATTTTTTGTTCTGGGTTGAAGTACAATTCCCAATTTAGCAATTTCATAATTTAGTGGTTTCTGCTATATCAGAGCTATTTGAAATCTATCCCTAAAAGGGTATATAATATTGAAGGTGCACATAGGGTCATTCAGAATAACTTCACACACACCCGCTACTGTGTATTTCCAAGTCTAATTCTGTCACTAAACCCATACCTGTCACCCAGCGCCTAAATACTAGGCCTCAAATTTAAATCCCTCTAAATCTCTCGTTACCGTTGTCCTGTTGTAGCTGGGAAAGTTATTTAGTGCCCGTCAAAGCACATTTTTTGTTCTGGGTTGAAGTACAATTCCCAATTTAGCAATTTCATAATTTAGTGGTTCCTGCTATATCAGAGCTATTTGAAATCTATCCCAAAAAGGGTATATAATATTGAAGGTGCACATAGGGTCATTCAGAATAACTTCACACACACGCTTCTGTGCATTTCCAAGTCTAATTCTGTCACTAAATCCATACCGGTGACCCAGCGCCTAAATACTAGGCCTCAAATTTAATTCCCTCTAAATCTCTCGTTACCCACCGCTGTACTGTTGTTGCTGGGCAAGATATTTAGTGTCCGTCAAAGCACATTTTTTGTTCTGGGTTGAAGTACAATTCCCAATTTAGCAATTTCATAATTTAGTGGTTTCTGCTATATCAGAGCTATTTGAAATCTATCCCTAAAAGGGTATATAATATTGAAGGTGCACATAGGGTCATTCAGAATAACTTCACACACACCCGCTACTGTGTATTTCCAAGTCTAATTCTGTCACTAAATCCATACCGGTGACCCAGCGCCTAAATACTAGGCCTCAAATTTAATTCCCTCTAAATCTCTCGTTACCCACCGGTGTACTGTTGTTGCTGGGCAAGATATTTAGTGTCCGTCAAAGCACATTTTTTGTTCTGGGTTGAAGTACAATTCCCAATTTAGCAATTTCATAATTTAGTGGTTTCTGCTATATCAGAGCTATTTGAAATCTATCCCTAAAAGGGTATATAATATTGAAGGTGCACATAGGGTCATTCAGAATAACTTCACACACACGCTTCTGTGCATTTCCAAGTCTAATTCTGTCACTAAATCCATACCGGTGACCCAGCGCCTAAATACTAGGCCTCAAATTTAAATCCCTCTAAATCTCTCGTTACCCACCGCTGTACTGTTGTTGCTGGGCAAGATATTTAGTGTCCGTCAAAGCACATTTTTTGTTCTGGGTTGAAGTACAATTCCCAATTTAGCAATTTCATAATTTAGTGGTTTCTGCTATATCAGAGCTATTTGAAATCTATCCCTAAAAGGGTATATAATATTGAAGGTGCACATAGGGTCATTCAGAATAACTTCACACACACGCTTCTGTGCATTTCCAAGTCTAATTCTGTCACTAAATCCATACCGGTCACCCAGCGCCTAAATACTAGGCCTCAAATTTATATCCCGCTGAATTTGAATACAATACATTGGGCCAAATAATATATTTGTTGTTGTGGTGAACCATAACAATGAGAAAAACATCTAGTAAGGGACGCGGACGTGGACATGGTCGTGGTGGTGTTAGTGGACCCTCTGGTGCTGGGAGAGGACGTGGCCGTTCTGCCACATCCACACGTCCTAGTGTACCAACTACCTCAGGTCCCAGTAGCCGCCAGAATTTACAGCGATATATGGTGGGGCCCAATGCCGTTCTAAGGATGGTAAGGCCTGAGCAGGTACAGGCATTAGTCAATTGGGTGGCCGACAGTGGATCCAGCACGTTCACATTATCTCCCACCCAGTCTTCTGCAGAAAGCGCACAGATGGCGCCTGAAAACCAACCCCATCAGTCTGTCACATCACCCCCATGCATACCAGGGAAACTGTCTCAGCCTCAAGTTATGCAGCAGTCTCTTATGCTGTTTGAAGACTCCGCTGGCAGGGTTTCCCAAGGGCATCCACCTAGCCCTTCCCCAGCGGTGAAAGACATAGAATGCACTGACGCACAACCACTTATGTTTCCTGATGATGAGGACATGGGAATACCACCTCAGCATGTCTCTGATGATGACGAAACACAGGTGCCAACTGCTGCGTCTTTCTGCAGTGTGCAGACTGAACAGGAGGTCAGGGATCAAGACTGGGTGGAAGACGATGCAGGGGACGATGAGGTCCTAGACCCCACATGGAATGAAGGTCGTGCCACTGACTTTCACAGTTCGGAGGAAGAGGCAGTGGTGAGACCGAGCCAACAGCGTAGCAAAAGAGGGAGCAGTGGGCAAAAGCAGAACACCCGCCGCCAAGAGACTCCGCCTGCTACTGACCGCCGCCATCTGGGACCGAGCACCCCAAAGGCAGCTTCAAGGAGTTCCCTGGCATGGCACTTCTTCAAACAATGTGCTGACGACAAGACCCGAGTGGTTTGCACGCTGTGCCATCAGAGCCTGAAGCGAGGCATTAACGTTCTGAACCTGAGCACAACCTGCATGACCAGGCACCTGCATGCAAAGCATGAACTGCAGTGGAGTAAACACCTTAAAACCAAGGAAGTCACTCAGGCTCCCCCTGCTACCTCTTCTGCTGCTGCCGCCTCGGCCTATTCTGCTGCTGCCGCCTCGGCCTCTTCCTCCGCCTCTGGAGGAACGTTGGCACCTGCCGCCCAGCAAACAGGGGATGTACCACCAACACCACCACCACCACCTCCGTCACCAAGCGTCTCAACCATGTCACACGCCAGCGTTCAGCTCTCCATCTCACAAACATTTGATAGAAAGCGTAAATTCCCACCTAGCCACCCTCGATCCCTGGCCCTGAATGCCAGCATTTCTAAACTACTGGCCTATGAAATGCTGTCATTTAGGCTGGTGGACACAGACAGCTTCAAACAGCTCATGTCGCTTGCTGTCCCACAGTATGTTGTTCCCAGCCGGCACTACTTCTCCAAGAGAGCCGTGCCTTCCCTGCACAACCAAGTATCCGATAAAATCAAGTGTGCACTGCGCAACGCCATCTGTAGCAAGGTCCACCTAACCACAGATACGTGGACCAGTAAGCACGGCCAGGGACGCTATATCTCCCTAACTGCACACTGGGTAAATGTAGTGGCAGCTGGGCCCCAGGCGGAGAGCTGTTTGGCGCACGTCCTGCCGCCGCCAAGGATCGCAGGGCAACATTCTTTGCCTCCTGTTGCCACCTCCTCCTTCTCGGCTTCCTCCTCCTCTTCTTCCACCTGCTCATCCAGTCAGCCACACACCTTCACCACCAACTTCAGCACAGCCCGGGGTAAACGTCAGCAGGCCATTCTGAAACTCATATGTTTGGGGGACAGGCCCCACACCGCACAGGAGTTGTGGCGGGGTATTGAACAACAGACCGACGAGTGGTTGCTGCCGGTGAGCCTCAAGCCCGGCCTGGTGGTGTGTGATAATGGGCGAAATCTCGTTGCAGCTCTGGGACTAGCCAATTTGACGCACATCCCTTGCTTGGCGCATGTGCTGAATTTGGTGGTGCAGAAGTTCATTCACAACTACCCCGACATGTCAGAGCTGCTGCATAAAGTGCGGGCCGTCTGTTCGCGCTTCCGGCGTTCACATCCTGCCGCTGCTCGCCTGTCTGCGCTACAGCGTAACTTCGGCCTTCCCGCTCACCGCCTCATATGCGACGTGCCCACCAGGTGGAACTCCACCTTGCACATGCTGGACAGACTGTGCGAGCAGCAGCAGGCCATAGTGGAGTTTCAGCTGCAGCACGCACGGGTCAGTCGCACTACAGAACAGCACCACTTCACCACCAATGACTGGGCCTCCATGCGAGACCTGTGTGCCCTGTTGCGCTGTTTCGAGTACTCCACCAACATGGCCAGTGGCGATGACACCGTTATCAGCGTTACAATACCACTTCTATGTCTCCTTGAGAAAACACTTAGGGCGATGATGGAACAGGAGGTGGCCCAGGAGGAGGAGGAGGAGGATGAGGAAGAGGGGTCATTTTTAGCACTTTCAGGCCAGTCTCTTCGAAGTGACTCAGAGGGAGGTTTTTTGCAACAGCAGAGGCCAGGTACAAATGTGGCCAGCCAGGGCCCACTACTGGAGGACGAGGAGGACGAGGATGAGGAGGAGGTGGAGGAGGATGAGGATGAAGCATGGTCACAGCGGGGTGGCACCCAACGCAGCTCGGGTCCATCACTGGTGCGTGGCTGGGGGGAAAGGCAGGACGATGACGATACGCCTCCCACAGAGGACAGCTTGTCCTTACCCCTGGGCAGCCTGGCACACATGAGCGACTACATGCTGCAGTGCCTGCGCAACGACAGCAGAGTTGCCCACATTTTAACCTGTGCGGACTACTGGGTTGCCACCCTGCTGGATCCACGCTACAAAGACAATGTGCCCACCTTACTTCCTGCACTGGAGCGTGATAGGAAGATGCGCGAGTACAAGCGCACGTTGGTAGACGCGCTACTGAGAGCATTCCCAAATGTCACAGGGGAACAAGTGGAAGCCCAAGGCCAAGGCAGAGGAGGAGCAAGAGGTCGCCAAGGCAGCTGTGTCACGGCCAGCTCCTCTGAGGGCAGGGTTAGCATGGCAGAGATGTGGAAAACTTTTGTCAACACGCCACAGCTAACTGCACCACCACCTGATACGCAACGTGTTAGCAGGAGGCAACATTTCACTAACATGGTGGAACAGTACGTGTGCACACCCCTCCACGTACTGACTGATGGTTCGGCCCCATTCAACTTCTGGGTCTCTAAATTGTCCACGTGGCCAGAGCTAGCCTTTTATGCCTTGGAGGTGCTGGCCTGCCCGGCAGCCAGCGTTTTGTCTGAACGTGTATTCAGCACGGCAGGGGGCGTCATTACAGACAAACGCAGCCGCCTGTCTACAGCCAATGTGGACAAGCTGACGTTCATAAAAATGAACCAGGCATGGATCCCACAGGACCTGTCCGTCCCTTGTCCAGATTAGACATTAACTACCTCCCCATAACCATATATTATTGGACTCCAGGGCACTTCCTCATTCAATCCTATTTTTATTTTCATTTTACCATTATATTGCGATGCTACCCAAAGTTGAATGAACCTCTCCTCTGCCTGTGTGCTAGGCCTAAATATATGCCAATGGACTGTTGCAGTGGTGGCTGACATGAAGCCTGATTCTCTGCTATGACATGCAGACTAATTCTCTGCTGACATGAAGCCAGATTGTCTGTTACGGGACCTCTCTCCTCTGCCTGGGTGCTGGGCCTAAATTTATGACCATGGACTGTTGCAGTGGTGGCTGACGTGAAGCCTGATTCTCTGCTATGACATGCAGACTGATTCTCTGCTGACATGAAGCCAGATCGTCTGTTACGGGACCTCTCTGCTCTGCCTGTGTGCTAGGCCTAAATATATGCCAATGGACTGTTGCAGTGGTGGGTGACGTGAAGCCTCATTCTCTGCTATGACATGCAGACTGATTCTCTGCTGACATGAAGCCAGATTGTCTGTTACGGGACCTCTCTGCTCTGCCTGTGTGCTAGGCCTAAATATATGCCAATGGACTGTTGCAGTGGTGGGTGACGTGAAGCCTCATTCTCTGCTATGACATGCAGACTGATTCTCTGCTGTCATGAAGCCAGATTGTCTGTTACGGGACCTCTCTGCTCTGCCTGTGTGCTAGGCCTAAATATATGCCAATGGACTGTTGCAGTGGTGGGTGACGTGAAGCCTCATTCTCTGCTATGACATGCAGACTGATTCTCTGCTGACATGAAGCCAGATTGTCTGTTACGGGACCTCTCTGCTCTGCCTGTGTGCTAGGCCTAAATATATGCCAATGGACTGTTGCAGTGGTGGGTGACGTGAAGCCTCATTCTCTGCTATGACATGCAGACTGATTCTCTGCTGTCATGAAGCCAGATTGTCTGTTACGGGACCTCTCTGCTCTGCCTGTGTGCTAGGCCTAAATATATGCCAATGGACTGTTGCAGTGGTGGGTGACGTGAAGCCTCATTCTCTGCTATGACATGCAGACTAATTCTCTGCTGACATGAAGACAGATTCTCTGTTACGGGACCTCCCTCCTCTGCCTGGGTGCTGGGCCTAAATATATGCCAATGGACTGTTGCAGTGGTGGCTGACGTGAAGCCTCATTCTCTGCTATGACATGCAGACTGATTCTCTGCTGACATGAAGCCAGATTCTCTGTTACGGGACCTCTCTCCTCTGCCTGTGTGTGTGCTGGGCCTAAATATATGCCAATGGACTGTTGCAGTGGTGGCTGACGTGAAGCCTCATTCTCTGCTATGACATGCAGACTGATTCTCTGCTGACATGAAGCCAGATTCTCTGTTACGGGACCTCTCTCCTCTGCCTGTGTGTGTGCTGGGCCTAAATATATGCCAATGGACTGTTGCAGTGGTGGCTGACGTGAAGCCTCATTCTCTGCTATGACATGCAGACTAATTCTCTGCTGACATGAAGACAGATTCTCTGTTACGGGACCTCCCTCCTCTGCCTGGGTGCTGGGCCTAAATATATGCCAATGGACTGTTGCAGTGGTGGCTGACGTGAAGCCTCATTCTCTGCTATGACATGCAGACTAATTCTCTGCTGACATGAAGACAGATTCTCTGTTACGGGACCTCTCTCCTCTGCCTGGGTGCCGGGGCCTAAATATCTGAGAATGGACTGTTCCAGTGGTGGGTGACGGGAAGCCAGATTCTCTGCTATGGAACCTCTCTCCAATTGATTTTGGTTAATTTTTATTTATTTAATTTTTATTTTAATTCATTTCCCTATCCACATTTGTTTGCAGGGGATTTACCTACATGTTGCTGCCTTTTGCAGCCCTCTAGCTCTTTCCTGGGCTGTTTTACAGCCTTTTTAGTGCCGAAAAGTTCGGGTCCCCATTGACTTCAATGGGGTTCGGGTTCGGGACGAAGTTCGGATCGGGTTCGGATCCCGAACCCGAACATTTCCGGGATGTTCGGCCGAACTTCTCGAACCCGAACATCCAGGTGTTCGCTCAACTCTACTCTCTCTCTCTCTCACTCTCTCTCTCTCTCTCTCTCTCTCTCTCTCTCACTCTCTCTCACTCTCTCTCTCTCTCTCTCTTTCATCCTATAATCCTTTCAGAAAAATATGAGACTAGAGGGTGTTATACACCAATTTTCAGGGCAACAGGAGCAACTTTGGTTTGGGTAGAATCGATTCCACTCTGAACTTTTTGAAAAAAATTGGCGAACCTGAAACTAACCGAATCTCAAAAGGTTCACTCATCTCTAGTACAGTGCAATGTTTCAATCCATGTAACTGAGTTCCAATTACTGCAGATATAGTCAGTTTGTGTCCAGGCAACTATGCTCTCCTGACATATCTGTTTTAGTATGTAAATGTGTTAGGAATGTGGAGTTATGATTTCATTCCTGCCATTTGCTCCAGGAGTGGGCAGTGGAAATCAAACTCCACAGGGAGGCCCTGATTCAAAGGCTGCCACATGTTTATCTTTCACACCCCATTCAGACACACTGGCAACTCAACCTTTCTGGCAGGATGAATGCCAGTGGGGGGCCGAGTTGGTCAACAGCACAAAATAATCCAACAGGCATCATGGAACCTGGAGTTAATAAGGGATTATGAATTACCCGTCCATCACAGAAATAAACCAGTTACATATTTACGACCCTGGGACGTGCCCCTGGTTGTCGTTTGGGGGTCAGGTCAGATGCCAGGAAGTGGGGATACAGAGATCTTCCAGTAGGAACCTAATAACAGCGCCATGTTTGGTCTCCACTTGTAGCAGGGACCCAACCGGATAAGTTGCTGCCAGAACCATCTTCCTGTGATCTTCCGGTGAGAAGCTATGATCCATAAGGAGTTTTGGGGTTCTGAGCTGCCTCACCAGACAAAGGGGTCCTCCCAGGGGAGGGAGGGGAGTGGCCAACTACTTGTGAAAAGGCCCATGAAGGCCAGAGGCCAGCGTCTTTCTCTGAAGGTGGCCACATCGAGTAATTTGTTTGGGGAGATCTGGAACTGATGACATCACTGCCCCCATCTGACTACAGCTAAGGATTACAGCAACCAAGAACTCATCATCATAACACAAAGGACTACTCCTCCACCTGATAACTGACTTTTGCTCTGTTTAATCCTGTTTGTATGGCATCATCTGTATTTGCACCTCCGACCATTGTATATCTTCTGTGTGTATATAGTGCTATGTTTAGTGCGCCCTTAAGGCAATTAAATATATAATCTAATCTTGCGCTGTTCTTGTATCTCGATTACGAATCCCCACGTCTGTGTTTTGGCCTAGTTATATGCTATTTAGGGTTGGTTCCCGACCCTATATAATCCTGCTAGCGGACCGGGCTTATATCTAACAAGAAACTGGTGGCAGTCTACCAGGCTGACAGGGCGCTGCTTCACTGGGGCAGTGAAAAGGCCCACTCAGCTTGTCAGGGTTGTGACAGCGTGGACCACCCTCTCTCACTTCCCGTGCCTCCCTGTGCCTGTTTGGACAGGAGGTGTCTGTGTAAACTGTGGCAAGCTGACCTTACATACTCCCAGGGAGGGCATAATGTCACGTCTTGGTAACCAGTGATGAGCTGAATGTAGTTGACTTCAGGCAGGCTGCGAGGTGCGGTATTTGTCACATGTATTTCTCTTCATTTTGCCAATCCTCTGTTACGCCTCCTGGAAATGTATGAATACAGATACAACTTGGTTTTACCATTCATCTCTCCAATATAGTCTGACACTGTTATGACTGACTGGAAAATGTCAGACTGTGTGTTGACAACTGTTTTCAATCTACAAAATTTATAACAGGAATAACAATGGAATGCCCAAATGCATAGGTCTACAAAAAGATACTCAAGAAGATGCTATTTATGGGAATGAAAATATTTACTAAATGAATATATGAGAAGATACCCTCCAAAATTTTGTCGAACTCTTCTAACCTAAAGGGGTCACCAAAAGAGGACAAACCCATAAATGGGACACTCTCTAGTAAGCCCGAGAACGTATACAGTGTCTAGTACCCAACTGGTAGTGACCCTAACAAGACCAAGTGTTTAATTTTAAAGAGTAACAAAACTTTTAAACAGTTTTATAAAAAAAATGTGGCAAATGTCCTAAAAATTTATTTTTCTAATATACTTTATTAATAGATTTTAGTCTTTTTACTGAAGAAATAGACAGCTTAACTTTAGAAATAGGCTTTCCTAAGAGCTTTAGACTCACTACATTTGTGTATGGATTCCACTGTACTGGTGAAATGGGGCCTCAGCGAGCGCAGTATGGATTGCTGCTCATGACTGTGCCCCCTGATTTTGGCTAAATCCTGGCATAGCATGTACAGTTGTGCTACACCAGGATTTAGCTGAACTCAGGCAGGAGCCCGCTTTCTCAGCTAATTCCTGGCATACTACATTGGCAGTAGGGCTGAAATGATTACTCGACTCAAAAAAATCTTTGATCCAAATTTTTTACATTGAGGATTCATATTAGTGTTGATGGAGCATGCTAGATCGGCTCAAGCATCACTATGCTCAAGTCAGTGTATTTAAATGCATTTAGCATCTATTTCTGAAAAGTTTCTGCCAGGATTTGAACTCCTAACCCCTTGTACAGTAGAGGCAAGGACCTTATCCACTCAGCTATAAAGCTGAATGGGAAACTGTGTCAGAAAAATCTCATAGTAATTTCTGATGTAGTGAGTATTGCTCACTACATCCAAAACTACTATGAGGTTTTTCTGACACAGTTTAGCATTCTGCTTTATAGTGGATAAGGTCCTTGCCTCTTATGTACAAGGTTGGTTGTTTGAATCCTGGCAGAAACACATATATATATATATATATATATATATATAAAAGTTTTTAGCCATAATATATTTACATATATTATTATATATTTAGAATATATAATATATTATAATATATGTAAATATATTATAGCTAAAAACATCAGTAGTAGTTTCCCACATATTATGCGTTCATATATATCAGAAGTATGATTTTATCTATCTATCTACATATATTGTGGGAATTTGCTCTGGTAGATAGGCTTGCGGACACAGTACAGAGGCAATGACAACGTCTTTAACTTAATCAGTGCAGTGTTTTATTCACACATGCGTAAAGTGACAACAAAAAAAGTCTGTTTCAGGGAAAAACTGTCACCTGTGTTGTTCACACAAGGCTGCAGCACATAAGTCCTTGGGTGAGGCAGAAGTCCACGTGCTTTTTCCCAAATAATATATCAGGCCTTAGTCCCGGACCAAACTCTCAGGCTCCAACACCCAGACTGCCAAAACTCCACTATCAGATGGAGGATAATCCACCCAGCTGAGACTGCTGGCTGGGTTTTTATTCCAAACCAAAACCCAGCTGAAACGTGGGGAACAGCCACTCACTGTGCACTTTGGCTGCTCCCAGTAAGAGCCGCCCCCGATCAGCTTTACAGCCACACTAAATAATCAATAGTGTGAGTCAGCACAAGCTGCTGCTGACACTTACGAATACCGGCTCTTACCTCACTGAGGCCAGTAACCTCGGTGACACATATCTTCTGTCAATGATGGCCCCTTGCCCTTTGCTACATACCTTCCCCCTTTGTTCAACCCTGAGAGGGTGAACACCCGCCATACAGTGTACATGGGACAGGGCATCTTCATTATCCTGTAACCTGCCTGCCCTATGTTCCACAGAAAACTTGAATTTCTGTAGAGACAAAAACGACCTGGTGACCCGAGCAATCCTCTCTTTGGATTGGCTCATCCACTTGAGAGGGTAGTGGTCGGTCACCAGACGGATATTTCTTCCCAACAGGTAATAGCGGAGAAACTGGAGTGCCCACTTGATGGCCAGGCACTCTCTCTCCACTATACTGTACCTAGTCTCGACTGGGGTAAGTTTGCGGCTAAGGAAAATAATAGGATGCTCCTCCCCATTGATGTCCTGAGAGAATACAGCTCTGAGGCCTACTTTAGAGGCATCTGTCTGTACCACAAACTCCCTCTTGAAGTCAGGCGTAATCAACACCGGGGACCCACTGTCACGGTAGGGAGTAGGGGAAACCACCGTGCGTTGTCAAATGGTAAAAGGGTATCAGCCTGGCCAAAAGGAGTAATAAGGGAACAGGTCACCTCCTACAGCGTCCCTAATCCTCTCCCTGGCTCCTCACCGTATGAGCGGACCCCAATGGTAGGACAGCTCATACTCTAGATTCCTAGAGACTGGTAATCCCTCACCAAGGAGCCGGGAAGAGACGGCCTGTTCATCCCAGTCATGGAGGAACAGGAGTCTCTATCTGAGGCCAGGCTGCAAGGAGAGGAAACACATACAGCATATGGAGTTGGCAGGTAAGCGAAACCCATAACACACTTACCTGCCACAGCCACACTGACTGAAACCCGTGCACAGGTGTTGTTGTCCACACCAACATTAAAGGACACAGCACAAACCACAACCACACAGGAACCCATTACATCCATAGCTGCAATAAGCGTCAGACAGGGGAATGTCTAGCAAACATACTGGACACCAAACATCACCAGCCATGTAACACAACACAAGACATACAACACCCTGAACATAACCCACGCAAACCAAAAGATAAGAAGGGTTAGAGACACTGCCAATGCATGCTCTCACAGCAACACGTTGCCGTGGGCAACCGCAAGTGTGGCAACAGTGTCACAGAGCAAACCAAAGGCCGTGACACCCACACAGGGCCGACTTCCGAGCGGAGAAAAGCCTTTTCCGCCTGTTCATTCCACTAAACCGTCACTGACTTGCGTACCTTCAAAATGCCTGTCAATGGTGCGGCAACTGTATAAAAATTGGGGACAAACCTCATATAGTACCCCACCATACCCAGGAATTAATTTACTTGCTGAGTAGTGACAGGTCGGGGCCAATTGCTAAATGCCTCAATTTTGTTTAGCTGAGGTTTAATAATTCTGAACCCAATTACATACCCCAGGTCCTTGGGTCTCTTCTAACCCTACCGTGCACTTTTTCGGGTTAGCGGTTAAGCCAGCCTTACTAAGGGAGTCCACAACAGCCTGTACTTTAGGTAGGTGACTTTCCCAGTCGGTGCTGTGGATAACGATATAGTCCAAGTACGCCGTAGCGTACCGACGATGTGGATAGGGTACAATGTCCATTAGCCTTTGAAACATGGGGGGAGCGCCATGTAGACCAAAGGGTAATACCTTGTACTGATACAACCCCTCTGTCGTGATGAAAGACATTTTTTTTCTTTGGAGCCTCTGCCAGTATCCTTTGGTGAGGTCCAACACAGAAAAATATCGGGCATGGACTAACTTCTCAATAAGCTCATCTACTCGGGGCATGGGATATGTGTCAAATTTGGACACCTCATTAAGTTTGCTGAAGTCGTTACAGAAGTGCAATGTCCCATCCGGCTTGAGTATTAAGACTATCGGACTGGCCCATTCACTTTTTGACTCCTCGATGACACCTAGCTGCAGCATCAGCAGCACTTCCTCCTCGATGGCTTGTCACCGAGCCTCTGATACCCGGTACGGTTAACCAGACTTTTGCCTGAGGCTTAGTTATAATGTCATGTTGGATTATGGAAGTGCATTCAGGAAGGTCCGAGAACACATCCGTGTTCCGACTAACGAACTCACTAGCCTCCTGAGCCTGTTTAGAGGAGAAGCTGTCAGCAATTTTCACTGTGGCAGCCGCTTCCCTTGCTACAGACAGAGGGAACGAATTCGCTTCCCCTAGAAACCCTAGGCGTGGGTTGTTTTCCGTACAGGTTTCCCGATCTTTCCAGGGTTTGAGGAGATTCACATGGTACACCTGCTCCAGCTTTCGCCTCCCCGGCTGATGTACCTTGTAATCTACCTCTCTCAATTTTTTCAAGTACCTCGTAGGGCCCCTGCCACCTAGCTAGAAACTTACTGTTTACGGTTGGTATCAGCACCATTACCCGATCACCCTGGTTAAAGTTGCGGACCCGAGCCTGCCGATTATAGATTCTACTCTGGGCTCGCTGCGCTGCCTCTATATGCTCCCTAACCAAAGGTAACATTATTTCCATCCGTCCCTGCATCTGGGTGACATACTCAAAAACACTTTTGTGCGGTTGTTGATCCCACGCCTCTTTGGCAACATCCAACAGACCGCGATGGTGTCTGCCGTATAGCAGTTCGAAGGGCGAGAACCCAGTAGAGGCCTGGGGGCACTTCTCGCACTGCGAACATGAGATAGGGCCATCCTTAGACACCACTCTTTTAACATATTTTTAATGTTTGATTAAACCTTTCTACCAGGCCATCAGTTTGCGGATAATATGCGGACGTCCTTAATTGTTTTATGTGGAGCAACATTGAGGTCTCCCAGCTCAGGACCTGGCGGCAAGTACTCCACGTCTCCCACCATCACACATAGCGGGGTTGTCTCCCCCTCTTCCACCAATGTGGCGGTCACTCCTACTGCTGGCCTTTCTGACTCAGGTACCCAAGGTTCTGGACTCCCCCCTGAGCCAGGCCACTTTGATAGGGCTAGGGCCAGCGCTACTATAAAGCAGACCAAGTGGCTGCCTTATGGCACGCCCTGCGCAGGGCGGAAGAATGAATGACTTTTTTTTTTAAATCACTTACTACTTGCAGCGATTGAATTTGTGCCGCAGCGCAGCCGTCCGCCCGCCCCCAGCCTGCGTGTCACGGTCGCTTCCAGCCCTCACTCATGACAACACGGTCACATGGGCTCAGGCCACGGGGGCGAGACTTGTGACAGTGAGCGGCACCGCGGCGGCGGGAGCAGGGACTAGATGCGAGGCGAGTTGACTGACTGTGTCTTCGTTGTGTCTCGTCTGACTCACACAGCCGTCAGCCAGATTTAAGACGCAGCCAGCAGCAGAAGTCAGACAGTCACAGCCACACTCAGGTGTTAGCTTAGGGTAGGTGAACCGTGAATCAATGGTAATATGGTCTGATAAAATGATGAGATGAGTGCAAGGCTAGAGCACTGACTAGCGCCAGAGCAGAGGTTGAGCCTGAGCGCATGGCATTCAATGACGTTTTAAAAAAAAGTAATTACTCAACTACAATCATTAATATTGGGGGGGCGGGGATGGTGTGATCGTGACATGGAGGGAGAGTGGACAATGTAAATGTCTGTACAGAGTTGTACTCTGAGTATGTGACATGGGAATGGGGCCAGGCCGCCAGGAAGGGTCGGCCGGGTGGGATGATGTGCCATGGGGGGGGGAGAAATGTGACATAATAGGGGGTAATGATGTGATTAAGGATGGGGCCAGGGCCGTCTGGGCGGGGGGGATGATGTGCCATGGGGAAGTGGAAATGTGACACAATAGGGGGTAATGATGTGATCATGGATGGGGCCAGGGCCATCCGGGCGGGGGGGATGATGTGCCATGGAGGGGGGAGAAATATAACAACATGGATAGAGGGGGAGAAATGTGGAAACATGGGTGGAGGGGGAGAAATGTGAGGGCTTATGTGACATAGGTAATTTGACATGGAGGGGGAGAAATGTGACATGGAGGGGGAGAAATGTGACATGGAGGGGGAGAAATGTGACATGCAGGGGTAGAAATGTGACATGGAGGGCTGATGTGACATAGGTGATTTGACATGGAGGGGGAGAAATGTGACATGGAGGGGTGAGAAATGTGACATTGAGGGGGTGAAATGTTACATGGAAGGGGAGAAATGTGACACGGAGGCCTTGAGGGGGAGAAATGTGACATGAGGGGCTGATGGCTGACATGGGGGGCTGATGGCTGACATGGGGGCTGATGGATGGTGGCTGATGGCTGACATGGGGGCTGATCTGTGGCATTGGAGGTCTGATCTGAGGCCTGATTAACATTGGGGGTCTGATTGCTGGTCTGACCTGAGGTGCAATGGAAAATATTTATCAACTCATCCGGTAACTTTGTGGTGACGGCCACCTCATGTATCCACCTGCCGGCCACCGTTGACAGAAAGACCAGGGAGGTAGGATACTCCTTTAAGTCCTAATGAATGCAGACAACGCTTACTTTTCGGCCAGTATACTCGGCGGGGCCGCATCAGGGCAGCTCTTACCAGGGACATCAGGCTCCCTGAATCCAGCAGTGCCACCGCTCAAGTGTCCCCCACTTCCATCTGGCACAGGTGACTATTGTCTACAGTCTCGGAGGTACCTGTGGCACATAGCTTCCTGGCATACAATGAATGGCGGTAGCCATAGTTGGTATCCATTGGTTCACCCTGATGGGGACAGTCGGCTCTTATATGTCCAGGTTCGTGACACCGCCAGCAGACCACCAGGGCAGGGTCTGCAAGGGGTACGTCCCCGGCAGGTTTGGAGTGGAGATTTCTGGGGTTTAGCTGGCCCCCTCCCAAAAGAACCCCCCTGCAGATTTCTGTTGCCCTCATAGCGCACCACTAGGTCGACCATATCCAAGGCATTATTCAGAGACACCTGGCCAATCCAGTGCTGGAGAGGGATACGGCAAAGCCCTCCAAAACACATCCGCCAACAGCAGATCCAACATAGCAGTGGGAGTCAATATGTCAGGCTCTAGCCATTTTTGCAATCGGTGCAGCCATCAATGGCTGCCCATTAACCTCTGAAGAAGCCAGAATACTGGCGAAACATGTCGGGGGGCAGTGTTAGTTTTTAATAGCTGTGCACCACTCCACTGTTAACCAGCAACTAGCGGTTAGGCTGGCCGACGTTGCTTGGTTTGGTTTAGCAATCAAGTTAGTTGTGGTTTTGGCTACTGTGCACCGAGTCCGTGTTGCGGTGTTAGTTGCCAATAATCCCAGTCTGAGATCAACTGAGACGCTTTATGCGCCATTCACATAGTGGGTTGATATTTCCATTTCTCCCACCACTCTATATGGCTGTTATTACAACCATTCTCAGCTGGCAGAGTCACCGCGGACGGTGGTACGGTAGTGTTCTGCACTTACAGAGGTAAGGGTGAGAGATAGTGCACATCTCTTCACCCTGCCTAATTGTCAAAGCAATACACCTACCAGTGAAGTGGTGTACTGTGTTTTTAACACCCCTTAATTTTTTGGTTCTGTTTAAGTTCAATTAAAGAGTGCACCTCGCACACACTTAGCATTTAGGTTTTACTTGTATTCAAATAAAAGTGAAGTATTAATTTACACCTGGGTCAAGACAGGTTCTATTGCCTGGATAGGCATTTGTAAATAAACTAGTAAAATTACCTTACCCAGGTCAGGTCCTAATTATATTCATTGCTTGTTAACCTCGCGCTGCTGCAAGTTAGCCTCCACAAGGGCCTTCACGACAGCCTCCATTTTGTCAGGGGACACGGGTCGTAACCTTGTTGGCTTAATGTAGGACATGCACTTGAGACGGGGAAAAACAAAAAATTTTCGGCCTGAGGGCTTGCCTTTTGCACGCATCCTCCACCAATTGTGGGAATTTGCTCTAATAGACAATCTTGCAGACGCAGTACAGAGGCAATGACAACGTCTTTAATTTAAACAGTACAGTGCTTGTAACCTTGAGTCTGGTGTTTGTTCACACCAGGCTGCAGCACATAAGTCCTTGGGTGAAGCAGAAGTCCACATGCTTTTTCCCAAACAATATAGCAGGCCTTGGTCCCGGCCCAAACTCTCAGGCTTCAACACACAGACTGCCAAAGCTCCACTATCAGATGGAGGATAATCCACCCAGCTGAGACTGCTGGCTGGGTTTTTATCCCAAACCAAAATCCGGCCTGGAACATGGGGAACAGCCACCCACCCTTCACTTTGGCTGCTCCCAGTAAGAGCTGACCCGGATCGGCTTTACAGCCAAACTAAATAATCAATAGTGTCAGTCAGCACTAGCTGCCGCTGACATTTACGAATACCGGCTCTTACTTCACCGAGGCAAGGAACCTCAGTGACACATATCTTCGGTAAATGACGGCACCTTGCACTTTCCTACAACATATATATATATATATATACATATATATATATATATATATATTTGCAATTACTAAAAAGATGTATAATTTAATCTCTATTTCTGAAATATATGTAAATATATTATGGCTAAAAACTTATATATATAAATAAATTTTTCTGCCGGGATTCAAACTCCCAACCTTGTACACAAGCGGCAACGGAGGAGAACAAGGTAGCCAACACTGGTTTTTGGTTTTAATTTTAATTTTAATTAATTAAATTACACCCCAAAAGAGTGGGAAATATCTAAAATACAACAATGAGCAATTGCGCTGTAGAAAAACAATGGCTGCATAAGGCCGGTATACATATCTATTCTGCACAAAGTACGGACAAGTCCTGTGGGATCCATGCCTGGTTCATTTTAATGAACGTGAGCTTGTCCACATTGGCTGTGGACAGGCGGTTGCACTTGTCTGTGATAACGCCCCCTGCCATGCTAAACACATGTTCATATAATACACTGGCTGCAGGGTAGGCCAGCACCTTCAAGGCGTAAAGGGCAAGCTCAGGCCATGTGCCCAATTTGGAGACCCAGAAGTTGAAGGGGACAGACCTGTCATTCAGTACTTGTAGGCGTGTGCACACATACTGCTCCACGATGTTGCTGAAATGCTGCCTCCTGCTGAGACATTCCCTATCAGCTGGTGGTGCTGGTTGTTGTGGCGTGCTGACAAAGCTTTTCCACATTTCGGCCATTCTAACCCTGCCTTCTGAGGTGCTGGTGTTGGCGACCTCTTCCTCCTACTCTGCCTTTGCCTTGTGCTTCCACTGTGCCCCCGCTGTCAGGTGGGAATGCCACCAGCAGCGCGTCTACCAGTGAGCGCTTGTACTCTCACATCTTACGATCACGCTCCAGTGACGAAATTAAGGACGGTACGTTGTCCTTGTAACGGGGATCCAGCAGCGTGGCCACCCAGTAATCAGCACAAGTTAGAATGTGGGCAACTCGGTGGTCATTGCAGAGACACTGCAGCATGGAATCGGTCATGTGTTCCAGGCTGCCCAGAGGCAACAAAAAGCTGTCCTCTGTGGGAGGTGTATCATCTGCGTCCTCTGTATCCACCCAGTCACGCACCAGTGATGGCCAAGAGCTGGTTTGGGTGCCACCCTGCTGTGAACACGGTTCCTCCTCCTCCATCTCCTCATCCTCCACCTCATCATCCTCCAGAACTGTGCCCTGGCTGGACAATTGTGTACCTGGCGTTTGTGGGTGCAGGAACCCACCCTCAGACCCACTTGGGAATGACTGGCCATAAACCCTATGAAATGCTCCTTCCTCCTCCTCCTGTGCCACATCCTCTTCCATCATCGCTAGAAGCATTTTTTCAAGGAGGCATAGAAGTGGGATAGTTGAGAACGGCGTTATGGGCACTGGCTATGTTGGTGGAGTACTCGAAACAGCACAAGAAGGAATACAGGTCTCCCATGGAGGTTCAGTCATTGGTGGTGAAGTGGTGCTGTCCAACCGAGCGACTCACTCGTGCATGCTGAAGCTGAAACTCCACTATCGCCTGCTGCTGCTCGCACAGTCTGGCCAGCATGTGCAAGGTGGAGTTCCACCTTGTGGGCACGTCTCATATGAGGCAGAGAGCAGGAAGGCCGAATTTACGCTGCAGCGCTGACAGGCGAGCAGCAGCAGGGTGAGAACGCCGAAAGCGCGTACTTTCTGCAGTAGCTCTGACATATCGGGGTAATTTTTAAGGAATCTCTGCACCACCAAATTCAGCACATGTGCCAGGCAAGGGATGTGCGTCACGCCGGCTAGTCCCAGAGCTGCTACGAGATTTCGCCCATTATCGCACACCACCAGGCTGGGCTTGAGGCTCACTGGCATCAACCACTCATCTGTCTGTTGTTCCATGCCCGTCCACAGCTCCTGCGCGGTGTGGGGTTTGTCCCCCAAACAGATAAGTTTCGAAAGCCTGCTGTTGTTTACCCCTGTCTGTGCTGAATTTGGTGGTGAAGGTGTTACGCTGACCGGATGAGGAGACGGTAGAGGATGAAGAAGCCGAGTAGGAGGGGGAAGCAACAGGAGGCAAACTGAAGCGCCCTGCAATCCTTGGTGGTGAAAGGACATGCGACAAACTGCTGTCCGCCTCAGGCCCAGCCGCGCTTGCATTTGCCCCGTGTGCTGTTAGGGAGATATAACGTCCCTGACTGTGCTTACTGGTCCGCGTATCTGTAGTTAGGTGGATCTTGCCACAGATGGCATTGCGCAGTGCACACCTGATTTTTTCCCCCACTTGGTTGTGCAGGGAAGGGATTGCTCACCTGGAAAAGTAGTGGTGGCTGTGCACGACGTACTGTGGGACAGCCACCGCCATAAGGCTTTTAGAACTCTCTGTCTCCACCAGACGAAATGAAGCATTTTAAAGGCCAGTCATTTTGAAATGCTGGCATTCAGGGCCAGGGATCGTGGGTACGTAAGGGGGTACTTCCTCTTTCGCCCCAGTGTTTGGGAGATGGAGAGCTGAACACTTCCGTGGGACATTGTGGAGATGCTTGGTGACCCGGGTGGTAGTGCTGCTGGCAGATCCTCTGTTTGTGGGGTGGCAGATGGCACTGTCACTCCAGAGGTGGATGAAAAGGCCGCGAATGCAGCAGAAGAGGAAGCAGGAGGAGCCAGAGACCTTTCTTTGTTTTTGAGGTGTCTACTCCACTGCAGCTCGTGCTTTGCACTTAAATGCCTGGTCATGCAGGTTGTGCTCAGGTTGAGAACGTTTATGCCTCACTTCAGGCTCTGATTGCACAGCGTGTGCAACACGCCAGACCTGCAGGGTATAGCGAAGTGAGGTCACGGTTATGGGCAATCGAGGGTTGCTCACTGTATTGGAGAACCCTGGGCAGGCATGTGGCAGTGAAGGAGAGGTAGACACGGTTCCTCTGGGGCACACTCTGTATGTAGGGACCAGGCCTGATGGTGGATGAGGTGCCCTGGATGTTACGGGTATTTTGAGTGCCTGGGGTAAGGTCCCTTTAAGGTTTGTGACGCCAGTGCCTGTGACGGTGGCACACCGGTTTATAGTTGGAATAAGTGAGGTACACAGGTGGTATAGTGAACCAAACGTTGCTTTACTTAACTGTCCAACTTTGTACATTAAGATTGTAATGCAGTTCCTTATATCAAGTACTTCACAAGCAGGCCTTAATACAAATACTGGCAGGTATAATTCGGTGCAAGATACTCAGAGGGTAAATCCACAATACACTCAGAATCAGGTTGTACCTTTCCTCAGAAATAGTGTACACTGTTCTTTTAGAACTCCTGTCTGGTTTCTACCCCAAGGCCCGGATGCCTAAATGCTGGCTTAAATCCTTGGTAAATATATCTTCCTCTCGTATGGATTCTTGCTTTACTACTTTATAGTTCCTCTGCCCATTAGGTTACTTATCTGTGCTTATGACACTGTCTCTGCTTGACTTGAGGGTAACTGCAGGTTGCTCCCAGGAGGTCCTCTCCTACTACTGGGGTATCTCAACTGAGCTAAGCTTAGCCTCAGGAGCTTCAGGCTGACGAGGTAACTCCTCTAGTCCCCTGGAATGAACACGGTCTCCAAGCAGGCTGTACTTCATCTAGCCCCTTGGTGCAGCTAGAAACCAGGACGGTCCAGCTGCATGTCAGGACGAGACTCTCAGCATATCCTGGGCTGGTGCCTTCTCACTTCTGTCTCCACAGACTCCTGACTATGACCTAACCACTCCCTGTCTGGGCCTGGACATTTATACTAGAGGCTCCCTATCTCCCTCTAGTGTCTGGGAGGCTAAATTACACCTAACTAGGCCTGATAAACATATGACAGGGGAAACATTGCATGTAAAAACACACAGTAAATTACATTAACTGCATAGATCAATACAATATCACTGTCCCTTGTGAGTAGAAGTAACACGCTACCCAATTGACCCTTGCGTAGTGCCCACTCCTACCTAGTGGGACACTACACGTGCAAACCACTCGTGTATTATCGTCAGCACATTGTCTGAAAAACTGCCACGCCAAGGAACTCGGTGTGCTCGGTCCTTTGCTGCGTTGGGCAGTAGCAGGTGTACTGTCTAGGGGATGGCCTCTCCACTTTTGCACCCTGCTCACTCTTCTGCTGTGCTGGTGGCTCTGTGCAACCACCGCCTCTTCCTCCAAACTACACAGGTCACTCGCATGACCTTGATTCCATGTGGGGTCAAGGACCTCATCGTCCTCCACATCAGCTTCCACCCAGTCTTCACCCCTGCCCTCCTTGTTGGTCTGCACACTATCGAAAGCCACAGCAGTTGGCACCTGTGTTTCTTCATCATCCGAGACATGCTGCGGTGGTCCTCCCATGTACTCATCTTGAAACAATTAGTGGTTGGGCATCGGTGCACTTAATCTCTTATACTCCTGGGGCCGGGCTATGTGGATGGCCCTGGTAAAACCTGCTAGCAGAGTCATCAAAAAGAGACTGCTGCATTACTTGGGGCTCAGACTGCTTTTCTGATTTGCAAGAGGGTGAGGTGAAAGACATCGGCTGGATGGACATCGGCTGCAGGTGCTAACTCTGATCATTCAGCAGGAGACTGGGTGGAAGACAATGTGAAGGAACTGGAGGCACTGTTAGCAACCCAATCTATTATCGCCTGTACTTGTTCTGGCCTCACCATTCGTAGAGCCGCATTAGGCCCGACCAAATGAGGAAGGTGTTTCACTTGTGCGTGTAGCTGGCACAGATCGACCATGTCCTCTCCCTGCAACAGGAGCTCCTCCAGCAGCACCACGACCGGGACCACGTCCCTTATTCAACGCTCTCCTCATTCTCCTCAAAGTTAGTATTTGGCCCAAAATGGGTGTTTTTTTTAATAACAGAATATAACAGCAGTATCTAATGCGTGTATTTCACACTGACAGAAGCAGCAGAGGCCACAAATGTATTTGGCCCAAAATGGGTGTATTTTATAACAGAAGATAACAGCAGTATCTAACGTGTGTATTTCACACTGATGGATGCAACAAGGGGTGTACAATTTTGTCTTTTGCCCAAAAAGGGTGTTTTTTAAAACCCAGAAAATTATTGCATTATTTCAAGCTTAAATTTCACACTGACTACTGTGGCATAGGCCCAAGATGGAGGGTATTGCCAAAAAAGGGTCCTTTTTTAAACCCAGAATTTAATTGCAGTATTTCAAGCTTCTATTTGCATTTGTCACAAATGCACATATGCTGTGCTAGTGCACAGAACTTGCATAAAACCACCTAACTAACAGACGGATAAAATTTATTTTTCTGTGTCAATGGGCTCAGGGCAGGGTAAAAAGATTGTGCAATGCATCCACAAAACAAAATCTAGGTAAATTGCAGCGTTAACAAGCACTTCAGATTAAAGATTCTTTCCTATTCTCTCCCTCACAGCAGCAGCATTCTATCCCTACACTAATCAGAGCAGAGTGACGTGCAGCTATATACTAAGATTGCTGAATTGGAAAGTTATATCTATACCTTTGACACTATGGCCTTGATTTATCAAGATTGGTGAGTGCTACGCCGATCTTCATGTAACCTGAAGCACCGGAGAAGGCATTTAATTAAGGGGCAGGCTTTGTCTTAAATACTGTAAAAAACATCCTCCGGGAGTCCATGTGCGAGACTGAAATCTGCTCCAGCTCGTAGCTGGCATACATTTAATTAATCATTTAAATGCAATTTCTGGCATCAATGATGATAAATGTGTCGGGGGTGATGGGTCTGCCTACATGTTGTCCTCACTACACCACCTTTTTGGGATACTGGCAAGGGTAGTATAAAACAGGTATTTAGTTCAATGCCAATCCATGACATAAAGCACTGTTGCCAACCGTCTAGAATTAAAAAAAAATGTAAGTGTCCATGGTTTTTTCTCAGACTGGTGGTACTTGACTAGATAATTTTGGTGGTAATTATCATCATTTTACAGCTCACAGTAAATGCTGGTAATGAGTTATTATCAGTATATTGAGCTATAGACATGTATTACTTATAATATTTATAGGTTTCCTATTTGTCTGTAAAAAATGTTGGCTGCCTGTGATTTGGGGATAAGTTGTCCAGAAAAAAATAAAAAGTCTGGTTGGCAAGACTGGCATAGGGAGATGGTAAATCTCTGTCTATGCTTTATTTTAGGTGCTTGGACACACTACATATTATGTAGTGTAGTTCCTGCTTTTGCCTGCAGGTGTCAGTATACGGTAGATACAGCTTCCAAACAGGAAAAGTCTAGACAAAATTTGAACGAGTAAAGTATTAAATCAGTGAGTGACTCACCTCTCCAGTAACATAGCGGTGTCAGTGTGACCCATGTACCTTTCATCAGGGTTATTTTAAAGCAGGAATGTGGATACAGGAGACAGAGTTTTACACTACGATAGAAAGGCCAGAGTATGTCTATCCCCCACTGAACTCTCTGTAACTATACACAAACTATACTTTTTTTTTTTTAAAAGACCAATTATTTATACAGTATTCCCTCTTCCTTCTGTTCACACGGAGAAACTACTGTATCTTACTGCCGGTGAGTTTTCATTAGGGTGGTCAAGCAGATGAATTTACTTTCATGAAAAGTGCCTTTTAGCAGCAAAGCTAAAAGCTGCAACAAAGTGAAAGCCGTGCGCTGTGCAAAAAGCTGAATCTAAACTGTGAAAAGCACCTAGCACAAGCAGAGCACACACAAAGCATGCCATTCTGGCCGCGGTATTGTTATACAGCAGCCCCACACCTCCGGGTAGAGCCTCATTCACATGTCAGTGTTCCACGGACGTGTGCTGTATGTGTTATATTGTGTGTATTCACACATCAGTGTTTTAGCACAGTCCACGGGTCCGTGTTATTAGCACGGATGCATGCTTTATTTTGTCCGTGTTCATGGATCCATCGCGCCCATTATATGGGTCTGTGAAAACAACGGATGCAACACGAATGCTGTCCATGTTTCAATTATGTTTAGGAAGAGATGCTTTGAACATTATATTATTCAGCTGTGCAGTGTCAATGAAACATGGATGACACACGGACCCAACATGGACATCTTCATGGAGGTATCACTGACCGCTAGAGAATAGCGAATCGATGGTTTATGGAATTAGAACAAATCAAATATTTTCCTAAAATGGCTGCTGCACGTGTGAGGACATAGAGAAAGGAACTTTGGGAAGGCTGGATCACCCATAATGCCATGCGTGCAGCCAATCAGCAGCCAGCCAACACTGCGATGTCACAGCCCTATAAATAGAGGCAGCCATCTTAGATTCTGCCATTTACCAGCATACTTAGTGCAGGGAGAGACGTCTGCAGGCACTAGGGACAGTGTTAGGAAAGACTTCATTGTGGTGAAAAAATTATTTACAAGTGCAGGGAAAGGATAGGGAGGAATTGTTCCACACCATTTGTGTAGAACAGGGTTCAGTTGGTGAGGTTTCAGACTGGGTAATAGGAACAATCCTATTACACCTTGGTGCACTGACTGGGGATCTAAATTGCCATTATACAGCTCTGTAATTCCAGCAAACTGATATTTTTATTTGGGTGCAAGTGCTGTTTAATACAACCATTAACAGAGTTTATTACAAGGAAATACTTCTATCTGCACCGCACAAAGGCAAATAAGACGCCCTTGTGCGGTGCAGTTATATGTTGTGAAGCCGTTTTTGCTGTGTATTAGTGGCAAAAAAAATATATATTTGCCCTTATGCGGTGCAGTGATATATTCTAAAGCCCTGTTTGCCGTGTATTAGTGGCAAAATAAAAATATATTTGCTGTTCAGCGTTGCACTTATCTGTTGAAAAGCCTTTTGTGTTGTGTAAAAGAAGAAAAAAATGAGGGCCTAATTGCCGTTCAGTGGTGCAGTGATATACTCTAAAGCCCTGTTTGCTCTGTATTAGTGGCAAAATAAAAATGTATTTGCCGTTCAGCGTTGTACTTATCTACTGAAAAGCCTTTTGTGTTGTGTAAATGAAGAAAAAAATTAGGGCCTAATTGCCGTTCAGTGGTGCAGTGATATACTCTAAAGCCCTGTTTGCTGTTCATCTAGTGATGAAACTACTCACCAGCAGCTAGATGTAGAGCAGAACCTGAACCAACAGGTGGTGGCATACTTTTAGCGCACCCTGCCAGCCAACATTGAAGATCCACTGGACTACTGGGCAGCCAAACTGAATTTGTGGCCGCAACTGGCCGAGTTTGCCCTGGAAAAGATGTCCTGCCCGGCCAGTAGTGTGGCATCAGAGAGGGTGTTTAGTGCGGCAGAGGCCATAGTTACCCCAAGAAGAACTCGCCTGTCCACCCAAAATGTAGAGAGACTGACCTTTGTCAAGATGAATCAGGCATGGATCAGCCAGGATTTCCACCCACCAATTCCTGATGCATCAGACTAGATCATCCATGGTGCCACACCAACATTTTGACAAAAGAGACCGGTTTCTTCTGGCTATCTGCCTCAGCTACTATTCTGATGCTGCCACTAGTGATGGACGAACATCTGCCGGGACGGTTCGCGAAGGCAATCAAATGTTTGCGAACCGCAAGTTTGCGGCGGGTCCCATTTATTTTAATGGCAGGCGAACCTGAAAAACCCTCAGCTCATATTTGCAGCCAAGAAATAATTACTAGAAGTTCACAAATAGTCCCACAACTTGGACAGTGACATACCAGATGTATTATTCGAATTTACAATCTCTATTCATAATTTTTTTCAACGCGAAATATCGGCAATATAATTTTCGCATACGCGCATGCGCAAATGAACTATACAGTACCCAAATGCACTATAAAGAAAGTATATTGGTATATAACACCCAGCTTCATTCAGTTTTTTTGGGGGGCGACTGGTATATCACACCAGTAGAAATTATTTGTTCTAATTACGCTTGTCCCTTTATATACCTGCAGTATCGCAGCAGAACCGCACACAACTGACGCACAATACAAATGCACTATAATATACTTTCTAACATAGAAATTATATTATAACATTGTACACAGAAGGCAATCAATTAGAATATAAATAAAGATAAAACGTAACCTTTAATAATGTTAATATGAGGGTCCATTTACACGTCCGTAAGTGTTTTGCAGATCCGCAAAACACTGACACTGGTAATGTGCATTCCCCAATTTGCGGACCGCACATCGCCGGCACTATAATAGAAAATGCCTAATCTTGTCTGCAATTGCGGACAAAAATAGAACACGTTCTATTTTTTTGCGGAAACGGAAGCACGGATGCAGAAGTGCAGTTGCAGACAGCACATTACGGCCCCATTGAAAATGAATGGGGCTGCACCCATTCCGCAAAATTGCAGAATGAATGCGGACCCATTTTGCGGATGTGTGAATGGAAAAGATATCCCTCAAAATGAAAATAAATAAAATTATTAAAGTTAAGCAAAAAGCATAGATGTGATAGTCAATAACAAGTGCTTGGCGGCACTAAATCAGGTGCTCGGCGGCACTAAATCAGGTGCTCGCCGGCACCAAATCAGAAACCATATGTCCTACCACAATCCAGGGGGTTCTAGTGCACATCCATAAATCCCAGAGGGAAAGCAAAAAAAACATCTATCCCTGGGCTAGATGATGATGTGGTATTGAAGGACAGGGTGGGCAAAGAACTGTCCCTGATATTGCCCTACAAGGGGGTGCTATTCTGGCCCTGATAGCCTAACCACAGACAACCCGCCCTGATAAGAGCAACCCCGTCCGGAACCTTACCCTATATAAAAATGGCCCTAGTAAGCCCCCAACCCCTAGGCCCCTGACTTCCAGGTGATCACTATATAGATCTATGTGTTTTTGACTCATTATAAAAGTATATTATAAGTATTTCGCACCCTATCGATAGCACACCTATAGATCACACCTATCGATAGCACACCTATACCTATACACGTCCCTAAAATTACTTTTGTGGTGCTTTTAGCAAGCGTTTGGTGTCCCTAACAGCCTGTCCCTGCTCCACACAGAAATCTCTCCCTACACTGGCAAAACACTGAATGTAAAATGGCAGCTAGATCAGGTTTATGTATAAGGTAGGGGGTGTGTCCATGTTCTGAAACGTCTCAATTGGCTGTCCTGTACCACCTGATGGATGTGTCATGGGTCAAAGTTCATCACAATGTAAAAGAGTATGGCGGGCACGAATATCTCCATATATTCGCATGGTCGGCGAATAGCGAACACGCAAAGTTCGCCGCGAAACGACCGCCGGGCGAACCGCAAGGCGATCTCTAGCTGTCACCTGCCTGATGCCACACATCTGATGTCAAGTGCTTCTTCTTTCACCCGCTATCTTCACCGGGTACTGGTATTGCCACCCACCTCTACACTATGTCACTTTGCCACTTTGTGGTCTCCTCATGCTGCTGCCACTTCCACACTATGTCACCTTGCAACTCTGTGGCCTCCTGATGCTGCAGCCACCGCCACACTATGTAACCTTATCACTCTGTGGTCTCCTCATGCTGCTGCCACCTCAACACTACGTCACCTTGCAACTCTGTGGTCTCATCATGCTGCTGCCACCTCCACACTATGTCACCTTGCCAATCTGTGGCCTCCTGCTTCTGCTGCCACCTCCAAACTATGTCACCTTGCCAATCTGTGGCCTCATGGTGCTACTGCCACCTCCATACTATGTCACCTTGACACTCTGTGGTCTCCTCATGCTGCTGCCATCTCCACACTATGTCACCTTGCCACTCTGTGGTCTCCTCATGCTGCTGCCACCTCCACACTATGTCACATTGACACTCTGTGGCCTCCTGATGCTGCTGCCACCTCCACACTATGTCACCTTGCCAATCTGTTGCCTCCTGATGCTGCTGCCACCTCTATGCTATGTCACCTTGCCAATCTGTGGCCTCCTGATGCTGCTGCCACCTCCCCACTATGTCACCTTGCCACTCCGTGGCCTCCTGATACTGCTGCCACCTCCACACTCTGTCATTATGCCACTCTGTGTCCTCCTGATGCTGCCACCTCCAGATTCTGTCATTGGGCCACTCTGTGGTCTCCTCATGCTGTTACTACCCTCCCCACTTTATGACTGGGCCACTATTTAGCCTTTTTGGCTTGGCTGACATCCTCATTTATTTGACCCTGATCTGTCAGAAGGAAGGTAAAATGAGATGCACAACGGATCATCACTGTGTAGCAGCTGTAGGGCCTGTATGTTCCCATCAGAATCGGCTTATGCTTTAGTAGCCAAAAGCAGGAGTGGGTACAAAACACAGAAGACTTGCAAATATTCCGTTCACGTGTCATCTCTGTTTTGGCTCCACTCCTGTTTTCTTTGGAATTAGCAATACTGATGTATTACTGACCAAATGCTGACCGAGTGAAGGCGGGTGCTCCACAGACAGGATCCGTTTTTTGGGGGTTATTGTTCTGACGGATCAGAAGAAGGGCAAAATAATCAGTGACGTCAACACAAACGTACTGCTGACACCCTCTCCACTCAGGCGGGGGGAGCTTTATTTGTATAAGCGTTTAATAGAACAGGTTCTGTAGACATCTATGTCGAATCAGCTGACAATGGTGTAAAAGGAGTGCGCTTCTTCTTGACGCTAACATCGACCTGTAAAGCTGAGTTCATACTTGAGTTATTTGGTTAGTTTTGGCCCCGTGACTGCCCAAATAAGTGAAGTGTGCAGTGATTCTAAGAGTAACACCTGTCATCTGCCTGTCATACGGACTCACAGTATTATTTCACTACCACAGCAGACTCCCTATGCGTGTTACTGCAAGGCACAATGTTCTACACCACTATAAAGGCTCTCTGCAGCCAGGAAATAGCCGTTGTTTAACAAAATTCGCTGCAAATATATTTGTATTGAACCAAATTATTATTTTTTTTATTGGCGAATCGGTGAATCGAATTTTTGAAAAATTCGCTCATCTCTACTGACCGCCTTTCCACAGATTTAAGCACAGACGTGTGAATGAGGCTTTAGTAAGGGTTATAAGTACAGTATCACAGGTTTAGTAATTCAATATAGGATTATTTGGATTGGATTTAGAGCATTCACCATAAAAATAGTATGTTATAATGATATAAATAATGTCTATTGCTTGCCCAGAAAAATAAAAATAAAAACATAGAAGGGCAGGGGCACAGCTATGGGGGTGTGCAAATATAAGGCCTGGGTCCTGATGTCTATGGGAGTCCAGTGGCACATAGTGGGTGAGGAGCTGTGGTACAGATTTTGCACTGGAATCCAGGAGTTATAAAGTACATTCACATGACAATAAACGTCCGCAAGACTGGCATTAATTTTAACGGCCGTCATACGGCCATTTTCAGAGCCATTACAGTCTATGGTTCTATTCACGCAGGCAGTTTGTTTAACAGGCCATCAAAATATATAACATATCCTATTTTGTCTGTTTTCACACCGGCAGGCCCCAAACAAACAAATTGTACCTTGTCAGGGGCAGATAATGTTTAAACACACACAGTGTTATGGGATGAAAAAAATTTTTTGCAAAAACGTGGATTGGGGGACCAAGTATCCAGAAATTATACCTTAACAGGCTCAGAATGCCTGCCTGTATGACATGCACAAGTGTTGATTGTCAGAAGAAAAAGTGGCTTGCTAATTTGGAGCAGCAGCAGTGTAATGTGGATGTGGAAAGGGTGTGGTACCGATATAGTGGCATGGGGCCACAATAGTAGCAGAAGCAGCATAGCATAGAACATTACATTCAAGACAGTAAGTTGGCTGTCTGTAAGTAGTAGTAGTAGTAGTGGTGGTAGTAGCGGTTGTAGTTGCTTAATGGCGGCCGCAGCTATACAGAAAATGCTGGTAGGCAGGTCGCAGCAGCAGAAAGATGGTGTAATACCCCAGAGCAGGGGCATTACTATTGTTGCACTGATTTATCGTATTTCACATAATTTGGATGTAATCTTAATGTATGACATGCAATGTACCTGGTTTGCCACCACGTAGATCCATTTGTTACCACCCCCATCCTCTATACCGGCGGTGGCAGCAGCCGTACAGACCATGGATGGTATGCAGGTCGTAGCAGTGGCTTGATGGAGGTGGCAGCAGCAGCCTTACAGAACAGGATGGTAGGCACAGGCTTGGACTGGCCCACAGGGGTACAGGTAAATCCCCGTGGGCCCCTGAGCAAGGTGGACCCCTAGTCTCCCACCCCCTGCACAAGTGGCACAAAACACAGTAGACTTACTGCACTACATACATATATTCGGTGTACAGCACCTCAACCAGCCTCTGTTCATTTACAAAAAACTTGATAGATAATATAGTATATATAAAGTATATTAAAGAAACTCCCATTTATTATTATAGGCATGATCAGAGCTAAGATGACTTCTAGGTATAGACTAAAGCTACCAATGTCCTCTTTTCCCCAGGACCTACCTTCTCAAAGTTGCTGCAGGGACCCCCACATTTAATCATCTGGTAGCATCTTGCTTCTGTGTGAGCAGGTAATATTTGAATGTATCCGTACGGTGGTCCCCCAAAATAAATTTTACTGGTGAGCCCTAGGCACCACAGTCCGATACTGGGTAGGCAGGTCGCAGCAGTGGCATGATGGCAGCAGGCAGGCGGACAGCAACAGTCGAAAGATGGGGTGCCACCAGCAAGGCAAGATCTATTCGTCGTAAACAGCCAGCGGAGTGTGAAAATCCTCGCTTTTGGTTCTATCAGACTGTGGGATATCATTGTGGGTTCTTTGTCCCCCCTCCCCTACTCTACTCTGACTGCCAACACCCCCAAATGCCCCTAATGCCAATACCGCAGCTAGAGGAGCCGCTACTACCACAAACAACAACAGCGCTTTGTCTGGAGTCTACAGCCTCCTCCTCCACCACCTCCTCAGGGCAGTACAAATGCTAACTGCTCTCACAAAAGTCATCAACAGGAAGACTCTCTTGACTATAGGCCATAGGGCATGGTGGGGTTTACTTGCCACTTCTTAGGAAAAAGGAAGATGACCTGCAGTGTCCCACTACCCTCGTGGGGACTGCAAAGTTGTTGTGTAATGCTTTGTATTTCATATATAGCCTGTTGTTGTGCGGCAATGCATCTTTATGTATAATCCCTGCTTACTGGTGTATTTAGATTGCATTACATTGAGCCTACCACTAGGGGGAGATAACACCTCCCTTATATATAGCTCAGCTCAGGGCTAGCCAGTTAGTTCCACACCAGTTGTGTCCAGTTCAGTCTGGAGTCTTGATCCCTGAGTTGATGTGCTCCATACACTCAGCAGGATATTAAATTCAAAGAATTCTAAAGAAGGAGACCCCCAAAGGGTTACGGCCATCTCCGCAAGCGCCTTAGGACCTTTGGATTCAAGAGTGAAGGATTCACCAGCCTCCGGCAACCTCACTAACCTGCACTGGGATAACCAGGACCAGCCTAGAAGTCCTCTACCAGTAAGGTTACAAACTTATATAATTTAATAGCTAGAGAGACAGACATTACAGGTCAGCAGTGGACCTGTAGCAGCTTTTCCTCTGTCCATCTTATAAAGAGACTGTTTAATACTTTGATGTTACTGTTACCAGGAACAACGTTCAGTATAAGTTATAATTTGGATTTCACCAGCCTTGTCTCAGTTTTCAGTTCCTCAATTAACACTACAGTAAATGGTTATACCACCACAAAAAGTACTGGAATCACGACTACAAGGGACCTTGCCATAGACACATTAATACAGACAATCAAGGGCACCTGGAACCACCATCTGGCCAGTGTCCCTCACACCAGAGTGTGCCCCAGAGAATCCTTGTGCCGTTCTCTTCACTTATGTGAACCTGCCCAGGGACGACATAACCGTGAGTAACCAGAACTGTATTTACCTCGGCCCACCTATTGCTCACACCGTGACCTCACGCATAATTTCCCTGCTAGGTCTGGCATACCGCATAATTAAAATTAGCGTCACTACGAACACGGTTTCTGATAAATTCCTTTGTGCCTTTAATGAACTGTGTGAACAGCACTTGCAAAACCCTGCATCATTATAGACTGCCTATTGTGAATGAGCCCCAACTGTTTATTGCTTTTATTGGGCCAAAAGACTTTTCAGATTGCTTATAAACTGTCTGCATGTATTGCGCTATCCTTCTACTACAAAACCGCATCATTAAAACTGCAAAATTGTGGATTTTAAAGAGTTAGTAGTGCTGCTTGCTGTATTTGAATTGACTGTTTTGCACCTAAAATAGCCGCCTGAAGGACTTGTAATTGTTTGCTGCGCCATCACTGAGCAGCTTGGCGGTAAAAACCAAGTTACACCCCCTTCCAGTGCAGAGGAAGTTGGTGCACCGCCCCATATGCAAAGTAATTATTGTAAGTGCCGCCTACCACTCCTGTAGCGGTCCGGGGAGGCCGGGCTGTATGCAAATTGTGGCACCGCCCCTTCTGGCTTTGGAATCGCATTGAAGAGACGCCGCGCACGGGACTTGCATGTGACATACTGTCACGCATCGCGAGATCTGGTGTGCGTGCAAGAGAAAGGAGGATCGACATTGCCAGCCAGCCTCCACGGGGATAAAAGCAAGTAGAAGCCCGATCTTACTCCTCAGCTTGTAAAAGTTCTCCATCAGTAACAAGGGGGCATTTACTAAGAATTGTCTTAAATAGTAACCTCCGGCCTGCACCTATCGCTCGTCTTAAAGGCCCATACACCCACAACGGTTGCCTATAGAAACCCCATTAAAAAATCGCATAAAGTAAAATTTCGCCTGCAGCATTTAAATAAACTGTCATTGCCATGTCTGTTCAGGAAGAAGCCGTGCAGCCTGACCTCAGCGGATCCCCTGCAGCAGCCGCAGCTGGCTCCAGTACACCGCCAACAGCTGCAGCAGCCAGCATGATTCCACTAACCATGCCATTCTACTTTGGAGCCCCTAGGTTCCCCAGATACTCTGGGGAAGCTCACACCCTAAGATTTTAAAGAGAAAGTCCCAACTGGATTCCCAGATACGTAGAATCCCGTCCGGAAGTAGCAATCCGAATTAACGGAATTCCCTTTGTCGCCCTACTGGACACCGGATCTCAGGTTACTACCATCCTACAGCCTGCATTTGATAAATACTGGGACCAGAGCCAACTTACGCAACCACCAGAATCCTGGTTCGATCTTACAGCCAGGAACAGGAAACCTGTGCCAATACATGGTTATTGGGAGCCAACTCTGCAAGTAGGAGAAACCACCCTACCTCGACAAGGTATTATTGTTGTACAAGACGGAGACTAAGGTGGCTCTTCAGTAATCCTTGGAATGAATGTCCTTAGGAAATGTTACACTGAGATGCTTGAGGCATTACGCCAATCTATGCCTACTGCTTCACCTGCCTCCAAAAGGGTCATACAACAGACCATCCGTGTGCTAAGCACACAACAGAGATTTGCCAATGAGAAAGGAGAAATCTGCTGTGTCCACATCTGAGGTAACCAGCCTGTGATCCTTAAACAAAATACTGAGACACTCATATGGTGCCATGCCGCCCTGGGAAATCAAGGTCAAGACTCACAAGCCATGGTAGAGCCCTTTGCGCTAGACGATCATCCCCTAGTCAGAGCTGCAAGGAGCTTAGTGACTGTTTCCCAAGGTAAAGTGCCTGTCCATCTCATAAACCTGAATGATCACCACGTTACCCTCACTAAACCTTATCCTGTTGTTCGCTTATTGCAGGTCTCTCTCCAAGATGTTATCATCGTGCCTGCAATTAAAGTAGAACAATCTGCACTGAGCTCCAGTACTCCAGAACATGCTCCGCCTGCCTCATGGTGGGATGAACTTAACGTGGGAGACAGCTCTATGCCCAAAAAACAAATTGAAGGAGTTTTGGACATGTGAAGGAACATCATCAAGCCTTCATTAAGCACTCTACGAATTATGGGGAAGTCCGTGGGATCAAACACACTATCCCTATCGGCTCTTACCCTCCAATAAAAGAAAGGTACCGACCTATACCACCAACAATGTACCAATCTGTGAAACAAATTATCTGAGAGATGAAGGATTCCAATATTATCCAAGACAGCCATAGTCCATGGGCTGCATCCCTAGTTCTTGTCCGGAAACAGGATGGCAATATCAGGTTCTGTGTGGATTACCGAAAAATTAATCAATTAACCCTGAAGGATGCCTATCCCTTACCCAGGATTGAAGAATCCCTGAAAGCACTGGGGTCATCAGCCTATTTCTCTACCCTTGAAAAATGTGCAACTTGATGTACTGGCAAGTCCCCATGGATCCTGAAATCCAAGAGAAAACAGCTTTTACCACCCACATGGGCCTATTCGAATTTAATTACATGCCCTTTGGACTTTGTAATGCACCAGGAACATTTTAACAACTAATTGAACGCTGTTTAGGCCATAGAAACTTTGAGACTGTCCGACTCTACCTGGACGATGTCATTATTTATTCCAAATCCTATGAAGACCACTTGAAACACGTTGCAGAAGTCTTACAAGTCCTCATTAAACATGGACTTTAAGATCAAACCATCTAAGTGCTACCTGTTGAAGCCAGAAGTCAAGTACCTGGGACATATTGTCAGTGCAGAAGGCGTTAAACCAGATCCGGAAAAGTTAGCTGCCCATGAGAATTGGCCTACTCCTACCACAGTAAAGGAGGCGAGAAGTTTCCTTAGTTCTGCAGGGTACTACAGACGCTTCATCCCTCACTTCGCTCAGATTGCTAAGCCAATTCAGGAACTCCTAAGAGGACACCCAAAGAAGTATCAGAAGATGCAGATACCTGTGGAGTGGAATGAAGACAGGGAAGTTGCCTTCCAGCTCTTGAAAAATAAGCTGACCAAACCACCTGCTTTTGGATATCCAGATTACCAACAGCCCTTCCATCTCTACACTGATGCCAGCCAGAAAGGCCTGGGAGCTGTCCTGTCTCAAGTGCAAGAAGGTAAAGAGATAGTAATTGCTTATGCTAGCAGATCCCTAAAAGGAGCTGAAAAGAATGACCGTAACTACAGCTCTTTTAAGTTAGAGTTAGGCCTCTTTCACACTTGCGTTGTCCGGATCCGGCGTGTACTCCACTTGCCGGAATTACACGCCGGATCCGGAAAAACGCAAGTGTACTGAAAGCATTTGAAGACGGATCCGTCTGTGAGACCAAGACCAAGGTAACAAGGGAGGGAGGGGGGGCCGGGGTGGCCGCACACTGGCCACCAATGAAATTAATACAATAGAGGGAGGGGGGCTGCACACTGGCCACCAATAAAGTGGTGCCTTTCAATGGGCATTCATTCCGGATCCGGCCTTGCGGCAAGGGTTCCGGATTTTTGGCCGGAGCAAAAAGCGCAGCATGCTGCGCTATTTGCTGCGGCCAAAAAACGTTCCGTTCCGGAACGGAAGACATCCTGATGCATCCTGAAGGATGGACTGTCCATTCAGAATGCATTAGGATAATCCTGATCAGTATTCTTCCGGCATAGAGCCCCGACGACGGAACTCTATGCCGGAAGACAATAACGCAGATGTGAAAGAGCCCTTACTCGCACTTGTGTGGGCTGTCACCGAAAAATGTAAGGACTACCTTACAGCAACTCCCTTCATAGCTTTCACCGATAACAACCCACTGGCGCATCTCAATACAGCCAAGCTAGATGCCTTAGAACAAAGATGGGCCTCACGTCTTGCTAACTACAACTACATTATAAAATACAGAACAGGCAAATCCAACGAAAATGCAGATGGCTTATCTCGCCTGTCTACCAAGGAAGATCCTACTGCACACATAGATGTCTGGGAAGAAGTGGAGATGCCTAATTTTTATAAAAACTTTGCCCAACAAAGCATCCTCTCCATCAAAAACAAAACAAAAGAGTCCTAAATCCCCATCTACAGAACAATCCGGAATCTCAAATTGAAAAGGAGAGATGGATCAAACTTCAGTCAGAAAGTAGAGTAATAGGAGAACTACATGACTTCCTCACCATGGAAGAACACCTGAGAGAATCCGCAGAAGAAATGCAGACCTAGAACTGTTGAAGCTGTGGAGACACTGGAAACAACTCTTTCTGCAGAAGGGCCTACTATTGAGAAGAAGACTGGATCCAGTTACCTATGACAGGGTATTCCAAATCCTAATACCCCACCGGAATGCAAGCATCATTCTTGAGATGCACCATGACAAATCAGGACACTTTGGCGTGCAGAAGACAGAAGCTACCGTCAGTAGACGATTCTATTGGATTGGAATGCGAGAAAACATTGAGAAGTGGTGTCGAGAGTGTTCTGCCTGTGCTATTGGACAAGGTGAAAAGCATGACTAAAAAGCACCCTTACATTCTATTGTAAGCCAAAAACCGTTGGAGATTGTTGCAATTGACCATGTAAACCTGGAACCAAGTCGCTCAGGATACACATACGCTATGACCATCATTGACCACTACACCAAATTTATTGTAGCCGTACCTGTTAAGAACTTGACCGCTAAAACAACTGCAGTTGCCTTCTGGAAGCATTTTTTGTTACCATAGGGATGTCCAGAAAAAATCCTTACAGATCAAGGATCTGCCTTTGAATCGCAACTCTTCAAAGAACTGTGTTCACAATTGCCAGAAAATCAGAACAACAGTTTTTTTTGTGAAAAAATGAACCAGACCCTAATAGTAATGCTTAGAGCTGTGCCATCTGCTACCAAGAATGATTGGCCTACTCGTCTACCTCAATTGACGTATACCTATATAAATACCACTCACTGTTCCACAGGGTATACACCTTACTATCTCATGTTTGGCCGACGAGGTAAACTACCTGCTGACCATACTTTGGACGTACAAGTGCCTGATGCCATCAATCCATTGACAAAAACTCATTGGGTGAGCGAGCACCAAAAACATCTCGCTGATGCACAAGAAAGTGTTCACCACCACATGGAACATGCACACAAGAAGCAGCAAAAAGATTATGACCAATCTGCCAAAGCAGAGCCTCTTGAAATTGGTGATTATGTGTGGCTAAATAACAGTCATCGCAACAGCAAGTTGGACAGTAAGTGGGAAAGAGATCCCTACATCGTTCCAGCTATCCCTAATCCAGCAACTGACACCTATGAGATCACCAGAGAAAACAAATAGCCTCAAATAGTTCATCACAATCGCTTGAAACTGTGTAACAAGGAGAAAGATACTCCAGGAGGAATCCTTCCAGATGTTACAGAGGAATATCAGCCTCCAATTCAAGTGCCTGAACTACCAGTTAAGTCTGTAGAGCCTATTCAAACTGTTGAAAAACTAATGACTGAAACAGATCCTCTAAAATGGTTCCTTACACCATGGTTAAACATTGCTGTGCCTGCTCCAGTCAGTTCAGTGTCACGTCAGCCAGTGAAACCACCTCAAGAAGAAGTTTCAGTAGTGCAAGAAACTCCAGAAGTACCAAGTCCCCTTACGCCAAGGCCAGAGGGAGGACCACCACTTCGCAGATCCAGTCGGATTACCAAGGGACAACCATCTGGTAATAACTGCAAACCCAGAGGAGAATGCTTCCAGCCATTCCAGTTTAATGTGGATTACATTTTCGCTTCTTGGTGAGACTACAGAGCCTGGGTAAGAGACTTCTTGACTCTGATTATTTGCCTTACTCCAAGGACTACAGTCTTCTTTGTTTTGTTGTCACAACGTTCAGGTCTGTGCCCGGATATAGACTCAAACATACCTGAGCCTCTGTGTTGTTCATAGTCTTTATATCCCCTATGCTCAGGGAACTGACTCATGCCCTGTGAGCCTCCTGACCTACATCCCTGTTCATTATTTCCCCATTATGGACTATCCTGGTGTATAATTGTTCTGCTGTGCCAGGTCAGCGCCCCTGTTCACCAGTCTCCAGAGGGAAGAAACTATGCCCCTTTTCACTTGTTTACCACCATTCTTGATGTTTGCTTGATATTTACAATTGTGCCTAACCAATTGCTCTTCAGATCTCAATAAAAAGTATTGTTATGGGTTATGGTACTGTTCTTCATACCTGTAGGATTGTTCTCTTTTTGTATTTTTCAGAAGACCTTCCTCTTCGTGTTGACAGTGACACGGGTTAAACAAGGGGGTATGCAGTGTCCCACTACCCTCGTGGGCACTGCAAAGATATTGTGTAATGCTTTGTATTTCATATATAGCCTGTTGTTGTGCTGCAATGCACTTTATGTATAATCCCTGCTTACTGGTGTATTTAGATTGCATTACACTGAGCCTACCACTAGGGGGAGATAATACCTCCCATATATTTATATATAGCCCAGCTCAGGGCTAGCCAGTTAGTTCCAGACCAGTTGTATCCAGTGCAGTATGGAGTTTTGATCCCTGAGTTGAAGTTCTCCATTCACTCAGCAGGATATTAAATTCAAAGAATTCTAAAGAAGGAGACCCCCAAAGGGTTACGGCCATCTCCACAAGCGCCTTAGGACCTTTGGATTCAAAATTGAAGGATTCACCAGCCTTCGGCAACCTCACTAACCTGCACTGGGATAACCAGGACCAGCCTAGAAGTCCTCTACCAGTAAGGTTACAAACTTATATAATTTAATAGCTAGAGAGACACCCATTACACCTGTCAGCAGTGGACCTGTAGCAGCTTTTCCTGTGTCCATCTTAGAAAGAGACTGTTTAATACTTTGATGTTACTGTTACCAGGAGCAACGTTCAGTATAAGTTATAATTTGGATTGCACCAGACTTGTCTCAGTCTTCAGTTCCTCAATTAACACTACAGTAAATGGTTGTACCACCACAAAGGGTACTGGCGTCACGACTACAAGGGACCTTGCCATAGGCACATTAATACAGACCATCAAGAGCACCATAAACCACCATCTGGCCTGTGTTCCTTACACCAGAGTGTTCCCCAGAGAATTATTGTGCCGTTCTCCTCTTCACTTATGCGAGCCTGCCCAGGGACAACGTGACCGTGAGTAACCAGAATTGTATTTAACTCGGCCCACCTATTGCTCACACCGTGACCTCACGCATAATTTCCCTGCTAGGTCTAGCATAGCGCAGACCCACTAGAAAGAAGTAGTGAATATTGAGAGGACTCCACTGAAAGCCTTCTTTGGGGATGCCAGGGAGGAGCAGGAGGAACGCTGTGACCCCTAGCACTATAGCATGGTGTCGGACTCTGAAGTCAACCCAGACAGCTCTGTAGAAAGAAAAATAAAAAAGTTCAGAACCTTGGGATGCTGTGATACAAAAAGGTTTTTGTCTTTTAAAAAAGAGCTTTTATTGCGCAAAAGTAGTAAAACATTAAAAAACTATATGTATTTGGTATTGTTGTAAATAACCATACTGACCCAGAGAATAAAGTTATCATGTTATTTATGCTGAAAAATGTGTGCCCCAAAATATATAACGTAAATGTAAAAACTCAGTGGCTGTATTGCTATTTTTTATTATCCCCTTCTCAGAAAGAGTTAATGGTAAGTTATAAGTACCCCAAAATGGCATAATTAACCCTTTGGATAAGTTTGTTCATTTTTGCGTTTTCATTTTTCTTCCCTATTTTCCTGGAGCCCTAACTTTTCTATTTTTCTGTTCACATATCCATATAAGGGTTAATTTTTTAAGGGACAAGTTGTACTTTCTAATGCCACTATTTAATATGGCATACAATCTAGTGGGAAGCAAGGAAAACATTTCAAATGGGATAGAATTGGAAAAAAATTCAATTCCTCCACCATTTTACAGGTTTTATCTCAGGTGTTCCTTTTGTGGCAAAACTGACCTGAACCCCTTCATTCTCTGGGTCAGTACAATTACAATGATACCGCATATGTATAGACTGTAAAGAATAAATCAAGGCAACTGGACTTACTGTAGATTTCTTGAAAACGTTTCACTCATTCTTCCAACGAGCTTTCTCAATTCTGAGTGACAAAATTTTATAAAGAATAGTGATGAGCGGGAGGTGCCATATTCGATTTCGCGATATTTCGCGAATATTCGAATGAATATTCGTGTTATATTCGTTGAAATCGAATATTCGCAATTATTCCAATTATCACGAATAATATGCGATTTATTTTTCGCGTATTGCGATTATTTATCTTGATAGTATAAGGCAACGTTCCTATGCTAATTGACTATGGCTAGGCTAATTTGTGTATTTTACGAAATTTCGTAATATTGCTCTAACTTCGTCTCTTAGAATATTACGAATATTCTAAAAGAAGAAGTTAGAGCAATATTACGAATATTCTAAAAGACGAAGTTAGAGCAATATTACGAAATTTCGTAAAATACACATATAGATTGTAATTTAGCTAATATAGTGCTATAATCCCTTTTTTTTCCTCTAATTTTTTTTTGCCTCTTCTGAACTTCTGAACTTAAGTTTTGTAAAATATGTACACTATTAAAAAATATTACTATAGCAGTATATTAGCTTAAATACAATCTATGTGTATTTTACGAAATTTAGTAATATTGCTCTAACTTCGTCTTTTAGAATATTACGAATATTCTAAAAGACGAAGTTAGAGCAATATTAAGAACATTTGCAAAAGTCGAAATTGCGATGCGAGTAATATAACACGAAATAATCGCATGAAGATTTCAACTTAGCACTGCTATATTCCATATTCTAGCCTAATATGGAATATAGCTGTGCTAAGTTAGCACTGCTATATTCCATATTAGGCTAGAATATGGAGTATAACAGTGCTAAGTTGAAATCTTCTTGCGATTATTTCATGTTATATTACTCGCATCGCAATTTCGACTTTTGCAAATGTTCTTAATATTGCTCTAACTTCGTCTTTTAGAATATTCGTAATATTCTGAAAGACGAAGTTAGAGCAATATTACGAAATTTCGTAAAATACACATAGATTGTATTTAAGCTAATATACTGCTATAGTAATATTTTTTTATAGTGTACATATTTTACAAAACCTAAGTTCAGAAGAGGCAAAAAAAAATTTGAGGAAAAAAAAGGGATTATAGCACTATATTAGCTAAATTACAATCTATATGTGTATTTTACGAAATTTCGTAATATTGCTCTAACTTCGTCTTTTAGAATATTCGTAATATTGCTCTAACTTCGTCTTTCAGAATATTACGAATATTCTAAAAGACGAAGTTAGAGCAATATTAAGAACATTTGCAAAAGTCGAAATTACGATGCGAGTAATATAACACGAAATAATCGCATGAAGATTTCAACTTAGCACTGCTATATTCCATATTCTAGCCTAATATGGAATATAGCACTGCTAACTTAGCACTGCTATATTCCATATTAGGCTAGAAAATGGAATATAGCAGTGCTAAGTTGAAATCTTCATGCGATTATTTCGTGTTATATTACTCGCATCGCAATTTCGACTATTGCGAAATTTCGTAAAATACACATATAGATTAGATTGTAATTTAGCTAATATGGAATATAGCAGTAAGTTGAAAACGCCACTGACTGGAGCAGCCAGGAAGCCAGGAATCCAAAGGACAGGTAAGAGCAACTTTAGGGAAGTGGGAAAGAAAAAAATATAATAATAAAAAAAAAAAAAAAACGAATATTCGATTTTGCGAATATATAGAACGATATTCTAAATATTAGCGAAATCTCGAAATTATGATATTCGAGAAAAAAATTCGCAATTCGAATATTCGTGCTCAACACTAATAAAGAAAAGTTTAGGTAAGAGAAGCAATAAAAAAATGTCTAATCGGCCATTGTGATACTTTTTTCTGTTAAACCATTCGCCATATTGGAAAAGTATTTTTATATTTTAATAGTATGGGTGTTTTCAGATGTGGTGATGCCCATGATATTTATAAATTTTTATTATTTATGTGGTTTTTTTTTTATTCTAAGGAAAGGGGAGTGATTAAATTTGTTAGATTTATATATATTTTTTTTACTTTTTTTTTAGCTTTTTTATGCTTTTGTAGTCCAGTGTATTTTTATTCAATATTACCACACTCTTTATACGAGCATGGTAATATATGAATTGCTCATTTCTTATAAGAATCGCAGCTCTAATATGCTGGTAGACCACAATGACCTTACGGACTGAATGCCAATTTGACCCAGACAATAGTGTTAGAATAAAATTTAACTTTTAATCACTATTTAATAAAATACATATTAAGTGAGGCAAACAATAAAGGAATTAGTTCTTTGGTTTCTAAGGAATTAGTTCTTAGGTTTTAGATCTACTGCCAGCCTGTCTCTCTGAGCTAAAATCAGTGCTACATTCAGTCTCATTAGTGGTGGTGATGCGCCAAATAATAACCAAGTGTGACAGGAAACTGTTTATTTTTAATTCCTTTTCTGTTTGGCTCATTTGGTATGTCTTTTATTAAATAGTGATTAAAAGTTAAATTTTATTCTAACACTATTGTCTGGGTCAAGTTGGCATTCAATCCGTAAGGTCATTGTGATCTATTATGTAAATATGCCTATACCCAAATAGGGTCTTTCTTTGTGGATATCTAATATGCTGGGTCTCTTCAAAGAGACCCTGTGTATTAAATTGAATTGCTGGCATCCCCATTGGCCGCAGGGGGAAGCCGGTAATAACCTGGAAGAGCGCACTGTTTGGATGCTGTGATTACACTTGATCATGGCATCTAAAGGCTTTATTGACTGTCATTAGCCATGGGTCTCTGCTGCTTGAAACAGCAGAGACCCGCCGGCCATGGCACCCACTGCATGTACAAGCGGGCCCCATGTTTACATATTATTGCAGAACCGTACATTTATGACACTGGTAGCGAAAGGAAAACCAAAAAGGGGGTCAGTCAGCACATACCAAACCGCAGTAGCACATTGCAATGGCAAGGAACAACATTAAAAGACAGAAACATGCAATGCGACAATAAACTGCAATATAAAGTACAAAATTGCATAATAATAACAAGTGCTACACTATAAGTGCGAGATACTTGGCAAATCGTTTTGTACAAAATTATTTGAGCCCTTCTGGCGAGCGTCAAGGCGATCTTTGTTAGACGGGTTCCTACGCTAAATTCTACCTGTTAGGTGCCATGACGGCTACCATACACTTCAGGGAGTGTAGGTTCCACATTCCTGCATTGAATACTACCTATTAGGTGCCATGACGGCTACCATACACTTCAGGGAGTGCAGGTTACACAGCAGGCCCACTCCACAACACCACCGGCGCCAAACAGCTACCAAGGAGTGAGAGTCCCACTCCTGGTGCCATGGCTTCAGTGAATGAGGGGGAGCAGGCCTGACTATGTACTAACACTAATTAAAATCAGCCTGTGGAGCAGACAGGGTGGTCAGGAGTGCATGACTGAGGAGGCAGCCACACCTCCAATACAGACTGCAAAGAAAAACCAAAAAGGGGGTCAGTCAGCACATACCAAACCGCAGTAGCACATTGCAATGGCAAGGAACAACATTAAAAGACAGAAACATGCAATGCGACAATAAACTGCAATATTATGTACAAAATTGCATAATAATAACAAGTGCTACACTATAAGTGCGAGATACTTGGCAAATCGTTTTGTACAAAATTATTTGAGCCCGTCTGCCGAGCGTCAAGGCGATCTCTGTTAGACGGGTTCCTACGCTAAATTCTACCTGTTAGGTGCCATGACGGCTACCATACACTTCAGGGAGTGTAGGTTCCACATTCCTGCATTGAATACTACCTGTTAGGTGCCATGACAGCTACCATACACTTCAGGGAGTGCAGGTTACACAGCAGGCCCACTCCACAACACCACCGGCGCCAAACAGCTACCAAGGAGTGAGAGTCCCACTCCTGGTGCCATGGCTTCAGTGAATGAGGGGGAGCAGGCCTGACTATGTACTAACACTAATTAAAATCAGCCTGTGGAGCAGACAGGGTGGTCAGGAGTGCATGACTGAGGAGGCAGCCACACCTCCAATACAGACTGCAAAGAAAAAACAAAAAGGGGGTCATCAGCACATACCAAACCGCAGTAGCACATTGCAATGGCAAGGAACAACATTAAAAGACAGAAACATGCAATGCGACAATAAACTGCAATATAAAGTACAAAATTGCAGTTTATTGTCGCATTGCATGTTTCTGTCTTTTACTGGTAGCGAAAGGGTTAAAAACAACTTGTCATGCAAAAAACAAGCCCTCATACATCTACATAGATGGATAAAAAAGTTGTAGCTCTTGGAAGGCGACAATTAAAATATGAAAAAAGCAAGCCAATGAGGAGCCAGTGCAGAGGATGAGAGTGGTAGTGGCCCTGATGAGATTTTGTTTCATGGTGTACTCCCTCAGCCAGTTGCTCCCTGGGGTTCAGTGAAGTGAAAGTGTAGATTTCCCTGGCCAGAAGTAAATGTATAACAGTCTCTCTTTGCAGTTTTTTAATTCCAGATAAGGAGGTACGGTAGCTGGTTGGATGGCAATAGGTTGGCACTAACAGACACTTGGGGATATTGGTGTCCACTGTAGTACAGGCTTAATGTTTGGTCTACCGATAGTTTAGGTAGATGGTAGTGTTGTCCCTCACCTTGCAGCAGTGTCTATAAAAGCTTTATTTCACAATTCACTCTACTGTCTTGTCTCTCAAGTGTTTCTTGAGGTAGGATTAAATTGTTATCGCAGAAGAAGAACATCTGGGTCTTGAGTTTCCCACACAAGGGAATAAGATACGGTTTCAGGGAGTGGGAGCTCTGCATATGTTTCCTCAAACCCCACTATCAGAACAGGAAGTGGCTAGACTGGAATTCCACCTCCAGGCAGGAAGTAGGACCAACCCGCTCCTATCAAGATAGAAGGAACTGGGTACTTAGCCCTGTTCCTGCCAACCATTGCCAACCATTACCACCAATGATTGAATAAATGGCATAGCATCTCATTACATTACATAATATTGCATATAAAACATTCAACAATTGCAGATACCCCCAGTTCTGGGTTACTGCAACTATCATTACTATGGGTATCTAGTTCAAGTAGTTCTAGTACAAACACAAGTAAACCCTTTATGCAATGTCAGCTGGCTCACTGCAAAGATATAAATTACAGGGTACCTCTGCCTCTTTATGGTCCTATTCATTGGAATAAATGGTTCCACTACCTCCTGTTCTATCTCTGTACTGATATGTCACCAGGTTTACAGTACTGTCCATGAACACGATTCCTGTACATAACATTGGTTTGAAGTTTACATGCCTCATTAGTGGTAATATATATTTTTGAAAGGTTCCATAAATTATAATTATTTTTCCAATCAAAAAAAGTTTATAAACCAAAAGGCAAAAAAAAATGTTTGAAGGGCAATTGTTCTTAAAATGAAACATTGAAAAATGAATAAGGCAGCCAAATATCTGGTGGTATTTTAAATTTGAAGAAAGTTATATTTAGTATTTTATTCATTATTATCTTTGTGCTGAATCCTTAAATCACCAATGTACACCAAACTTGATGGGGAGAGATCTGCTAAGTACTAGAATTAATATCTCCTAACATCAATCACAGAGAATCATTTAGATTTGTATAATGGCTCAGGCTGTTTAATACTTTGCAGGGATTGTTAGTCTTTCTTAAAAGCTTGCCTGTTTTATATACAGCGTGCCAAAAATTTGTGAATATTATGTAAATTTATACGTAATATTCTTCTTGCATACATTTTTGAGTCATTTATTTTTTTCAAGTTACATTTTCCTAGAAAAGAATGTGGTGTATGAATCTGATTATCTCTTTCATGATGATATTCTTAAATGTACATAATTCCATCACACATAAAAAAACATTACTATACAGAAATGAGCAGCAACAAGTACACATGAAATATATGCAATTTCATAGCCATGCTTTGCTAAGGCTATTATGTTTACACTTTTTACACTGTGTTCAGCATATGCATGAGATATCTCCTAATGCATACTGTGAATGTATCCTCATTTACACAGAGTGAGCCAAAAGAGTGTCTCTTAAAGGTTTCCCAGTTTGCTTCAACATCCTTTAAAACAATCTTTTGTGAAGGTTGATGTATTTTTGTAATGTACTTCTGCAGAGCGCCACCCCCCCAGAGACAATCATAGTAACATAGTTTATAAGGCTGAAAAAAAAGACATCTGTCCATCCAGTTTGGCCTGTTATCCTGCAAGTTGATCCAGAGTAAGGCAAAAAAAAACTGAGGTAGAAGCCAATTTTCCCCAGGGGAAAAAAAATTCCTTCCCGACTCCAATCAGGCAATCAGAATAGCTCCCTCGATTAACTACTAGAGATGAGCGAATCGAATCTGATGAAGTAGAATTCAATCCGAATTTCAGGAAAGGTTTGATTCGCACCAAACCCGAATATCCTCATGATTCGTGGTAACGAATCACATTTTTTACTAAAATGTCTGCTGCACGTGTGAGGACATAGAGCAAGGAACTCTGGGAAAGCTGGATCACCCATAATTAGGGATGAGCGAACTCGAACTGTATAGTTCGGGTTCGTACCGAATTTTGGGGTGTCCGTGACACGGACCCGAACCCGGACATTTTCGTAAAAGTCCGGGTTCGGGTTCGGTGTTCGTCGCTTTCTTGGCGCTTTTGTGACGCTTTCTTGTAGCCAATCAACAAGCGTCATACTACTTGCCCCAAGAGGCCGTCACAGCCATGCCTACTATTGGCATGGCTGTGATTGGCCAGAGCACCATGTGACCCAGCCTCTATTTAAGCTGGAGTCACATAGCGCCGCCCGTCACTCTGCTCTGATTAGCGTAGGGAGAGGTTGCGGCTGCGACAGTAGGGCGAGATTAGGCAGATTAACTCCTCCAAAGGACTTGATTAATCAATCGATCTGCAGCTGTGCATCATTGAGCTGCTGAAATTCAATTGCTCACTGTTTTTAGGCTGCCCAGACCGTTTGTCAGTCACTTTTTTCTGGGGTGATCGGCGGCCATTTTGTGTCTTGTGGTGCGCCAGCACAAGCTGCGACCAAGTGCATTTAACCCTCAATGGTGTGGTTGTTTTTTGGCTAAAGCCTACATCAGGGTGAAGCTGTCACACCAAGTGCATTTAACCAGCAATAGTCTGTTTATTTTTTGGCCATATACTACATCAGGGGCAAGCTGCGCGTGTCACCAAGTGCATTTAACCCTCAATGGTGTGGTTGTTTTTTGGCTAAAGCCTACATCAGGGTGAAGCTGTCACACCAAGTGCATTTAACCAGCAATAGTCTGTTAATTATTTGGCCATATACTAAATCAGGGGCAAGCTGCGCCCGTCACCAAGTGCATTTAACCCTCAGTAGTGTGGTTGGTCAAGCTGTCACACCAAGTGCATTTAACCAGCAATAGTCTGTTCATTTTTTGGCCATATACTACATCAGGGGCAAGCTGCGCCAGTCACCAAGTGCATTTAACCCTCAGTAGTGTGGTTGGTCAAGCTGTCACACCAAGTGCATTTAACCAGCAATACTCTGTTCATTTTTTGGCCACATACCACATCAGGGGCAAGCTGCGCCTGTCACCAAGTGTATTTAACCCTCAATGGTGTGGTTGTTTTTTGGCTAAAGCCTACATCAGGGTGAAGCTGTCACACCAAGTGCATTTAACCAGCAATAGTCTGTTCATTTTTTGGCCATATACTACATCAGGGGCAAGCTGCCCCCGTCACCAAGTGCATTTAACCCTCAGCAGTGTGGTTGGTCAAGCTGTCACACCAAGTGCATTTAACCAGCAATAGTGTGGTTATTTTTTGGCCATATCCCAGTCTAATTCTGTCACTAAATCCATACCGGTCACCCAGCGCCTAAATACTAGGCCTCAAATTTATATCCTGCTAAATCTGTAGTTACCGCTGTACTGTTGTGGATGGGCAAGTTATTTAGTGTCCGTCAAAGCACATTTTTTGTTCAGGGTTGAAATACAATTCCCAATTTAGCAATTTCATAATTTAGTGGTTTCTGCTATATCAGAGCTATTTGAAATCTATCCCTAAAAGGGTATATAATATTCAAGGTGCACATAGGGTCATTCAGAATAACTTCACACACACGCTACTGTGCATTTCCAAGTCTAATTCTGTTAGTAAATCCATACCGGTCACCCAGCGCCTAAATACTTGGCCTCAAATTTATATCCCACTAAATCTGTCGTTACCGCTGTACTGTTGTGGCTGGGCAAGTTATTTAGTGTCCGTTAAAGCACATTTTTTGTTCAGGGTTGAAATACAATTCCCAATTTAGCAATTTCATAATTTAGTGGTTTCTGCTATATCAGAGCTATTTGAAATCTATCCCTAAAAGGGTATATAATATTCAAGGTGCACATAGGGTTATTCAGAATAACTTCACACACACGCTACTGTGCATTTCCAAGTCTAATTCTGTCACTAAATCCATACCGGTCACCCAGCGCCTAAATACTAGGCCTCAAATTTATATTCAGCTGAATTTGAATACAATACATTGGGCCAAATAATATTTTTGTTGTTGTGGTGAACCATAACAATGAGGAAAACATCTAGTAAGGGACGCGGACGTGGACATGGTCGTGGTGGTGTTAGTGGACCCTCTGGTGCTGGGAGAGGACGTGGCCGTTCTGCCACATCCACACGTCCTAGTGTACCAACTACCTCAGGTCCCAGTAGCCGCCAGAATTTACAGCGATATATGGTGGGGCCCAATGCCGTTCTAAGGATGGTAAGGCCTGAGCAGGTACAGGCATTAGTCAATTGGGTGGCCGACAGTGGATCCAGCACGTTCACATTATCTCCCACCCAGTCTTCTGCAGAAAGCGCACAGATGGCGCCTGAAAACCAACCCCATCAGTCTGTCACATCACCCCCATGCATATCAGGGAAACTGTCTGAGCCTCAAGTTATGCAGCAGTCTCTTATGCTGTTTGAAGACTCTGCTGGCAGGGTTTCCCAAGGGCATCCACCTAGCCCTTCCCCAGCGGTGGAAGACATAGACTGCACTGACACACAACCACTTATGTTTCCTGATGATGAGGACATGGGAATACCACCTCAGCATGTCTCTGATGATGACGAAACACAGGTGCCAACTGCTGCGTCTTTCTGCAGTGTGCAGACTGAACAGGAGGTCAGGGATCAAGACTGGGTGGAAGACGATGCAGGGGACGATGAGGTCCTAGACCCCACATGGAATGAAGGTCGTGCCACTGACTTTCACAGTTCGAAGGAAGAGGCAGTGGTGAGACCGAGCCAACAGCGTAGCAAAAGAGGGAGCAGTGGGCAAAAGCAGAACACCCGCCGCCAAGAGACTCCGCCTGCTACTGACCGCCGCCATCTGGGACCGAGCACCCCAAAGGCAGCTTCAAGGAGTTCCCTGGCATGACACTTCTTCCAACAATGTGCTGACGACAAGACCCGAGTGGTTTGCACGCTCTGCCATCAGAGCCTGAAGCGAGGCATTAACGTTCTGAACCTGAGCACAACCTGCATGACCAGGCACCTGCATGCAAAGCATGAACTGCAGTGGAGTAAACACCTTAAAACCATGGAAGTCACTCAGGCTCCCCCTGCTACCTCTTCTGCTGCTGCCGCCTCGGCCTCTTCTGCTGCTGCCGCCTCGGCCTCTTCCTCCGCCTCTGGAGGAACGTTGGCACCTGCCGCCCAGCAAACAGGGGATGTACCACCAACACCACCACCACCTCCGTCACCAAGCGTCTCAACCATGTCACACACCAGCGTTCAGCTCTCCATCTCACAAACATTTGAGAGAAAGCGTAAATTCCCACCTAGCCACCCTCGATCCCTGGCCCTGAATGCCAGCATTTCTAAACTACTGGCCTATGAAATGCTGTCATTTAGGCTGGTGGACACAGACAGCTTCAAACAGCTCATGTCGCTTGCTGTCCCACAGTATGTTGTTCCCAGCCGCCACTACTTCTCCAAGAGAGCCGTGCCTTCCCTGCACAACCAAGTATCCGATAAAATCAAGCCATCTGTAGCAAGGTCCACCTAACCACAGATACGTGGACCAGTAAGCACGGCCAGGGACGCTATATCTCCCTAACTGCACACTGGGTAAATGTAGTGGCAGCTGGGCCCCAGGCGGAGAGCTGTTTGGCGCACGTCCTTCTGCCGCCAAGGATCGCAGGGCAACATTCTTTGCCTCCTGTTGCCACCTCCTCCTTCTCGGCTTCCTCCTCCTCTTCTTCCACCTGCTCATCCAGTCAGCCACACACCTTCACCACCAACTTCAGCACAGCCCGGGGTAAACGTCAGCAGGCCATTCTGAAACTCATATGTTTGGGGGACAGGCCCCACACCGCACAGGAGTTGTGGCGGGGTATAGAACAACAGACCGACGAGTGGTTGCTGCCGGTGAGCCTCAAGCCCGGCCTGGTGGTGTGTGATAATGGGCGAAATCTCGTTGCAGCTCTGGGACTAGCCAATTTGACGCACATCCCTTGCTTGGCGCATGTGCTGAATTTGGTGGTGCAGAAGTTCATTCACAACTACCCCGACATGTCAGAGCTGCTGCATAAAGTGCGGGCCGTCTGTTCGCGCTTCCGGCGTTCACATCCTGCTGCTGCTCGCCTGTCTGCGCTACAGCGTAACTTCGGCCTTCCCGCTCACCGCCTCATATGCGACGTGCCCACCAGGTGGAACTCCACCTTGCACATGCTGGACAGACTGTGCGAGCAGCAGCAGGCCATAGTGGAGTTTCAGCTGCAGCACGCACGGGTCAGTCGCACTACAGAACAGCACCACTTCACCACCAATGACTGGGCCTCCATGCGAGACCTGTGTGCCCTGTTGCGCTGTTTCGAGTACTCCACCAACATGGCCAGTGACGATGACGCCGTTATCAGCATTACAATACCACTTCTATGTCTCCTTGAGAAAACACTTAGGGCGATGATGGAAGAGGAGGTGGCCCAGGAGGAGGAGGAGGAGGAGGAAGAGGGGTCATTTTTAGCACTTTCAGGCCAGTCTCTTCGAAGTGACTCAGAGGGAGGTTTTTGGCAACAGCAGAGGCCAGGTACAAATGTGGCCAGCCAGGGCCCACTACTGGAGGACGAGGAGGACGAGGATGAGGAGGAGGATGATGAGGATGAAGCATGGTCACAGCGGGGTGGCACCCAACGCAGCTCGGGTCCATCACTGGTGCGTGGCTGGGGGGAAAGGCAGGACGATGACGATACGCCTCCCACAGAGGACAGCTTGTCCTTACCCCTGGGCAGCCTGGCACACATGAGCGACTACATGCTGCAGTGCCTGCGCAACGACAGCAGAGTTGCCCACATTTTAACCTGTGCGGACTACTGGGTTGCCACCCTGCTGGATCCACGCTACAAAGACAATGTGCCCACCTTACTTCCTGCACTGGAGCGTGATAGGAAGATGCGCGAGTACAAGCGCACGTTGGTAGACGCGCTACTGAGAGCATTCCCAAATGTCACAGGGGAACAAGTGGAAGCCCAAGGCCAAGGCAGAGGAGGAGCAAGAGATCGCCAAGGCAGCTATGTCACGGCCAGCTCCTCTGAGGGCAGGGTTAGCATGGCAGAGATGTGGAAAAGTTTTGTCAACACGCCACAGCTAACTGCACCACCACCTGATACGCAACGTGTTAGCAGGAGGCAACATTTCACTAACATGGTGGAACAGTACGTGTGCACACCCCTCCACGTACTGACTGATGGTTCGGCCCCATTCAACTTCTGGGTCTCTAAATTGTCCACGTGGCCAGAGCTAGCCTTTTATGCCTTGGAGGTGCTGGCCTGCCCGGCGGCCAGCGTTTTGTCTGAACGTGTATTCAGCACGGCAGGGGGCGTCATTACAGACAAACGCAGCCGCCTGTCTACAGCCAATGTGGACAAGCTGACGTTCATAAAAATGAACCAGGCATGGATCCCACAGGACCTGTCCGTCCCTTGTCCAGATTAGACATTAACTACCTCCCCTTAACCATATATTATTGTACTCCAGGGCACTTCCTCATTCAATCCTATTTTTATTTTCATTTTACCATTATATTGCGAGGCTACCCAAAGTTGAATGAACCTCTCCTCTGTCTGGGTGCCAGGGCCTAAATATATGCCAATGGACTGTTCCAATGTTGGGTGACGTGAAGCCTGATTCTCTGCTATGACATGCAGACTAATTCTCTGCTGACATGAAGCCAGATCCTCTGTTACGGGACATCTCTCCTCTGCCTGGGTGCTGGGCCTAAATATCTGACAATGGACTGTTGCATTGGTGGCTGACGTAAAGCCTGATTTTCTGCTATGACATGCAGACTGATTCTCTGCTGACATGAAGCCAGATCCTCTGTTACGGGACCTCTCTCCTCTGCCTGGGTGCTGGGCCTAAATATATGCCAATGGACTGTTGCAGTGGTGGCTAACGTGAAGCCTCATTCTCTGCTATGACATGCAGACTGATTCTCTGCTGACATGAAGCCAGATCCTCTGTTACGGGACCTCTCTCCTCTGCCTGGGTGCTGGGCCTAAATATCTGACAATGGACTGTTGCATTGGTGGCTGACGTGAAGCCTGATTCTCTGCTATGACATGCAGACTAATTCTCTGCTGACATGAAGCCAGATTGTCTGTTACGGGACCTCTCTCCTCTGCCTGGGTGCTGGGCCTAAATTTATGAAAATGGACTCTTACAGTGGTGGGTGACGTGAAGCCTGATTCTCTGCTATGACATAAAGACTGATTCTCTGCTGACATGAAGCCAGATTGTCTGTTACGGGACCTCTCTCCTCTGCCTGGGTGCTGGGCCTAAATTTATGAAAATGGACTGTTGCAGTGGTGGGTGACGTGAAGCCTGATTCTCTGCTATGATATGAAGACTGATTGTCTGCTGACATGAAGCCAGATTCCTCTGTTACGGGACCTCTCTCCTCTGCCTGGGTGCTGGGCCTAAATATCTGACAATGGACTGTTGCATTGGTGGCTGACGTGAAGCCTGATTCTCTGCTATGACATGCAGACTAATTCTCTGCTGACATGAAGCCAGATTGTCTGTTACGGGACCTCTCTCCTCTGCCTGGGTGCTGGGCCTAAATTTATGAAAATGGACTCTTACAGTGGTGGGTGACGTGAAGCCTGATTCTCTGCTATGACATGAAGACTGATTCTCTGCTGACATGAAGCCAGATTGTCTGTTACGGGACCTCTCTCCTCTGCCTGGGTGCTGGGCCTAAATTTATGAAAATGGACTGTTGCAGTGGTGGGTGACGTGAAGCCTGATTCTCTGCTATGACATGAAGACTGATTCTCTGCTGACATGAAGCCAGATTGTCTGTTACGTGACCTCTCTCCTCTGCCTGGGTGCTGGGCCTAAATATCTGACAATGGACTGTTGCATTGGTGGCTGACGTGAAGCCTGATTCTCTGCTATCACATGCAGACTGATTCTCTGCTGACATGAAGCCAGATCCTCTGTTACGGGACCTCTCTCCTCTGCCTGGGTGCTGGGCCTAAATTTATGAAAATGGACTGTTGCAGTGGTGGGTGACGTGAAGCCTGATTCTCTGCTATGATATGAAGACTGATTCTCTGCTGACATGAAGCCAGATCCTCTGTTACGTGACCTCTCTCCTCTGCCTGGGTGCTGGGCCTAAATATCTGACAATGGACTGTTGCATTGGTGGCTGACGTGAAGCCTGATTCTCTGCTATGACATGCAGACTGATTCTCTGCTGACATGAAGCCAGATCCTCTGTTACGGGACCTCTCTCCTCTGCCTGGGTGCTGGGCCTAAATTTATGAAAATGGACTGTTGCAGTGATGGGTGACGTGAAGCCTGATTCTCTGCTATGATATGAAGACTGATTCTCTGCTGACATGAAGCCAGATTCTCTGTTACGGGACCTCTCTCTTCTGCCTGGGTGCCGGGGCCTAAATATCTGAGAATGGACTGTTCCAGTGGTGGGTGACGGGAAGCCAGATTCTCTGCTATGGGACCTCTCTCTAATTGATTTTGGTTAATTTTTATTTATTTAATTTTTATTTTAATTCATTTCCCTATCCACATTTGTTTGCAGGGGATTTACCTACATGTTGCTGCCTTTTGCAGCCCTCTAGCCCTTTCCTGGGCTGTTTTACAGGCGTTTTAGTGCCGAAAAGTTCGGGTCCCCATTGACTTCAATGGGGTTCGGGTTCGGGACGAAGTTCGGATCGGGTTCGGATCCCGAACCCGAACATTTTTGGGAAGTTCGGCCGAACTTCTCGAACCCGAACATCCAGGTGTTCGCTCAACTCTACCCATAATGCCAGGCATGCAACCAATCAGCAGCCAGCCAGCCCTGTGATGTCACAGCCCTATAAATAGCCTCTGCGATCTTGGATTATTCCTTTTTCCAGTGTACTTAGTGCAGGGAGAGACGTCAGCAGGCACTAGGGACAGTGCTAGAAAAAACTTTGTTGTGCTAAAAAAACGATTTACAAGTGCAGGGCAAGATTATTCAAGGGAAAGGATAGGGAGGAATCATTCTACAGCACGTATGTTTAACAGGATTCCGTAGGGGAGGTTACAGCCTGGGTAATAGGAACAATCCTATTACACCTTGCTGCACTGACTGGGCACCCAAATTGCCATTTTATAGCTCTGTAATTCCAGCAAACAGTTCTTATTAGGGTGCAAGTGCTGTTTGATACAGGCATTAACTGGGTTTATTACAAGGAAATATTTCTACGTTTTGATTGCCCTTGTGCGGTGTAGTTATATGTTCTAAAGGATTTTTGTGCTTGTATTAGTGGGGAAAAAAGACTTATTAGCCGTTGTGTGGTGAAGTGCTAAAATTACAGCTCTTTTTGTTGTTATTAGCGGCAAAAGTAAAATATATTTGCCGTTCAGCGATGAAGTTATATGTTCTAAAGAATTTTGTGGCGTGTATTAGTGGAAAAAGAAAAAACATATTTGCCGTTCAGCGGTGCAGTTATGTTCTAAAGCCTTTTGTGGCGTGTATTAGTGGGAACAAATATATATATTTGCCGTTCAGCGGTGCAGTTATATGTTCTAAAGCCTTTTGTGGCGTCTATTAGTGTAAAAATATATTTGCCATTCAGCAATGCAGTGATAAGCTCTAAAGTCCCTTTTTTTTTGGTGTATTAGTGGGGGAAATAGGGGCTTATTAGCCATTGTGTGGTGAAGTGAGAAAATTACAGACTTTTTTGGGTTGTTTTAATTTCCTTTTTATTTATTTATTTGATCTAACAGTATGTCAGACAGAGAAGTATCAGGCACTGCACAGGGGAGTGGCAGAGGTCTAAATGTTTCTGGTGCAGGCACAGGTCACAGCAGAGTGAGGGCATATGGCAACAGGGGTCACTTCGAGAGGCCTTAGCTCCCAGTGTCAGCTAGCGGTCGTATCTTGACCAGCAATCCAGCGGTTCTTGAATGGTTGACTCGATCTTCGACTTCGTCGCAAGTAACATCAGACTCCCCCAGCCAAGAGTCGATGGGTTTGTCAGACACAACCCTTAGTTGTCATGGCCCGGGAGCAGGCCCTGTGCCCTCACCTGTCCTCAACCTGCCTCTGTCCTTTTCTGATCCCTCAGCCAAAGAAGTATTGTATGCTGTGGGCTCAGCTCCGCTATACAGTAAGGACGAGCTACTAGAAGACAGTCAGCAGCTACTGGCAAGGCAAGATGTGGAGGAGACATCCACCGCTTCCTCCACTAGGCAGGCAAGTAGTAATGAGGAGAGTGGAGTGGGAGTTGGTGTTATATAATAATGCAATATTATAAAATCCGGTGTCTCTATGATAAATCTGCAGCATGGGGGCCCACTTTCAAAATAATCCTTAAGCAGGGAGAATAGATTCCGGATGACCGGGGCGCTCCATAACCTTCCCAGGAGCTTCTGTCGGAAGCATCGGTTCATTTCTGAGACGTCCGTATAGTGAGGGAGGAATCCGAAGACCCTCTCCATATCCGTGCACCACAGGATGTCCTCCTTCCCACCCATAATGACTTGGAACTCGTGATGTTTTTCCTGACGAAGAGACCAGGGGCTGGTAGTTATGGTTCGAATCTTGATTAGCTTCGCGACTCTTCCGGGCTCCAAGCAATCTTAAAGCTTTGTCTTCTCATTGTCTTTAGCTACTAGAGGCCTGTTCATGCCAGGAAGGTTCCCCCAGAAGTATCTGGCTTGATGAGCAGTCGATAACAAACTCGCATCAATCTTGACAGGATTCGTCTCCAGGTGGAGAGAAATTGTTTTTTGGAATGCTTTCTCCATCGCAACCACGTTCTTGAATAACCAGAAGACTGGCCGATTCTCTCCAGTCTTAGGCAACACTTTATTGAGTAATCATGGAAAGTCAAAAAACTGTTGTCCACTGCCCCCATAAAGGCCTTTCCAGTGCGGGTTATCCACAGATAAGTCATTTAAAGGACTGCCGCCAATTGTCAGATCGAATTGTCCCCATTTTTCAATCTGTTTCCTGATTATATTCTGTATGTCGCCCACATATACAATCCCCCCTGGATGGCACCTCTGGTGCCATATATTTTTCAACGTTGATTCTAAGCTACATCACCCAGTGGCACACAGCCGATTTCAGGCAGTCAAGACTCCACCACCTAAGCCGAAGGGAGCTGTCTGTCCTTCCCAACATCAAACAGTCCTGATGCTCCTGCTCCTCATTCTCCTACTCCTCGTCACTCATTCCGTCAGCAATCGATCACCGAAGCGATTGCTAAGAGACAACAGTATGTGTGCACTCATCCAACGGCGCAGAAGCTGAAAGTGCTCCTAGCCAAGTTGCTGGTGCTGCAGTCCCTCCCTTTCCAAGTGGTCGACTCTGCACCTTTCAGATAACTGATGGCTTGTGCCAAGCCGAGGTGAAGAGTCCCAAGCTGTCATTTCTTTACCAAAAAGGCAGTACGAGCCCTGCACAGGCATTACAAGTAGAAAGAGGGAGGTGCTCATGCCGCTCTACAGAGCACTACTGAGACCTCATTTGGAATATTGTGCGCAGTACTGGAGACCATATCTCCAGAAGGATATTGATACTTTGGAGAAAGTTCAGAGAAGAGTTACTAAACTAGTACATGGATTGCAGGATAAAACTTACCAGGAAAGATTAAAGGACCTTAACATGTATAGCTTGGAAGAAAGACGATACAGAGGGGATATGATAGAAACTTTTAAATACATAAAGGGAACCAACAAGGTAAAAGAGGAGCGAATATTTAAAAGAAGAAAAACTGCTACAAGAGGACATAGTTTTAAATTAGAGGGCAAAGGTTTAAAAGTAATATCAAGAAGTATTACTTTACTGAGAGAGTAGTGGATGCATGAAATAGCCTTCCTGCAGAAGTGTTAGCTGCAAATACAGTGAAGGAGTTTAAGCATGCATGGGATAGGCATAAGGTCATCCTTCATATAAGATAGGGCCAGGGGCTATTCATGGTATTCAGTATATTGGCCAGACTAGATGGGCCAAATGGTTCTTATCTGTCGACACATTCTATGTTTCTATGTTTCTATGTAGAACAGAAGGTGGGCCAGTCCTTGAGCCTGTTGGTGTCTGCCAAAGTGCACGGCAGTGCTGACGTGTGGAGCTGTAACTATGGTCAGGAACAATACTTGTCATTTACGGCCCACTAGGTGAATCCTTCCTACCCAGCCACACCAGAAACTTGGCCAGGTGACGTTGCTTCCTCCTCCACATTGTAACGCCGTTGGGCCTGCGACAATGTCTGCTTCTGCCTTCTCACCCTTCACTGTGTCCTCAGCCTCCGCTTCAAGGACAATTCACAGTTCCCCTCCAGCATACTACATTTGCAGGGCTCAGCGGTGGCACGCTGTTCTGAACCTCGTTTGCTCCACAGACAGGATCATTTTTTGGGGGGTTTTGATCTGACGGATCAGAGGAAGGGCAAAATAATCAGTGACGTCAACACAAACTTACTGCTGACACCCTCTTCACTCTGTCGGGGATCTATTTGAATAATAGTTTATTAGAACAGGTTCTGTAGACATCTATGTGGAATCTGCTGACAACGGTGTAAAAGGAGTGCGCTTCTTCTTGGCGCTAAAATTGACCGAAGGCTTTAGAGGTGTAAGGCTGAGTTCATACTTGAGTTATTTGGACAGATTAGGCCCCATGACTGCCCAAACAAGTGAAGTGTGAAGTGATTTTAAGAGTGACGCTTGTCATCTGCATGTCATACTGACTCACAGATCATTAATAAATATGCTGAAGAGAATAGGGCCCAATACTGACCCCTGAGGTACTCCACTAGTGACAGTGACCCAATCTGAGTGTGTACAAATAATAACCACCCCCTGTTTTCTATCACTGAGCCAGTTACTTACCCACATACAGACATCTTCTCCCAGTCCAAGCATTCTCATTTTATATACGAACCTTTAATGTGGTACAGTGTCAAATGCTTTGGAGAAGTCCACATATACGACATCCATTGATTAGCCGCTGTCAAGTCTAGAACTTGCCTCCTCATAGAAACTGATTAAATTAGTTTGACATGGCCAATTCCTCATGAAGCCATGCTGATATGGCGTTATTTGCTTATTTTCATTGAGGTACTTCAAGATAGCATCTCTTTAAAACCCTCGACAGATGTGAAACCTAGTTTCCGGGCTCTGTTTTTGGAACCTATTTGAATATTGGCACCTCATTTGCTATGTGCCAATCCTGTGGAACACTCGCTGTCAGTATAGAGTCCTTAAATATCAGAAATAAGGGTCTGTCTATAACATTACTTAATTCTCTTAGGATACGGGGGTGTATGCCATCTGGTCCTGGCGATTTGTCTATTTTATTCTTTTTAAGACACCGCTGCACTTCTTCCTGGGTAAGACGGGGCACTTTTAATAGGGAATTTACTTTTACATTCTGTATTTCATCTGACAGTTTATTTTCCTCAGTGAATACAGTGGAGAAAAAAATATTTAATAGAGGGACGACACCTTTATATTTATGCTTTTTATCATTTATATAATTGAAAAACATTTTAGGGTTAGTTTTGCTCTCTTTGGCAATTAATCTCTCGGTCTCTAGTTTGTCTGCTTTTATTTGTTTTTTACATATTCTATTTTTTTATGATAGTTTTTCAGTGCTACCTCGCTACCCTCCTGTTTTTGTGATTTAAATGCTTTTGTCATTTATTGCTTTCTTTACAGTTCTATTTATCCACATTGGTTTTTTTCTTGTTCCTTAACCTTTTATTGCCATAAGGTATGCACCTCCCCAATTAGATTTTAGGATGTTTTTAAAAAAATCCCATTTCGTGGCTGTATTTTTATTTTTGACGACTTTGCCCCAGTTATTTAGGCCTATGGCCTCTCTTAGTTGGCTAAATTTAGCTTTCAGGTCTATTAGTTAATACTAAGTCCAGTATGGCTGAAACTCTAGTCTAGCCCTGAACCAATTGGGAAACGTAATTATCTTTGGTTATTGCCGAGAACCTGTTTCCTTTATGAGATATACAGGTTTCAGTTTCCCAGTCTATATCTGGATAGTTGAAGTCCCCCATAATAATGACCTCATTATGATTTGCCGCCTTGTCTATCTCGTTTAGTAGCAGATTTTCAGTGGACTCTAGTAAATTAGGTGGTTTATTATATACTCCTATTAGTATTTTATAATTGTTTTTGCCTCAATGTATTTCTACCCACAGTGACTCCACATGTTCATGTCCCTCACTTATATCTTCTCGGACTGTGGGCTTTAGACAGGACTTTACATAAAGATACACAGCTCCCCATCTCCGGTTTTGGCGATCCTTTCTAAACAGACTGCCACCCTTACATTAACTGCCCAGTCGTAGCTATCATCCAGCATGTCTCAGTTATTCCCACTATGTCATAGTCCTCCTCACACATGACTAATTCCAGTTCACCCGTTTTATTAGTCAGGCTTCTGGCATTAGTATACATACAATTAAGTATTTTTTTTTTACCCTACACCTTTCCTTCTGAACTGTAGTCCCTCCTTCCATTCCTCCCCCATTCCTATTACCTTCCTATTACCTTGCCTCCGGTCTATCTGCACTATTTTCCCCTCCTATAATGTAATTACCCTCCCCCGTCCCTAGTTTAAATACTCCCCCAACATTCTAGCCATCTTCTCCCCCAAAACAGCTGCCTCTTCCCCATTGAGGTGCAGTCAATCCCTATGATAGAGCCTGTAGTCGACAGAGAAGTCAGCAAAGTTCTCCGGGAACCCAAACCCCTCCTTCCTACACCAGTTCTTGATCCACTTGTTAACCTCCCTAATCTCCCGCTGCCTTTCTTGTGTGGTTCGTGGTACAGGTAGTATTCCTGAAAACATTACCTTTGAGGTCCTTGTTCTAAGCTTGTGACCTAAATCCCTAAAATAATTTTTAAGGACACTCCAACTACCTCTAACTTTGTCATTATTTCTGATATGGACCATGACTGCTGGATCTTCTCCAGCCCCTCCCAGTCAAGCGCCAGGAAGACAACACAACATTTGACAAACCTGGTCTTTGTGACAGATTGCCCTATCTGTACCCCTAATAATTGAGTCTCCCACTACCAGCAGCTGTCTGGCCTGCCCTGCTCTTCTGGTCCCCTGCTTACTGGAGCTCACATTCACCTGACTGGCAGAGGAAGGGTCCAGCTGCACCAGTGCTCTCCCTGAAATGACATCCCCCTCATCTGCCAACATTGCAAACTTGTTGGGGTGTGTCAGATCAGGGCTAGCCTCCCTGGCACTCTTCCCTCTACCCCACTTTCTAACTGTTATCCAGTTAGCTACCTCAATTTCCTGAGCCTCCTTGCTACCACCCTCCCCCACATCTACCCCACAGAGTGCTTGCTCAGTGAGCAGCAAACTCTTTTCCAAATTGTCAACACTTCTCAGTTAGATTCTCGCCTGGTTAGATACATGATGTGCGATTCCAAATGGGCAATTTGCTCACATTTTGAACAAATATATGCACCATCAAACGGCTCTTCCAGGATTGTATACATTAGACAAGATGTGCACTGGACTGCGCTGTCAATAAAGGAACACATACTAAATGGGGATTACGCAAGAATAGAGAAAAACTACAATACAGTGCAGCGATAAGAAACTGATTCAGTGTAGTCCCCTCCTAAAGTCCCTGAATCCCAAGTCACTTAATCTAAAGTCACACACTTAATACAAACACACACTTGAAATTAAAAACGCGAACACTCACAAACTCGCGTTGTTTGTCTACTTGTATAAAGTGCAGCTCTCAAACCAGTGTTTAGGAATGCCAAGTGGTATGTTGTGGCCCTAAAATTGTATTTTATTATTTATTATTAAGGTGCCTCTGCCTGGATACTGTTGCTCGCCTGGATTAGGCTCGGCAGCAACAAAGTAGTTGTAGTTGGTGGAGTAAGTAGAGTCCATACTTGGTGAAGTTTAATGGTTTTTACTTTAATAAACTTGCAACAAACTTGTATAATCCAAACAATACTTGATCTTTCTCTTAGCTCCAAAAGGCTAAGTGTAAACTGGCAGGTACTGCCATATAAGTTGCTTGTGGACCAATGAATCATTGGTCCACAAGCAAGAAGCAGGGAGGAATGATGACTTCAGATGGAAAAAAATGAAGAATATTCGAAAAACAAATACATAGCACTATATTCGAAATATACGAAATATTCTCGAAGTTGCGATATTCAAGATAAAAATTTGCTTTTCGAATATTCGCGATCAACACTAGTGGTAAGTGGCAAAAAATTCCATATGGGGTGGAATTATAAAAAGAAAACACCATTCTGTCAATTTTTATTTTTTTTATTTTTTTTTACACCACTTCCTATGCTGTAAAACTGACCTTTTATTCTCCAGGTCATTATTACTACAATCCCACATATGTGAACTTTTTCTTCCGTTTTAATACTGTTTTTTTTTTTTTTAAAGCTTTGGAAAAAAACTATTTTTTTCTTTTCATTGCCATATTCTGACCCCCATAACTTTTTTATTTTAATGTATACGGAGTTGTTTGAGGAGTCATTTTGTGCAGGGTGATGTGTACTTTTTATTGATACCATTATAGGATGTATATTCCTTTTTGATCACTCTCTTAAAAAAATTTGTGGGGGTTGAAGCAACCAACAAACGGTGAATCAGCCATTTTGACTTGTTTTTTCCATCTCGCTGTTTAAACGCAATGGATAAATATTTTTATATTTTAATAGTACGGGCATTTTTGCACACGGCAATGCCTATGGTGTTAATTTTTTTAATTATTTATGCATTTTTATTTTGGGGCAAGGGGAGTGATTTTAATTTTATATTATTTTTTTTTAAACATATTTTAAAACACTTTTTTTTTCTCTTTTTAGCACTTTTTAGTTCTTCTAGACTCCAAGGCATTAGCATTAGAGTTTATGAGAAATACACTATGTTCCTATAGAGCACTGCCACAGGCAGGGGCTCTTTAGGAACCTAAGTGTGTTAGCCCTGTACCATTCCTGAGTACAGAGGTTGACGCACACTACATCTGGCTCTCCTGATCCTTGCCGGGGGGAGCCGATACACAGTACACATTTGACTATGGCATCTGATTGGTTAAAGGTATGCGATCAACATTATCATTGATCTTCTACATTAGACCCGGGTGCTGACTGCTTAAAACAGCAGGCACCCAGCAGATATGGTGTCCGCATCACTTGCCTGTGGATACCATTTATAAATGCCTGACCGTCAATGTAAATTTACATGGGGTGGGCGGAAATGGGTTAAGGAGGCATCTTGGCCTTTGAACTAACATTGCAGTGTATAACCTGTATGCAGTGATGGCCTTGCGGTTCGCCCGGCAGTCAGTTCGCGGCAAACTTCGCTCGTTAGCAATTCGCCGAACATGTGGACATATGGTGATATTCGTGCCCGCCATATTATTTTACATTGTGAAGAACTTTGTGAAGTTTTAGCACATGGACATACCCCCTACTTTATTAATAAACCTGATCTGGGCAACATTTTACATTCAGTCTTTTGCCAGTGTAGGGAGAGGTTGCTGTGTGGAGCAGGGACAGACTGTTAGGGACACAAATCGCTAGCTAATAGGGCCACGAGTCCTTTTAAGGACTGGTATAGGTGTGCTATCGATAGGAGTGACATATTGAGGGGTGTAATATACTTACAATATACTTTCTAATATCAGCCCAAGGAGGGTGGTCCCCGCTGTTGCTACCTACTCCCAGATCTCTAATGTCAGTGGTGGTGAAAGGGACGAATCCGATGATGACGTGTCGATGGATGTCACGTGGGTGCCCACAAGAGAGGAAGAGGAGGGGAGTCCAGAGGGAGAGACGGAGCAGCAGATAGGGAGGAGAAGCAGGCATAACTTACAGTGCACAGGAGGCAAAAAGCAGACTGCTAATGTATCTAGAACGAAACATCCACCATGCACGGTCACATCTGACACTCCCAGGACGCCGGCACATGGCTCCGCAGTGTGAACTTTTTTTAATGTGTCCGCTGCTGACAATAGTGTTGCCATCTGCAGCCTGTGCTGTCAACCAACTCGGTAAGGCCCAACACTCACCAGGTACGACCGCCTTAAGAAGGCACCTGGCCTCCCATCACCGAGTCCAGTGGGAGCAACACCGTCAGAACCCACAAAGCCACACTCCCGACGCTCCCCGTCCTGCCTCTTCTCCTTCTCCTCTCTCCTCCCAGTTATCCTCCACTCCACCTTCCACTGTGCCGGCGTCGCGTTCATCTGGCAAAAGGTAGACGTCCTTGCCCCAAATGTTCGAGCGATAAAAGATGATGACGCCGGATAACCCTCTTGTCCAGCGGTTGACCGCTGGCTTGTCATAAATGCTAACCTGCCAACTACTGCCATATAAACTGGTGGATTTAGAGGCCGTTAGAAAATTTGTGGCCATTGGAACACCGCAATGGAAGTCCCCGAAAAGAAAATATTTCTCCCAGAAGGGTATCCCAGAGCTATATGGCCACGTTCAGCAGCAGATGAATGTATCTCTGGCACACACTGTCGGTGCCAAGATACATCTGCCCACAGACACGTGGTCTAGCAAACACGGTAGGGAAGGTACACAACTTTTACTGCCCACTGGGTGAACCTTCTGACAGCCATCAAACATGCAACCCATGGCACCCATGTAGATTTGGTGTTACCGCCACAGATTGCATGCAGGCCTGCCTCTTCTTCTCCACCTCCTACTCCATCCTCTCTCTCCTCCTTGGCTGACTCCTCCTTTTCCACTGCTACTGTCTCTTCCGCTGCACCCCCCAAGTTCCCCGGAACCTATTCGATGTGCCAGGTGAGACGTTGCCATTCTGTGCTGCGTCTGTTGTGCCTGGAAGCCAAGAGCCACACCAGTCCTGCACTCCTTTCAGCTTTGCGGTCACAGGCAGATCAGTGGCTAACCCCGCTCAATTTTACAGTTGGTAAAGTGGTGTGCGACAACGATGTCAATCTGCTGAGCGTGCTGAAACAGGGCAAAATGACACACGTGCTGTGCATGGCACAAGTCCTGAACTTAGTCGTGCAGCGATTCGTTGCCAAATACCCCGGGTCCAGGACGTCATGCTGCAGGCCAGGAAAATCTCTGGCCATTTTAGAAGATCTTACAAACCGGATTCCAAAAAAGTTGGGACACTAAACAAATTGTGAATAAAAACTGAATGCAATAATGTGGAGATGGCAAATGTCAATATTTTATTTATAATAGAACGTAGATGACAGATCAAACGTTTAATCCGAGTAAGGCCTCATGCACACGACCGTTGTGTGCATCCGTGGTCGTTTTGCCGTTTTCCGTTTTTTTTCGCGGACCCATTGACTTTCAATGGGTCCGTGGAAAAATCGGAAAATGCACCGTTTTGCAGCCGAGGCCGTGATCTGTGTATCCTGTCCGTCAAAAAAATATGACCTGTTCTATTTTTTTGACGGACAACGGTTCACGGACCCATTCAAGTCAATGGGTCCGTGAAAGAACACGGATGCACACAAGATTGGCATCCGTGTCCGTGATCCGTGGCCGTAGGTTGCTTTCATACAGACGGATCCGAAGATCCGTCTGCATAAAAGCTTTTTCTGATCTAAGTTTTCACTTCGTGAAAACTCATATCCGACAGTATATTCTAACACAGAGGCGTTCCCATGGTGATGGGGACGCTTCTAGTTAGAATACACTACAAACTTTGTACAAGACTGCCCCCTGCTGCTTGGCAGCACCCGATCTCTTACAGGGGGATGTGATAGCACAATTAACCCCATCAGGTGCGGCACCTGAAGGGGTTAATTGTACTATCATATCCCCCTGTAAGAGATCAGGGCTGCCAGGCAGCAGGGGGCAGACCCCCCCCCCTCCCCAGTTTGAATATCGTTGGTGGCACAGTGTGCGCCCCCCATCGGGCCCCCCCTTCCTCCCTCTATTGTTATAAATCGTTGGTGGCACAGTGTGCGCCCCCCATCGGCCCCCCTCCCTCTATAGCAGTAACAACATTGGTGGCAGTGTGCGGCCTCCCATTCCCCCCCCCTCCCATCATTGGTGGCAGCGGAGTTCCGATCGGAGTCCCAGTTTAATCGCTGGGGCTCCGATCGGTAACCATGGCAACCAGGAAGCTACTGCAGCCCTGGTTGCCATGGTTACTTAGCAATAGTACAACAGTAGAAGATTCATACTTACCTGCTTGCTGCTGTGATGTCTGTGACCGGCCGGGAGCTCCTCCTACTGGTAAGTGACAGTTCTTTAGCAATGCGCCGCACAGACCTTTCACTTACCAGTAGGTGGAGCTCCCGGCCGGACACAGACATCGCAGCAGCAAGCAGGTAACTATGAGTCTTCTACTATTGTACTATTGCTAAGTAACCATGGCAACCAGGACTGCAGTAGCGTCCTGGTTGCCATGGTTACCGATCGGAGCCCCAGCGATTAAACTGGGACTCCGATCGGAACTCCGCTGCCACCAATGATCGGGGGGGGGGGTGGATATGGGAGGCCGCACACTGCCACCAATGTTGAAACTGCTATAGAGGGAGGGGGGCCGATGGGGGGCGCACACTGTGCCACCAACGATTTATAACAATAGAGGGAGGAAGGGGGGGCCCGATGGGGGGCGCACACTGTGCCACCAACGATTTATTACACTAGAGGGAGGAAGGGGGGCCCGATGGGGGGCGCACACTGTGCCACCAACGATTTATTACACTAGAGGGAGGACGGGGGGTTCGATGGGGGGCGCACACTGTGCCACCAACGATATTCAACCTGGGGAGGGGGGGGGTCTGCCCCCTGCTGCCTGGCAGCCCTGATCTCTTACAGGGGGATATGATAGTACAATTAACCCCTTCAGGTGCGGCACCTGAGGAGTTAATTGTGCTGATCACGGCCCCCTGTAAGAGATCGGGTGCTGCCAGGCAGCAGGGGGCAGTCTTGTACAAAGTTTGTAGTGTATTCTAACTAGAAGCGTCCCCATCACCATGGGAACGCCTCTGTGTTAGAATATACTGTCGGATCTGAGTTTCACGAAGTAGCTCATATCCGACAGTATATTCTAACATAGAGGCGTTCCCATGGTGATGGGGACGCTTCAAGTTAAAATATACCATCGGATTGGAGAAAACTCCAATCCGATGGTATAAAAGAACTCCAGACTTTACATTGAAAGTCAATGGGGACGGATCCGTTTGAAATGGCACCATATTGTGTCAACATCAAACGGATCCGTCCCCATTGACTTGCATTGTAATTCAGGATGGATCCGTTTGGCTCCGCACGGCCAGGCGGACACCAAAACGACTTTTTTTTCATGTCCGTGGATCCTCCAAAAATCAAGGAAGACCCACGGACGAAAAAACGGTCACGGTTCACGGACCTACGGACCCCGTTTTTGCGGACCGTGAAAATAAACTGTCGTGTGCATGAGGCCTAAATGTATCATTTTAAAGGAAAAATACATTGATTCAAATTTTCACGGTGTCAACAAATCCCCAAAAAGTTGAGACAAGTAGCAATAAGAGGCTGGAAAATGTAAATTTGAGCATAACGAAGAGCTGGAAGACCGATTTAACACTAATTAGGTCAATTGGCAACATGATTGGGTATAAAAAGAGCTTCTCAGAGTGGCAGTGTCTCTCAGAAGCCAAGATGGGTAGAGAATCAGCAATTCCCACAATGTTGCGCAGAAAGATAGTGGAGCAATATCAGAAAGGTGTTACCCAGCGAAAAATTGCAAAGACTTTGCATCTATCATCATCAACTGTGCATAACATCATCCGAAGATTCAGAGAATCTGGAACAATCTCTGTGCGTAAGGGTCAAGGCCGTAAAACCATACTGGATGCCCATGATCTCCGGGCCCTTAAACGACACTGCACCACAAACAGAAATGCTACTGTAAAGGAAATCACAGAATGGGCTCAGGAATACTTCCAGAAACCATTGCCAGTGAACACAATCCACCGTGCCATCCGCCGTTGCCAGCTGAAACTCTACAGTACAAAGAAGAAGCCATTTCTAAGCAAGATCCACAAGCTCAGGCGTTTTCACTGGGCCAGGGATCATTTAAAATGGAGTGTGGCAAAATGGAAGACTGTTCTGTGGTCAGACGAGTCACGATTCGAAGTTCTGGGGTGCCATGTCATCCGGACCAAAGAGGACAAGGACAACCCAAGTTGTTATCAACGCTCAGTTCAGAAGCCTGCATCTCTGATGGTATGGGGTTGCATGAGTGCGTGTGGCATGGGCAGCTTGCATGTCTGGAAAGGCACCATCAATGCAGAAAAATATATTCAGGTTCTAGAACAACATATGCTCCCATCCAAACATCATCTCTTTCAGGGAAGACCCTGTATTTTTTAACAAGATAATGCCAGACCACATTCTGCATCAATCACAACATCATGGCTACGTAGGAGAAGGATCCGGGTACTGAAATGGCCAGTCTTCAGTCCAGATCTTTCACCTATAGAGAACATTTGGCGCATCATAAAGAGGAAGGTGCAACAAAGAAGGCCCAAGACGATTGAACAGTTATAGGCCTGTATTAGACAAGAATGGGAGGGCATTCCTATTTCTAAACTTGAGAAACTGGTCTCCTCGGTCCCCAGACGTCTGTTGAGTGTTGTAAGAAGAAGGGGAGATGCCACACAGTGGTAAAAATTGCCTTGTCCCAACTTTTGGGGATTTGTTGACACCATGAAATTCTGATTCAACATATTTTTCCCTTAAAATGGTACATTTTCTCAGTTTAAACTTTTGTTCCGTGATTTATGTTCTATTCTGAATAAAATATTAGAAGTTGGCACCTCCACATCATTGCATTCAGTTTTTATTCACAATTTGTATAGTGTCCCAACTTTTTTGGAATCCGGTTTGTACTTGGACATGGCTCGCCTTGCTGACATTCAGCAGTGACACCACCTGCCCGTCAGACATCAAGATTTGTGACAGCCCGACGCGATGGAACTCCACCTTTTATATACTTGATAGCCTTCTCCAGCAGAAACATGCAGTTAATGACTACCTGTACGAACTCTGCGGCAGGACAGGTTCTGGGGAGCTTGTTTTTTTTTTCACCGCGCCAGTGGCTGTGGCTGCACATGCAGACTACGCGGCCATTTGATTAAATCAACAAACTGGTCAGTCGCAGCCAGTGCGCCATCAGTGACCTCGTACCTTACGCCTTCTTTCTGGAGCGTGCATTGCATAGTGTCATTGATCAAACCGTCGAGGAGCAGGAGCTGAAAGATGAGGAAGTTACAATGCTGGATGAATTCCCGGGGGGCTACTCCATCTGAGACAAGTCAACAACAGGAGTCTGAAGAGGAGTCAGAGGAGGATGGTGCCGGGCGGAGGAGGAGCAAGAAGAGCATGCTTTAAATGTTTCTGGGATCCCTGGTGTTGTCCGTGGATGGGGGGAGGAGAACGAGGACGACATTATCCTGGATGATGAGCAGGAGCCAGGCCACTCCACCGCTTCCAGTTTAGTGCAAATGGGGGCTTTCATGCTCCAGTGTTTGAAGAGGGACCCCCGTATAAAAAACATAAAGGTCAAGGACCAGTACTGTGTAGCAACGTACTTAGACCCCCGGTACAAACACAAAATGGCGGAAATGTTACCACCATCACAGAGGGCTGTCAGAATGCAGCACTTCCAGGCCTTGCTTCGAGAAATGCTTTGAGAAACAGTTGCGGGTACCAATCCACATCCAGCAATTTAGGATATAAGTCTAAATAATGGGTTAAAAGGTCAGAATTTATGTGGTCCAGCTACAGCGTAACCCTTGCAAAAAAAAATTGTAAAATTTATTATACTTACAACAAACAATATGTCCATTAGTGTCCAGGCGCATACCAAACCACCAAAAATGCTGGCCAGGATATGGGAATAAATAACCCTTATTGCGTGTCATAAGACTAGGCCCTTTGCCCTGGGGCGACTCCTGATGGTGGAGGCCCCCTGTCTTCGAACCTGACTGGCAACTCCTAGTTTACCCTAAAATACATGGGTTGAAAATCGTTGACATAGTGGTGGGCTGGTATAGGCGTGGACAGAGAGGATCAAATACAAAAATGCACAGTGTATACAGCCCTGATGATATCATATACCAAAAGGTACACGGTGCAGCCAACTACAGATATAAAAGACACCTAATTACGATGACTATTGATACCACAGAACCAATCTGTGGTCAACCCCAACGCGTTTCCCCCACGGTGTGGGATCATCAGGGGGTAAATGAATTAAGATATTTAAGTAGATACAAGAAAAAACGTTGTCGAGCGGAGGGAGGCCCAAATAATATTGGCGCATCCGTGGTGTAGCCGTTCAACTAATAGTGTCTATAGTGACGTTCAGTAGTGGGATTAAAACATTGGACCAGATGACAATCCTGGGAGGGAAAGAAGGAGAGACAAATACCAACAGTCTTGATGTATAGCGCGCGTATATCTCAGGTGAGACAACCAGAGTGGGTATCTGTAAAGAAAAAGGAGGATATACATATGTATATATGCGTAAGTTTGCACCCCAACACCAAACTAAATAGCGTGAGGGACCACCACCAGCAAAAGCTATATTAAAGGGAGTCACTCACTATGTCCAGGGGAAATTCAGTACACATATATAGCCACGATCGGTCTCACAAATAATGCAAATAACAGCCTTCAAGATAATGGAGTTCACAGAGGCCAATCGTGTTAGTGGTGTTCACCAGAGGCTTCACACGTACCAATCGCAGCGATAGACTAAAAGCATAATATAATTGCCAATCAATACAGAGTCATGCTATAAGGGACCCCCACAGGATAAAACCAGTGGATTAAGGAAGTAGGCATACCTTCAGATACGTGCTGGGTCAGATAAATCAGCCACTTAGGGTAAAACAGCCTGTTTATTATGGGTCCACTATATGACAAAGAAGCGTGTGTCACAAAAACACCATTACAGCCAGCTCATGTCTAAGGGTGATACAGCAGAGTTACTTACTGTTGGTGCTTCTAGATGACATATCCCTCCAGTAAAGCAAACGTGTTTCCCCTCCCAGGGTCCAACAATAAGTCTCTCAAAATAGCCCCCTCTTATAGTGATCACCTAAAATACGATAATTGAAAATACCTGTGTCTGGGCAGGGATCTAAATCACTCCTCCTCATACGTCCGGTAAGGGTGCCGTCTTTACTAGCATGTTAGCTCTGTTGTAACTAGCGTGCGTTCCACAGTGGAACGCACGCCGCATGACATCCGGTTCTGACGCCCGGATGTGGCGTCATGAGGCCATGCTCTCCACCGTGGAGCGCACATCAATGGTCGGCTGATAGATCGCATATACAGGCGTCCAGGTATGGCGTCATCACCTAAGGCCTTGCGTTCCAGCGTGGAGCGCAAACTGGCCGGACCAGCCACAGGTCACTGTGGACTACATGAGGAAGTGAAGGCACCTATTAGGTCTATTAGATCTACATCGTTAAGGCACCTATTAGATATACCGGGGAGAGACATTATAATCGATAATAAGTCTCAGCCAGACCAGGGCTAATAAAAATAGATAATAAATCACCACACAGGGGCAATAATACCATCAAACTTTATTTTTATTTTTAGATATATATTCAGTGCATGGAGGATAGAAGTACCTCTATGAAGAAATAGGTGAACAGGGGGGCTAACAAAAGGACAGAGACATTGTTGCAATGGTTAAAAGAAATCGATAGACAAATATATAATTAAACCAGTGAAACCATTCATGATCGCTGTTCAAGATAACTACAGTTTAGGTGCTTCACGCACCAAGCCCAGTGAAAAGAGACAAAAAGATCAACCGAGCCCATATGTTGCAGGGACATGGGGAAGGGGTCAGGGATGGGGGGGGGAGGGAGAGGAGGGGGGAGATTTGGATATGTCAGGAGCAGGCCAACAGGCCAGTAAGCAAAACAGGTCACAAAAAACATGAAAAAGTCAGTCTTTCATTAAGACCACGGGGGGATTGGGACCGGAGTCTATGGATCCATTCACTTTCCTTTTGTAGGATCCTCCTGTCCCAATCCCCCCCACGTGGAGATGGATGTACCATTTCAAGTACAGTGAAGCGAAGGCACATGGGATCACCCCCATGAAACTCATTCACATGTGTCGCAATCGGGGTGGCCTCCTTGTTTTTGACATCGTTAACGTGTTCAAGAATTCGCCTTCTGAATTCTCTGATAGTCTTCCCGACGTAGTCCAGAGGGCAGGTAAACTGACATAGATACACTAGACCCTTAGATCTGCAATTGATAAAATAATGTATCTGAAAGGTCTGACCAGATGCTGATCCTATCATGGTTTTAGCTGTATTCAAGAACACGCATGCCTTACATCCACCGCATTTATGGATACCCACTGGCCTATGATCAAGCCAGGTACCCACCTTAGCAGGTGGTGTAAAATGACTAGCCACCAGCCGGTCCCTGAGACTCCTGCCCCGTCGGTAAGAGACGGATGGACGTTCAGTCACGACCTCAGAGAGGTCGGGGTCCATTCTCAGGATAGGCCAATATTTGTTTAGGATTTTTTTGACATCCTGATTAGCAGTGTCGAAATTAGAGATGATTCTCATCGGTTGGGGGCTGTCTGTTCTCCTTGTTTTAGGGATAAGTAGGTTGTTGCGTTCTCTAGTCTGTGCGTGCTTAAAGGCTTCCCTGAGCACCGGTTGTGGGTACCCCCTGGCTACGAATCTGTCCTGAAGGGCCCTCGCCTCTCTGAAGAAAGCCTCGTCACTGGAGCAGTTCCTCCGCACTCGGAGGTATCGTCCCCTAGGAATACCCCGTTTGAGGGAGGTAGGGTGGTGACTGCTCCAGTGAAGGAGAGAGTTGGTTGCTGTAGTTTTCCTGTATATATTAGTAGATAACCGGTCCCCCACTATTGTTACCTTGACGTCAAGAAATGTAATGCTAGGGGGGGCGGAGCTAGCGCCGGACCGACATGGACGTCTGTGTCTGAGCTCTCCGAGAAAGATGCCACTTTCCTACAGCTCACTTAAGCCCCTGGACTAAATTATGGGCAAGATCGGTCAGCAAAGGACTGGGGATTCGTCCCAGCACCAGAAGACCTCAGCAAATAGCGGAGATATGGACCGCTTCAGTTAAAAAAGCTGCCGCTGCATACGTGGCCAAGGAGTCTAAGATGGCGCCGGCTCCCTGCAGAGACTCTGCTGAGTTAGACCCGGACGCACAAGAAGACACAAGCGACACCGATGGTGCCAAAAGCCGCAAGCTCCTACCGATCTCTAGGAAGTACCTAGATCTGGCCCTCCAGAAAGCTATGGGTCCTCTGGTAGGTGAAATTTCATCACTGAGGGAAGACATTAAACACGTGGGCGGCAGGGTAGGAAGCGCTTGAAGAGACGCAAGCTGCTATGCTAGAATTTCAAGCCGCCTCGTCCTCTAGCCTGCAGAAATGCCAGTTACATCTTAATGCGGTCTATAATGCTTTAGAGGATCAGGAAAACCGCGGCAGGAGGAATAACCTCAGGTTCAGAGGTGTCCCTGAGTCAGATTCTACATGTGAAGTCCCGGACATTGTCAGATCTATTTGCGCGGACTTATTAGGCCCGGACTGCCCAGACCCTCTAATTATTGAAAGGGCCCACCGTGCCCTTCGTCCAAAACCAGACGCAAACAACCCTCCTAGAGACATCATATGCCGCTTCTTACATTTTCCAGACAAGGAAGCTGTCCTAAGCAAAGCCCGTAGACCTGAAGGGGTGAAGTTCAACGGAGCGGTCATATCAGTCTTTCAAGACCTCGCACCTATTACCCTTCAGAAAAGGAAAGCACTAAAACCATTAACGGAATGGCTTAGAAACCGTAAAATACTATATAGGTGGAACTTTCCGTTCAGCCTTTCCTTTGCGTTCAACTGGCAGAAGAATCACTATCAGAACCCACGCGGACTTGGGCCCGTTATATGATCTCCTGGACATTTCTCCATTGGATATAGATGACTGGGACTTGGTTCGGGACTTAATCCTTCTGCCGGAGCTGCCCAGGTACACCTCCTTTGAACCCAAAGACACTCCCAAATCGCGTCGCCATAAGAAAAGGAATCAATCTCTTACCCCCAGGCGCATCGTCTCAGAAGATCGTTGAACTTATTCTGCAGCGTCTGGAATCCCTTACAACGTCTGCTCTCAGCAGAATGATCCTGCTCCTACGTAGAGCACCCACGAAAAAAACGGTTATCCTCTGCATTAACCTCACCTTTACCTCGGTTCTACTCCTGCTCCCAGGACTTCACACCAGAGATTTACGCATCTTCTCCTCAATAACTGCACATGCAGTTCACAGCTGCCCCCTCTGTTCCGGCAGGGCGAATTTAGTGCTTTGTTTTACCCCTCCTTTGCTCCTTATTTAGATTTTAATCTAGAAGGAATCTACCCACAGATCTAATAATCCTTATCTTCCCTGTCTTTGCCATTACCCCCTCCTATTGCTATCCTTTTCTCCTCTCCTATTCCCCCCCTACTCTTCCCCTCCCCCCCCCATCTTGTGCGTTATGTATTACTGCCCTTCCTTCTAAATATGTATCCATTGACCCATTTTTTAGGTCCATGACCCTTAATTTTAATATCCTTCCATCCCTATCTCTTTGGCTACGGGTCTAAACATCTTCAATAAGTAAAGTGGTTGTCACTTAGTGGTAATTAACCTATTCCCCCCACCAGACCTTCTCTGGCATCAACATACTGCCTTTTCATTCCTGTTTTCAAGTTATATTTGTTACTTCTGTTTTTCTCATGTTTTATTTTTTATGGTCATTCAACAGATTATCTGAGATCCATCTGAGGCGGAGGCTCTCTTCCTTACATTGGCAGCGTTGAAAAAGATAAGTTCCAGCTAATTTTTTCCTTGCACGCTTTTGTCATACAGGTGTGGAATCAGCTCCCCAGATCCTTTACACATCCTAACGATGGCCTTCAAACTAGCTTCATTTAATGTAAAGGGGTGTAACTCTCCCTCTAAGAGGAGCCACATCTTTGGGATTCTGAAGAGGATACATGCTAATATTGTTTTTCTCCAGGAGACCCACTTTAAATTGAATCACTTCCCCAACCTTTCCTTCTCCATGTTCCCCTTGTGGTTCCACAGTGGATCCCCCTCATCCAACTCAAAGGGCGTTAGCATAGGGTTCCACAAAAAAGTCCCTTTCCTTCTAAAGGATCAAATCTGTGACCCGGAGGGTAGATTTATCATGATAAAAGGCACAATAGGTCAGCACCTATTTACTCTTATAAATATATATGCACCTAACTCTAATCAAATTCACTGGCTAACTGATATCTTGAAGAGATCAGAAGATTTCAGAGAAGGTATCACTTTCCTCGGGGGGGGACTTCAATTTAGTTTTTAACCCGTTCTTAGGACTCCTCTTCTAAATAAATCAGCTCAATCTCGAAAAGCCCTTAGATCCATCCTAAAAAATTTAGGCTAGAAATCACCTTGTAGATGTTTGGCGTACTCTTCACCCGGATGTAAGGGACTACACCTTTTTCTCCCAGGTTCACGGTTCATATCAGCGTTTAGATCATCTATTTGTTTCTAGAGAACACCTCCAGCACTGTTCCGAGGCGGAAATTGGTTCAATCACCATCTCAGACCACGCCCCTATCTCACTTACCTTTCTGTCCCCGCCGGATAGGCGTCCCTTTAGAAACTGGCGCCTTAATGAAAAACTTCTAGGCCTCCCGGACACCAAAGCCCGTCTGAAAACCCTACTAGAGAACTATTTTGACACTAACTGCACCTCTGACGTCACACCACATACAATTTGGGATGCCCACAAGGCTTTCATCAGAGGGCACTGCATAAGCATGGGAGCTCATATTAAAAAAGTCAGATCGAAACAGATAGATGACCTGCTTGAAAAAATTAGAGCTCTTGAAAGTACCCATAATAATTAATTACTTCAAGCTCACTTAAACGAGCTTTCAACTTGTAGAGCCTCTCTTAAAAATCTCTTGAATGACTCGTCTGCAAAATATTTCTTGCACTCACAACAAAAGATCTTCGCACATGGCAATAAAGCTTCTAGGTTTATGATGCAAAGACTTAAACGTAGGAAACTTAACAACTTTGTTCACAAAATGAAAACCCCAGAGGGCCCAGATTACTTTTGATCCAGACAGAATAGCCTCTCTTTTCAGGAACTTCTATGAATCTCTCTATAACCTACACCCTTTGACTCAGACTAAGAGTGTCCCGGAGGCTGTTCCAGAATCACTTGTCCTTCCTAAAAGGCCTTGACCTCCCACAGCTTCGGTCCCAGATAGGCTACATCTCTCTGCCCCTTTTACTCCAGAGAACTATTAAAGGTCATCAGAGAATCCCCAAAAGGAAAATGCCCTGGCCCGGACGGGCTACCCATCCCCTACTATAATAGCTTTCCACTGATATATTAATCCCTCACTTATTACCTATTTTCAATGCATCTCTGCAGGGTGTCCCTTTAACCGGAGATATGTACCAGAGCGACTATCACAGTGATCCCTAAAGAGGGTAAAGACCACACTCTTTGTCCTAATTTCAGGCCCATCTCCTTACTCAATATAGACTTGAAGCTGTTGGCTAAACTCCTTGCCAACAGATTAGCTAAATTCCTCCCAAACTTGATCCATAGAGATCAAGTAGGTTTCATCAAATACAGAGAAGGGAAGGACAACACAGCTAGGGTGCTCAACATTCTTCATTTCGTTAAGAAACGGGCTCTGCCCCTGGTCCTTCTCAGCACAGACGCTGAGAAGGCCTTTGATAGAGTTAGTTGGCCATTCATGTACTCGGTTCTCCACTCTATTAACTTCCCTCCTCACTTCATTAAAGCCGTACATGCCATGTATTTTAACGCGTCGGCCTCCATAACAGTTAACGACACCATGTCAGCTCCCTTCCGGATAGGCAACGGCACGCGCCAAGGGTGCCCCTTGTCACCCCTCCTATTCGTCTTAACCCTAGAGCCCTTATTGCAATCTATTAGGTTAGATGACGACATCCAAGGTATAGCCCTAGGAGATCAGCAACATAAAATAGCCGCATTCGCGGATGACATGCTAATTATGATCCATAATCCTTCCAAGGCCCTCCCTAAGATCTATAAACACTTAGAAATCTTTGGCTCTCTGTCTAACCTAAAGATCAACCATAACAAATCATTTATAATCTCTACTGGTATTTCCAGTACTTTAAAGAAGGAGTTAATCCGAACTTCGCCTTTTAACTGGTCCTCCCCTCACTTAACATTTTTAGGAGTCAAACTCGGTACAGACCCCGGCCAATTTTTTAATCTGAATTATCTTCCTCTGCTTCAGAAAATTAAATCTGATTTAGGAGCTTTAGATATCCCTATCCTCTCCTGGTTTGGGAGAAAAAATATACTAATGTCCCTTATCATACCAAAACTGACATACCTCCAACAGGCACTCCCAATACCTATACCCTCTACCTATTATGCCTCCCTCCGTTCTCTATTTAGATCCTTCATTTGGTCCGGTAAGAGGGCTAGGATTGCATATAAAGCTTTATCCTACTCAAAAGAGAAAGGGGGAATCTCACTACCGGATCCAGAAATATATGGTAGAGCTGTCCTTTTGGCGAGAAGTCGTGGACTGGGTGCGATGCCCTCCGCACAAATCGTGGGTCGCAATGGAGCAGTCCCTCCTTGGCTCGACTTTTTCAGCCTTTCTGTTGGGCAAACTATCCCCTGCACCTCTCTGTTCTGGCATATCTCCGGTTATTAAAGCTACTTTCCAGGCTTGGAACGCTTTGCAGAGATCCCCTATTAGTATACCCCTTCCCTCTCCTATTCTGACAGTGGGAGATGTATTTAATTTAGCCCCTCAATGAACTTAGAGACAGTATACCACCCAAGATTAGATTTTCTAACATAAAAATCATTGACTTATACCATGAAGGCTCCCTAATCTCCACAAACGAGATGCTCAAGTTACTTGATGTCAGCCCCTCACGATTTAATTTAATATATTATCTTAGATCTTACATGACCCTACATGGGGGATTGCAAAATCCTCCTTAGACCCCTTACATGGTTCGAGAGCATCATTTCCCAGACAAAACCCCCACTTAAAATCATTTCCCAACTTTATAAAAAATTAAGAGACCCCCCTGCCTCACTGGTCCTTGCTTATATTCGGCTGTGGGAGAAAGATCTACATAGAACCTTTCAGGAGGATGAAATTCAGAAAATCTATATCTCTCCTCATACTGCATCCAGATGCGTGAGGATCCAAGAGAATAGTTTCAAAATAATCTCCAGGTGGTACAAAACCCCTGATAAAACGTGTTTGTACTCTGCTTCTGCTTTGGACGTGTGCTGGAGGTGCTCGTCAGATAGGGGTACATACCTCCATATTTGGTGGAGTTGCCCTAAAGTTCTTCCTGGTGGGAATATATTTTCAGGCAAAGCAACCAGATCTGTGGAACCAAATACCCTGCTTCTCCTGAAATTGCCCTTCTAAACCTCTTTCCCAAGGCCCTTCACACTCCCCAGATAAAGCTTTCAGATACCTATTGAGTGCAGCCAAGCTTCTTATCCCAACTATGTGGCTCTCTCAGGAACTCCCTTCCTGGGAACAATGGCTCCTCAGGATTGATCAGATCTTTAGATTCGAGGAAATATCCTCCTGGGAAGAGCGCTCCCACCATAAGTTTGAAAAAGTGTGGAAGGACTGGAAACATTTCAGAGGTTATAACCCCTGAATCTTCTAGGGTTTTTCCCCCCTTACGGGTAGCCAGAGATAGCTCTGATACGTAGATACTGGAGAAGCTTGCCTTCCCGCCTCGGAGTTGGCTCTCAACCTCAGGACCATTAATGATGTCCGTATTGCTACGGATTGATCAATATATGCGATTTCTGCCTCATATAGCTGTCAACGTATGACCAGTTGTTTTTCTTCCCTCCCCCACCTCCCCCCTTTATTGATGTAAAGCTTACTGATGATAGTATTGTACTATATCTGACAGACCTATTTTGAAGGCGACTTGTAGACGGCGATTTTTCTCCATTGCTAAACGTCTGTATCTACAATTTTACTCAATAAAAAATAAAAAATAAATAAAAAAATAAAAAAAAGTCCTCTGAAAAAAAAAAAAAAAAAGAAATGGAATGCTAGACGGATGTTGTTCAAAGGTAAAATGGAGTCCGATTTCATTCATATTGAGGTCGGATACAAATCGTTTAAGCTCAGTTGAATCTCCTTTCCAGACGACGAACACATCGTCTATATAGCGGGTCCAGAACTGAATGTTCCTGGACCACCAGACGTCATGGTCCGGAAAGACATGAGTATCCTCCCACCAGCCCAGGAAGAGGTTGGCGTAGGTGGGGGCACAAGGGCTACCTATCTCCGTCCCCCTGAGCTGGTGGTAGAATTTGGAGTTAAATAGGAAAAAGTTATGGGTAAGGGTGTACTCAAGTAGCCTGATGATAAAGCTATTATGTAAGTCATATTGAATACCCCTAGCACATAAAAAATACTCAATGGCTTTAAGGCCATGCTGGTGTGGAATTGAGCTATAAAGCGACTCAACGTCAATACTACATAGAATACAGTCAGGATCAAGAGTTAGGGCATCAATTTTGTTGAGGAAGTCCATTGTGTCCCTCGTATAGGCTGCGAGGGCCACAACGAACTCCCTCAACACTTTGTCCAAATATATCCCACAATTCTGAGTCAGTGAATTTACACCTAATACTATGGGGCGGCCCTTCAACGGGTTGGTCCCTTTATGAATCTTCGGGAGCCCGTAGAAGGTCACTATCAGGGGTTTGGTGGGTAAGAGGAACTCAAATTCCGATGCCCCAATCACTTTGTTCTCCAGGCCATACAGCAAAATATGTTTAAGCTCTACCAAAAATGTCAGAGTCGGGTTAGAGGGTAAAATTCTATAACCCTCCTTATCCTTCAGAAGTTCTAGGCACATATGCATATAGGCCTCATTCTCGAGCACAACCAGATTCCCGCCTTTATCTGAAGGTTTTATTACAATAGTGCGGTCTCTTTCAAGAGATTGTAATGCCTGCATCTCTGAAATAGAGAGATTGAAGGATTTTGGGCCTAGTCGGTCAAGTTGTTCAAGGTCACTTGTGACCATCTGCAGGAAAATGTCTACATGTTCGTAGTTTGCGGGAGGAGGCATTTTCTTACTTTTTGGTCTCAATGCAGTAAAAGGGCCTGATCCAATGGTACGAGTATGATCCCTATTTAGATCAGTGAGGGTTTGAAGATCATCAAAGTCCTCTTCGTCCAGGCCCAGCCTACTGCACGTGTCTCTATTTAAGGCTCTAAAAAATTTGTGCCACTTAAGTCTCCTGCAGAAGAGGTGAAGGTCCTTGGTCCATGAAAATAGACTAAAGTTAGAGGTAGGCACAAATGACAGGCCTCTCTTAAGGACCTCCACCGGAGTGAGACCCCGTGTAGACAGATTTACAATTTGGAGATTGCGGGTACCAATCCACCAGCGCATGCAAGAAGAGGGCGGTTTGAAGATGTGTTGGTCACTTCGCATATGAGATAATTATTGCAGTCAAGATAGCCGTCCTCCGGATCCAGCCTCAGGGAACTCCTAGACCGACAGGTGTCCGAGTACATCGGCTTAACGGCCAATGTGGACGCTCTGAGAAGCGATGAACCCCTGGACTACTGGGTGTGCAGGCTTGACCTGTGGCCAGAGCTGCCACAATTTGCCATTGAACTGTTGGCTTGCCCCTCGTCCAATGTCCTGTCCGAAAGGAAGTTCAGCAAAGCAGGGGGGGATTGTGATCGATCAGCGCACTCGGCTAGCTCACGACAGTGTGGACTACCTCACATTTCTAAAAATGAATGAGGCATGAATCTCGGAGGAATTCAACACATGTGACGAGTTGACTATGTTTGATTCACATTCCTCATGACACCCCACAAATATCCGCCACCACCCAGAACAAATCATGGTCCCTGTCTTAGGTAAATACAGCAGATTTTTGGGGCCTGTACTGGCCGACAGTTACATTTTTATCCTGTGACCGCCTAATGTACCTCCAGCCACAGAATCCTACAAAGTTGTGTGCTGTCAGGTGAATGCCTATTTTTATTTTATTTTTTTGGGCCTGTACTGGAGTGGCCAGTTCTCACAACAATACTTAGTGCACCAATCACTAATATCTCATGAGACCTTATAAAATGTGAAGCTGTGTGTACCGCGAAAAAATAAATCTTCATTAGGGATTTTCGCAATGACGCTTTTTTTAAACACTCTATCTGCATATGCAGCGATTGTTATAACATGCAGGTGAAATGTAATCAAATACACTGCCTTAATGTCAAATTACTTACTGTGATCAGAAATTCTTCCTCAACATCGCAAAAATTGTTGTTAACCATCTTTTCTGATCGCATCCAACTTCGGTCTGGTGGAAACCCAGTTGCTGTAGTAGGCCGCTCATATTTTGCGCATAGGCGAAAATTACATTGCCGATTATTCGCATTGAAAAAAATATAATTAATGGAGATCGCAAATTCGAATAATACATCTGGTATATCACTGTCCATGTTGTAGGACTATTTGTGCACTTCTAGTAAGTATTTGGTGGCTGCAAATATAACCTGAAGGTATTCCAGGTTCGCCTGCCTTTAAAGTGAATTGGGCCCGCCGCGTACTTGCGGTCTGCGAACATTTGATCGCGTTTGCGAACCGTCCCGGCTGATGTTTATCCATCACTACCTGTAAGATCTATGCAAAGTTCTCTTGTGTTAGATCAACCAGTCCATGTATGCTGAGAACTTGAGTGTTTTTAACTTGAATCTTCAGTGAAGACTGTTCGACTGCAAAACTTCCTCATCATTGTCTCAAAGGCTGCAGGGGGACCCTGCCCCAAACCAACATCCGGCAGGATAACACCAAGACCAGGATGTGACCGAAGTACCAACTATAACCACCATTCTTGCTAATATCACTCCTATCCTCTCCTTTTCTCTCTTCTCCTGGTCGTACTGCAATAAAGTAACACCTTTTTACTGCAAAGTAACATGTCATCTCACCACCCTGTTCTACAGAGAGATAGCACAAGGAAGTCCTTATGCTATTATCCCATATAGTGAAATTTCCATCTGCTTCAGTTTCTGCATTTCATGGTCTTAGATATTACTAATCTATGCCACATGTGCTGGTGCTACAAATACAGTCATAAACAGAGTATTCTGGTTTCAGCAAATAACCTTATTTGTTTTAATTGTGAAACGAAAACCTGTGCAATTTACCAGAACTTGTATAAATTCAGAATGATTTTCGAAATATCTGTATTCTGTCTAGTAGAATACTTATTGTTTGCTGTCAGTGGATAAAAATATGTCCTGCTACTGTGACTGACACAGTTACATGCCTTGAAACCTTACATAACCATGGCAGATTTTTATTCTACGAGATTAAACAACAAACATTCCTATTGAATGACAGCAAGCAAACATCTTGAAAACCATGAGGAACTGATACAGAAATAAATAAAAAAATCATATACGTTTTATAATGTTGCAACAATTAAAGTTTGTTTTGCTCTAATCACAGTACCCCTGTAACCTCCGTGATTGTTCTGAGCTGAACTTGGGCCAGAGGAAAACAACAATATAATTTTGCACAAAGATGACTTGATCAGCTGTGTAAGAACAGAAAGTCCTGCATGTGGCCAGCAGAAGTTTTCCATCTACAATTTGCAATCTTTTAAAGGGTCACTGAGTTTTCATTTAAACAAATTTGGAAAGCAAAAAAACAAACAAAAAAAATATAATAAATACATTACATACTTAATAGGGCCAGTGGGCATTCCAGTTGCATCTGGAATAGCCTTTCGGAATTCACGCCCCACTGTTTCTGTAACAAAGGGATTTATCTAGAAGCAATCCAAGGAGTAAAGCCAGGAGAATCACTGAAAAAATAATCAGTAGACAAGGGGTAAATCCTGAAACAAGCCAAGGTCAATACACAGGAATGTTGAAAACAAATGCAACACTGTTTTCAGCACAGAGAACAAACAGGAGACGAAAAATCCCAAATCATAGGCACTGACAAGCACTAAGTGCCTAACTTAAATATCTCGCCTTGCTCTGGAATTGGGTGCTTAATCGGGAACCTGATTGGCTCTGCATCCAGACTTACTGATAAGGAAGCCATCTGGGGCTTGACTGGTCTGCATTGCAACCCTCCTGGAACAGCCATGCATAGGAATATGACTAGTGATGAGCAGCAGGGGCAATATTAGAATTTTCAATATTTCATAAATATTTGGGCAAATATTAATTATAAATTCGAGACTTCGCCATTTATTTTTTTATTGCAAAAATCGGCAAAGTAATATGCGTGTATTGCGTGCGCAATACAGGCGTGAGTCACTTTTGCTAAATTTTTCCAGATGCTAGAAGTTTCCTGAGACTGGAGAAAATGGTTGGCACAGCAGAACATTACAATATGCTCTAATATATTAGCAATTGTGCAAACCGGCAATTAATGATGCGCATATTGTGGCGCAATACGTGCAACTTCATATTTTAGCAGGTCTGACTACATATTACTGATTGGTGCACTAAGTATTGTTGTGAACTTGTGAAATCACAGCACTATGTCTGTAGCATGTATGTATGGACAGCAGAATCTATCACTAGTCATGAACAAACATCGTCCTGGACAATTCGCGAACGCGATCAAATGTTCACGAACTGCAAGTACGAGGCGGACCCTATTCACTTTAATGGCAGGCGACCCTGAAAAACCTTCAGGTCATATTTGCAGCCACCAAATACTTACTAGAAGTGCACAAATCGTCCCACAACATGGACAGTGACATACCAGAGGGGGATCAATGGCAAAAATAACCACAAAAAATATGTATTTTAATCAGGGGCATTTTTCTGCGTCTTAAAGGGAAACTCTCAAAAATGTGCCCTGCTGGAGCCTAGAAAAATTTTAGGCATTCACCGGACAGAAAACAAGTGATTATGTGGCTGGAGGTATATTAGACGGTCATTGGATATCAATTTTACTGCAGGCCAGTGGACTACAGGCCCCAAAAATTATTCTATCACCGTACAGAAAAGAACAATTGATAATGTGGCTGGAGGTACATTAGGCAGTCACCATTTAACAATTTTACTGTTGGCCAGTTAGATTAAAGGCCCCAAAAATTATGCATTCATTGTACAGAAAAGATCAAGTGATTATGTGTCTGGAGGTATATTAGACGGTCATTGGATGAAATTTTACTGCAGGCCAGTGGAGTACAGACCCCAAACATTAGGCATTCACCGGACAGAAAACATCAAGTGATTATGTGGCTGGAGGAATATTAGACGGTAATTGGATCTCAATTTTATGGCAGGCCAGTAGGAATACATGTCAAATACATATGTTTAAAAGAACTAAAAATATAAAATTGTATTAAAAACATTGCTAACGAAATCCCCCCTTTTGAAAACAAACAAACAATGGTAATAGGTGAAATTCAATAAATGTTGTAATCACAGGTATTGAATTCCTCCGAGATCCATGCCTCATTCATTAAAAAAAATGTGAGGTAGTCCACACTGTCATGAGCTAGGGGATTGCGCTTATCGGTCACAATTCCCCTCTGCTGCGTTGAACGTAATTTCGGACAGGAGACTCGACGAGGGGCAAGCCATGAGTTCCTTGGCAAATTGTGGCAGGTCTGGCCATAGGTCAAGCCTGCACACCCAGTAGTCAAGGGGTTCTTCGCTTCTCAAAGCATCCAGATCGGCCGTTAACCCGATGTACTCAGACACCTGTCGGTATAGGCGTTCCCCGAGGCTGGATTCGGAGGGCGTTTGTCAATGGGTTGGCTCAAAAAATGATCTCATATCCGAAGTGACCAACACATTTTCAAACCGCCCTCTTCGTGCTGTGGGCGGAAATTCCTCTGCCAGCGCTCGCGACTGCAGAATGCAGCATCTCTCGAAGGCCTGAAAATGCTGCATTCTGACAGCCCTCTGTGATGGTCGTAACATTTCTGCCATTTTGTGTTTGTACCGGGGGTCTAAGTACGTTGTTACCCAGTACTGGTCCTTGCCCTTTATGCTTTTTATACGGGGGTACCTCTTCAAACACTGGATCATGAAGGCCCCCATTTGCACTAAATTGGAAGCGGTGGAGTGGCCTGGCTCCTGCTCATCGCCCAGGAGAATGTCGTCCTCTGTCTCCTCCCTCATCCACGGACAACACCAGGCATCCCAGAAAAGTTGAAAGCCTGCTCTTCTTGCTCATCCCCCTCCTCCTCCCCCCAGCCACCATCCTTCTCTTACTCCTCTTCAGACTCCTGCTGACTTGTCTCAAATGGAGTAACCCTCCCCTGGGAATGCATTCAGCATTGCGACTTCCTCATCTTCCAGCTACTGCTCCTTGACGGTTGATAAATGACATGACGCAATGCACGTTCCAGAGAGAAGGCGTAAGGTATGATGTCATTGATGGCACCCTGGCTGTGACTGACCAGTTTGGTGATGTCATCAAATGGCCGCCGAAGTCTGCATGCATCACGCATGAGCAGCCACTGGAGCGGTGAAAAAAAACCAAGCTCCCCAGAACCCGTCCTGCCGCAGAGTTCGTACAGGTAGTCGTTAACGGCACCTTTCTGCTGGAGCAGCCTATCAAGCATATACAAGATCGAGTTCCAGAGCGTCGGGCTGTCACAAATCAGATGTCTGACGGGCAAGTGGTGTTGCCACTGAAGGTGAGCCATGGCCGTGTAAGATCTTTTAAAATGGCCAGAGATTTTTGTGACCTGCCGCAAGACGTCCTAGACCCCGGGTTATTTGGCATGAATCGCTGCACGACTAAGTTCAAGATATGGGCCATGCACGGTACGTGTGTCATTTTGCCCTGTTTCTGTGCGCTCAGCAAATTGGCTCCGTTGTCGAACACCACTTTACCACTGATCAGCCTGTGACTGCAGAGCTGAAACCAATGGAGGACCCGTGTGGCTCTTGGCTTCCAGGCACAACAGCAGCAGCACAGCATGGCAACATCTCACCTGGCATGTCGAATAGGTTCTGGGGAGCTTGGCAGACGCAGCGGAAAGGGCAGTATCAGTGGAAAAGGAGGAGTCATCTGAGGTGGAGACGTAAGATGGAGTAGAAGGAGGAGAAGAAGAGGCAGGCCTGCATGCAATCCGTGGCGGTACACCAAATCCACACGGGTGCCATGGGTTACATGCTTGACGGCCGTCAGAAGGTTCACACAGTCGGCAGTAAAAGTTATTTACCTTTCCTGCCCGTGTTTGCTAGACCACGTGTCTGTGGTCAGATGTATCTTGGCACCGACACTGTGTGCCAGAGATATATTTAATTGCCTCTGAGCTTGGCCGTAAAGCTCTGGGATGCCCTTCTGGGGGAAATATTTCCTTCCAGAGACCTTCCATTGCAGTGTGCCAATGGCCACAAATTTTTAAGGCCTCCGAGTCCATAAGTTCATTTGGCAGTAGTTGGCGGGCTAGCAGTTCCAACAAGCCAGCGGTCAGCCATTGGGCAAGAGGGTTATCCAGCATCATTAACTTTTTACGCTTGAATATTTGGGCCTAGGAAGCCTGCCTTCTGCCAGATGAACACGACAATGGCATGGTGGAAGGTGGAGTGGAGGACAAATAGGAGGAGAGAGGATAAGGAGAAGAGGCAGGATGTTTCTTAAGGCGTTTGTCCCTAGGTAAGTGTTGGGCTTACTGCGACTTAAAAAAAAAGCCCACACATTGCGGAGCCATGTGCCGGCGTCATGGGAGCGCCAGATGTGACTGCTTTTTGCCTCCTGTGCACTGCGAGTTCTGGCTGCTTCTCCTTCTCCTTCCTATCTGCTGCTCCATCTCTCCCTCTCAACTCCCCTCCTTTTCCTCTCTTGTGGGCACCCAGGTGAAGTCCATTTAATAGAGATCTCAGAGTAGACAGGATCAGCGGGGACCACCCTCCTTGGGCTGTTCTGGGTACTGTCATCAGACCGCTGGGTGGCGGCCGTTGCTACCTCCTCTTCCTCATCTGATGGCAAGAATGGCTGCGCATCGGTAAGGTCTGGTAATGGATTGGAAATAATTCCTCTGACTCGAGTGGAGGTGCTATAGTGGTGGTGGTGGTGTCTTTGGGGGTGCACCCAGCAGATAGTGCTGAGGGTGCAGATACAGAGGATGAGGAGGGTGCATAAGCGGAAGACTGAGTGAGCCACTCAACCAACTCTGGTGCATCCTTTGACATAATTGCACGCACCTTCTCCAACTTCCCACTTAGGCTCCGGCCTGGTGCACCTGCCCGACAACTACCACCCCTGCGGAATGGCCTGCCTCTTTCTCTGCTTGTCATTTTCAAAATGACCTTCTGCCAAAGTCCCTGGAGAAGAGCAGTATTTGTGGAAGCAGGTATATCGCAGACCTCAATCAGTATTTTGTGGAAGCTGGTACAGTGGCGGGTCCAGAGCCTGGTCTATGGAGGGGCACTTCCAGATTATTTTCTGTTCGCCGCCACAAAACAATGGTGCTTGTAGAACAGACTATACACTGTAGAGGTATACTGTATATTGTGTGGCACAGTGTATGCTATATGTGCATAACATAAACATATTTCAAATTAAAACCCCATAGTGATCCTCTCCCCCCTTCCTCCTAGTGCCCCCCATAATGTACCAGTATAAAATGCCCCATATATAGTGCCCCAGTAGATGCCCTCAGTGTCCCCCATAATTTGCAGTATAAAATACCCCTTCTTAGTGCCCCCCATAGATTACCCCATATTACTCCTCTCCCCCTTCCCTATAGTACCCAACATAATATGTGTCCCACTATAAAATGCTACTGTACAGAGCCCACCATATAAAATACCCCTTCTCTGTGGCCTAAGTAGATGCCCCTATAATACCCACCAATAATGTTAAACAAAACAAGGAATGCAACAGCTCACTGCAAACCAAATAAAGTACAAAATTGCATCATAATATCAAATGCTGAACTAATAAGTTAGAGATATTTGGCAAATCGTTTTGTACAAAATTATTTGAGCCCGTCTGCCGACCGTCAAGGCAATCTCTAGTTAGACGGGTTCCTAACACTAAATATATCTGTTATGTGCCATAGCAGCTATCATACAATTCAGAAAGTGCAGGTTCCACTTACATGCTGGATCAGCCTGAATTTACGTCATTTTTGGTGCCAAAATGGCCTCCACTATATCCAGGGAAAGCAGTCACCAGCATGCACGCCGGGCCCACTCCACACTACCCCCGGCGCCACATGGTCACCAAGGACTGCAATGAGAGTCCACACACTATCTCTCTCCTGGTGCCATGTGGCTTCAGTGAGTGATAGGGAGTGGGCCAGGCTATATACTAACACTAATTAAAATCAACCTGTGGGACAAACAAGCTGGTCAGGAGTGCACGACTAAAGAGGCAGCCACACCTCCAGCACAAACTGCAGAGAAAAAAGGGGGTCAGTCAGCACATCCCAAAGCGCAGGGGCACGTTGCTATGGCTGAGAACAAGACTGTTAAACAAAACAAGGAATGCAACAGCTCACTGCAAACCAAATAAAGTACAAAATTGCATCATAATATCAAATGCTGAACTAATAAGTTAGAGATATTTGGCAAATCGTTTTGTACAAAATAATTTGAGCCCGTCTGCCGACCGTCAAGGCAATCTCTAGTTAGACGGGTTCCTAACACTAAATATATCTGTTATGTGCCATAGCAGCTGTCATACAATTCAGAAAGTGCAGGTTCCACTTACATGCTGGATCCGCCTGAATTTCCGTCATTTTTGGTGCCAAAATGGCCTCCACTATATCCAGGGAAAGCAGTCACCAGCATGCACGCCGGGCCCACTCCACACCACCCCCCGGCGCCACATGGTCACCAAGGACTGCAATGAGAGTCCACACACTATCTCTCTCCTGGTGCCATGTGGCTTCAGTGAGTGATGGGGAGTGGGCCAGGCTATATACTAACACTAATTAAAATCAACCTGTGGGACAAACAAGCTGGTCAGGAGTGCACGACTAAAGAGGCAGCCACACCTCCAGCACAAACTGCAGAGAAAAAAGGGGGTCAGTCAGCACATCCCAAAGCGCAGGGGCACGTTGCTATGGCTGAGAACAAGACTGTTAAACAAAACAAGGAATGCAACAGCATTTGATATTATGATGCAATTTTGTACTTTATTTGGTTTGCAGTGAGCTGTTGCATTCCTTGTTTTGTTTAACAGTCTTGTTCTCAGCCATAGCAACGTGCCCCTGCGCTTTGGGATGTGCTGACTGACCCCCTTTTTTCTCTACCCACCAATAATGTACCAGTAATAAGTGCCCCCAAAAATGTGACAGTAATAAGTGCCCCAATAATGTGACAGTAATAAGTGACCCCAGTAATGTGCTAGTAAAATGTGCCCGCATAGATGCCTCCATCATGTGCCAGTAACAAGGGCACCCCCCATTATGTGCCAGTAATTGTACATATATAAAAAAAAAAAAAACACTTATATTTACCTGCATGTCAGCGATGCGATGCAGGCCTCTTCCAGCCTGTGTCCCGCGCTGTACTGCTCAGGCGGCGCTATGACATAATCGCCCTGCCTGCACCGGCCTCTGATAGGCTGCCAGCACTAGGTCAGCAGCCTATCAGAGGAACAGGGAAAGGACACACCTCTCCCTCCCCTGCCCCGCCACATCACAGCCTTCTGTATCGCTGTCCTAAAGACAGCGATACAGTCCACCGCCACCGCTCCCCACTTGTGAGCAAGGGCCCACCGCCAGCCCAGGGGGGGGGCAATTACCCAGATGCCCCCCCCCCAAATCCGCCAGTGAGCTGGTATATAGAACCCCTTAATCAGTATTTTGCAGAAGCAGGAATATCGCTCCCCTCAATCAGTATTTTGTGGAGAAACAAGATATATTGCAGCCCTCCATCTGTATTTTTTGGAAGTAAGCATATCAAACCCCTTAATCAGTATTTTGTGGAAACAAGTATATAAAACACCTGAATCAATATTTGAGGGGTGCGATATACCTGCTTCAACCAAATATTGATTCAGGTGTTCTATATACCTGTTTCCACAAAATACTGATTGAGGGGTGCGATATACCTGCTTCTACAAAATACTGATTAAGAAGTTCAATATACCTGCTTCCACGAAATAATGATTGAGGGGTGCAATATACCTGCTTCCACCAATCTATATTTTGTTGAAGCAGGTATATCGCAGTCCTCAATCTGTATTTTGTGGAAGCAGGTATATCAAACCCCCTTAATCAGAATTTTGTGGAAGGAGGTATATTGAACTTCTTAATCAGTATTTTGTAGAAGCAGGTATATTGCACCCCTCAATCAGGATTTTGTGGAAACAGGTGTATAGAACACCTGAATCATTTTGTGGAAGCAGGTATATCGCACCCCTCAATCTGTATTTTATGGAAGCAGGTATATCAAACCCCTTAATTAGTATTTTTTGGAAGCAGGCATATCGTACCTCTCAATCAATATTTTGTAAAAAGCAGACATATAGAGCCCCTTAATCAGTATTTTGTAGAAGCAGGTATATCGCACCCCTTAATCAGTATTTTGTGGAAGCAGGTATATAGAACCCCTCAATCAGTATTTTGTGGAAACAGGTATAGAGAACCCCTGAATCAATATTTGGTGGAAGCAGGTATATCACACCCCTCAATCAGTATTTTGTGGAAGCAGTTATATCACACCCCCCAATACGTTTTTGTTTTTTTTGGCAACAGGTATATCACACCCATTGCAATTAGTTATTCCAATAGTGCTTGTCCCTCTATATAGCTGCAGTATCTCAGCAGAACCGCACAACACTGCTACACAATACAAATGCACTATAATATACTTTCTATGTTGGAAATTATATTATACATATATCACACCCCTTAATCAGTTTTTTGGGGGCAACAGGTATATCACACCAGTTGCAATTAGGTATTTCAATAGCGTTTGTCCCTCTATATAGCTGCGGTATTGCAGTAGAACCGCACACAACTGCTGCACAATACAAATGCACTATAATATACTTTCTATGTTAGAAAGTATATTATACGTATATGACATCCCTCAGTATATCACACCTATTGATAGCACAATGTAGGAAGGTGCAAGGGTTCGTCGTTGACGGAAGGTATGTGTCACCGAGGTTCCTGGACTCGGTGAAGTAAGAGCCGGTAATTTCATGTGTCAGCAGCAGCTAGTGCTGATTGACACTTTTGCTTTTGTAGTATGGCTGTAATAGCGGGACAGCTCTTACTGGGAGTAGTCAAAAGTGCTGGGTGGGTGACTACTCCTCACGTTCAAGGCCGGGTCTTGACTGGCTTATATCAAACCCAGCCAGCAGTATCAGCTGAGTGTGGATTACTCCATTCGGACAGTGGAGTGCTATCAATCTCTGAGGCTTTATGCCATGCTGGAGGGCTGAGAGCTGCACGCCTGGAAACAGGCCCCCTAAAGCCTTCTGTGGACAGCTGGAGATAAAACTGCAAACAAGGTGACTTTTTTGTTCTGTGGACTTTCCATTGTGTAAACTAACACCAAGATTGAAAAGTGTTGTTTTGTTTTGCCCTTATGTGTGAATAAACACTGAAGTTTTGCTTTACAAACTGTAACTTTTTGCCTCTGTACTGCGTCCGCTTACCCTGCCTACCAGAGAAAATCCCCACAACACCTATACAGTACCAGTCCTTAACAGGACTTTTGTGGCCCTATTAGCTAGCGTTTGTTGTCCCTAACGGTCTGTCCCTGCTCCACACAGCAACCTCTTCATAAACTGGCAAAACACAGAATGTAAAATGGCTGCAGATCGGGTTCTGTTATAGGGTGGGGGTGTGTCCATGTTCTGAAACGTCTCAATTGGCTATCCTGTCCCACCTGATGGATGTGTCATGGGTCACAGTTCAGCGCAATGCAAAAGAATATGGCGCATGCGAACATCGCCATATGTTCGCATGTTCGGCAAATCACGAACGAGCAAAGTTTGCAGCGAAACGACCACCGGGCAAACCGCAAGGCCATCTTTTTTGTAGTTATGTCTACAGAGCTGTGGGGAACAAATTTTTTGTGGGGCAAACAAATTTTCATTGATAGCATTTTGCTATTCACCTAGACTCCAATGCATCAGCATTGGAGTCTATGAGGATTTTACTATGTTCCTATGGAGCCTTGCCAGAAGCAGGGGCTTCTTAGGGACTAATGTGTGGTTGCCTCATATCACTCAGGAATACAGTGGCTGATACACACACACTCTGGCAATCCTCAGTAGGGGGAGCTTGTACAAACCTGGAAACTTTAGCTGATCTCACGAATGAGCGCCATCTTTAAAGTCCCTACCAACTCCATACATATACAGCACTTGTTGGGAAGGGATTAATATTGCTGGATAGGGTTGAGCGAACCCGAACTGTAAAGTTCGGGATCGTACCGAACTTTAGGATTTTTGGACCCCGGACCCGAACCCGAACATTTCAGTAAAAGTTTGGGTTCGGTGCTTTCTTGGCGCTTTTTGAAAGGCTGCAGAGCAGCCAATCAACAAGCGGTTAACTGTCTGACTTTAGAAGCCATCACAGCCATGCCTACTAATGGCATGGCTGTGATTGGCCAGTGCAGCATGTGAATTTCTGCTTTTTGAAGCAGCTCTGACTTTCTGAGCACCTGTCATGTTTCATGAGGTTCTACAATGCCCAGACAGTAGAAAAACCCCACAAATGACCCCATTTCAGAAAGTAGACACCCTAAGGTATTCGCTGATGGGCATAGTTAGTTCATAGAACTTTTTATTTTTTGTCACAAGTTAGCGGAAAATGATGATTTTTATTAAAAAAAAAAAATTTCTTACAAAGTCTCATATTCCACTAACTTGCGACAAAAAATAAAAAATTCTAGGAACTCGCCATGCCCCTCACAGAATACCTTGGGGTGTCTTCTTTCCAAAATGGGGTCACTAGTGGGGTAGTTATACTGCCCTGGCAATTTAGGGGCCCAAATGTGTGAGAAGAACTTTGCAATCAAAATGTGTAAAAAATGGCCTGCGAAATCCGAAAGGTGCACTTTGGAATATGTGCCCCTTTGCCCACCATGGCTGCAAAAAAGTGTCACACATCTGGTATCGCCGTACTCAGGAGAAGTTGGGGAATGTGTTTTGGGGTGTCATTTTACATATACCCATGCTGGGTGAGAGAAATATCTTGGCAAAAGACAACTTTTCAAATTCTTTTATACAAAGTTGGCATTTGACCAAGATATTTTTCTCACCCAGCATGGGTATATGTAAAATGACACCCCAAAACACATTCCCCAACTTCTCCTGAGTACGGCGATACCAGATGTGTGACACTTTTTTGCAGCCAAGGTGGGCAAAGGGGCACATATTCCAAAGTGCACCTTTCGGATTTTGCAGGCCATTTTTTACACATTTTGATTGCAAAGTTCTTCTTACACATTTGGGCCCCTAAATTGCCAGGGCAGTATAACTACCCCACAAGTGACCCCATTTTGGAAAGAAGACACCCCAAGGTATTCCATGAGGGGCATGGCGAGTTCCTAGAATTTTTTATTTTTTGTCGCAAGTTAGTGGAATATGAGACTTTGTAAGGAAAAAAAGAAAAAAAAAAGAAAAATCATCATTTTCCGCTAACTTGTGACAAAAAATAAAAAATTCTAGGAACTCGCCGTGCCCCTCACGGAATACCTTGGGGTGTCTTCTTTCCAAAATGGGGTCACTTGGGGCGTAGTTATACTGCCCTGGCAATTTAGGTGCCCAAATGTGTGAGAAGAACTTTGCAATCAAAATCTGTAAAAAATGGCCTGCGAAATCCGAAAGGTGCACTTTGGAATGTGTGCCCCTTTGCCCACCTTGGCTGCAAAAAAGTGTCACACATCTGGTATCGCCGTACTCAGGAGAAGTTGGGGAATGTGTTTTGTGGTGTCATTTTACATATACCCATGCTGGGTGAGAGAAATATCTTGGCAAAAGACAACTTTTCAAATTCTTTTATACAAAGTTGGCATTTGACCAAGATATTTTTCTCACCCAGCATGGGTATATGTAAAATGACACCCCAAAACACATTGCCCAACTTCTCCTGAGTATGGCGATACCAGATTTGTGACACTTTTTTGCAGCCTAGATGCGCAAAGGGGCCCAAATTCCTTTTAGGAGGGTATTTTTAGACATTTGAATCCCAGACTTCTTCTCACACTTTCGGGCCCCTAAAAAGCCAGGGCAGTATAAATACCCCACATGTGACCCCACTTTGGAAAGAAGACACCCCAAGGTATTCAATGAGGGGCCTGGCGAGTTCATAGAAATATTATTTTTTTTGCATAAGTTAGCGGAAATTGATTTTTTTTTTTTGTTTTTTTTCTCATAAAGTCTCACTTTCCGCTAACTTAGGACAAAAATTTCAATCTTTCATGGATTCAATATGCCCCTCACGGAATACCTTGGGGTGTCTTCTTTCCGAAATGGGGTCACATGTGGGGTATTTATACTGCCCTGGCTTTTTAGGGGCCCTAAAGCGTGAGAAGAAGTCTGGAATATAAATGTCTAAAAATGTTTACGCATTTGGATTCCGTGAGGGGTATGGTGAGTTCATGTGAGATTTTATTTTTTGACACAAGTTAGTGGAATATGAGACTTTGTAAGAAAAAATATATATATATTTCCGCTAACTTGGGCCAAAAAAAATGTCTGAATGGAGCCTTACAGGGGGGTGATCAATGACAGGGGGGTGATCAATGACTCCCTGATCACCGCCCTGTCATTGATCACCCCCCCTGTAAGGCTCCATTCAGACGTCCGTATGATTTTTAGGGATCCATGGATACATGGATCGGATCCGCAAAACACATGCGGACGTCTGAATGGAGCCTTACAGGGGGGTTATGAATGACAGGGGGTGATCAGGGAGTGTATATGGGTGATCACCCCCCTGTAAGGCTCCATTCAGACGTCCGTATGATTTTTACGGATACATGGATCGGATCCGCAAAACACATGCGGACGTCTGAATGGAGCCTTACAAGGGGGTGATCAATGACAGGGGGTGATCAGGGAGTGTATATGGGTGATCACCCCCCTGTAAGGCTCCATTCAGACGTCCGTATAATTTTTACGGATCCATGGATACATGGATAGGATCCGCAAAACACATGCGGACGTCTGAATGGAGCCTTACAGGCAGGGCCGGCGTCATAACCCGGCATCCCCGGGCAAGTGCCGGGGCCCAATGCTCCTGGGGGGGCCCACTGAGCTGCTATGAGCACTTCCATCAATACAGATGGGAGCTCTCACTGCTGTCATTTCAGTTACGCAGTACCCCTTTGGTGGGGCCCTCTGAGCTGCAGAGACTCAGACACGCCCCCTGAGCTGCAGAGACTCAGACCACACCCCCTCTACACAGGACACACGCTGCCTGAGGAGAGAGACCGGAGGGCTGGAGCTGTGAGTGAGTCTGCACTGTGAATGTCTCTTGTCTGTGGGACAGAAGGGGGGGGGGGGTCTCTTCGATCGGCTGCTGCTTCATTCTATTTAGTTGTGTTACTGTTTCATTAAGCAGTTTGCCCCCATGACACCTGCCCCCCCCCCCACATATCCTGTCCTATCTCATCCTGGTGGGGCCCCTGCTGTCTCCTTTCCTCCCTCATGTATCCAGAGCTCCTGTTTCACCCTCCTATCTCCTGTTGCTGCCCTGCACAGACCTCCAGCCCCTACTTCTTGTATGAATCCCCCTCAGAGCCCCTTCCCCCTACTTGCTGTGTCCACCCCTCCTGTCCATCCAGGGCCCCTGTCTCACTCCTCTGCCTCTCATTATGGTGGCATCTGAACAGCATTCACCATAAGGACCTTCTAATGTCACAGGGTCATGTGACTGTACCCCCACCCCGTACTGTGCCCCTTTATACCCTGCATTGTGCCCTCTTACCACACCCTGTCCAGTGCCCCTAGTCATTCCCTGTACTGTGCCCTCTTATACCCTTTTATCCGGTCACTGTATGGTGGTTTTATCATTGTATGGCGGTGTTATCACTATATGGCGGTGGTATCCAATAACTGCATGGCCATAACTGTATCCCCTTCCCTGCCCACGCCATCCTTTTTTAGACCTGGCATGAGCGGGAAAAGATACAGATTGCGGTGCTAAGGACCTTTGTGCCACAATCTGTGTCAGAAATACGCCTAAGGCTACTTTCACACCTGCGTTTAGGTGCGGATCCGTCTGGTATCTGCACAGACGGATCCGCACCTATAATGCAAACGCTTACATCCGTTCAGAACGTATACGTTTGCATGATAATGCAAACGGATCCGTTTAGACTTTACATTGAAAGTCAATGGGGGACGGATCCGTTTGAAAATTGAGCCATATTGTGTCAACTTCAAACGGATCCGTCCCCATTGACTTACATTGTAAGTCTGGATGGATCCGTTTGCCTCCGCACGGCCAGGCGGACACCCGAACGCTGCAAGCAGCGTTCGGGTGTCCGCCTGCTGAGCGGAGCGGAGGACAAACGCTGCCAGACTGATGCATTCTTAGCGGATCCGCATCCACTCAGAATGCATTAGGGCTGGACGAATCCATTCGGGGCCGCTTGTGAGAGCCTTCAAACGGAACTCACAAGCGGAGCCCCGAACGCAAGTGTGAAAGTAGCCTTACATAGACGTATTTCTATGTAATAAATGACCCCCTAATTGTATTATTATTCGGGGGTAGGGCTAATATCTTTATATTATATAGATTCTAGTGTATTATACTGTGCCCTGTATTTACCAATAGATAAATGATCCTTGGGAAGCACAGTCCTAATCCCTGACCACCAGGACCAGGCAGCGCTCTGTCAGTACATGGCGGCCTCCCCTCTCCGCTGCTCCGCTGTGTACTGCTGCTTATTCTGACACTAGGGCTGGGTTCACATCCCATTTGTGCCATCCATTTAATGTATACCAAAAATGTCTGCGTTAACAGATGCCTCAGACTGATGCCGTACAGCGGCGTCCGTTCACCATACAATCCTCAGACTGATGCCGTACAGTGGCGTCCGGTCACCGTACAATCCTCAGACTGATGCCGCACTGTGGCGTCCGGTCACCGTACAATCCTCAGACTGATGCCGCACTGTGGCGTCCGTTCACCATACAGTTCCATTGTAAAAAATCATATACGTTAACGTCTGCATTTTTTACTTGACTCTGCAGGATACAAAAACATGGAGTGCTGCACATTTGTATACATCAAACCGATAGGAAAAACGTGATGTGAACACACATTGGGGGGGAGGGGGGTGTACTAAAATTTGCTGTGGGGCCCAGTCAGTTCCAGTTACATCACTGCACATCTCCTTCTCTCCTCCAGCGGCTGCAGCGGCCGCCGGAGAGAAGGAGCGCAGGGAGCTGCGGTTAGTGATGGACAGGACCACCAGCTCCCCTGCAATGATAGGTATGTGAGGGGGCCACTGGGGGGGTCATTCATTACACTGTGAGGGCCCCTTACACAGTATAATGACTCCCAGTGCCCCCCATTTAGTATAACTATCCCCATTGACCCTCCATTTAGCATAATGACCACCAGAGCCCCCATTAAATATAATAACCCCTTGTGCCCCCTCCATACAGTCATTATTTTGCATGGAGGGTCACTGTGGGGTCATTATACTGTGAGGGCCCTTTACATAGTATAATGACCCTCAGTGTCCCCCATTTAGTATAATGACCCCCAGAGCCCCCTCCAGACAGTATTCCCCCAGTGTGGGGGCTACTGGGAGTCATTATTCTGAATGGGGGCGACTGGGGGTTATTATTCTGAATGCAGGGCCACAGGTGGTCATAATACAGTGGGGGGGGGGGGAATTGGGGGTTCATTATACTGTGTGAAGGGCCACTAGTAGTCATTATACTGTGTGAATGGCCACTAGTAGTCATTATACTGTGTGAAGGGCCACTAGTAGTCATTATACTGTGTGAAGGGCCACTAGTAGTCATTATACTGTATAGGGGTCACTGGGGGTCATTATACCGTGTGGGAGCCACAGGGGGACATGTCAATGTAAAAAAATGCCTCACGGGGGCCCACTGGGATTTATCGCCCAAGGGCCCACATGAACCTGGAGCCGGCCCTGCTTACAGGGGGGTGATCAATGACAGGGGGGTGATCAGGGAGTGTATATGGGTGATCACCCCCCTGTCATTGATCACCCCCCTGTTAGGCTCCATTCAGACGTCCGTATGATTTTTACGGATACATGGATCGGATCCGCAAAACACATGCGTACGTCTGAATGGAGCCTTACAGGGGGGTGAACAATGACAGGGGGGTGATCAATGACAGGGGGTGATCAGGGAGTGTATATGGGTGATCACCCGCCTGTCATTGATCACCCCCCTGTAAGGCTCCATTCAGACGTCCTTATGATTTTTACGGATACATGGATACATGGATCGGATCCGCAAAACACATGCGTACGTCTGAATGGAGCCTTACAGGGGGGTGAACAATGACAGGGGGGTGATCAATGACAGGGGGTGATCAGGGAGTGTATATGGGTGATCACCCGCCTGTCATTGATCACCCCCCTGTAAGGCTCCATTCAGACGTCCTTATGATTTTTACGGATACATGGATACATGGATCGGATCCGCAAAACACATGCGGACGTCTGAATGGAGCCTTACAGGGGGGTGATCAATGACAGAGTGGTGATCAATGACAGGGAAGTGATCAGGGAATCTATATGGGTGATCACCCGCCTGTCATTGATCACTCCCCTGTAAGGCTCCATTCAGACGTCCGTATGTGTTTTACGGATCCGATCCATGTATCCGTGGATCCGTAAAAATCATACGGACGTCTGAACGGAGCCTGACAGGGGGGTGATCAGGGAGGGGGGTGTAGTGTAGTGTAGTGTGGTGTTTGGTGCGACTTTGCTGACCTACCTGTGTCCTCTGGTGGTCGATCCTAACAAAAGGGACCACCAGAGGACCAGGTAGCAGGTATATTAGACGCTGTTATCAAAACAGCGTCTAATATACCTGTTAGGGGTTAAAAAAATCAGATCTCGGATCTGGAAATCTCGGCCCTCGCGAGATGACGCGTATATGCGTCACTCTGTGCAGGGCTGCCGCCTCCGGACCGCACATCTGCGTTAGGCGGTCCGGAGGCGGTTAATAAGTCAGTTAGGTAGGCAAGGTCAGTGCACCAGCACTGCATCTGAGCTTTTGGGACATTGAAAATCCCAATTTTTGGGGGCAATTTACAACATCTGGATTAGTCAGTGTGCAATTTAAGCTAGAAATACACCCATCATTTTCTGGGGTTTTAAAAACACACTTTTTTGCCAAAAGAAACACTATTTTCAGACCTTGCAGCATCAGCACGTGTGAAATTACAGGCTTATATACTGCTGTCAAATTCAGTTATTAAACAAACACCCATTTGGGCAAAAAAATATGCAGCCTTTGATGCAGATGTCATTGTGAGATACACCCATTTATACATTTGGGTTAGATTCAGATATTTGAAATACCGCCATTTGGTGCACAAATCTCTAATTGAGGCCTACTGTGGGTCAGGCCATGTGAGATACACCCTGTATATATGCAGTACTCCAGTCCCTTAGGGTGAGCGATTGTGAGTTCACAGAGGACAGTTAACAGACCAAGGGTTACTATTGGTACTCACAGTTTTTAATATACCCTGGGCAGGCGTACAGCAGTGATGGAGAGGCTGGCACGTAGCTCCTCTGGGGCACTCTCTGGATATAGGGACCCAGCCAGGTAGTAGGTGAGGTGCCCTGGGTATTGTAGGTTTAGCGTGCCGGTGTCAAAATCCCTTATAGTTCGTGACACCAGTGCCGGTAACGGTAACGATTTATTGTAGGAATAATTGAGGTACACACAGTTGTAGTGAACCAGAACTCCTTTTTACTGAAACAGTTCAACTATATACAGGCTTCAGTTAGTTCCACGTGCAAAATCTTGGCAACAGACAGGCTTCACATAAATGGCAGGCAAAGTCTTTGCAAAATACTCAGAGGGAATAAACACTCACGGATCAGGCTGTACTTTCTTCAGATCCTGTCTGGCTTTATCCAAGGCCCGTATGCCTGTATAGCTGGCTTTATCCTTGGGTAGGGAAACCTTCCTCTGGTATAAATTCTCTTGCTGTAAATATCCTTCTGCCTCTTCAGCTTTCTACTTGGCTGGTTAACACTGGTTCTGCTCTGTACTTGGCACGATACAGGGAACTTCAGGAGGAAACTTCTTCTCCTGG